>NW_026596046.1:23505054-23517921 GCF_907164565.1 Psammomys obesus
ACACACACACACACACACACACACACACACACACACACACACACACAGGAAATGAGGTGTTCTTTACATCTTTGCCATACAAATAAGCAGTTAATTATGTAAAAGTAGAGACTTTCTATATCTTTATACTATCTCACTAAATATAGATGCAGAGCTCTTGAAGAGATGGCTGCTATTCAATCAGCCCTATCTGAGATTCTACTGGTTTGCCCTTTCTATGACTTTATATGATCACAGAAAACATAGGAACATGGATTGTGTTCTAGTGCATAATATTTGTGAGTAACAGTATGTGGCAAAGGAGAAAGAGCGGAACCACCTTATTTCAGCTTCAAGAAGTTTATCATTTACTTGCCAAATTCTACTTGTTTTCTTTTGTTATTGCTAAAGTATAAATAATACACAAACTGTTGGCACATATGAGTAGTCCCTCTTGTGATTTCTCATGAGTAATAAAACTTAGTCATATAATAGCTCAGCAATTAATAATAATTAAAGCTCTTACTATTTGTTTGTTCTTTCTCTCTGCCATAAATTCCTACAGAAAGAAAAATACGCAATTAGAGCAACGGGTGACACTCATTTTGTAATAGTTCTCTATCATTAACATAAAATTGTTATAATTCACTAAGAATATGTCTTCTTTGTGATTTAAAGAGTTTCATAATAAAATTTGGAAGAAAGTGTTACCCTTTTCTTTTTTTTTAATTTATGTTGATTTAGTCAGCATATGTTAATGATCGTTTTAATTCAACAATTTTGTTCACCAGAACTTACCAGAATCCAGAAATCTGAACTTTCTGATAAGCAAGTTTAGCTACTTTTAAATTAATGAATCTAAAAATTTAAAAATTTAAAGCAAATGTTGGAGACATAGTGTATGAAAGTGAGGTTGTTCAGGGTATAATGAGAGCCGGTGAGGAGAGACTTCAAAGCACCAGCCTTTCTCTGCCTTCATTATCTAACCACAAGACTGATTTCCTCAAACCACACTGTGTCCAAAGATCTTGTCTTCTCCACCACTTATTTTTAATTATACTGGAAATGCAGGCAGTACTGAAGTTTGGTGATAGTGTTTATGCTTGCCGTAATAGTACACTAGGCGATTTAATTACATCCTTGAGATGATTTTCTGGACCAATTAGTTGAACCCATTTTCTCTGAGTAATTCATTGTAGTCCATTTCAAATTACTAATACATTTCATTAAATAAGTAACAATCCAGAAGATTAGCTAATTGTCTTTGGTATTTTTTTCTTTTCTCTCTCTCTCTCTTTTTTAACCAAGAAAGCTTCTAAATTGCCTCCCTAGGATGCTTCTATGTGGAAGATATTAGTATTATTATCAAGTCCAATTTCTATTCAGACTAAGAGCACTATTACAACAACCACATGGGCAACGTAGGAACATGGCAGAGAAAATAGTCAAGTTCTAATTCCCAATTCAGCCATTTACTAGAAAAAATGACAATGGCAGTATTCTGTATTGTCTTTAGACTTGTGCTAACTCATTTATAAAATGGGCAAAATTTAAGATATAAAATTAATGGGGTGCTTATATAAACAGTAACATCCAGGTTTAACACCTATTCTATAACCTTGCACAAATGATCTTTTTAGTAGTGTGGGTGTCTGTTTATATAATGTAATACATTAAAGGTATCTATCTATTGCTGAGTAATATTCCATTGTGTAGATGTACCACAATCTGTGCATCCATTCCTCCACTGAGGGGCATCTGGGGTGTTTCCAGCTTCTGGTTATTACAAACAGGAACTCCACAAAGAGAGCAACAGAACCAAAAAATCTGAGTACAGGGGTCTTTCCTGAGACTGATACTCCAACCAAGGACTATGCATGGAGATAACCTAGAACCCCTGCACAGATGTAGCCCATGGCAGTTCAGTATCCAAGTGGGTTCCATTGTAATAGGAACAGGGACTGTCTCTGACATGAACTGATTGGCCTGCTCTTTAATTACCTCCCCTTGAGGGGGAAGCAGCATTACCAGGCCACAGAAGAAGACAATGCAGCCACTCCTGATGAGACCTAATTGACTAGGATCAGAAGGAAGGAAAAGAAGACCTCCTCTATCAGTGGACTTGGAGAGGGGCATGCACGCAGAGAGGGGAGGAAGGGAGGGATTGGGACGGTAGGAGACAGGGAACCACAGGGAGGATACAAAGTGAATAATGTGTAATTAATAATTATTTTTCTTTTTTTAAATTCTTTATTAATTACACTTTATTCACTTTGTATCTCCCCTCCCCCCCCCCCCCCGTAGCTCCCTCCCAATCTCTCCTTTCCTCCTCCTTCTCCACGCATGCCCCTCTCCAAGTCCACTGATAGAGGAGGTCTTCTTTTCCTTTCTTCTGATCCTAGTCTATTATGTCTCATCAGGAGTAGCTACATTGTGTTCTTCTGTGGCCTGGTAAGGCTGCTTCCCCCTCAGGGGGAGGTAATTAAAGAGCAGGCCAATCAGTTCATGTCAGAGACAGTCCCTGTTCTTATTACAATGGAACCCACTTGGACACTGAACTGCCATGCAGCTGTGCAGGGGTTCTAGGTTATCTCCATGCATGGTACTTGGTTGGAGTACCAGAAGAAACAATATTTTCATCACCTTTATTACTTAGTCTATTCTTAGAATGTTCAAGGTCAACATTCTTTTCTGTCTGTACATTCTAGTATAGACTTTCTCTTTGGGGTCCCTCTGTGGTGACAACACTGATGCTCGCTTTTGGCTAACCAGTGATATTTAAATGCTCATGGGAACAAATGGGCTCCTAAGTAGTTATCTGCCCAGAGACTGGCCATTTCTGAGCTACCATTAGAGAACTCGGAGTTCTAACATGGATGGGAGAGGCTCTCCTGAAGTCTTACCCCTTACCTCAGGAGGTATTGGCAATTGGTAGCTGCTAGGGGAGAAAAAAAAAGTCAATCCTTTTAAAGGATTTAGGCACTGAGAAATTACCTGCTTTCTAGTACAATGCCACATAACCCTGCACACACACACAGAACTAACACGATTCAGCAAGTACTAACAGATGTGTGTGTGTGTCACTGTATCACATAAAATTTAGTGATTGGAAGAAGCAACTTAAATATTGAAATTCTTGGTAATTGGATTCTACAACCAGTATGATGTGCTTCCTCATTATGCTTGACTCTGAAGATAAACTAATAGTTTGTTTTCACATTAGCTTAATATTGCACGGATGAACACTGTAAAATGCACTTTACCCTCTTTTCAGCCTAGCTATAACTTTTCTTCCTAGCTATAACTCTTTTTCCCCACAAATAATTGAGTAGAAATAAATAACAAAAGCCCAGGAACCTATGCCCCTTCCCCAGACCAATGATAGGGGAGGTCCTCCTTCCCTTCCATATGACCCTAGTCTATCAGGTCTCATCAGGACTGGCTTCTTTTTCTTTCTCTGCAGACTGGTAAGGCTGCTTCCCCCTCAGGGGAGGTGATCAAAGAGCCAGAGCATGAGTTCATGTCAGAGACTGTCCCTGTTCCAATTATTGGGGAACCCTCTTGGACACTGAGCTGCCATGGGCTTCTTCTGTGCAGGAGTTCTAAGTTATCTCCATGCATGGTCCTTGTTTGGAGTATCAGTCTCACAAAAGACCCCTGTTCCCAGATATTTTGGTTCTGTTGCTCGCCTTACGGAGCTCCTGATCCCTCCAGGTCTTTCTATCTCCCCCTTCTTTCATATGATTTCCTGCACTGTGTCCAAAGTTTGGCTATGAATCTTAGGATATGTTTTGATACCCTACTGGGTAGAGTCTTTCAGAGGCCCTTTGTGGCAGGCTCCTGTCCTGTTCCCTGATTTCTCCAAAATCTGTATTTTTTTTATCTTAATGTCATCACCCCCTTGTCCCCAGACTCAAATGAACTTTTCATAAGTACTTCAAACTGAGACACTGGCTATTATGAATAGAGCAGTGATAAACATGTTTGAGCCAACATTTCTTGGGTTTATGTCCAAACATGGTAGAGCTGGGCATTAAGGTAGATTGAGTTCTACCTTCCTAAGGAACCCCTACACTCATTTCCATAGTGGTTGTACAAGGTTAAACTTCCACCAGCAATGGATGAGTATTCACCTTACTCTACATCCTTACAAGCACGAGCTGTCATTTGTTTTATTTATCATGGGCATTGGTATAAAATAAAATCTCAGCAAAGTTTTGATTTGCATTTCCCTGTTAAGTAATATGTTGGATACTTCTTGCTTCTCAATTATTTGCACTATGTCATCTGAGAAATCTCTGTTTAGATCTGTATTCCATTTTTTATTTGGGTTATCTTTTCTTTGATGTCCAGTTATCTGAGTTCTTTATATATTTTGGATATTAGTCTACTATTAGTTGTATAGTTGGTAAAAAATCGATTCTTATTCTCTAGACTGCTACTTTGTCTGAATGACACTATCCTTTTCCTTAATGAGGTCCCATTTATTAATTGTTTGTGTGTGTGTGTGTGTGTGTGTGTGTGTGCCTGTGCTTATTTTGTTTTGTTCAGAAAGTATTTATGTGTGCCAATGAATTCAAGGATAGTCTCTACTTTCTATTCTGCCGAATTCAATGTAACTTGTAGCAACAAAAAATTGTGTTGAGGTCTTTGATCAGTTTGGTATTTTGTACAGTTGACAAATGCAGATCTATTTGCATTCTTGGGCATAAGGCATCTAATTTGACTAGCACCGCTTGTTGAAAATGCTGTCTTTTTTCCAGTGTGTATTTCTGGCTTCTTTATGAAAAACCAGGTGTTCATGGTTTGTGAATTTATCTTTGGGCTTTCAAATAAGTTCCATTCTATTAGGGTGCGTGTTTTTCCATATAAAGCTAAAAATTTTTCTTTCAATCTCTGTGAGGAATTGGAGAAACTGTGTTGGAATTTTGATGAAGATTGCACTAACTCTTTCAATTGCTTTCGGAAGGATGGCCATTTTTACTATATTATTCCTACTGATCCATGAATATGGCAGCTTTTTCCTTATTCTGATATCTTCTTTGATTTCTTTCTTCAATGTATTGAGGTTGTTAACATACAAGTCTTTCATTTGCTAGGTTAAAGTTACCACTAGATATTTTATATTTTTTAGGTTAATTTCTTTTTAAACCCATTTCTCATTAGTATATAGAAAGGCTACTGATTTTTGTATGCTGACTTTGTACTAGCTACTAAGAATTTGTTATTTGGGACTAAAAAGATGGTTCAGTGGTTAAGAACACTAGCTGCTTTTTGAAAAGACCCAGGTTCAATATCTAGCACCCACATGCCAGGTTTCAATTGTCTGTAACTCCAGTTCCAGGGGATCTACCACTTTTACAGAAACATGCAGGCAAAACACCAATGACATAAAATAAAAATAAATAATATTAAGAAAAGGGTTTGTTGGTGTTATTGTAAAGTTCCTTTATACATAATATTATATCATCTACAAATAAAGATAATTTTCTTCTTTTCTTTGCATTTGCTTTTTTATTTTATTTTATTATTTATTATTAGTTACATTTTATTAATTCTGTATCTCAGCTGTATCCTACTCCCTCATTCCCTCCCAAACCCTTCCTCCCTCCCTCATCTCCTCCCTGCCCCTTTCCAAGTCCACTGATTGGGGAGGACCTCCTCCCCTTTCATCTGACCCTGTTTTATCAGGTATCTTCAGGACTGGTTGCAAAGTCCTCCTCTGTGGCCTAGCAGGACTGCTTCTCCCTTGGGGGGGTGGGGAGGTCAAGGAGCCTGTCATTGAGTTCCTGTCAGAAATAGTCTCTGTTCCCTTTACTATGGAAACCAATTGGTTACTGAGCTTCCACGGGCTTCATCCAAGCAGAGGTTCTAGGTTATATCCGTACATGGTCCTTGGTGGAGTGTCAGTCTCAGAAAAGATCCCTGTGCCCAGATATATTTGGTCCCTGTGGAGCTCCTATCCTTTGTACTTGTATCCACTTGATCTCCTTTGGTGTTCTTCTAGCTAAAGTTTCAACATTAATGGTTACTATTAATTAACAATAATTATTAATAGTTAATATTAATTCATCTCTAAGGCTACAATGTGAAGTAGGCATGAAAAGAGTAAAAAGAACCTTGTCTTGTTCCTTATTTTTAGTGGAAATGCTTTCTCCATCAACTTAAGTTGATGTTCACCATGGCTTGTTACAAATTGTATTTAGTCTGCAGTGGTATAGGCCTTGTATACCTGATCTCTTTAAGAATTTTATCATGAAGAGTTATTAGATGTTTGTCAAAGGCCTTTTCTGTATCTAACTAATGATTATGTGGTCTTTGCCTTTCACTCTGCTTATATGGTGGATGGCATTTATACATTCATATGTATGATACCATTCCTGCATAACTGGGATGAAGCCTACTTGATCAATGTAGAGATTTGTTTTTTTCTGTGGTCTTGGATTTGGGTTGTAAATGATGAGAACTGATAGACTAAGATCAGAAAGGAGAGGAGAACCTCCCCTATCAGTGGACGTGGGGAGTGACATGCATGCAGAAAGGGGAGGGAGGGTGGGATCGGGAGGGGAGGAGGGAGGGGCTTATGGGGGGGATACAAAATGAATAAAGTGTAATTAATAAAATAAAAAATAATAATAATAAAAAAGAAAAAAAATAAAGTTTTCATCTGTGTTTATAATGAAAGTTGACCTGTAAATCCCTTTTTTTGTAGGATCATTGTGTAATTATGATATCAGAGTAACTGTGTCCTCATAAAATGAATTTGGCATTGTTCCTTCTGTTTTGTTTTTGTGGAACGATTGGAGAAGTATTGAGATTAATTCTACTTCAAAAATCTGTATAATTTTGCATTAAAGTCGTCTGGCCCTGGAATTTCCCTGATTGAGAGACTTTTAATTACTATTTCACTAGAGGTTATAACTCCATTTAAATTTCTTATTTGATCTTGATTTAGCTTTGGTAGGAGGTATATGAAGAGATAATTATCCATTTGTTTTATATTTTCTAATTTGATGTTTTTAAAATTATGTTCTTATGAGTCTCTGGATTTCCTAGAGTTGTAGGATTTGCTGAAGAAATGGAAGGCAGACGGATCACAGTTGAAAACCAACCAGGGAGATCTTGAAAAAAAAAATTCTAATTTCCTGGATCCCTATTAAATTCCTTATCACTGTTTTTAAATCCCACATGAAAGTCCTTGACTTTCTTTTTTTCTAAATTTATTTTTAATTTATATGTTCACTTTTTGTATCAATCATAGACTCCTTGCTCCTCCTCTTCTTTTGCTGGTCCCTTTCACCCACCCTCTTCCACCTATCTTCCCTCTCCTTTCAGAAAGGGTGAGCCTTCCCCACCAACCCATGCTAGCACATGAGGACTGAGTTTATCCTCATCCACTGAGACCAGGCAAGGCAGCACCTTTGGAAGGAAGTGATTGAAAGAAGACAACAGAGTATATATAACAGACAGCACTTGTTCACCTGTTCAACTTATTAGAGAGACCCACATAAAGATCAAACTGTGCATGGGTTACATATGTGTTGGGGACCTAGATCCAGTCCATGCATGGTTTTTGGTTGGTGCTTCCATCTCTTAAGCCCCCATGGGTCTAGGTTAGTTGGTCTTCTTGAGGCATTCTTGTCCTCTCCTAGTCCTTCTATCCCCACTCCCCCAGACCCCAACACATATGCATGCACATAGTTTTCCATGAGACTCTCCAAGCTCTACCTAATGCTTGGCTTTGTTTGAGTCTCAGCATCTGATTAAATCAGATACTGGATGGGACATCTTAGAGGATAATTGTGCTAAGCTCCTGTCTGCAAACATAGCAGTATCATTAATGCTGTCAGGGGTAGGCTCTCTTCCATGGGGTTGGTCTCAAGTTGAACCAGGCATTGGCTGGCCGTTCCCTCATTCTCTACTATAGCTTTGTTTCTACACATCTTGGAGGCAACGTAAATTTTGCGTCAAAGCTTTTGAAGATGGATTGGTGTTAACCTCTCAACCTGCCAGGCTAGAAGGTGGCCTCCTCAGTTGACATGTCACCTGCTGCTAAGAGGACATCTAAAGATATCCACATCTTAAATGAGCTTTTCCTGTGTTCATTCTTGCTTCTAAATGCTCCTAGGTTTACCTTTTTGAAGTACACCGGATTATCTCCTAACATAAGACAAATTAAAATGATTATCATATTATATTGGTCCTTAAATTTTGATTGACTATATAACCCTCCCAGACTCTATTTTAGATATTTCTGTCTCTCTCTCACAATTCCAAAAGTCAGCGTACATTCCCTATTATAAAGCCTTCTATCTCTGTATCTATCTCTGTGTGTCCATGTATAATGATCTGTTTCTACTCTGCTAGTAAGATTCTATGTTTTAAAAAGTATTTTTTCTATGAAATGTAAAGTCTTTTATTCAAGGAGCAAATATTTCTGATAAAATAGATTTTATTAAATAATAATCTATAAAGTGACTTAACATAGGGTTTTAAAAGTTCTACTAATTTGCTCAATCTATATAAAATATATGTAGTAAATATCAGTAGAATCTGGAAGAATACTCACCACTCTGAGACACAGTACATAATGACTGTTGAATGAAGCAATTTCACACATTAGTTATTTGTTTGTATGGACTGACAGGAAACTTTATTTAGTATACAGTACCAGGAAGGACATTCAGGATTTAGATTTAAATACAAAATGAAAATAAGAAAATTTGTTGCAGGTAAAGATAGTGATACATGTGAATATAGAAAGGCAGAACAGAAAGAATTTTGGTGAGGAAGAAGAAAATGCACTGATATTGTTACAACATATTATTTCTTTAAAAATTTTCCATTATTTTCATTATTTATTACAGTTTATTCACTTTGTATCCCAGCTATAGATCCTTCCCTCTTTTCCCAGTCCCACCCTCCCTCCTGCTTCACTCCCTATGTCCCTCCCCCAGACTATTAGGGAAGGTCCTCCTCCTTTTCATATAGCCCTAGCCTATCAGGTCTCGTCTGCATTTCCTCCCTCTTTGGTCTTGCAAGGCCACCTCGTCAAGGCAGAAGGTGATCAAAGGGCAGGCAACTGAGTTTATGCCAGTGACTGGCCCTGCTCCCCTTACTAGGAAACCCACTTGAAGACTGTGAGGCCTATGTGCTACAGCTGAGCAGGGATTTTAGGTCCTCTCCATGCATGGACCTTGGTTGATTTATTAGTCTCTGCAAGTCCCCCTAAGCCCAGATTTTTTTGGCTCTTTTGGTCTCCTTGTGGAGCTCCTGTCCCCTCCAGGTCTTTCTACCTCCTACTTCTTCCATTAGATTCCCTGCACTCTGCCCAAAAGTTGGCTATGAGTCTTGGCACCTGCTTCAATACCTTGATGGATAGTCTTTCAGAGGTCCTCTGTGGAAGGCTCCTGTCCTGTTCCCTGTTGTCTCCCTCTTCCTATGTCCATCCCATTTGCCCTTCTGAATGGAGATTAAGCCTTTTCCCTAGGGTCCTCCTTGTTGTTTAGCTTCTTTTGGACTATAGATTTTAGTATCTTTATCCTATATTATATGGCTAATATCCACTTATAAGTGGGTGTATAACACATTAGTGCTATAAGAATACATTAACATTTTAATTAATACATTTATTCTTTAACACCTATTCTGTAGACTATGGAATGACACTACAGTGTATGTAGATAATGAAAAAAATTCTGCTTAATTTTTTTATGTGGCACCAAGAGCTGTAAGTGAAGAAATTTCTCCTGTTCTAAATGTTAAAATACATAATGATAAATGTTCCTCGCTTATTATATATTTATATAATATGTGATATTATAAATATTGTATCTATATTAAAATATAAATGATTGAACTTAATAAAATTATTTCAATTATAATAAAAATAAAGACTTTATTTTCACATATAACTTAAATAATAGAATTCAACTGAGTAACTCATACATACATTTTTTTGTAACAAGAAGTACATATATACATACATATATATATATATGTAATTCAATTGATCTCAGTCTCTAAAACTTGACAGCTTATCTTATTTACTCATACTTTTTTCTTCTTAAATTATAACTTGCCCCCACCTCTAGAATTGCCATTCCTTGCTCACTCATATTTTTAGTTTTTAATTTTTTATTACTTATAATTTATTCACTTTGTATCTCAGCTGTAGCCCCCTCTCTCTTCCCTTCTCCATCCCACCATCTTTCTATCTTCTCCTTCCTTTCTACTTCTGGGGGAGGTCCTCCTCCCCTTCCATCTGACCCTAGCTTATCAGATCTCTATTATAAGCTATAAGAAACTCTAGCAGCTAGTTGCCCCATATTCATTCCTATCATGATGTTGGACCCACAGAGAACTTTTCTAAGGTCAGACCTGGACCTGTTCTGTAGTCAGGGCTCTTATTTATTTCTTAATGAATTCCAATTATGTGTCGATTCAAGTTCATCTTTTATTTTCCCCAAAATTCACTCACACTCTTTAATGCATTCCATAAGAATCCCATTTGAACATGGAAAGTGAGTGTCCGGAAAACATTTCATGGCTAAATCATTACAGAAACTGCATCAAAATATCAGTTGAAGTTTTTATCCTTCCATAAGACCTTCACATATTTTCTTTCATTTATGAAGTCATAACTAATTGCTATAATCTTCCATTTGGTTTATTGTGCAAGATTGCATTATTTCTCCCATTCAAATTTCCTGAGCATCTGACAAAATTTTAAAAGAGCTTAGTTGATTTAAATATAACTGAAATTTTATGAGATTATTTTTTTTCAAAAATTAAGCTATTGCTGTACAACACATTGAAACATAGTCACATTTCTGGAACTCTAAAGTAACTCTAGTACTGTTTTAATAATTTACTACAGCAACTGCTGAATTGATATTCAACCATATCTCTTGCTGTTCCTAGATACAGGCCCTGTAGTCCATAGCATAAAACCATAATTTAAATATTTTGCTAAATAAGTTATTAGAGGACCAAAGCTTGTGCATAAAATTTTTCTCCACCTCCTGTGTGGATCCTTTGTCCTCTAGAGTTTCACATAGCCCTAACTTTTCCTGACTCCTTTTTCTCCCTCTCCTCCAGTTCATTATGTGATTACTCACCTTAAATTTCTTATCAGTGGACTTGGAAAGAGGCAGGGAGGAGATGAGGGAGAGAGGGTGGGATTGGGAGGGAATGAGGGAGCGGGATGCAGCTGGGATACAGAGTTAATAAAATGTAACTGAAAAAAAGAAAGAAATATGGAAATCCATCAATGTAATCCACCATATAAAAAAACTGAAAAAAAATTTCTTATTTGTTACTGAAATGTTGCTGTTATGTTTGACATATTCTATTTCTGCTAAATACATGCTATCAGGTACATTATTTTAAACCTAATGTGCCACCAAACTTGCTTTTAAATATATCATTTTAAATATCAACCACAGTTAGTTACTTATTTTGGTCTAAAGACTATAAACATCAAGACATTGTTTTTTTATACCCTGAAATGCTAAGAATGTCTAGTTAGTGAACTATTAGGCTAGAGAGAATAGTCAACATTAATAAAAGACCTACTTTGGTGAGTTTTGGAATAAGATAAGCAAAACATCTTCCCTTAAAAAATTTTAAGGTAATGGTGAACTAAAGGAATAGGTTCAACTGACAAATCTAATTGTCTATTAGCATCTTCACTTAGATATCACAGGTCTCTGAACTTTAAACTATCAAGAAAGAAAAACTTGATTTGTGCTCTGTCTCCCTAATGAGGTTTTCCTTTCTTGGTTAATCTTATTATTTATGTATCAAATCCACTAAATGAAAAAATCTTGTTTGTTCTCTTTCTTCTCTTCACATCCTTAATTCAATCTATCTGAAGTACCTTATTGCATAAAGACAAGTCTATCATAATTACTTTTCTCTGCCCTGCCTCTTAAATTTCTAACCAGACCACTATAGGGTCCATCTATCCATTATTCTACTCCACCCTGGCCACAGGGTCCATCTATCCACTTAACATCAAGAACCACTTCAAACTCAATAACAGATATATTAATATCTATTCTAAAGCATTTGACACTGTCTAACTTCTCTTTAAGAAAATCCAAAAGCCTTATAATTTTTTTAAGCTCAGTATGATGCAGACTCTAACAAAAGGTCCATCCCATTTCATTGTCCTATAGAAACTCACCTTTCAGTTTTACTTGCATTAAGAAAAAGCCATAGGCAAACAAAAACCATGAATAGCAAAACTTGTTCCTGAATACTGTTAAGTATTTGCTTTATCCCCCACTATTTATCCTATTGCTCCTTGCTTGTAGCTCTAAAAATGAGCTCTTAGACATCAGGTTCCCACTAAAATAGCATCTCAACTGCCCTGACTAAAACACGTATGTGTAAACAAGCATCACATTTTTATTAAAATCTGTTTATTTCCTTCATTGTATTAATTATATTTTGTACTTGCTAATTTATTTTACTTATTTGTTGTAGGCTTTTAGTCCTCCTTTCTAATTAAAGATGTCAACAAAGGTCATCTAAAAATTTATAGGAATTTAATATATATTCCAAATAAATAACTAAATAACTATATTTTTTAATTGAAATCACTCTACATACTTTTCTAGAGAATTTTCAATGCAGCAGAAGTTGATTTTTGTTCTGCAAATACAGATCAATTAAAGTCCATGTTTTTATAGACCTTATAGTCTTATGGGTAGAGGGAAGGAAATAAGCAACGCTCTTTTCAAAGAAGTTTAAAGTGTAGGAAAAAATAAAACAGGAAAAGACAAGGAGAATGTGAGTTGGTATTTTTGTTTGTTAGTCTTTCTTTCTTTCTTTCTTTCTTTCTTTCTTTCTTTCTTTCTTTCTTTCTTTCTTTCTTTCTTT
>NW_026596046.1:23517931-23527867 GCF_907164565.1 Psammomys obesus
TTTCTTTCTTTCTTTCTTTCTTTCTTTCTTTCTTTCTTTCTTTCTTTTCTTTCTTTCCTTTCTCTATCTTTCTTCCTTTCATCTCTTTACATTCTGATCCCAGACCGCTCCTCTCCTTCCACTTCCACCCTCACTCCCCTACCCCCTTTTTTTCCTTCTACTTCTCAGAGAAGGGGAGGTCCCCAAGGAGTAGCCAACCTACCATGTTATCTCATGTCAAAGCAGAACTAAACGCATCCTCTCCCACTGGGGCCTGACAAGGCAGCCCAGCTAAAGGAAAGAAATCCAGAGGAAGGCAGCAGAGTCAGAAACAGCTCCTGCTGTCATTGTTAGGAGACCCACATGTTGAACAAACAGCAAATCTGTGGTATATGTGTATGTGTGCTCTTTGGTTGGTGGTTCAGTTTCTGTGAGACCTCTTGGGCCCAGGTTAGTTTACTCTGTAGAGGTTTCATCCAGCAGCTGATGGAAATGAATGAAAGAGACCCACAGCCAAAAAGGAGGCCTAGTTAGGGGAGTTCTGTGGAAGAATAGGAGAAGAATAGAAGGAGCAGGAGGGATTAGGGTGATATTTTTAATATGGTGGTAAGGAGTGACCTTACTGAGATGATATTTTGGAAGAGTCAGAAAATGGAAGGTAAAGAAACATGCTGCTGTTTCACACACAAAAACAAAGGCGCAGAAATACAAGACATTTTAGGAGAATCAAAATCTAGAGTACCTGTCACAGCACATTAAATAGGAAAGTTGAAGATGACTCTGAATGAGCAAAGCACATTCTGCGAGTAAAATAGGACTTGTGAGCATTAGGGATTGTGTGTGTGTGTGTGTGTGTGTGTGTGTGTGTGTGTGTGTGTGTTTCACTTATATCCACTCACATTGGTGATCTGAATTCAGTCTTCTGCGCCATTACAAACACACTTTTAAATTCACACCATGTGTCACAGAAGGGAAGGTAGCAAAGGCACCCTTTAAAAAATTTGTATATTTCATGAAGGGAGTTCTTGTTTGCCTCACAGATGTATCAGTAGGAGAGTAAAAAATGAGCCTGCTGCTAAAACAGGCAGAATAAGCCTGTTTTAAAAAACATAATAGTTACTTTTGATTCCATTTGTACATCAATGATTTCTTATTACTACCACCATCAAGTCAAGTCACAAGAGGACGATTTTTCGTAATTTTTAAAATGCTATAATGTGCAACAACAACAACAAAATGAGTCATTAAATCTACAGCTATATCAAGCTTTTACTGAAAATATGTTTAAAGATACACATAAGAAACACGGCTACATTAAATTTCAGAATTGCTTTGTGTCAAAAGTAATCTATCATTCACCATAATTTTTGAACAACATAACTACACAAACATTCTCAGATATGACTTTTCAGTTCCCTCGCTGTTTTTCCTTTTTTAAAAAATTTATATTAATTCCAGTTTATTCACTTTGTATCCCAGCTGTAGCCACCTCCAACATGCCCTCCCAATTCCATGCTCCCTCCCACATCTCCTCCCATGCCCCTTTCCAAGTCGGAGTCTCACTCAGGGGGAGGTGATCAAAGAGCCAGCCACTGAGTTCATGTCAGAGACAGTCGCTGTTCTCCTTACTAGGGAACCCACTTGGACACTGAGCTGCCGTGGGCTACATCTGTATAGGGGTTCTAGTTTATCTCCATGCATGGTCCTTGATTGGAGTATCATTCTCAGAAAAGACCCCTGGACCCAGATTTCTTGGTTCTGTTGCTCTCCTTGTGGTTCTCCTGTCTCTTCTACGTCTTTCTATATCCCTCTTCTTTCATAAGAATCCCTGTACTCTGCCCAAAATATGGCTATGAGTCTCAGCATCTGCTTTGATACGGTGCTAGGTAGAGTCTTTCAGAGTCCCTCTGTGGTAGGTTCTCGTCCTGTTCCCTGTTTTCTCCCTCTTCTGATGTCCAATACATGCTGAAGAGGATGTGGAGAAAGGGAATCTTCCTCCATTGCTGGTGGGAATGTAAACTTGTACAACCACTTTGGAAATCAATCTGGCTCTTTCTCAGACAATTAGGAATAGTGCTTCCCTAAGATCCAGCTATACCACTCCTAGGCATATATCCAAAATATGCTCAAGTACACAACAAGCACATTTGCTCAACCATGTTTATAGCAGCTTTATCTGTAATAGCCAGAATCTGGAAACAACCTAAATATCCCTTAACTGAGGAATGGATACAGAAATTGCAGTACATTTACACAATGGAATACTACTCAACAATTAAAGGAAATCATGAAATTTGCAGGCAAATGGTGGGAACTAGAAAAGATCATCCTGAGTGAGGTATCCCAGAAGCAGAAAGACACACATGGTATATACTCACTTATAAGTGGATATTAGACATATAATATAGGATAAACATACTAAAATCTATACACCTAATGAAGCTAAGCAAGAAGGAGGACCTTGGGTAAGATGATCAATCCTCACTCAGAAAGGCATATAGGACCGACATTGGAGGAGGGAGAAAACAGGGAAAGGGACAAGAGCCTCATTTTTTATTTAAATATAAACATATGGAGTCAAAAAAAATATAAGTAAATCTCTTCATCCCATCTTTCTGAATTTGTTATTTGAGACCTTGTGTCCCTTTCCTTTATAACTATTATCTCTGAATTGAGCTTTAGAATAAGGTAACTTTATTCATTAGAATATAGAAAAACATTTAGAGAAGAAGATCATGCTTCTGCATTTAGAAATTGAGTGAAATAATTACCAAGATACAAAGGAATAAAATTCTGGTGAAGTATGTAATTTGTTCACAAAACTATTTATTTGAAGATCTTTAATTATAAGGGGACTTAATTGCAATTTTAATGTTACTAAGTAACGGATTGCTTACCATGGCATCATTTCAGTTGAGATAGAAGGATAATCCTGCACCCTCCACCTCCACTGACAATCCTCTGATGAATACATTTGGAAGCTTTTAAAAGCTCTGTTTAATTCTAGTAATCTAAATGTCCTGCTTTTTTTAGTGTGTTAGTTATCAACACACTCTAAACTGAATATAGAATTCTACATCTCAAGATCTTTACGATGATTTTTAAATGTTGGATTTAGTAGGTTTCCTATGACTGTATGTTATAGAGAATATGGTAAATACATCTCAATATAACGCTACAAGCAAAGACTATGTCACAGAGATAATAGTTAAAATCTGCAACATGTGACCAGGGTTTAACATTTCTCCAAATGGACAGCCCTTTATCTGTTAATAGGGTTTATTGTTTGGCTTTGTAATTTTGTATTTTCTCTTTCTGTAAGGAGAAATGAAATTCTGCATCTGCAGAATCATAAAAAATAAAAGTCTTTAATTTTCTTATACTGCAGTTATTAAAATCCATGAGAACACTCTCTCTTCAACAGAAGCAGGGGGTGATATAACAGAATACCCCAGAATGCATTCTTTGGGTTCTGGTGTTAATCTTCAAGCCCTCATCATGAGCTGTCACAGTAGGTTACAAATGTATTCTCACTTATTCTTCTGCATTGCTAAGCATATGATGCCTGCCACAGAAAATTACTCCTAAGACCAAATCTGATTGGTAATAAAAGAACTTTAATAGAGCTCTTGGCACCTAAGTATGCGTCGGTTCAGTTGGCAAGTGAAAGTATAATTTAATTAATTAGTCCTGTACTGATTGTGAGGGCGACAAATTGAAAAGGTATACTTTGAACTTATAGCTCTGAAATGGCAGATACTCACACTAAGGATGTGTGTTGTCTGTTCCACGTGTCAGCAGATTACATGGCATATTGCTGACACATGGCGGGGGATGATTATTCAGCCGAGGCAAACAGTTTCCAGTGCATTCTCTTCATCTTGCCATCTACTATTGTAAGATTTCCTGAAAAGAAGAACATAAACAGTAAATTATGGCCACAGTGCTGTCCTGGGAAATTATGAAAATCATTTTCTGTGAGGAAACAAGGGCAAGGAAGATCTTGATATGCATCCTTATGAGAAGCTGAAAACAAATTTACATAATTGACTCCTGTAAGCTAGCCTCAAGCTGCCACTGACACTATACCGATAATGGGAATTTGTGCTTTTTCTTTTGTGACTAGAAGAGCTTACTTCTAGACATTTTACTGGATCAAAAGATCATTGTAAAAGTAATAAGTACTGTTTCCTACGTGTCAATGTGTAAGCTGTAGTGTAAGTACTGAAAAATATCAAGATCCAAAACCCCAAGGGTTGAATGTTTTTATTTAGTTTGAAAATGAAAAAAAAAATAAAGCTAAGATGTTTTGTAAGTGGAATAAAGACTGGAAGAATCCTTTCAATTAGTCTATGTCATCTGATGCCAATCACGTGGACATTGTCATTATCTGAGAACAGTAAAACCAGAAAAGATACAATTATAAAAATCAGATTTTTGGGAAGTTCTTTTAGTTTAGTATACCTTGCTGTAAGACACGCCTAGTGCTTAAATTTATCTTTGTTTCTATCTCCTTTACTGTCTGATATACCAACTTGCCTATCTGCTCTGTTTTCTTTGGCAATTTAAGTAGTTGACTTCGCTGTAAAAATTTAGACAAAGCTGTGCTGGTAAAATACAATATAATTGCAAGCCGGTTAAAATATATATGAAAAATAAAGAAAGCATTCACTGCTGAGCTATTTATAGTCACCTAAAATCTCAAAGCTCCTTCTAATGAAAAAATCAGTTGAGCCTAAGTTCATCAAAGAGAACCTAATTTTCAGACATTCTCGGACTACTTGCAAAAGCATTGTTAAACCTCACAAAAACCAGACAGGTTGTATTCTTAATTCTAACTTTGAATAAAGATATCACCTCTATTGCTGGTGGGAATGTACACTTGTACAACCACTTTGGAAATCAGTTTGGTGCTTTCTAAGAAAATTGGGAATAGTTCTACCTGAAGACTCCTGGTCTTATACCCAAAATATGCTCCACCACACAACAAGGCCATTTGCTCAACTATGTTTATAGCAGCTTTATTCATAATAACCAGAAATCAGAAAAACCTAGATGTCCCTCAACTGAAAAATGGATAAAGAAATTGTACATTTACACAGTGGAATACTACTCAGCTACTAAACATAAGGAAACCATGAAATTTGCGGGCAAATGGAGAGAACTAAAAAAAGATCATCCCGAGTGTGGTAACCCAGACCCAGAAAGACACACGCGAAAGGAGCCTAACATGACTTTTGTCTGGGAGGCTTCACTCAGTGGATGTAGACAGATGATGAGACTTGCAGCCAAGCATGGGGTGGAGCTCCGGGGGTCTTCTGGAAGTGTTGAGGGAAAGATGAAAGGACCTGAAGGGGCAAGAATCCCACAAGAAGACCAGCAGAGATACCTAACCCAGATCCATGGGGGTTTACAGAGATTAAAACTAAGGAGCGAGCATGATCTGGACCCAGGTCCCCTGCACATATGTGGCCTATGGGCAGCTCGGTTTTCATGTGGGTCGCCTGGCAAGTCAATGTGGGGGAGGATGGGGAAGCTGTTTCTAACATGGGCTCTATTGCCTGCTTTGGGTCACTTTTCCCTGGCAGGGCTGCCTTGCCTGGCCTCAGTGGATGAGGATATGCCCAGTGCTGATGTGACTTGATGTGCTGGGGAGGAGGGTTGATATGGAGTGAGGGGCTTCCCCTTTTCTGGGGGGAAAGGGAGAGGAGAAGAGGGAATGGGAGCAGGGAGACTGGGAAGAGAGGAGGGAGGGGACATCCTTGGGATGTAAAGTAAATAAACTGAAATAAAATAAAATAAGTGGTTATAGCAGATATAACTGCACAAGGTGTTGTAGTCATTGTAGTGACACAAGTTAGAGAGGATGCTGGGGAGCCTATATAAAGGCCCCCTCTGCTGAGGAGGTTGAGAAAGTGTTCTTCCAGGAAGTTATATCTAAAGAATGTGTGAGGATTAGAGAGCGAAGTAAGGAGTAGTAGAACATTCCAGGCAAAGAGTACAACATCTGGTTTCCAAGGAAATGAAAGCAATCCTCAGTATCTCTGGAATGTGCAGTACAAGGGAAATCCTCCAAGGTTATCACCTTGCATGGGTGGTGACTGGGTACTTGCTGTGGTGAAGAATGAAAAGCATACAGGAGACATATATAGACTCAGGGTTAATGGATCTTAGTGACACTGTTTTGCAAATTGAAAAGTTTTGTTTTGTTTGAATCAGATGACATGTGTTGTTTGCTGTTTGGTGACTAAGAATGTAAAAAAACAAAATTTGCTGAAATACAGAATTTAGGAAGCAGTTTCAAGAGTGATGAATCTTCTAGAGTTCTGTGTGTGGGAGACCATGAGGGTGTGTGTACAAGTATATTCATTTCTCTAATCCTGAAATTAGAAAACTTTGATGTCATTTCCTTTTGTCCCTGAAAAAAAATTTTTTTTTGAAATCTTTGTGAAACAGGGAGTTTCTAAATAGCTGGAAATCTGAATGCTTCCCCCGATTCAAAATACTAATCTTTCTCTTTAGCCCTGTGGCAATTTGTTCTTTATGCAGAGTGGAAACTGATGCATTTCAAACACAACAGGATAAAATGCAGTAGATGCAGCTGCCTCTTTCATGAAGTGGGCTGCCTGCTCTTTGATCACTTGCCTCTGGCAATGCAGCCTTACCATAGAGGAAGGAGGATCCAGGCAGTCCTGATTGGACTTGATAAGCTATGGGCAGATGGCAGAGGAGGAAACTCCCCTTTTGGGCTAGGGGAAGGGAATAGTGGGAAAGAAGGAGGGAAAGTGGGAATGACACGGGTTGAGAGAAGGGTCTTCAATCAGGATATATAACAAATAAATTGTAAAAAAATTAAAATTAAAATTAAAAACGCAGTAGATGATTATTTTCCTTAGAAGATCATGTATGTCCATGTTCAGGTTCTGCTGGATGAAGGGGCTTCTATGGCCAGATAGTCCCAATAAATATTAAATGATAAATTACAGTCTTTAATTTGCAGTTCCTCAGCTCAGATAAACTCTCTTCATGTATTCAGGACGCAAAGAAGAGCAGTACAAAGAGCAGGGACTTCAGACCTGCACTCCATGAGATTCCCATGGCTAGTACTTTCTGACTTGGGCAGTTACTTAAGCACATTGCTCTGTACACATTTTATTCTTAGTCTGTAAAAGATCTCTGTAGAAATTAAGTCACAAGTTTTGTGTGCTGTTTGTGATAGTGTAACCTATACTCTAGACAACAAAAACACTGGATAAATGAAGGCTTTTTTAAAAATTATTACTCTATGGGCATATAATCCAACACACTGCAGGGAACCAGCTTAAAAGTCATGAGTTTATTTCATACTTACAGCTTATTATAATTCACATTGACCTTATGTCAAATGACAAGTGACTACCATGCTGGAAAACCCAAAGCCACACAAACTTGAAAAAAAATTTTCATGTCTAATTTTTAACGATACTAAATTCATTTCAATTAATTTGTTTTTCTAATACTATTGATTGTTATTCTTCGTAAGCACATAAGTTTATTGTGTATTAAGGGATAAATTTAGGATTTAACTGTGTTAAGAATGATAAAAGCCATTTAAGTTATTTAGCTACCGCAGAGGGACAGCATGTTCATATCATTTTAGAATTTAAGGAATCGAAACTGATACCAGATTGTAGATATTCCTCTGTTAGTCTCAGAGAACAGAATATGCTACAGCATGATTACATTTAAGTTAGCATTTTGGCAGATTTGTAGTCATGTGTCATAAAAGATTTAAGTATTGGATGGTCTACTTATAAAACGTACTAAATTCTACCAAGAGTACATCTTTTATAGTAAGAATGTTTTTCCTTTTTATATTTTTTACTTATTTTGAAAATTCCATCCACACATTTTGTTGGGTCTTGGAACACATTTGATCAGACATATGATTGGTTAGCTAGAAATTTACAATGTGAAAAGGGGGAATCCTTGTGAGTTTATTGACATTTATAATCCTCTTCTTCCACATTCAGGCTTCTGTGTCTATACATATTTATTCATTCTTTTTTAGTAATATTTTTTTATTCTTTGAGAGTTTCATGAAATATATATTTAATTTAAAAAATTGTTACCACGGTCCCATCTCTCCTAACTTTTCTTAGGTCTTTCCATATCTCTCTGCTTTCTCATGTTATTCATGTTCTTTTCCTATATGTACAAAACAAAACAAAATTGAGTGTAATTTGTGTTTGTAAACAACTCCTAAGTGGCCACGCACTGTGGCTGGTAAGCATACTCTCACTTCATTAAAAAATTAATTTGTCCATTCATAGAAGTTACCAGTTGTAAATAGCTTCTTGGCTAAGGATGGGACTTCATCCCTACTTATTCCTTAATACTTTTTTCCTTTGAAAAATTATGTTGAGTTTTGGTAACATATACCATTAATCAAAAAGTAGTAAAATGAGTATAGAACCCAGTCAACATAGTACATGCTATTGACAAAGCAAATAAAACTATGTTATACCAAGTAATTTTAAAAGCAATGTTAAAAACTTCAATTGCTCTTGTAAATGTAATTTAAGTTTTTGAACAGTGTTATATTTAATAAAAGAATTGGTAGACAGTTCAAAGTTATAATATTATTCTATTCATTCTAGTATGGACGTTACCTGTTTTAACATATATTAAGATAGTATAGTTGTCAAATTGATCAAACAATATTGATAAAATTATCAGGGAAAATCATAGATTATTGAGCTCTACTTTGTTTTATGTAATGTCCTTTTTAAGATCTAAGATCGATTACAAATTACCATGTTACACTTAGTGACCATATCTTTAGACTCCTCTTGTCTGTGACAGCTTTTCATACTTTGTGTTTTTATTACCTTGATGTTTTTATAAGTAGAGAGCTGATATTGTATAGAATGTATTCAAATTGAGGTTGTCTTGATGTTTTACTCATATTTAGTCAATATATTTTGTAGGTTCAATATATTGCTCTCTTAAATTCTCAAATAAAACACAGCATGAAATTATTAGCCAAATTAAAATTTTATGAGCTTTCACTTATAATTTGCTTTTAGCAATTGATCGATGTAATTAGATAATATAGAAACAAAGTGTAGAAATTAAAATTTGCTCAAGTACACAACAAGGACATTTGTTCAACCATGTTTGTAGCAGCTTTATTTGTAATAGCCAGAACTTGGAAACAACCCAGATGTCCAACAACAGAGGAATGGATACAGAAATTGTGGTATTTTTACACAATGGAATACTACTCAGCAATCAAAAAGGAGGAAATCATGAAATTTGCAGGCAAATGGTGGGATCTAGAAAAGATCATTCTGAGTGAAGTATCCCAGAAGGAGAAAGACAAACTTGGTATATACTCGCTTATATAGACCTACAAGATATGATAAACATAATGAAATCTACACACCTAAAGAAGATAATCAAGAAAGTGGACATGGGTGAAGATGATCAATCCTCATTTAGAAAGACAAATGGGATGTGCATTGAATGTATGACAGGAGTCTACTGCAAAAGGCATCTGAAAGACTCTACCTAGCAGTGTTTCAAAGCAGACACTAAGACTCATAACCAAACCTTGGCAGAGTGCAGGGAATCATATAAAAGAAGGGGAGTTAGTATGATATGGAAAGGATAGGAGCTCTACAAGTACCAAATATATCCAGGCACAGGCTCTTTTCTGAGACTGACACTCAACCAAGGACCATCTATGGATATAATATAGAACTTCTGCTCAGATGTGGCCTGTGGTAGCTCAGTAACCAAATAGTTTTCCAAAGTAAGGGGAACAAGGACTTATTTCTAAGAGGATCTCAAGGGCAGGCTCTTTGACCCCCCCCCCCAGGGGAGGAGCAGTCTGTTAGGCCACAGAGGAGGACTTTGCAGCCAGCCCTGAAGATACCTGATAAAACAGGGTCAAATGAAAGGGGAGGAGGTCCT
>NW_026596046.1:23527877-23543138 GCF_907164565.1 Psammomys obesus
CTCCCCTATCAGTGGACTTGGAAAGGGGCAGGGAGGAGACCAGGGAGGGAGTTGGGGAGGGGGAGGGAATGAGGGAGCGGGATACATCTGGGACACAGAGTTAACAAATTGTAACTAAAAAGAAAAATAAAAATTAAAAAAAGAAAGAAATTAAAATTACTGCTTCCAAGATGTTAGCCTGTAATATTCACCAATTTACTTACCTTTGTTGAAATGTAATTTTTTTTTTATCATTTGAAGGTATTACCTAAAATCATTTCTTTTTTTTTTAACTTTTCTATCCTTTATTCCATCCAGCTCTCTCTCTTTCTCCTTTTACATCTGTTCTGTATTTTTTGATACTCAATATCATCTTAGTAGATCAATATGGTCCCATTTTATTTTTTTTAATTTTATTTTTTAATTTCTTTTACTTTTAAATAATTTTATACATTAACTTGTATCCCAGCTGTAGCCCTCTCCCTCTTTCCCTCCCAATCCTCCCCTCCCTCCCTCAACTCCTCCCTGCCCCCTTCTGAGTCCACTGAGAGGGGGTCTCCTCCTCTCCTTCTATCTGGCCCTAGCTTATCAGGTATCTTCAGGATGGTTGCAATGTCCTTATCTGTGGCCTAGCAAGGCTGCTCCTCCTCAGAGGGGAGGGGAAGCTCATGAGTTCATGTCAGAAACAATTCCTGTCCCCCTTACTAGGGTCATTTCTTAACCTTACAAGACTTCTCTAAACATTTTTAGGCAAGTTTAGCTTTGATGATTCCTTCCATTTTTACATTTTTATCTATCTGAAGGTTGTTTTTTGTTTGTTTGTTTGTTTGTTTGTTTGTTTTCTCCACTTCTTTTGAAAGAATACTTAATTGGCTACAGGATTTTTGTTTGGGTTTATTAGTACTTTGAAATTATTGATTCACTATCCCTTTTTACAAAAATTTCTATGGAAAAATGATTGCTCCTGCTCCAGTAGACAGCTTTACAGTGTATGCATATGAACAGCAGCAAGTAGACTCAGTAGGTTATATAGAAGAAGAATGTGGAGGAGGGGAAGGAGGAGGAGGAGGTGGAGGAGGAAGAGGAGAGGAAGGCATAATGTGGAGGGGGTTCTGAGAGGGTTGGAGCTAGGAAATAGGGTAGATTTGGTCTAAATAAATTGTATTTCTATATTAAATTACCAGATAATTAAAAGAATGCTGATCTCCTTATGGATGTTTTCTTGTATGTGATAAGCGATTTTTCCATCCTATTCTTCAGCCAATAATTTTCATTATAATAACGTTAGTATAAGTTTTCCAATTTATGACATATAGTATATTACCTTATTTACTAATTTATTTATCCACAATATGCCATGTGTGTTATGTTGCATGTTATTTATGTACATTATATTTAAATTAAATCAATATAATTTTTCATTGTTACTCATTATTTGCATGTATAGGAACTTCCAAAACTAAAGTTGTATCATATGATGTAGATAACTTCTGCTTAATGTAAGATCTTATATAAGAACTTGTAGTACTCTGTGTTTTCTTTCTCATTTGAGTTACAGAGGCACAATAAACACCCAAGGATAACACTGGCCAGGCCACTGTATGTGCATGACTCTGAACATGTAGGGGCCTGTTGTTTTACTGTGTATATGTTACGTTAAATATATTAACTTTCTGTGGATCCATCTAAAGTCTGTCCATAAGCAACACTGTCCAAAACCACTAAAATGTATGTAAAGCCTTGTACTGTAGATTAGAATAAAGTTGTTACTTGGATTGAAAAAACAAACAAACAAACAAACAAACAGCATTTGAATACCTGCCTAATGAATGCTGAATCCCAGAATATGGCATTGTTTATGTGCAAGATTAAGAGATATAGGTAATGAAAAGCACTGATTATATCGTAGGCCTTTCCACTATTTATCTCTTCACAAATAAAAGCATTTCCCCTGTAGCCATTTTATTATAGATAAATCTGAGTGCTAGAATGAAAAAAAAAATCTTCCAAGCATGATCACTCATGACTAATATTTATTCAAAATGATATATGTGTTAGAGAAAACCAAGAACAATGATAAAGTCATTCAAATAGCCTTTAAATATGTGGGGAACATAAATTTCTAAATCTATGTTTGAGGATATCATTACTCTTTAGAAAAAGTTACCTTTGTTTCTGAAAAGGTAAATTATTCCTGTTATCTGAGTTCATAATTTTTGTAGTTTTACTTCAGTACAAAATGTAGACATAGCATTACAGAGCCTGTAACATCATATCCCAATTTTTTTTTATTTTTTGCATCCATACATTGTCTCCAGATCCTCATATTTCCTAGGCCACAAAATTTTTCCCTACATAACAAAGGTGGCAGATTCAATATTTTCAACATCAGCTCCTAAATTTCAAAGAATGTGATTGAAAACTGTCAGACTTTTTTAAAGCTTTCATAGAACATCTTTGGTCATGAAATATATTGAGTACATTTCTGACTCATGAACTGTCTAGGCAATCCGCAATTTGATAAATTGTTTTGTGAGTGTTTTTTCACTTGTAAGGTGAGAAGAAAGTGTTTGCTTTTTTCTTGAAAAGATCAAGAGAAAAATTCTGATCTTCATGATGCTTAGCTTTTTAGTATGATAGAATACTTTTTACAAAGAGGAAACTAGTTTATTTTTCCTATGATGTCACTCTACGTACCTCCTAACCAAACAGACGAGACAGGTCTCTAAACCAGAATTTTAATATGAAAAAAAATGTTAATGTTGGTGAACACATTGTAGTTCACAGAATTCTTGGGGGGGGAATAAATTAATTTCTGGAATCAACTTATAACTACTCTGAGAATATGTTTCATGATTTGGAGAAAACCTCAGTTATAATTTTAATTTTAAGAAATATCCAATCTGTTATGTAAGGAATAGTGCTACCTCAAGATCCAGCTATACTACTCCTAGGCATATATACAAAAGATACTCAACCATACAAGGACATTTTCACATCTATGATCATAGCAGCTTTATTCATAATAGCCAGATTCTGGAAACAATGTAAATATCCCTCAACAGAGGAATGGACATAGAAATTGTGGTACATTTACACAGTGGAATACTACTCTACAATTAAAAACAGGAAACATGAAATTTGCAGGCAAATGGATGGAACTAGAAAAGGTCATCCTGAGTGAATTAATCCAGAAGCAGAAAGACACACATGGTATATACTCACTTATAAGTGGATATTAGCCATATAAAATATAGGATAAACATACTAAAATCTGTAGTCCTAACAACAAGGAGGACCTTAGGGAAGAGGCCGAAACATCATTTAAAAGAGCAAAAAGGATAGACATGGCAAGTGGGAGAAGACAAGGAACAGGACAGGAGCCTTCCACAGGGGGCTTCTGAAAGACTCTATGCGGCAGGTATCGAAGCAGATGCTGAGACTCAGAGCCAAACTTTGGGCAAAGGCAGGGAATCTTATGGGATAAATAGGAGATAGAAAGACCTGGAGGGGACAGAAGCTCCACAAGAAGACCAACAGAGCCAAAAAATTCTGTGCCCAGGGGGCCCTGCAGAGACTCATGAATCAACCAAAGACCATGCATGGAGTGGAACTAGACCCTTGAGCCTCAGATGTAGCCCATGGACAGCTCAGTCTCCAAGTGAGTTTCCTCTTAAGAGGAGCAGGGATAGTCTCTGGCATGAACTCGGTTGCTTGCTCTTTGATCAACAACCCCTGTGAGGGCAGCCTTGCCAGGCCACAGAGGAAGACAATGCAGCTAGTCCTGATATGACCTGATAGACTAGGGTCAAAAGATAGGGAAGGAGGACCTCCCTTATCAGTGGACTAGGAGAGGGGCATAGAGGGAGAAGAGAGAGGGCAGGTGGGACCTGGAAGAGATGAGGGAAGGAGATACAGATGGAATACAAAGTCAATAAATTGTTCAAAATAATAACAATAATAATAATAATAATAATAAAATGAAACAGAAAAAAGAGAGATAATTACTAGGAGTTACTTTCTAAATTAAGAATAAACTCAGCAGCGCCAAGCAAGGTGGATCATGACTATAATCCCAGCACTGGAGGAGGCAGACACAGGTGGATGTCTGTGAGTTCGAGGCCAGACTGGTCTACACAGCAAAGGTACAGGACAGCCAAGGCTACACAGAGAAACCCTGTCTTGAAAACAAAACCAAAAGCTAAAAATAAACACACAAAAATCCTCCAGCAGGCAGTGGTGGCACAAGCCTTTGATCCCAGCACTTGGGAGGCAGAGTCCAGCAGATCCCTGAGATCAAGTGTAGCCTGAACTACAGAGGGAATTTAGGACAACCAGGGCTAAAGAGAGAAAACTTATCAAAAAAAAAAAAAAACACCAAAAATCAATCAATCAATCAATCAATAAGTGAATAAATAAATAAAACTTAAAATAGGAGCCCAAGGCATTCACCTAATCAGCATTGCCAGATAGAGAATGTAGTGAGCTAGGGCAGGTGGACCTGCTTTGTTTCTGTAGCCCTTGTTTCTTCATGTATGCAGTGGGAGCAGGAACACATAACCTTCAAAATTCATTAAAGGCTTGGATGAATAGAAAGTGCGAATGGCACAGAAATTTTGTGGATGGCTATTATTAGTTCAATTCAATTTCTTGTTTCCATTCCAAGTTACTAGGTACCAGTTTCAAAGCTTTAAAATGGAGGAGATAGACTTTGTGATTTCTCAGACCCTCACCAGCCTAGAAGGCTAAGAATGTGCAGATAAGAAAGGCCATCTCATCGTAAATAATGGTTTTCTGCAGACTCCCAAACTAGAATTTAATGTCTTGCCATCTGTTTATAATACATTGCTTTGAGGCTTGTCATCAGGTTTTTCAAGTCGAATTTTCTTCTCTGGGTTTTCATTAACATTATGAATATTATTATAATACTGCTAACATTAATATTAATATTTTTCACATGAAAATATTTAATACAACCCAAATTGCTCTCATTTGGATTAATGCCAAGATAAGGTACAAGTTTATTAATCTAACTATGGCCCTAAATTTACAGATTCAGACCTCAGGAAAGCGAAGGTGCATGCTTAATCCATTTGTAGAGTTATGATATAGAAAATAATTATACCAACATGAATATTCATTTGAAAATCCTATGAACAGCTGTCTTGTTTACCAGCCTTCAGAATCTTTTAAGTATTTTCTTGAAATAGCTTTGATTTTTGCTTTTGATATTTGCCCCACTGGTCAATATAAGCTTCATTACCATGGGCAATTAAGTGCAATTCATTCTAGCATGTATAGCCAAATCTGGAGTGTGTGGTCAATCATCCAGAACTAATTAGGAGTATCTGCTGCTCCCAGGGCTACAATCTGCCATTTTTGGTTAGGGATTAATTGTGAAAAAATATTGTTACATTTATGATCTGATCTGATGTGATTTTATTTGCCTCAAACCTCACACAGGCAGGCTGCAAGGTTCATTGGTGATTTTATCTGGGTAACACAGCCTAAGGCTGATCCTCAAGCTTTGTAATCATATCTGTTTCACTAGCACTGAATCCTGAAAACCCACTTGCCCTGTGGGAGGCCACAAAATAAAATAAAGCAAGCCCTCTAAGAGGAGGTTGCTGCTGAGAGTCATGTAAGAAAAGGCAGAGGCTTTGTTTTTGTATTTCTTTTCTTTTCTTTCTTCTTTCCTTTCTTTCTCTATCTCTTTCTTTCTTTCTTTCTTTCTTTCTTTCTTTCTTTCTTTCTTTCTTTCTTTCTTTCTTTCTTTCTTTCTTTTCTAGTTTCCCCTAGCATAGTCTGGAAAGAAAAGCTATTTAACATAGAAGACGATGTATGCAAATGTATACTTTAGATGTACTTATGAAACTGAGGTGGGTGAAAAGTTCAAATTCATTCTGGTTTTCTCAGTATTGTATGCCCATGACTCCTTTCCCTGCCAAGATTCTTGTTCTAGTAAATGTAAGGAGATTATGGAGATTATTTTGTATCCAGTCCTGTGCCAAGCTGGAGTAGTCTAAGTGGCTATTTTGTTTTACAGTGTCCTCAGAGTTTAACATGTCTGCTTGACTGCCATATGTGTATGTGTGCTGGGGGGTGTTACACGGTGTCTTAGCCATTTTGCTTAAATTTGTGGTGTCTTTGTGGTAGCTGAATCAGAAACAGGGGTTTTAGAAAGCTGGACTAACCTACAAGCAGTTACATCAGGAAGAGAGTGTGGAACTTTACTTCAAGCTGTATTTTTATAGCAGCGCTTCATTTGACTATGTGTCCTTTCAAGATATGTCAGTCTGCATGGATTCCAAGGCCTCCATAATACAAGCCCTTGATACTCTTCCTATCTGAATGAAGTTCATTGGATCATCTTGCTTTCTATCACTGATTTGGAATGAGGGTATTAATGAAAGTGCCCTAGAAAGCAATAAGCATTCTAAAATTTTAGCATTTCTCAAATCTCTGGGATGGGCTTGTGCCAAAATGCTTTGTTTATTAGAACAGTGGTGAGGACGCAGGTATGTAATTTTTGTAGTTTCCCAATGAGAATATAAGGTAGGTGTTTTTTGAGAGACTATGTGTTAGCTGGTCTTTCCTATATGATATTTCTCATCCTTTTTGATTTAGGAAGCATTACAAAAGCACAACAGGCTCTCTGTATCAGAAGATGAAAGTGAATACCATATGTTTGCCTCAGTTGGCAATGTGTCTAGAGAAAGGACTTCAGTGAGGCAGTTGATAACCAGGGGGAAAGTTGAATTTATTTTCACATTGAATTTATTTAGAATCAGAGAAAGTAAAATAAGGAGGAGAAGAGAATTCTAGGTTTAACTAAGTCATTAAAAAGAAACAAGAGCTATTAATTTCAGCTCTGAGATTAAGTCTGAAGAAGGGGGTGTTTGAAGAGGGTTGTTTAGCTACCGTATGAGGACAGTCTTGAATGCAGTGACCATGGAAGGATCCACAGAAGATTGTTAGATAAGATGTACAAAGCCCAAAGTTATAGCAATGGCTGTTTCAGATTCAATAGAACTAATTACCAAGATTTATAACACTGACTACTTTGTTGCTTAAACACTCTACACCAAGAGAAAGAGAAGTGGTTTGGAGATATATGAATTGTTTTCTTAATTGTTCATATTTAAATGGAACAAATATGGATTTTTGAAGCAATAGATATTCACATTAGCAGAGATAGATGGTGGAATTGAAACATCTTGTACATTTGCTAACTAGTTCTTATAAACAATAGATGGTACAGTTTTAAGTAATGAGTTTGCCATGAATAAATATATTATTTTAATGAAAATTCAGAGACTATAGCAGTTTGTGTGAAATTTATGGTCTTTAGGATCCATTTTATTGAGATTCTGACCATTTCTTCATACCATTTTCTAAATATCCTTTGTTATGCCAAAATTTATTACCCACTTTTACACTACAGAATCCTTCCTTGAACACTATCTAGCTATGTTCTACATTAAGAAACATTTTGCAATTATGTTGAAATAAAAATAGTGATAAAATTATAAACACAGAAATGTGAACTTAAGTATTTCAAAGCCTCTCTGTTTCAAGTGGATTGCTGAAATTTAAAACTTGTTACTTTGAAAATGTAAATTGAATACTTCAACTTTTAAAATCTGCTTTTATTAGGTGAAGCACCCCCAGTTTTTCACTTCATATGCATTATTTAAAATGTTTTAATTAAAAAGTGTTTTAGAGGCTCGCGTGGTTCCGGGTGAAGTGCTCTGAGCTCCACTACAGCTGCTTGGGTGCTGTGAGGGGAACTGAGGCAAGCCCCGAAGTCACAACATGACAGCATTGACCTACAATGATGTGCATGTGAATTTCACTCAAGAAAAGTGGGCTTTGCTCAATCCTTTCCAGAGGAATCTCTACAAAGATGTAATGTTGGAGACCTACAGGAACCTCACTGCTATAGGCTACAATTGGGAAAGTCATAATATAGAAGAGCATTGTCAAAGTTCTAGAAGACATGCAAGGTATGAAAACAATCATTGTGCTGACAAACTCCTTGAAGATACTCAATATGAAGTCTTTGAACATCACAGTAATTCCCACCCATGTAAAAGTATGCATACTGGTGTGGATCACTATGAATGTAGCTAATATGGTAATGCCTTTGCACATAAAAGTCATATCTAAGACTTAAAAGGATACATAGAGGAGAGAAACCTCATGAATGTAACTAATGGGGTAAAGCCTATGATTCTAACAGTGATCTCCTAAGACATAAAGGAACTCACACTGGAGAAAAACCTTATGAATGTAACCATTGTGGTAAAGCCTTTGCATGTAACAGTAACCTTTTAATATATAAACGAACTCACATTGGAGAGAAAAAAAATGTTTTAATAATGAATTTTATTTTTTTTACATATAGCTGTATTTTATTCATGTTTTGATTTAAAACAACATATTTAATATGTTATTGATAAATTGTCACTAATCTCCTCACCAGCACCACTTATGATCATGTCCACAGAAGCTTCTGAAATACCCATGGCTTCTCCCCAAGGTTCACTATATCCATCTCTGTCATGGGAAAAACTTGATAGTACCTTAGCACTGTAGATGTAGACAGTCTTAGACAATGAAGTCACCATGAAAATATACACGGATACAGAAAATGACAGCTAATGTGCAATCATCAGAATCTGAGACTTGAAACAGGAAGGTGGAAAGCTTTGTCTAGTTTAACTTTACACTTTGGTCTGTGACACAAACTCTTTCATTTTGTATGTGTAACTATTCCCAAGTGAGCTTGAAAATATTGTGAGTGTTGATTAGGTCTTAAAGTGATGTGGGATGATTAGAAAAATATCTTATTTAAAAGATGTGACAGTATACTATATTCTATTTGGTAAGTATATCAAGAAATTTGACCTAAATAGTAAAGAAGATAAGTCTGCCAGGTTAATTCAACCAACCTTTTAACACCCTTCTTTTTATCCTTTAATTGAAAATAGATATTTTTTCAAACACTATATTCTGAATATGTTTTCCCCCTACTCCTGCCAGGTCCTTTCCACTTCTACACATCATCTAGACCCAAACACTTTTTTGGCTCTCATTATATATAAAAAACAACAACAACAACAAATAAGCATATAATGAATAGTAATAAAAATAAATAAAAACAAAGCAGAATATGACAAAACAACCAAACAAACAAACAAACAAAGGAGCCCAAGAAAAAGTGTAAGAGAACACATATAGATGCAAAGACAGTTATTTTTGCAAAATCAAGAATCTCATAAATATCCAAAACCAGAAGCCATAATATATACACAAAGGACCTGAAATGTAGAAAACAAGACACACAAGAAAACAAACAACAACAAAAAACAATTTTAGAAAATGGATGTCAAAATATCCCTTTGATTTCATTTTCTATTTGCCATCTACAACTTGGCATGCAGCCTACCCACCCTTAAAAGCGTTTTCTTTCCCCTGTGAGACTACTTGGGGTGTCTTATTTTTGCAAATGGTTATCAGCTGGAGCTAGCTTCTGCGTTAGGGGTGGGGACATGTGACATGTGTCCGCTTCTCTCAACACGAGGATCCAATCTGCTGCAGACACGTGCATGGCTATCAACTACCCTTTCCCTCGGGTTTATGCAATTTTCATAGTAACTTCTTTTAAAGGCTTTTGTAAAATTTTTATGAGAGTCAAGAACTGTAATCTCAGATTTCACGTGCTCTTCTCCCCTTCAAACATTTGTTAAGTGCCTGCGTAAAGCCAACCCAACACACGGCTACCTTGTGTACTGACATGACTTCAGTTTATGCCCTGGTCTTCTGGAAAGTGATAGTCTAAAGGGGGAAACGGATAAGAAAATTTGTTAATGGTAAATTCTGAACAGAAAAAAAAATGCCAAGTGACAAGTGGTAAAAATTCCTTATTTTATAAATTTATTTATCAATACCCATAATACAAAATTATACCTATTAGTGAGTTACTATGTACTATTTCTACACATGAAATATTTAACTACATTATGCAAAGTTCATATCAGGTTAAACTCACTTAAATATTTCTAAACATTTATCATTTTTAATAGAAAATTTATAAAAATACTTCCAATGGCTGCTTTGAAGTTCATCACACGTTTGTGCTATTTTTAGGCATCCTACTGAATAAGAGCACATAGAATGCCATGATTTTACCTCACTGTAAAATTGGGCTACTTCACCTTTACATACCTGTTTGAGCCATACTATCCACAGTCTTTAGTAACCAAAAATATACTCAAAACTTCTTTGAGATTAGTAATTTTACAATATGCATAAGAATAAGACCACAGAGGATGGGAGAGATGGCTTGATGGACATATAAGATAATTTTATTTTTATGGTTTAATAATATTCCATTATGAACATGAACATAAAAATGCATATGTCTCAGACATTTGTAACACTTTTGTGTGTATATGTGTGTGTGCTTGTTGAAACATATAGCCAATCTATTTTTTAATACTTAAGGAATATTCATTCTGTTTCTTGTAATAACTACATTTACCAACAGTGTCCAGCATTTGCATTATTACTCTCCAAATCTTGGATAGTGCTTCTTTCTGTAATATTCTGGATAATAGTATATATAGTTGAGTGAAATGAGATAAGCTGTCGCTTTGATATACATTTGCTGTATGAACATTTTCCATATTCCTGTTGGCTATCTTTTCCCTTTTGAGGATTGTGTTACTTCAGATTTTCCAGAATACTTGGAAAAATGAAGCTTAAGGGAGCATATATTCATTTTTTGTCTAATGATAAATTAGCTTCCTTGATTTAGGCTTGAGGCAAGGCAGATGTGAGTTGTGGCAGATGAAAATTGATAAGGAGGTTCCTCAATTCATGTTATCCAAAAATAAGACCCAAATAAGAATGGGCCAAAGAGAGGATAAGTGCTCCAAGTCATGGGTCCTATAACTTACTCCCTCTAACTCTGCTTTAACTCTTAATTTTTATTGCCATCCAATAACCCAAAACACAATATATCTATTAGAGGCTTAATACACTGACTAGGGCAGAGCTCTGGTTTTCCTGACCAGCCATTCCTCAGTGATGGTCTCCTGGATCTGATTTTTATGGGACTTCTCTCTCACTTTTTTTATTTTTTATAATTTGTTCAATTTATATTCTGGCTGTAGCCCCCCCCCCCATCTCCTCCAAGTCCTACCCTCCTCCTCTCTTCTCTCCCTGTGCTCTTCCCTTATTCCACTGATAGGGGAAGTTCTCCTCCCCTAGTATCTGACCCTGGCCTATCAAGTCCCATCAGGACTGGCTGCATTGTCTTCCTCTGTGACCTGGCAAGGGTGCTCTTTCAGGGGGAGGTGATCAAAGAGCCAACATCTGAGTCCATGCTAAAGAAAACCCCTGCTCCCCTTACTAGGGAAACCACATGGAGACTGAGTTGCCTATGGGCTACATCTGAGCAGGGAGTCTAGGTCCTCTTCATTCATGGTCCTTGGTGGGAGCATCAGTCTCTGCAGGCTCCCCTGGGCCCAGATTTTTTGGCTCTGTTGATCTCCTTATGGATCTCCTGACCTCTCCTATCTCCTGCTCATCCATAAGATTCCCTGAACTTTGCCCAAAGTTGGCTATGAGTCTCAGCATCTTATACCCTTATACCCATCTTATACCCATCTCAGCTTCAATACCCTGATGGATAGAATCTTTCAGAGACCCTTTGTGGTAGGTTCCTGCCCTGTTCCCTGTCTTCTCCTGTTTCTGATGTCTATCCTGTTTGCTCTTCTGAATGTGTATTATACCTCTTCCCTAAGGTCCTTCTTATTGTTTAGCTTCTTTAAGACTATAGTTTTTAGTATGTTTATCCTGTACTACATGGCTAATATACACTTATAAGTGAGTATATACCATGTGTGTCTTTCTGCTTCTGGGTTACCTCAGTCAGGATGATCTTTTCAAGTTCCATCTATTTTCCTGAAAAAAATTATGATTTCCTTGTTTTAAATTGTTGAGTAGTATTCCATTGTGTAAATGTACCACAATGTGTATCCATTCCTCAGTTGCAAGATATCTGGGTTATTTCCAGACTCTGGCTATTACAAATAAATCTGCTGTGAATAAACAAGACACACTAAATCTGTTAGAAGAAACAGTGGGGAAAAACCTTGCACTCATTGGCACAGGAGACAACTTCCTGAACAGAACACCAGCAGCAAAGACTCTGAGATCAACAATCAGTAAATGGGAACTCATGAAACTGAAAACCTTCTGTAAAGCAAAGGAAACTGTAAACCTAACAGAATGACAGCCTACAGACTGGGAAAAGATCTTCACCAACATTGTATCTCACAGAATATATAAAGAATTCCAGAAATTAAACACAAACAAACCAAGTTAATCATCAGGAAAATGCAAATCAAAACAATCCTGAGATTTCACCTTACACCCATCAGAATGGCTAAGATGAAGAACTCAAGTGACAACACATGGTGGAGAGGATGTGGAGAAAGGGGAACCCTCCTCCATTGCTGGTGGGAATGTAAACTTGTACCACCACTCTGGAAATCTATCTGCCACTATCTCAGACAATTAGGAATAGCACTTCCTCAAGATCCAGCTATACCACTCCTAAGCATATATCCAAAATATGTTCAAGTTTACAACAAGGACATCTGCTCAACCATGTTTGTTGCAGCTTTATTTGTAATAGCCAGAAGCTGGAAACAGCCCAGATGCCCCTCAGTTGAGGAATGGATACAGAAATTGTAGTACATCTACACAATGGAATATTACTCAGCAATTAAAAACAAGGAAATCATGAAATTTGCAGGTAAATGGTTGAAACTGGAAAAGATCATCCTGAGTGAGGTATCCCAGAAGCAGAAAGACACACAGGGTATATACTCACTTATAAGTGGATATTAGCCATATAACATAGGATAAACATACTAAAATCTAATCAGGAAGTAAACTAATCAGGAAAGAGGACTCTGGCTAAGATGCTCAATCCTCATTCAGAAAGGCAAAGAGGATGGACATCAGAGGAGGGAGAAAACAAGGAACAGGACAGGAGCCTACCACAGAGGGCCTCTGAAAGGCTCCACTCGGCAGGGTATTAAAGCAGATGCTGAGACTCATAGCCAAACTTTGGGCAGAGTGCAGGGAATCTTGTGAAAGAAGTGGGATATATTAAGACCTGGAGAGGACAAGAGCTCCACAAGGTCAGCAACAGATCCAAAAATTTTGGTCACAGAAGTTTTTTCTGAAACTAATACTCCAGCCAAGGACCACTCATGGAGATACCCCTGCACAGAGGTAGCCTATGGCAGTTCAGTGTCCAAGTGGGTTTCATAGTAATAGGGGCAGGGAATGTCTCTGACATGAAATGATTGGCCTGCTTTTTGATCACTTCCCTCTCAGGGGGGTGCAGCCTTACCAGGCCACAGAAAAAGACAATGCAGCCACTCCTAATGAGACCTGGTAGACTAGGATCAGAGAGAAGGGGAGGAGGACCTCCCCTATCAGTGTTCTGTGGGAGGGACACAGATGGGGAAGAGAGAGGGTGGGATTGGGAGGGGAGAAGGGAGGGAGTTACAGGGGGGAGGTACAAAGCGAATAAACTGTAATTGATAAAAATAAAAATAATTAAATAATGAAAAATAAAAAGAGTGAAAAAATGGGATATATAGTTAAGCAGAGAATTCTCAATAGAGGAATATCGAATGGGAGAGAAATCCCGAAAGAAATGCTCAACGTTCAGTGAGTCTTCTACTCACAACCTTTTGCAAGATACTTCTCATCTAAAGCATAACATAGATCATTGTCAACTTCCTAATTGTATTTGGACATTTTCATTTCTTTTGATTCTCAGTTACTAGAGTTTATTTTAATTCATGTTTATTTATTTTTTCTGGATCTATAGAAATACAGATTTCTCCACACTCTGAATTTTTTTCTTTGGTTTTGTGGAAAGTTTCAGTGTTGCTCTAGTTTGACTATTTTAGATTTTCTTTCATGGGCTTTGAGGGTCTTGTCAGAAAAATCCTTGCCCATTCTAATATCTTGAAGGATTTGTCCATGTTTTTTAGGGTATTCATTTTTTAATATTTATGTATTTATTTATTTCAAATGTATTCACTTTGTATCCCCTCTGTAGCCCCTTCCCCATCTCCTCCTAGTCTCACCCACCCTCTCACTTTTCCCCCTATGCCCTTTTCCTAGTCTCCTGATAGGGGAGGGCCTCTTTCCCTTCTATCTGATCCTAGCCTAGCCTAGGTCTCATCAAGGCTGGCTACATCATCATCCTCTGTAGCCTGGTAAGGCTGCACCCCACACACACCAGAGGGAGGTGATCAAAGGCCACTGAGTTCATGTCCAGAGACAATCTATGTTACCCTAACAGGGAACCCACTTGGGAACTGAGCAGGCCTATAGCTTCCTTTGAACAACAGGTCTAGGACCTCTCCATGCATGGTCCTTGGTTGGAGTATCAGTCTCTGAAGGCCCCCTGGTCCCAGGTTTTTCATCCCTATGTCTCCTTGAGGTGTTTCTGTCTCCTCCAGGTCTTTCTATCTCCCTCTTCTTCCACAAGGTTTCTTGAACTCTGCCCAAAGTTGGGCTATGAGTCTCAGTATCTCCATAGACACCCTGGTGGGTAGAGTCTTTCAGAAGTCCCCTGTGGAAGGCTCCTGTTCCTTTTCTTCTCCTATTTCCAATATCTATCCTGTTTGCCCTTCCGAATGAGGTTTCACCCTCTTCCCTAGGATCCTCCTTGTTGTTTAGCTTCTTTAGGACTGTAAATTTTAGTATGTTTATCCTATAGTATATGGCTAATATCCACTTATAAGTGAGTATGTACCATGTGTGTCATTCTGCTTCAGGGTTACCTCACTGAGGTTGATATTTTCCAGTTCCATCTATTTGCCTGCAAATTTCATGATTTCCTTGTTTTTTAATTGCTGGATAGTGTTCCATTGTGTAAATGTACCATACTTTCTGTATCTATTCATCTGTTGAGGGACATCTATATTGTTCCAGATTATGGCTATTACCAATAAAACTGCTATGAAAATATTTGAACAAATGTCCTTATTGAATTGTATGGCATCTTTTTGGTGTATTCCTAGAAGTGGTAATAATATGAAGCCCTACTGTAGAAACAACACCCTTCACTTGGCCACAAATAACATAAAGTACCTTGGTCTAACTCTCAGCAAGCAAAGAAAGACCTGTAGGGAAAAAAAAAAAAAAAAAAAAAAAAAAAAAAAAAAAAAAAAAAAAAAA
>NW_026596046.1:23543148-23551624 GCF_907164565.1 Psammomys obesus
AAAAAAAAAAAAAAAAAAAAAAAAAAAAAAAAAAAAAAAAAAAAAACCTTCTAGTCTCTGAAGAAAGAAATTGAAGAAGATACCAGAAGATGGAAAGTTATCCCATGCCTATGAATCGGTAGGATTAACATAGTGAAAAGGTTTCTCTTACCAAACGCAATCTACAGGGCCTATCAAAATACCAGTACAATTTCTTACAGACCTTGAAAGAACAATCGTCAATTTCAATATAGAAAACTCTCAGAAGTGCTGCATTATACCAATAGTGAATTACCTAGAATATAAAGCAACAAATCAGGCCCAGAGATACAGAACTTGCCTAGTTTGATCTCCAGCTCTCTCTTTATCTCTCTCTTTCATTCTCACTCTTTCGTTCACACACACACGCACAAACACACACACACGTCTCACAAATCAATGACTAAATTTTAAAATTAAAATAAATCAACCAAAATTATACAAGGAAATAAATTTATCCATAGGCAAAAGATATCTACAATGGAAAATATGAAAGAGAAAAGAAGAAATTGAACAAGGCTCAACAATCTAGAAATATATTCCATAGTCTTTGGACTTAATAAAATATTTAATTAATAACACAGTACCTGGATAAACTATACATCCATCATTACCCTACTAAAATGCCAGTAATGTTATTCACTGAGGTAGAAATAAAAAAAACAATTTTCAAATTTATATGGAACCACAAAAATCCCTCACAAGTCAAGAAAATTTTAGAAAAAGTATTCTTATAGTTTCAGACTTTATATCTAAGTGTTTTGAGTTGATATTTGTTCCTGGTGAGACTCATGGGCTCAGACATTATTCAGACATCAACATCAAACATTCCCAACAGTTTTTCTTTTTTTTTTTTTTCTAGAAAATGCTGGCCTTTAAAATGTTTTCTCACTGCTTCTGTAAAAAAAAAAAAAAAAAAAAAAAAATTACAAGTACATGGATTCCCTTCTGCACTCCCTTCTCTGTCCGTCAGTCTGAGTGTCTACATCTGTATTAGTGTGTATCTCTGCACAGTGGAAGCATAGCAGAGCTTTATTCTCCTTGCTAAAATTTTCTCTCAGCTAGTAGCTTTGTGGACTTGACTTACTAGCTCTAATATGTTTTTGGTAGTGTTTCCGTATGTAAGAGCATGTCATTTTCAATAAATGACCATTTGATGCCTTTCCCAATTTGGCTGTACATTCTTCCTTTCTCATTCCCTATTACTGCTTGATACTGCTGTGTTTTATTTGTTTGTTTGTTTTTTGAAGTGGGGTCCTATGTATAGTAATTTGGTCTTGAACACCCTGTGCATCCGAGGATAATACTGAATTCCCATATGCCTCTCTATTGCTTGGATTTCAGCTGTGTACTAGAAGGCCACATTTAAAGAGTGCTAGAAACAGAACGCAGAGCCTCATACATGCCAGATCATCATTCTACTCTCTGACGTATTCCCTTACCTCCTCTTTAAGTGTTTAATAAATACAGTATTTATTTATATAAATTTGAAGACCCAATGCCATTTTGGATGAGTTTTTAAATACTAATAACAATCTTGGGTTGCACAATGATACTCGAACTACATAACACCTAACTACGTAACCTAAAAGAAGCATATTTCATCATTTCTGTATACTAAGGCCCATCATATCTTTTCTCAGGTCACAAATGAGCAAAAAAAATGGTGCAAAAAGAACTAATGTTTCATATCATTAAATATGGTTTCACATCTTCAGATATGGCGCTCTGGCTTGTATACTGATATTCCACTTCAGGTAATAATGGGATAACCATGATTTTTTTTTTTGCTATAATCTACCCCCAATTTTCAGAAAATAAACTATGGAGGTGAAATCTTACCATGAGTTTTGTTAGGCTGATCCCGATGCAAGAACATAGCTTATAACTAATCTTCTTTCCCACTTAGATGTATTACAAAATATATGTTATTTTAAAAACAGATTGTAAGAGACTAATGAAATTCATCTCAAAAATAACTTCTAAAATGTCATCCAGTTATATTTGGTGACTTTATAAATGGGAGTAACAGTTATATAACCCCATGGTTAATTATCACGTTCATGAACCTTTCCAGTTAATGTAACTATATTTATGAAGGAACTACTCCCAAGCTTCCCCAAGGTTTGATTCACAGATAATCCCTAGTGTTTGCTTCTTATTAAGAAGTGTTTTATTGTCAACTTTTTGGCTTTTTTCATATCAATGACAATATAGTCCAGAATTTCTATCTGATTTTGAAATACTATATTTAGATCTCCATAGTCTTTGTGTTTTCAGCCAGCTGTGCTGTCATGATTATCAATAGCACTTTCAGAGATGAAAATGTTCATTCTTTCAAAGCTATGTCAGAATGATCTTCTCATCTGTTGACAGAGGATGGGCCAGAGACTTCTGGACATTTACTTAAATGCTAACTTATGCAAATGTAAGTTTTCTGTATGTGTCATAGTATTAATAGGATTGAGGTACTTCTTGGAAAATACAAAGATAGTAAGGGCCAGAGAGATTCCATAGAAGAAAGAATCTTAACCAGGCCACACCACATACAAAGATGTTACAAATGTGCAATGATGATACATTTAACAAGATTAACACATGAAATTGATATGTATTATTACACATTTTTCAAATACCAATAATTATTCGATGAGAGCTCTGTACATTAATCATTAATGATATTTTTCAATGAGAAAGAAAATTTGGAGTTCTGGTCTGGGATTGATTATTTAGTAATGAATTTTCTTCTTAAAAATTTATATCTGCTCACTAATTCTAGGCATACTTATGAACTTGGAGCTTACTATATAACACAGACTGTCCTCAAACTCATTAATTTAGCAGCATCAGCTTCTGAGTGCTACAATTACAGGTAAATGTCATTTAAAAACCTAAAAGCACCATGTCTCACTAAAACATGTTTAGGCTACAGAAGCCTTTACTTTTTTTATCAACAGTTAATATCAAGATTGTTGAATTCATACTGGTTGGAAGTCACTGGGCATCCCCCCAAAAATATTCTATTCAAAACTTGTTTTGCTCTGTAGGGTAAGCATGAAGGAAGTATTGTATTCTTCAGGCTGAATGTGAAAAGACTGATATCCAAATGCATGCTCTAATGGCACTGAACTATTTGAAAGCGCCATCAGTAATAAGATCCGTGTTTGACAGGAAAAGCTGCACTTCATGAAAAATAGAATCTTTATGGAATCCTTTCATGTCACAAAGTTGAATTTCATCTACAGCACTGTATGAGTCAGATTTCACTTTTTTTTTTTTTCACCTCTGGCCTTTAAAAAAGTGCTAGCTTCTATATCAACTTATGTTAGTAACTTACCTCATTGCTCTCTCCAAGGTATTTGGTGAGTGACAGTTGTCGTGGCTATATTACAAAGATGCACAGACCTAGCATGGGTATACCAGGACATGCTTAGATCCTGTACAACTTTCTTTATGAACTCAGCAACCTTCTTTAATGATACATAGTCTTGAAACTCTGGTGAAATGACTATTGTTTCCATGGAGGGGACGGCTCCCTCTTGTCAAGGTGTATTGCATATTTGCAGCACAAGAGGATGGAATGACATATAACCAGTGAATTCCACTGTCTTCTAGCTTGCTGAGAAATATGCCTAAGTGTTCCAGCTGCAGGCACTGTGGAAAATGCTGAAACCTACACACTTTACACTCACGTATTTGCCACAAAATGAGAAAGAAAGGCATTAATCAGGTCCATTATGTCATAATATATATTTATATGTTGAGGGGGGAAATGGCTTTTTAGTACCAACAGTGTGTCCAGAATTCAGTGGCTGGCTTTTAGGCTGACTCAAGCCAACACATTTACCCTTTAGCCAAGTGACAGTGAAATTAGTAATAATGTACAGTTTCGGTGTAAGCTCAACTTATCTGCCTTTACCTGTGCAAAGTTTGGACACTGATAATAAAAAAAAGGAAGAAGAAGAAAAGAATCAGTATGTGAGTTCAAATGCAATGTTTACATCAAACTCCGTCAAGAAATGTTTTCTTGTTCTCATTTGATATTATTATTCTAATTTTTCTGAATATTTCAGGTAAGGCATGTTTTTCATAGAGCTAGTAGGGCTTTTAGAAATCACAAATTTAGCCTGTTAAACTAAAGATAAAATAAGCTAACAGATTTATCCAATGTAATAAGTAGTAAGAACACAATTGCTCGTCTAAACCAGTGCAATCTCAGAAGGGCTTGGGATCATCATTACTCTAGGAAAGAACATTGGGAAACTCACCCAGGTTGTAAGGTTACACAAAATATTTCATAACTGTAAATTTGGCTACTCAATTATTTCGTGAGTATAGTCCTCTAGCCATGGGAGTTGGGGAAACAGAGGTGGAAGAGCATGATGGAGAACAGTAGTGTGGCAAACAGGATTATCCAAGTGGATTTCTAAACATCACAATCTTAACATGATTTCACTCAGATTGGAGAAAGTAATGAAAGGGTGATTAAGCATTTTACAGTGAGTAAAACGGCAGAACTCACAGCTTCTGCCCCTGCAGTTGTGCAGATGTACTGCAGTGTTCTCCAGTACGCGAAGAGGTTGCTTTCGTGCCAAAGCTTTTGAGCAAGGAGGCACCTGATTCAGCTCCACCCCTTTTTACGAATCAGAGGGAAAGAGGATCCATCCCTACTTTCCCCAGGTTTTCTGTGCTCCAGAGCCTATGTAACTGAGATGGTTCTGCACAGTGAATATTGCAGATAATTGTGTTGATATAAGGCTGGCGGAGATGACAGCAACAGGAACAACCTGACGATTTCACCAGGGTGAAACCAAGCAACAAGGTAATGGGTACAGAAATGTGTTTCCTGAGAACTGTCTTATTTCATTTTACAGCAAAATGAATGCTGTGGACACTGTATTCTTAAATTGCTTACTGGCCGCACAGTGCCTGGGAAGCAGAGATTTCTTTTCACTGTTAAGTAACAGTTATCTTCAGGCAAATGGAGGGAAATGTCACGGGAAAAGAGTGACAATCTGGTGAATGTCAACATTTTAAAAAATAAAAATAAATTTCTTGTATTTATAGGGTTACATAATAAAATTATTTTATTGAGACTGAATGGTGCTGAGCATATTGATTTCCTCCACATGTAATCTTAGGGCCTGGGAGGCTGAAGGAGAAGCTTTCAAGGAATTAGAGGTCAGACTAGATGCACATGGAGTCCCATGCCAGCTTTCGGTTCTGTGAGAAAGAGGAGGAGGAGGAGGAGGAGAAAGAGAAAAGGGAAGAGGAAGAGGAGAAAGAGGATGAAGAAAACAACAACATCAACATAATAGGGTGCCCAGATCAAATACGGAAATTAAATAAGATCAGATTGGCTCATGAATCAATTATGGAAATCATTGATGCAACCCTTTAGTTAGTTATCAATTTCACAAACTGGGGTTCTTTATGTTTTCTTTTCCTCATCGCTCTACCTACCCCTTGCCCATTTCACAGTGCTGGTTCTGTCACTAAAACATATTTTCCACACTCATTGTCACAAATAAATTTTTAGTAACTGTAAAATTTGTTGCCTTTACTTTGCACTTGTTATAACATGCTCTATAAAAAACAATACATAGAATTTCAAAGTGAATAACATCTTGACAAGTAGGGATAGAAAATTTCTGTAATCTTTGAAGGTTCAAATTGTTAAGGAAGTGTAACTGAAAGAGAAGCTTTTACCAGAATAAAATTTCTTCTCTACTAATGTTCTACTTTTATATTGTTTGAGATTTTCATATCCACCCTTTATTTCCTCCACTCTAACTTATCCCTCTGTTCCATTATTTCTCCTTCTGATCTTCATGTGCTTTTTTTTCCCTTCCAGTGTGTAGAGACATCCACCAGAGAATGTGGTTAAATATAGGAAAAAAATGGACTTACCTGCCACAACAGACATCAACTGCCAATAATCATTCAGCCAGTTACATACTGTGTCACTTTAGCAAATCCCATGGTAGGATTTGAAGTTGATCTTGTGGAGGTTTTGTGGAAACACAAAACTACTATGAAACTGTCTGTGCCTAGGTACTGTTTTTGTATGGAAAACAGTTTCACTATCATCATTCTCTACCTTGGGTTCTTATAATCTTTCTGCCTTCTCTTCCTTGATGAACCCTAGGCCTTCAAAGAAGGGGTATGACACAGATGCCCTGTTTATATCTGAGCATTCTATCATCTCTTACTTTCTGCACATTGACCAGTCTCCATGTTAATCAGTATCAACTGCAAAGTGAAATGCTCTGATGAGAGTTGAAAGCTGCAATAATAAACAAATATAAAGATAAAAACTTAGGGTCAGTTCCACATAGTGTCCCGATAGCAAAAGAGTAATAGCAGGTTCTCTCCTAGGACCTATGACCTACACAGCCACAGATTTTTTTTTTCCCAGTTAACAATACCAGGCATGAGTTCCAACTGACCTATCACATACACACATTTATGCAGCTATGTATTTACAAACATACATATATACCCATATTATATAATATACACACAAAAACACATAAATATACATATAAACACAAACACACATACATACATTCATACATAAATGCATATATACATTTATACACATATATGCATACATATATTCATACACACGTACATACCTGTATACATAAATATATATATACACACAGACAGACACACAAGCCAATGTTTCTTTGATAATAGCCATCAGATAAATATCTCTTTAGTTTTGACTATCAGTTCTCTGATAGGTTACTTTGTCCTGTAAGCTATTTGTTTTCGAGATATATATCCCAGAAGGAAGTTGCAGAAGTGAAAGGAACTTCTTCATGACACAGATCTTGCTTTTAGAACTCATGATACACATAATTTCCAGTGCTGATGCTCTTACTTCTTACACCTCTCAGCTTTTCCCAGCGGAGGCAGCGCAGCAAACAGCTCAATACTAGGACAAGGACCATCCACGGCAAAAATTCCAAGCCATCCTGTTGCTGAATGTGTAACTCGTACATTCAACATGTTGCTTTGGATTTTCTGATTTTTTTGGATTTTCAAAACTAGGCTACACTTTATTTCTTGGACTAATAGACTAATTTTAGGGTAATTTTTGGTTCATAGAAACACTTAACACAAAGTATAAAGTTTGTGTATAACATTCAATTAGCACTCCTAGTTTCCTCAAATATTAGCATTTACATTTAGTAAAATTGGCGAACTACTGTTATTATTAATTACTGCTACTATTTCTTGAGTAGAATATTGACAAATGGTCATAAACTATGTCAATATTTCCTCTTTGTGTTATGTAGATGGTAGTGTTCCCTATATGTAATGACATTTATCCAGTTATTGTATTATTCAAAATAGCTCCTTATCCTAAATGCCTTATGTTCTACTATTCATTCTTTACCTCTTTTTTTTTAACTACTGGCTTTAATTAATAATTTTACAGCTTTAAAGGTTATGGTTCTCTCAAATAGTCATACTGGAATCATGAAATGTGTAGCCTTGTCAAATTTCTTTTCTCTCTTACTGTTGTGCTTTCATACCTCCTTCATAACTGGATAAGTCATTTCATTTTTTTCAAAATAATTATTTTCTATTGCATTAATGTAAGAGAACCTTGACTATACACTTACCCTTAGAAGAACATCTTGAGTGCTTCTACATTTTGAAAATTGGCTCAAGATACTATATATAAAAATCCAGACAGAATTAAATACTCTAAAATCAGATATAAGTTTTTTTCATCTGCATATATATAGGTCATGAAATAAGAAAAATCAGATGTTCTTCCCTGACCATGCTAATGAGGGTGTGGCCCAGAAACTATGACTCTGAGTATTCTCTTTTCATAAGTTAAGCATCTTAATGCTAGCAGTTATCTTTACCTTTCTATAGGAAACCTTGAAGCTCAAGAAAATTTTGACCTTGAAATTATCTATTTTAGGAAATTACAAGTTACTATTTATGCTCTCTTAGTTTAACTACATAACAAGATGAAACTGGGAGCCATAAAAAGCAAAAATTTTCTGCTTATGTATTAAAATTTGTTGAAGGTCACCCATAGGAATATAGATTTTTGTTCTGCATATTCATGATATACAATAGTAGAGAAACTTCTCACAAACTTGCATAGATTTCTTTTTGTGAATATTTTTGGTCCTGGGGTGACTCAAATGAATTAATAAAGAAAAAGTTTCCATAAAAATAAAGTGTGAAAAAAAGCAGAGATTAAAAAGAATGCCAGTAGATAATCCATTTTTAATTTAAAGTTTTCAAGTACAGTCCCATTAGCAGCTTGGGCTGCATTTCTAAAGCTATTATCAATAACTGTCAAGTACAGTATGAAGACTTAGCAGTACACAAGGAGAATATTTGTATATCAGTAGTAATGAGTGCTTTCTAAAACACACACACACACACACACACACACACACACACACACACACACACACAC
>NW_026596046.1:23551634-23598722 GCF_907164565.1 Psammomys obesus
CACACACACACACACACACACACACACACACACACACACACACACACCACATATACCACAAATGCCATCACTATAGTTTGTTGTTTAACAGGAGACTTGTGAAACAATAGCAAAACATGAATTAACCATATATATTAGAGCCAGATCCACAGAGAAAATATCAAGGTAACAGAATTCTCACAGGTTTCCCCAAGAAGAGATAATGCTCAGAGGCAGATATCCTATTAGGACATCTCTCTGGCAAAACTTGAGCCTTCCTGTATTACCAGAGTCATTCAGCGACATCGCTTTGATATCCCACATCCCCTCCACCACTAAAAGACTCTACTGAACCAAAGGAAATAAAAACATAATGCCAGCATGGTTTCTCCATAAACATATTTACATTTTTTTTTATAATTTAGTGTTTACTGTTAATGCTTCTCTACCAAGCAGAGTAATCATGACTAAAATGGAATAAAAAACATATTGTGTCGTTTGATGTCCCCTTTTCACTGCTTTAAAAATTAATTTTAGAACACAAATTTATCAGATATTAACTTATAAACTGTCTTTGGTTTTTACTCCTTAGACATCAGTAACCATTCAGGCACACCTTACCTTTCAGGTCAACTCTGAGAAGAAAATAAAGTGATGAAATATATCTTCATAAAATTAACGTTTCAAATTTGCATTCAGTATAATAGAGAACAAAAGCTGTCTTTTTCTTAGCAACTTCTTTTCATGTTTTGTGATCCTGATACAATAGTGCCTTGTCATCCATGTTCACCTTAGATGCATAATTACTTCATGACTGAAGAGACAGACAAGCTACTTTTTCTTATTTCCAACCATTAATGAGTGGACAAGAAATTGCTCATAAGGCAGGATAAGATCAGGTTGTGGCTGTGTATTTGTAACTTTGAACATAAGGATGACTAATGCGTCATCTGAAAAGAGACTTGAAGTTTGGAAGTGTTCATGTTATGGGAAAAAGAAATTGGAAGGAAGTTTGGGAAAATATATGATCACGGTTTATGTATATATACATCTGTGAAATTCTCAAAAAAGTCAAAAAATTAAATGTCTTTCAAAAAAAACAAAATTAGGCTAAATGATGGGAGAACCAGGATTTGAAGCCACACTTCAAACTGCATTATTGTTTATATAATATCAACCATTATGTGTTTGTTTTTAATGTATGTAAGAACATATCTGAGGTTACTTGAACATTACTGCAAATTAATTGGTTTCCATAGTAACTGGTTTAATTCTACACAGAATAACTCAACAGATATCTACATGTAGACTCACTCAGTAACGATGCTTCTACTGAGCTTGTTGAATTCTGAAATCATATATGTGGACTTTTCTGTAGAAACTTGGGAATTTTCTTAGCGTCTTTACACAGAGAGGCACTCAGCGACAGTAGTTTTTGTTTTTCCTAAAACGGACTGATTTCAGTGTGATATGGTAATTCTATAATAGGCATTAAAAGAAAAGAGCAGGCTATAACAGACTGAAAGTGGAGTTCTGAATAAAGAGTAGGTCATTTTAGTCATAAAAAAGTCAGAAAGACATGAAGGAAGATATAAATATTTTAAATCACATTGCACTATTTCTTACCATGTGTTTCTAATGTTGTCACTAAGTTTAAAGTGACTGTACTATGCTTTGAATATAGAAAACAATCAATACCATTTCCCTACAACCACGTAGAAAGTCTGGGGAATGTGGCAATAATTGTCTCACTGGAAACATCTTCTAATTATCCTCAAAGGATTCAATTTCTAGCTCTTTGTAAAGTGTGGTGTTCTCTATTTCTGTCCTCAGCCTGGTTGCCTACCTCCATGAACAACTACCCTAAGAATTGTTATGTTATATGCAAACACTGACAGTTCCTTGGATACAACATAGCATGTGTAGTATCTATTTAAAGCATTCAAGCCACTTTTTATGGTCTTCACCTGGCATCTAACAAGATCCTTGATATCTCCCATCATATAGCCTCGGGCATCTGCATCAGTCAAAAAGCAATCATAATTTGAGCTCGTGTTAACCTAGGCCGTCAGTGACTTTCCCATCAAAAACTCTTTACCATGTCATCATTTCTTTTCCTTGGTTCCTCTTAGAGAAATGTTCTGTGAACTGAAATATACAGGTCTTTATTCTTTACCATATTTTAAAGACTGTTTTATTGATAGATTAAAAAACTGTAAGAAAAAAAGTCCAACAAGTAACTAACTCAGTTGTTATTTAGCTTGGCTTTTCATCAGAATTATGTGAGACACTTGATATAAGTAGAACTTGAAGGCCAAAGCCCAGAAAATCTTGTCTTATATTTTTAGAAAACATGATAGGTTATTCTTATAGACAACCAGATTTAGAATTCATGGATTTGATGGTGTTCCATCTAAAATAAAATTGTGAGCTAATTCAAGCAGAAATTGCTCTTTTGCTATTATATCTTCAACCCCTGACATTGCATACTCAAAGCAGAAAATTAGAGTTGGCACTCAGCAATTATCTGTTGAAATCAAAATGAAATCAGAGTGTATTCTCAGCATGCTTAGTTTTGCTATTAAGTTTTACTTATCCCGTTCTGAAAACAGGATTTACAGCAGCTTACAAGTACAAACAAAATTTTTCTCTATTCTACTGTTTAAGTGATGGTTTGATTGTAGAATAATTCAGGGCAAATCAACACCTCTGTCTGTTTCCTAGCTCATTTGTAATTGTAAGTCATCAATATCCACCTTACTGAGAATTTTTTATCTTAAAAATTCTTTCATGAAAATTGCCATCATGGCAAATATTATAATGTACTTAAAAGACCATGTCTTGTAGCCACTACAACTAAATAAGAGTTCTAATCTGAATCCTGCCATTGTGTATACATTTACTGTTCTTTGGTTAAAGTAGCTTGGCAGTACATACAAAATAATTTATTTATTCTTTTTTTAATTTATCACAATTTATTATTTATTCTTTACTACATAATTTCATCAAAAGACTATTTAGTTGAGTCGTATTCCATAAATAACATGTAAGTTCTGTTTTAAGTACGAGGGAGCCAACACATGTAACTCATTCCTCCCACATTTTCATCCTCCAATACATGATTGTACCTATTTAAGAGTATTGCTGTGATAATGAAGTATAATCGCATGTTTTGCGCATTTGCAAGCATTCGGTGCATATTAGTATCTTTCTTCATGGTTGGTTTTGACTGTGTGGTACATAACTCAGAATAACTCTAGAAAAAGAATCCTTTCAACTATGTTATTTTTAATAAACTGTAAGTCTAATTTTTTTTTTTAGAAAAAGCAAATGCTGAAGATAGGATACTTCATTGGATGTTTCTTCCAGTCAGACAGTTGTGTAATTTCAAATCTCATTTGAAATATTTTACATTTACTGGTGCTGACAAGAAAGCAAACTGTGTTATTTCAGAGCAGTGTGTGGAACCCTATGCTCAATAATCTTCTATACATCAGAAAGAGCACACGTCCTTCTCTGTTCTGATGACCACGAGGCTCTGCTTTACAAGCTTACCTAAGTGCTATAAAAACTAACTAGAAGCTTTTTTGAGCAACAGACACAAATTTATTTGTCTCTAGATAATGACAAAGCTGCAACTATGTTTCAAAGAAGGGAGTAAAGCACTTTGTATCTAAAACTATGCAGATCATTCATGCCATATGATCATACCTGTAAAGTATAAATTATTTTCTAAAATATTTTCCAAGATGTCTTTTTTACAACTTTTTTCCCTTCAATTTTACCATGAATGCACACAGTAATTCAGATAACAATTGATCAAAGTGGAGGTAAGGAATTTGAAGCAGGGTGGGGAAGATTTTTTAAAGAAAGGTTTGGAGGAGGAAAGGAGAAGAAAAATATTGTACATATATTAATCTAAAAAAGGCAGAAATATTTATTTCTTTCAGGACCAGTCAATTTGCTAGTCATCCCATCTATATGTATCCCATTCGACTTCCATGTATTTCTCTGACTTGGAAACCCTTATACTAAGAGGCATTTTTACATCCTTCGTTGTTACCTCCCAGGGCTTTAGTCGGTCCTTAACATGCTTTAGAAATACTTTTATATTTTTTTGTGGCCTAGAATGGCTTTTATACGTTCTAAGTTTTCCCAGTACGTATTCTTCATGCACCTTTGCTGGTGATTAGCTGCTTAAAATAAAATTATTAAGTACATGTCAAGTTATGAAGCATGATTGAAAGACACGAAAACTGAGATTCATGTTATGTGCACAAGAAATATACCTAGTTGAATCCTTTTAAAAAGTCTTTGATAAGTTAATTATACCTCACAGCATTCATAAGTGTTAAAAATTCACAGTGTCAATCTTGCCTCAGCATTTCATTTTAAAAACACTTCAGCCTTCAATAGATTGAGGGTGATGGTGTTATTTTCTTATGGTTCTAAGAGAACTGTCTAAAATTTTGAGAAGTTTTGGAGATAATTGGAAGTTTATTTTCTCCAGGAACTTTTAATCACTGAAATCCCAAAGTGAATCTAATGTTACTAAAATATCCCTTCTTTGGAGACTACGTGAGCCATCAGAAACACAAGTTTTGTTCACTGTAGGAAAGGATTATTTCTTATGCTATCATGAAGTGTCTGTCACATTCATGTCTATAATAAATATCTGTACAGTGAGGATGTGAATCCCAAGAGACTAAAAGATTGTAAATGTCTCCCAAACATTCACACTATCTCTGCCCGTTGCTTTGTAGGATGTAGCACAGTAAGTTTCCTTACAGTTTGCACCTTTCCAAGTAATAATAATATAGCCCTCGCTAGCTGCACATTTATGTGATAGACACTGTGCTAAATGCTTTGTAATTATCAACCTGTTTCATCTTCAGGGCAACCTTGGTGACAGGTACAATTATTACTATTTTATTTATTTTCAATAAATCAAAGATGTTTCCCTCCATTATGGAATTGACAACACCAAGTAAATAAATGGTTGAATGGAAAAGAGGGCTTGTGTAAAACCATGGAGATTTGAGTTTGAATTCTGAGCACTATATAAAAAGCCAAGTGTAGCTGTGCACCCATGAGCACGGGGAAATAGAACAAGTGGATGATGAAGCCTCCATATCCAGCCCTTTAGTTACAGCAGCAAATTTCAAGATGATTGAGAAACTGCTTCAAGTTCATAAGCTGCAAAGTAACACAAGAAAATGCCCACATCCTCCTGTGGCCTACAGAGTTGAGAAAACCTGTATAATCACATGTACGCACCACATATACACACACCACACACATTAAAAAATATACATACCACACACACACACACACACACTAAAAAAATACACATACCCCCACATACACTACCACCACCAATCTATCATTAAAAAACTAACATATATCCTTTGCTTTATGGGAGCTTTTCAGTTTATTATGTCCCCTTTATTAATTGTTAATTTTAGTGCCTGTGCTGATGGTCTTCTGTTCAGAAAGTCTTTTCCTGTGCCAATAAGTTCAAGTTATTTCCCGCTTTGTCTTTTATTCGGTTCTATGTATCTGATTTTTTTGTTGAGGTCTTATGTGTATAAGACCTCACTTATGTTCACTTTCAAGCAGGGTGATAGGTACAGATCTATTTGGCTTCTTCTACATACAAGCATCTAGTTTAACATTCATCGTTGTTGAAGATGATGTCTTTTTTTTCCCCAATGTGCATTGAGGGCTTCTTTATATTTTAATAAAATCAGGTATTGAAATGTGAGAGGATTAATGTCTGGGTCTTCAGTTTTATTCCATTGATAAACATGTCTGTTTTTATGTCAATACCCTACTGGTGCTGGTTTTGTTGCTACAGCGCCCTAGTATAATTTCAAACCAGGGATAGTGACGCCGCCTACATTTCTTTTATTATTCACGAATGTTTCAGCTATCCTCTCTATCTCTCTCTCTCTCTCCTGTGTGTGTGTTTTAAATCTGTTAAATTTAGTTTTTCTGTATTGCTTGTTAGCTAATTTCAATAAAGTTTTTTTTTAAAAAATCTTACTGATTTTCCCAACAGAACAACTATTTGTTTCATTGATTCTTTGTAATTCTTATCTTATTTTTTTCTATTTTATTACTTTCAGCCTTGAGTTTGATTATTTTTTACCATCTATTCCGACTCCTTTTTTTTCTATAGTTTCCAGGTGTGCTGTTAATTTACTAAGATGAGTCTTGAGTCTTCTACTTTTTTTTTTTTTTAATTTGAGAACTTTGTTTTATAAAATTGCCTCTTGGAACCAATTTCTAAGGTGTCCTAACATTGTTGGTCTGGTGTTATTTATTCTCTGTGGGCTTTGTTTGTTTGTTTGTTTTCTGAAGAGAAAGGGTTTAACCTCTTTTGGTTAGAGTTCTTCTAATTTAGTGCCTTCCATAGGGCTGGATTTTAGATAAATATTACTTAAATCAGGTTTTATCACAGACTGTCTTATTTTCTTCATGTATTGTGATTGAACATATTGTTGGTTATAGTAGTCGAGGGCGGCACCTGTTGTCTCTTAGAGTATGTAGAGCATCTGTCCATATCTCTTTGGCTTTTAAAGTCTCCATTGAGAATTCAGGTGTTATATAATAGGTCTGCCTGTATATGTTACTTGGTCTTTTTCCCTTGAAACTTTTAATATTTGTTCTGTACATTTAATGTTTTGATTATTGTGTGCCAAAATGATTTTCTTTCTGTTTCATTCTGTTTGCTGATCTCTATGCTTCTTGTACCTTGATAGGCATCTCCTTCATTAGATTGATTTTTTTTTCTATGATTTTGTTGAAAATATTTTCTGGGCCTTTGACTTGGATTTCTTCTCCTTATTCTAGTCCATTATTCTTAGCATTTGTCTTCTAATGGTGTCACAGATTTCCTGGATGTTTTGTGCCAGAAGTTTGTTTGTTTTTTTTTTTTTCACATTTAACACTTTTTGACCAGGATATCAATATTTTGTATATACCTCCAATATTTAAGATTGTCTTTTCCATCACTTTTATTCTTTTAGTTTGGCCTGCCTCTGAGCTTCCTGTATGAGTTCCTATTTTTTTTGTTTCCCTCAGTTTGGGTTTTCTTTATTGATTGTATTGTCATATTCAAGTCTTGAACAGTTTTATTCATTTCCTTTCACTGTTTGTGCTTTCAAAATTTTCTTTAAGTCACTTATTCATTTCTCCTTTAAGGACTACTATTATCCTCAAAATGCTATTTGAAGGTTTTTTGTAAGTACTTCAGCTATGCTGCAATGCTCACGGCCTGCTTTGGTCAAGTTACTGGCCTTTACTCGACACATATTGTTCTGTCTATTATTGTGTTTTATAGTGTTTTTACGCTGTTGTCTAAGCATCTGGGTTTGGGAAGATTGTAGTTCTTGGTACCAATATCTCGTCTTGTCTTTGTTGAGTGGGTGTTTTGTAGCTTGATTTCTCTTGCCCTCTATGTTTTTGTGGAGTGTGGTGGCTGTGTGTTACCTGGTAGGAAATCTTCTGGAATCCTGATAGATTTGGCTACTGGGGGTCCCAGAGATCAGTTGGAAAAAGGCTGAGGAGGTATATAGGAAGGAGGAAATCATGGTGTTCTCCTAGGATCTGCTTAGTCCTCTGGAAATGGGGGTAGAGTGAGGAGTCAGCACAAAAGAAAGCCTGCTACAGAGCTGTGATGAGAATTGGGAATTGAACTTGAAGGAATGAAAAGAGATATGAAGATGTGCAGTTACTCTACCTGCTTCCCTGGTCAGAGTGACATGTGGATTGCCAAGGAATGCCTGCTAGATTTGGGAGCTAGGAAAAAGCAGTGAATGGAAGGGTCCCGGAGAAAGGCTAGGAGTGACAGATCTTTATGACCCACTAGAGATGGAGGCTAGGAGTAAGCAGGAAGTAAGCAGGTGGTCTGCTGCAGAGCTGGGGATGGGACTGGGGATTGGATTTGGAGGAACTGAGGGAGAGGTAAAGATCTGTAGATAGCCTAACTGCCTCCATGCCTGGAGTGGCCTGAGGATGCCTGTGGATTCTTTTACTGCAGTTTTAGACATGATAAAAGCAGATGACAAGAGAAAGGTGATTATGTAGAAAGAGGTGATTCTGATGTCTCCGAGGACATTACTTTCCAAAAGTTCTTCTCTATAGTTAATCATAAACTCCAATTGGACAGAGGATGTTTGCTTACAGACCTCTTTGAGAATACAGTACCTTTAAGCCATACTTGATGAATGCCTGCTAATTCTGAGTAATTTCTTAAAGTTAATAAAAAGTACACTATAGCACCATGATTTCTGGAGTGCAAATGCAGATTGTAAAGCTTCCCAATTTTTGTTATAATCTACTAAGATCTGCATATATCTAGAAAGTATTAGAAAGAGGATTTATTGGGTTTTTTTTCCATACTGAGACATTTTTATGCTTAAACATAGACAGAAACGTTGGTCAAATGGAGGAAACAAACCTCAATGAATATCAAAATTACTACCTAGTAAAAATGAGCCACAGCCCTCACATTTATGCAATGGTAACATAATAGCTTTTTGTTTTTCACTACTTTTCCTGTCATTTACAGAATGTTCACAAGTAAACTGCATCTAGAGATACCAATGAAACTGCTTCAAAGAAAATTTTAAAAATACGTTAAATAGCTCACTGTCCCACTGAACAATAATATTTGAAATAACACCAGTGAATTTACCTATAATAAATTGTTTGAAGTTCAGAAAACTTCTGCAAATGCTTGAGATTAGGAGGAGAGAGCTTTGAAGAGTGAATCAAATAGTCAAACCAAAGTAATGGACCTCGGAGCAATTATATAACATGTCAATTGTTTGTAATTTATTATTAAATTTAAAAAGCCGCATTCACTCTGCTTATTTAGAATTCTGTGTACTGGACCAAAGAGAGATTTCAGTCTATAAGGAAAACTATTCTCCATCTTGTAATAATTGCATTATACTGTCTGCCAATGTGCTTTATGCACTCATTCATCAAACTTTTACTGGCCAAAATTTATGTACCATAAAAGTCTTTTGAAATGTATAATAACAAGATATAACCCTTGTTTTAAAGAAATTCACAATCTAGGAGGTCAGCCAGATAACAGTTTTTCGGTACTACAGTTGTTATGATATAGAGGATTTTCTCCATTTTTCACTTCTGACCATCAAGCTAGTTGTATGATTTGTAGAACAAATTCGAAACATTTAATTTCTCTTTTGAAATGTGAGTAATGTGAACTTAAAGGTAAGCATTTTCTTAGTTTCTACTAAAAATATTTTTTCTGGAAGTCATTCTAAACATTTTCTATGAATTATTTTATTTTATTTCCTGAGTGTGTTTTTTTTCTTATTTTTTTATTTTTTTAATATTAGTTACAATTTATTAACTTTGTATCCCAGCTGTATCCCCCTTCCTCATTCCTTCTTAATCCCACCCTCTTCCCTAATCTCCTCCTTGCCCCAAAAATTCTGTTATCAATCACTTTTGTGGATTAGGAAACTAAGTAAGCAAAGAAATAAAATACCTTTCTTGAGGTAAATCAACTGACATCCAGTATGTTTAGATTATGAGTCCAAGCAATCAGGCTGCTGCTGTGTATAACAGAGCAGTACCTATCAGCACAATCACCATCATACTGCACGCATAGACCAGAAGATGTCTGTGTCATTAGAACAAAAGCACGTCCATTTACAGAGTGGGCCTTTCTATCAGACACTCAAAATCCTTCCCTGTCTTCTCTGCCCTGCTCTGGGGACTCACCACATAGATTCCTGCACCACAACGCTCTTTTGACATTGATTCTGCAAAGAATCGGTGAGCAGGAAATCACTAGTGAGAGAGGTTGAAGGGGGAAGAGTGAAGATTGTTCCCTTCTTTGCTGAACCACTTTTTTGTGTTATTTTGACCTGTCTACTTCCATCCTCAAACTTTCCTGTCCTGAGCCCCCTCTGTAGAAATTCTTCACTGAATATCTATATCTGGATGTCTATAAGGCCACTTGTACCTTTGTTCTTCATTATGCTCTGCCTTCAGCTCTTAAAATAATCTCTGTATTCATTTTCCTCAAAGTTTTTCATTATCATAATTCCAGTGTCCTATCTGCTAACTCAAGAACTGAGGAAAATATATTTGATTTATAAATCATGAACAGAGTTATGTCTGATTTCAATTAATCTAAAATAGTTTAATGTTTTGATTAGTTTTCTATGGTCCTAACACATGACAGTTTGCAACTTTCCTATTTTTCTGAGGCACTATCAATATTTTTAAAGTGCATACAAAGTAATGAGCTTTCTTTTTTATTAAAAACATTTTGATACAATATATTTTTTATTTTTTTCCTCTCTCACGTTCTTCATCTTTCCACCTTCCTATTCACCCAAATTTGTGCCCTCCCCTCTCTCCTGGAATGTGGTTTTTATACTCCATTGGAGAATATTTATTTTATCTTTGCTGGTGGGTATTAACTACTGATAGCTTCTTGGTTAAGGGTGGACCTACGTGTCCACTTCCTCTTCTCAATGGTAGGACCCAGTGTGTCTTCAACTTGTGCAGATTTCTGCATGTTGCCACAGTCTCTGTGAGTTTATAGGTGATCAGTCCTGTTGGGTCCAGAAGACAATCTTTTTGGAGTCTTACAACCTTTCCTCTTCTTGTACCACATAGCTCCCTGAGCCTTGAGAGAAGGTTTTAATGAAAACAGCACATTTATGCCTGAGTGTTCCAAGTTCACTCTCTTTAAGTCACCCAATTGTAGGTATATATGTTTATTTTCATCTACTGAAAGAAGAAACTTCTCTTATGTGGGTTAAGCAAGGTGATCTATAGGTTTAGTAGGACATCATTAGGGCTTGGGTTATTGCTGTATTCTTTTCGCAGACTAAGGCTAGCAGGTTTTCTCTGAAGACCCATTGCCTATGTAGTCTCAATATCCATTTCATTTTAACAGTGTCAGATATGGCTTCCATCTCATGGAGTGAACCTTATGTCTAAGCAAAAGTATATGGTTACTCATGTAACTTTTGTGCCATTGTTTTACCAGAATCTCTTGCAGATAGGTGACTGTTACATGTGCCTAGGTTTGTTAGCTGGGTGATCTTGATTATCTTTCTCTTCTGGTAGCATACATAGTACTTTCTAGTACACAAACACAATTAAAGATAAAACCACATGACCATCTCATTAGACTCAGAAAAAGCCTTTGACAAAATCAAACATCACTTCCTAATAAAAGTCCTGGGGAGTCTAGGGATACAGGGATATACCTCAACTTAATAAAGGTAATTTAAAGCAAGCTCACATCCAATATCAACCAAAAAAAGAAAGAAACTCAAAGCATTTCCAGCAACCAGATAGCAGAAGATGATCAAAGGGATACAAATAGGAAAGGAAGAAGTCGAATTATCTCTATTTGCAGATGATATGATTTTATGTATTAAAAAAACCCTAAAAACTCCACAAGGAAAGTTCTACAGCTGATAACCATTTTCAGAAATAGAAAGACACAAAATCATTTTATGTGTTCTTTTATTTTGTACATATTTTATTAAGATCTGTGTATTTATGTGCATAAGGGATTATTTTCTTTTTTTCTTGGGTCTTTGTGTGGTCTTGGTATCATGGTAACAGTATCTTCATAAAAAAACTAGAAAATGTTCTTGCAGATTTTTTTGCATAATAATTTGGGGAATGTTGGCATGAATCTTTTTGAAAGTCTGCTAAAATTCTCTCCTAAATTGAAAGGATTGGGAAAATTCTGATTAATGATTCAACTTCACTAGGGCTTATGGCTCTGTTTAAATTGTGTGTTTGATATTGATTTAACTTTGGTTGGTTGTTTATATTAAGAAAATATTTATTTTAGGTTATTTAGTTTTGTAGAGTACAGGTTTTTAAAGTATGTCCTTATGATTCTCTGAAATTGTCTCACTGTCTGATGTAATGTCCTTTATTTCATTTCTCATTATATTAATTTGGAAAATTTTCACCATCTTTTGGTTAATTTAGCTAAGGATTTGTCAATCTTTTTGATTTCTCAAAGAACCAGCTCTTTATTTTATTCTTTGTGTTGGAATTTTGCTTGCCCGGCTTTGTTGTTTTTACTTTGTGAATTTTAAGTCCTCAAATTCATTTCAGTCCGATCATGTCTTGTCATCTACTTCTTTTGAGTGCTGTTTCTTCTCTGTGTACTGGTGCTTTGGGGTGTCTCAGTAAGTTACTGGCATGAGCTCTCTCATTTATCTGTAGGCACTTGGTGCTATAAACCTGTCAGTTAGAACTGCCTTCATTGTGTCCCACAGTTTGGGGTATGTTGTTCTTTGTATCCATTCAATTTTAAAAGTTTTTTTTTTTTTAATTCCTTCTGAATCCTGCATTTTTTTCTTAATTTGTTTTCCACTTTTAAAAAGTTTAGTAGTGAGTTGGTCAGTTTCTGTGAGTTTGTATGCTTTCTGTTGTTTCTTTTGCTATTGATATACACTTTTAATCTATGGTGGTCAGACAAAGTATAGAATATTAATTCCATTTCTTATGTCTGTCTAGAGTAGCTTTTTGTCCTGATATGTGGGCATTTTTACAGAAAGTTTTTGAGTTGCTGAGAAGAATGTGCACTCTTCATTTACTGTAGAATGCTTTTCTTTCTGTGCTGATTGTTATTGGTAGTTTAGCTACTTATAGTATATGCTGGCCCAGCATCTGTGATCTCTCAGAGTTTGTAGAATATCTGTTCAAGTCCTGATGGCTTTCATCACCTCAACTGAAGAGTCAAATGCTATTCTAATAGGCCTACTTATGTGACTTTGTCTTCTTTTCTTGCAGCTTTTAATATTCTTTCTTTTGTCAGCATATGTAAGTTTTTCATGTTTTTTGTACCTATGGTAGGTACCACCTTCTTTAGATTAGGGAAATTTTCTCCTATTATGTCTTTAAAATATTCTCTCTTCCTTTAGCCTTGGTTTCTTTTCCTTCCTCTATCACTAATAATTTCATAGTGCTCCAGATTTTCTGGATTGTGGATTGTTTCTTTTGGGGAGATGTCTGGATTTTTCATTACTGCTATTATTATTATTATTATTATTATTATTATTATTATTATTATTTATTCTACAGTTTATTCACTTTGTATTCTGGTTGTAGCCTCTCCCTCATCTCCTCCCAGTCCCACCCTTCCTCCCTCTTTTCCCCCATGTCCCTCTCCTACTCTACTTGGGGGGGAGGTCCTCTTCCCCTACTATCTGAACCTAGTCTATTAGGTCTCATCAGGATTGTCTGTATCCTCTTTCTCTGTGGCCTAGTAAGGCCATCTCACCAGGGGGAAGTGATCAAAGAACAGGCAACCCAGTTCTTGCCAGTGACTGCCATTATTCCCCTTACTGGGAAACCCACATGGAGACTGAGCTGCCCAGGGGCTACATCTGAGCAGGATGTCTAAGTCCTCTCTATGCATGATCTTTGGTTGATTCGTCAGTCTCTGCAGGTGCCCCTGAGCCCAGATGTTTTGGCTACTATCCACTTATAAGTGAGCGCACACCATGTGTGTCTTTCTGTTTCTAGGTTACCTCACTCAGGATTTTTGTTTTTTCAGATTTAACTTGATCTTTGACTGACATGTTATCTCTTCTAACTCTGTCCCTACCTTTGGGATCCCTTTTTCTTAGCTGGGTTGCCTTGGCTGGCCTCAGTGGGAGAGGATGCGTTTAGCCCTGCTGTGACTTGAGGTTCCAGGGTGGACTGTTACTTCTTAGAGGTCTCCTTTCTCTGAAAAGAGTAGAGGGGGAAATGGGAGGAGGGGGGCATGAGGGTAGGACTGGGTGGAAAGGGGCAAGGAGGCTGGTATCAGATTGTAAAGTGATTAAAAATAAAAATGTGTTGTCAGCTTGGCAATATAGTTGCTATATAAGACTTTATCCTATAAAGCAACAAATCAACAACCAAAAATTCTTTTCATGTCCAGTTTTATTTCAGTTTGGGTTTTCTTTCATGATTCTTTTATAGTTTCAGGTCTTAATTTTTTTTTATTATTACACTCAACTGTTTGTGTTTAGACAGTGTTCACAAACACATTCATTCATATCATCTTTAATGTCCTGAACACATTCATAATTGCTACTCTGGAGTTTTTGTATTGTTTTTCAACCACATTTTATTTTGGCAGGACCTATTTACAATAGTCATTACCGGACTCTGGCAGAGGGATATTGTCTTGGCTGTTCATGTTTGTGCTTTTGCGCAGGGATCTCTCTACTAGCAGTTACAGTATTTGAGGTTTCCCTCAGTATAAAGATCTTGTCTTGTCTTTGTAGGATGAGTAGCCCATTCTTTGCTTGATCTAAACAAGTGTGGTAGCTGTGGGATTCCTGGTAGAGAATTCATCTGTGGGTCGGTAAAAAGAATTGAGATGAGTTAGCAAGAATGGCTGAGAGGCCTTAGTAAAGAGCTAGGTATTGGGGGTCCACACAGGAAGAGAAATCCTTAGGGAGAAGAGGCTTCTGCAAATAGCTGTTACACGACTAAGTCTGGAGACATCTAAATGGAGGACAGGAAGCAAAATGAAAACCATCTACCTGTGTCTCAGCCCAGAGCAGCCACTGAGGGCCCCTGGTGTGAAGTATTTATGTAGCTGATTCAAATGAATCAACAGCAGAGAGAAGGTAAGGCTAAGAAGGCTAGTAGGAAAGGTCAAAGTGTAGAATTAGGTTCCATTGTATAATATTAACACATTTGAGCAGTTGTATTTTGTGAGATTTCACCCCTTCCCTGCTAAAGATTAACTTACTATTTTTAGGGAAGGTCTATCAAAAGCAAAACCATATAGGAAAGGATTAAAAGACAACAGAAAGAGAGAGAGAGAGAGAGAGAGAGAGAGAGAGAGAATCCACAGAGCTATCCTGTTTATTTGGGATTGAATAAAGGGTAAGTGTGAAGGAGTAAGAGGGAGACAGAGGTGTAGAATGTGAACGAATCTCATTTGATTGCTTGTTGCAACCTTTAGCCCTTTGATAACAAGAAGCCTGTTATACACCTGGGATGTCTTTTGCAAGGCTAGCTAAAGAAACTAGTCCACTGGGAAATTCATTTACTTTGAAGATACTTCTGGCTGCCACTTTCATTGTCAGGGTGAAGGTGCTGTGATTGCCCGAGTACAGTCCTTTGCAAGGTCGAGGGTCTAATCAGATATTAATCACATCAATGGGTTGTCCTTCACAGATTGGTCCATGGGTGCTGGTCACACCTCAGCACAATCCTCCAGGGCTTGGATTGTGAGTGTTGTTTTTCTCGTCTGTGTTGTCCTTTTTGTGGTCAAACCTTGGCTTATAGTCATGCCAGAGGAATTTCCTCATGGCTTTTGTCACAGATGATGTTTACACCTTAGAAAGTCTTTCATGAATCTTCTTAAAAGATGATCTCACCTCTGGGCAGTCCTTCCCGAAGCTGGGCATTCAGCTTGGAATCTGTGTCTGTTGTCTCCTTAACTCACTGGCTCTCAGACTTTTATCCCCCTAAACACTTTACCTGATTCCAATGTCAAATATCTTCCCCCAAGCTTAGAAGTATTCTGTTTGCCAGGTTCAGCTTATGCTTCCACAACATTTGCTCTGAATCTCTTAAGACTGAAGTTCACAGAAGGTCTAGAGCTGTCCAGCTACAGCTCAGCAGGAGGCTTTTGAAAATTGTGTCTTTGCTCCACAGGAGTCCTTGTAACATGAAGTCTCCCTGCTGTTCTGGTCCAGTGCCTAGAATAGAGTATTTTCCTGACATCTTTCTTCTGTCTGCTGATATTGTATACAACTTTTGTCTCCTTTCCTCTTTTTATCTTTAAAATAACAATATCTATTGATAGGAGTACAGTGTTGATTTTTTATAGCTCTCTGTTATGAGTACGGCTCAGATGACACCCTTTCACTGGGATGGGTTGATTTCCAGCTAACTTTTTTATGGCTGAATACAACCTTAATTTCTGAATGAAGCACACTTTACATATTCATACACTGGCAGACATTAGGCTGGTTCCATTTCTCATCAATTGTGCATGGCTACAGCAATAAATATGGACCTGAGGCAGAAGATATGGTCCACTGGGTAAAGCACTGGGCATGTCAGCCTGACAGTATGAGTTCAGATCTCTAGAGCCAGTGTAAAAATCCAAATGTAGTAATGTGAACACCTGCAATCCCACACTGTATCTGCTAAGAGATGGGAAGCAAAGAAAAGACAGTTGCTTAAAGTGTGTTAACAAACTTGCCTGGCACGAGCAACAGAAAAAAAAAAATAGAGAAATCCTGTCTCCTGATATGGTGGAAAGTGAGGACATGTAGATATATATTTTAGCTCTTTATAATCTTCTAAAATACTTTATACAGTCAGTTCATAAACTTACATTTCCCAACAGCAGTGTAGAAAGCTTCTTTCTCTATGTTCTCCCCAGTATTTGTTATGTTCTTGATGATAGCCATTCAGACTAGCGTGAGTGACATTCTTCACAGAAATAAGAAAAGCAACTCTTAAATTTGTTTGCAAGCTTTAAAAACAAGCAAACAATAAGCAAAAGATAACTTTCGATAACCAAGCTGATCCACAATGCTGGAGGCACCACAGCACCTAATATCAAATTCTAGCTCAGAGCTGTAAAAACGCAAACATCATTGTCCTGGAACAAGAAGGGACATGTAAACTCATGGTCTAGAATAGATGACACAGAAATAAACCCATCCAGGCAGAGCCGCCTAGTTTTTTGATAAAATATTTAAAAAGTACATTGTAGAAAAGATGGCCTCTTCCACAAATAATGTAGAGAAATAAATTAGAAATAAAAATCTGGCTTTGCACATATAGAAAAATAAAAATAGATCCACATATCATACCATAAACAAAAAATCAATTAAAATTTATAGTTTTAAATTGTTGAATTTGTAGGAAACTTCTTTCTTCAGATATTTTTTCCATATATGCTTCTACCTAAAACACCTGCAGAATTATCAATTCCGCAAAACTTGATGCCAAAAGACAAACCACACACACACACACACACACACACACACACACAGTAAGAAAGAGAGAGAGAGAGCTACAAACTTTTTATCATATCAGTGAGTTCCAATTATATTTTTTGAAATGATTAATGGGACAAGGAACTGATGAATTTCTAATTTCTTCAGAATTTCTCAGTCACTTGTGGTATTTGAGAGTGTTATTTTTCATGAAGCAATAATACACATTAGTGTATTATATTTTCAATCACATTTATTCTGTGAGAGTAGGAAAACTGAGCTCTAGGAAACTCAGTGGAGAACTGAATATGTAATTTGTAAATAATAATAAAAAAATAATTCAATCCTGTTTGTTGGAATTTATGTCCTGCTATCACTGCCTCTTTTGGACTCTCTCTAGGTTCCTGGTACCACAGTCAGCAGGCTTACATTTTACTTAGTAATTACATCCTGCCATGCCCTTCAGATTCAAGGGGATTCAGCAAAATATTCTTGGGGAAGTGCTGGAAAAGCTTTTTTTGTCCATCAGAACTTTTTCTTTCCTTCTTTTTCCCAGTGTATCAAAGCCACCCAGGACTTTCATGACATCAAACAAAGCAACACCCTCTGGTAAAGAGGTCACCAACTCACAAACGTTTTACTTTTAAACACACAAAGAAGAAGAATGCCTAGCTTTAGGGACTCTTAACTTGCAAACTCTTAGAATTCAAAGAGGTTCAGTACGGAGAAGCATTCACGAAGATAATTCAGCTCCTGGGGAAGTTTAATTTGAAACAATTAGAATGGGGACAGTGAACACCCAGCGTTTTTCTCTGTAGAGGAGAGAGAACCGAAGGGGCATTTAGAGGAAGTGGGTGAAGCTGCTTGGTGGGCAGCGGAGCAGAGCTGTAAACTTGTTTGCTTTCCAACTCCGTCTGCCAACTTCAGCAGCACAGTTGTTTCCTGCTGAGAACAGATTCTGCTTGTTCAGTGCCCGTTTGGAAAGAAAGACATTTTCAGACGCTTAGATATAATGGGACATTCACATGTTTGAAACCCAGCTAAATTTGCCCCTGGGGTACACAGAGAAGATGCCAGGAGCACAGACTTGCCCGGAAATGGTGATGGAAGTAGACTCTGTTGACTTAAGTTGAATTCAGGCAAGTAGCCCAGCTACCCAGGAGACGGTTTCATGCCAAGAGCGTGCAGAATATTGTTCTTACCATTCAGGGTGATACCAAGGGTTCTCCTCTCCGGGGCATCACCTTGGTTACTCAGTTCCTGGCGGGAGGCTTCAGACCGAACTTCCCAGAAGTCCCTTCCCTATTATGCTTCTAGATTTCATTTTTTTTTTTTTTTTTTTTTTTTTTTTCTGTGACAGTGACCCAGAGAGATCTACCAATGTTAGAAATCCAGTTTCCCAAATCCTATTCTACGGGATTTCTTGCTGCTTATGAATAAATGCTAGGCTGTTTAATTGAGTATGTAAGACCAGACTTTTAACCTTTCATTCCCATTTGCCACCCTTTTCTTGTTTTCCCCGTCATGCTGCTGTACAAAATTACGAACGCATCTTGAACTTGTTCTCCTTAATAGTATGTGACTTCAGAGTTGACTCACTCCCCTGCCACTCCCTTCCTTCCTTCGTCCAGTGGATGCTCCAGGTCTATAAACACATTTTTCCTTTGGAAAGTTTTCTCCGGTGACTCTTCTCTTCTGCTGCCCTAGTAAATGCCACTTGCCACTCTTCTCACGTGTCGCATAACAACCAATGTAAGACACATTTACAGAATTGTGAATATAACAAAAAAGAAATCTGTGCATGCTGGTGCGAATAAATGTGACAGCAGAGCCTTCTGTTAACTTCTCTCAGCAGAGCTCATGAAAAAGTTATTATATCATGCCTTTTTATTACTCAGTTACTACCACGTAACTAGCTCATGTTGGGATCGTTACAAATGTTTGGGTTTTTTTGTTATTATTTTATGTGTACTGAACTAAATGATGGTATTAGAGTTCCCTATATGATCTATCGTAAGTGCAAGAAAGCCAGTCATTGTTGCTTCAAAGACTGTGTTTCTTTGTTTTCCCTTTCCTGCTTTTCCCCTTAAAATTAGGTACCTATAAAAGGTTGACAATAACAACAACAATAACAATAACAAAAACACTAAATATTGAATCACATGTTGGCAAATATTATTTCCTTTAAATATATTCATACATTTGTTTATTTACTTTTAGCCTAGTAAGTAGAGTTCTTTCTGCCTGATGTGTATTGGTCACCCACCAGGGTCTGGGAAACTTCCCACTAGCCACATCCACAAAGAGAAATAAATGTTCCTCCCTTAGCATCCATGAAGTAGTAAAAAGATCCTCAGCTAGAGGAAGGGATTCAGGAAGGCATCCAAGCTATATGTTGAAACTTTTAATTGCTCGATTCTCGTGGAGGTGCTTGCAAATATGATGAATTCATGTGTACAATATCTATGTCGTGTCTAATAGACAGCATTCACAGTATGCCTTCTTAACCTCTGGTTCTTTTCTTTTTTTCTTTATTCTTCTCTTAATTTTTTTTAATTTAGTACAGTTTATTCACTTTGTATCCCAGCTGTAGCCCCCTCCCTTGACCCTCCTAAAAGCATCCCCTTCCCTCATCTCCTCCCATGCCCCTTCCCCAGTCCACTGATAGGGGAGGTCCTCCTAACCTTCCCTCTGACCCTAGCCTATCAGGTCTCATCATGACTGGCTGCATTGTCTTCTTCTGTTGCCTGGCAAGGCTGCTCCCCACTCAGGGGGAGGTGATCAAAGAGCCAGCCGCTGAGTTCATGTCTTTAGCAATGAAAGCATTTGATTCTGATGCTCTGTCTACAGCCTACCTCTCAGAGTTGCTTATTCTCAGGTCTCCGAATAGTAAGGTGTCTCTGCTTTCACTATTACCCGCTGTGATCAGAAGTTCTTCTCACCTAAGTTGCATCATCTTTGGAAACCTAGGGATAAAAAAAAGAAATATTCAAAAGGCATCTTGACAACATAACAATTTAGAAAACTTTTAACAATCAGTTCTCCCCAAGGGAGTATGATCTTACTAGCCATGGGTTTTGACCATGTTTACAGTACCAGCTGTAAATTAAATCAGGGAAATAAGGTCTCAAATATAACAAACGAGGCAGATTATTACTCTCCATAAGCTATCTTCCCATTATTGCCCTTGTGAGCATATATTTCCTGGTAGGTTGGTTATATAGTTATGATGTCCAGCACTGCATATGATCATGTCTTTTCTTCTGCACCAGCCTAAATAGTACCAGCCAGCACGAGACCCAGTCAGCAGTCAGCAGGAAAGTTTCCAGTTAAGTTCAAGACTGAGTTTTCTACACCTTGCAATTTGTAGCTATTAACCCACACAATGTAATTAATGTTAATAATTTACAGATGAGAAAACTTACTTAAAGGAAAGGAACCCCAGAAGAACCCAAGAAAACCAAGTACTGAAGCCCACACTCTAAATCAGCAAACCAAGATTCATCTCATTAACCACTGGAATTTACCTAGAGGAAATCAGAAAACCTAGAAATATGAACTATATTCATTGAACCATAAACAAAAGAACTAAAAGAATATAGATAATATTGGTTAGCAATAAACCTTGCTAAAAGTTTACCAGTTTCATCAACTTTCTGTTAATAATACCAATGATCTACCATAATTACTTAAATGAGACTCCAATTCCATATATTATCAGTTCTTAATTTAAAGTAACATACAAATGAAAGACTGATGTTTTTGAATTATAAGCAGCTGTCTCTAACAGCATTTATACGAGCTGACTCAGAAAACAAAGGAATTTAATTAAAGATGTATCAAACTATTTTTTTCACAAAAAATTATTATCATGACATGGGACAATCACATTCAGTGTACAAGTTATTTTAAACTTGTACCTGCATATCTAGACTTATTCTTATTTTCCCAGTACAACAATTAAAAGCATTTTCTTTTCTCTCACAAAAGTTCTTTGTATGAGGAGTAAATTATATGGCAATGCTACAAAAATAGAGGGATACAGTCCCTCTTCCCATTACTATGTAACCCACTTTGACTGCCTCTGACATAATCTGATTGGCCTGCTCGTTGATCACCTCCCCCTGAGGGGGGAGCAGCCTTACCAGGCCATGGTAGAGGACAATGCAGCCAATTTTGATGAGAACTGATAGACTAAGATCAGAAAGGAGAGGAGAACCTCCCCTATCAGTGGACTTGGGGAGTGGCATGCATGCAGAAAGGGGAGGGAGGATGGGATCGGGAGGGGAGGAGGGAGGGGCTTATGGGGGGATACAAAATGAATACAGTGTAATTAATAAAAAAAATTTTTAAAAAAAGAAAAAAAATAGAAGGATACTATGGCAGGGGTTTCACTCCGTAACTATAGCAGAATATGTTAATATTGAAGTAAAGGACTATTCTTTACTGTCAGAGATTTCAAAGGTTGGAATTCACTCCAATTGGAGGGAGATAAAGGGAAAGGAAATGACATCACAGTACCATAACTGACCAGATATGTTGAAGCATACAAAACATGCTGTAAAAAGAACTGACTTTAGAGAGGGAAGGATCATAGCTCATTAGGATTAGTGGAAAGCACAACCTCACTCATGATAGTTTAAAACCTATGATCATATAGTTAAATAGAAAGTGGGTGGCAAGGACACTTGAATCTTAGCAAGGTGCTTTTTAAGCATTAAGTTTGATCACTCCAATATCCGACCACAATTTCTACTTCTAAAAACTGATGCGTCACACACACACACACACACACAAAATCATTTGTTAAGTCAAACAAATGCATATATCAGGCTGGGAGTTCAGCAGTTAAAACAGGATGTTTTCTCAGAGCCTGCAGTCCAACACGAAGGTTCACACTTGTCAAATAATCACGGAGTAAAGAATATTATACAGTTGTCACAAGTGCTATAAAATAGCTGAATATGGTTCCAGGAATGTGCATTAGAGTGGAACTGGCCATAGAGGTCAGGAAAGATTTTGATACTGTGTTAACATGAACTTATGAAATATTAATAATATTAACTCGGTGAGAAAAAAAAAAGAGAAAACACAAAAGGTAGTACATATAAAATACCTTTTGACAGAAGGATTTAAAGTGTTCTGACCGGAGTAGAGACAGTGAAAAAAGGATGGTGCCCAGAGGAATTGCAGGGTTCTGCAAGAAGCAGATTATGGGGAATAATATTTGTATGGAAAATTGCTGGATTGTTTTATTCAGAGAAGGTGATAATCTGATTTGCATTTTAAAAGGTCCTTGCTTATCCTTTGGGGAAATGAATTAGCAGAGGACAAACCTGGTTGACAGCACACCACTGTGAATCTGTTGCACTCTCCTGCTGAAGGGGAAAACAGCATGAATTAGGAGAATCTAGCTTATGGGGACATGGGTCGATGTGAACTGCATTTGGTCAGCAAAACTGGTATCACCTGGATGCTAGGTTGCCTATGGAGAACTCTGTCTAATGTGACTTCTAGGGTTTTTGTTAGCATACCTGAATGAAAATTGTACCAAGATATGCACATAGAAGTATTACAATGCAAACTGTAAGTTAATAAATAATTTTATGAATTTAGAGCTTTGGTCTAGTATACAGTCCTGAATTTATGAGTTATGAGGCCTTTCAGTAGTGACAGTCGTTATAAATCTTTTGTTCTGACCAAAACACCTTTTTGCTTATTTACAATTTCATTGCAAGAATTTTATGGGTCAATGTCTTAGGGTATATTTCATGTTGTACAGAAATTGTGTATTTCATTAATATGAATGTGAGAGACTTTACAAGAGGTCTATTCTGAAATAGATATCTTGTGACTCGCTTGCATAATGTCTTGCTTAACACTGAAAAGAAAGATTATTTCCTGTATCTGCCTGGTATAGGCATACGAGCTGTTACTATCAGTTAGTAAATGAGTGTTCAGTGGCCACTTGTAAAACACTATGCTGATCCTCACAGCGAATCATGTAGATGCTCCTGTGGAAAATCCCACAAACTGCATCAGTCCTAATGACAGGACTCAGCACCAGGGCGGCTATCTTCAGGAAATGCAGCTCTCTTCTGCCAGCTGCTCTTCACACTTATCTCTTCATGTAGCCTTAGGGGAAAATAACGTATTTCCTTCCCCAGGGAAAGAGCCATTTGGATGCAGCTGCATTTGGAAAGGAATTGCTGACTTAGGATCTGATTCCACCATCAACATTTTATAAAAGTACTATTTATAGTACTTATATTCATTGCATACTGTAAACACACAAGACATAAATTATGCAGCAAATCAGCTCTGCTGCCAAGCCAGAAATAATAAAAGAAATAATTTAAAAGAACTACTTAAATTGCAGCTGGCAAGCAGAGAAAAAAATATTTTTAAAAAATCATATAAGACAAAAATGTTACAGAGTGCATTTTGAGTCACACAATTTTTTCACATGCCGTTTAGCTATAAATTTTGGACAAATTTCCTAAGTTTGATTAGTTTCAAAGATTTCAGATTCTCATTTAATAAGATCATACGGATATCAAATATATATCAGGGGCTCAAACTGCATGACGAAAAGACAGCAGTGTGCCATCTGCTTTTGTATTAGAAGATAGAGACCATTATAAAACTCATTCTCCTAAAGTAAGTTATGTAATTTTAGCACATGGTTGAGTTTTCCTACTTTAGATGACATGATCAAATTAAAATATGTTTGACTTGACAAACCTGAGTGTGGTCACGTAAATAATAATTCACCTAAACTATAACTTCAAAGTGACAATAATATTGTGCATATGATTTTAAAATCATTTCATTATTCTTAAACATTGTAGTAATACAACCAGCAAATATACATATTAATTTCTTGCTCAACTAAAATACCACTTTATTTGGGGGCAGAGAAAACAGGGAATCATCAATACAAAAGCAAACATAGCATAATTCATCAATGCAGAAATCACAGAAATGCTTCTTCCTTCATGACACAGGGAATAATTATTTGGAATCTATAGAAATCCCTCCAGAAAAATGCAATAATTCTTGCCTAAATATATTGAAATGAAATCCTTCAAAACAGAAGGGAAAATTATTATCAGACTATCTTATACTTTCAACAAAAATAATATCTATTTTCAACAAAAAAAACCAACACGTATTATTTTGCTGAAAATAAATATTTTCCACACAGTATGTTCCAGTATGTTCCGCTTATTATTTTCCCTCATGTTTTGAAGGATCTCAGCTGTGTGTGCATGTGAGAAACAGAGAGAGAGTGAGTAAGAAAGAAAGAGAGAGAGCAGGTAGGTCCCAAGGATGGGATTTAGATCATCAATCATGAGGAGCTTCTGTGTTAAGTGGCTTAAACTGCTGGTTCTTGCTGGACCTATGTTATCATTTCCAGAACCTGTTAAATTACAATCCAGTGAGGTTTCTTTGGTCTCCAAAAAATAATTAACTCATTAACACAAAAAGGAATGTGAGCTCTTAACAGCTTCTTTTTCCTGATCACATGCACCACCCAAATGGTTTCAAATAACCACTTTCCATGGCCGTCACTTAGATACATATCTTTTCAGTGTTATAATTCTACTGACACAAGGCCAAGATTTATGCAGCCCAATTTAGAACACAGATAAAAGTGCTTCTTTAAGGAGTCAAAAACAGAAATGAAATAAAACAAATTATTCTAAAGACCCAGTTTGTTATTTAGTCAGCTACTTAATTCAAAAATTGTGGGATAGATGCTCCTCAGTATTCTAAAATATGCACATATAGGAGAAGCAATTCTGGTTCTGCTGGGCAAGATGGTTTAGCTTGTAAAGTTCTTCATCCTGCAAACCTGATGATTTGAGTTCAGTCTGAAACCACATAAACATGTAAGGAAGGAGAAAATCCACTCCATTTGAGGCCATCCTCTGACCTTTCTACCCACTCTCTGGTATACATAAATACAGTCCCACCACCAATGATGATGATGATAATGATGATGATGATAATGATGATGATGATGGTGGTGGTGGTGGTGGTGATGATTTTAAAGAAAAGCAGTTCATTTATTTATAATAACTTGTGGTTACTATCTTAAGACTGCAAAGCAGTTGTAAGTACTCTTATCTATATAATAAAAAAATTAAATATACATGACACTGCTTTCTAAATGCCCAATAAAGGACATCCTGAATAATCTTTAGCTATGTGATTATGACAATATACTGATTATTCATTTGTGTATTTAAAGTCAGCTGGCCTGAAACATTGCACAAAACCTTTGCAGAGTAGAGCTAAAGCTTTTTCAGGATCTTCAGCTTTGTTCCATCAAGTGAGTTAAATGATCTACTGAAGGCAGAACTGGAAACAAAATTGTGCCCACTCTTATTTCACCCCTGTTTTCTTTAGCCGTCTTCATTGGGCTTCACGCCACATCACTTAACATTTCATTTCATCCTGTGCTCATTCTTACTTTTTTGTTTGTTTATTTGTTTAAGACAGGGTCTCATTCTTATCCAGGCTGGCCTGAAATCCACTGTAAACCCTTGCCAGCCTTGAAACTGTGGTAATCCTCTTAACCTCCTGAGGTCTAGGATTACAGAACATGAGCCTTCACCTGGAGCCTCAACAAATCTTATGCTATTCCTTGAATCTCCACAGGCTGTCTGGCAATCCATACCTGGGCCAGTGAGATGTCCCAGCAAAAGGAAAGCAAAACGTTGCCACCAAGCCTGAGGGCCTAGGTTCCTGCTTCAACCCTGATGGTGAAGGAGAGAAATGAATTATAGCTTCCAAATGTGTGCCATGGCCTGTGCACTCACACAAGTGCATACTTAACACACATAAATAAATAGATAAAATCAATCTCTGCTTATGTTTGCATATACTGATGCAGTTACACTATGGAAATATGGTGGACTTAATTTGAGTTTTATACCAGCCTTTCCTTTAAGAAGGTTTGTCATGAGTGGTGGTTTACACTTACAATCCTAGGGTTTAGGAGATGGAGGTTCAAGGCTGTATAGTTCACTCCTATTTTTGTCTACATTGTGAGGAATAGCCCTGCCTGAACTACATGTACTTAAAGCTACCTAAACAACAACGAAAGAGTTAAGAACATGCAATACTGAGAAATCAAATCTCACCCAACTGAGTTACTAAGAATCAACCGTTTATTGGAATTCGTAACCCCAAATCTCTCTGACAGTACTGCTAATTAGATAACATACCCAGTGTCTAATCACTATTTGAAGAGATTGTCATAATTATTTGTTTATGAGATGGGTATTAGTATACTCAATTTGGGGATGAGAAAATTAATGTGACAGAAATGATTGCTTAATTCAGACCATAAATGAGTTAGTTAAACCTGTGATGTTTTACTCCAAAAAGAGCTCTTGTTCTCCAGGATGTTCTGACCCTTAAGGCCACAGTCTCCACTCCAGGGATACCTTAGGTGTGTCTCCCTCCCATTTCCCATTTCTTTTGCAATATTCAGTTACAAAGCTCTGCATTTTGTCTAAGGAAATGGAACAACATCTCTGATTCCTATCTTTGAGAAGAGTAAATGCAGTCCACACTTTGTCCAGCCTTTGTCTATGGGAAATGATGTTTTGTTTTTGAATAAGAGTTGTTCTGGTTGCCAGTCTTGCCTGAGCTCTTCATCCAGGCAGACCTAGGCAGGGAGGAAATATGAGTTTACCTTCTTAGGCTACTTCACCTAGTTCTGAGACTGTGACATTTTAACCCTTGAATCTCCTCTATTAATTGTCTAAATGTAAAATGACAGGAATGAAAGTATCTTATACATAACCTAAATTCCACATTTTTTGAAAAGTGTTTCCTTTGTATTCTTCCAAAACTTTGTTTTCAGAGTGATCTTTATGCAAGTTCATTTACACTAGTAGCAAAATATGTTGTTATCTTTACAAAAGCACAGATTCCAACCCCAGTTCTCAGCCACTTATCAATGTATTTCACACCAAGCTTAACATAGTTTTTGCAGCCAGGAAGACCTCGCAACATGCTTGTTGAGCTGCAATTTCTATTTTATTTAATGTTTCAGTGTAACTTTGAACCACCTCCCCTTCATTTGCATTTTTCTTAACGATGTGTGGCTTAAAAAGAATAGGAAACCAAAACTGGCTTTCCTTCTCTACAGGACACAAGCCAGTGAAGTGACTAAGTCACGGTGGAGAAGCTGTTCATTCTCTGGCCTTCTGACAGTGAGCCAGTTAACTAGTCCCAATGGGAGAATTACTTGTTCAATTTCTCCAGCCATTCACTCTGATAATTCATCCTCAGCTGCCACTAGTCTGTAAGCATCCTGGAGGGTTGCCCTGAAATAAAGAGAAGGGACTTTGAGTCTTAGCATTGATTAAATATATCTGTGAAGCTGGGGTATTTTCTAAAGCAGCTGAAAGATAAGTTCTACAAAGTTTATTTTGGGCAAGTGGAAACCTTGAATTTTTAATTGAAAATAGAATATTGTTTCACATTTTATAATTTTATTCCATATAATCATGGGCACGACAATATCTCTAAGGCAATTAATTTAACAACTAATTTTTCTGTATGTATGTATGTATGTATGTATTTATTTATTTATTTATTTATTTATTTATTCACTTTGTATCCCAGTTATAACATCCTCCCTAATCTCCTCCCATTTCCACTCTTCCTCTTCCCGAGTCCATTGATAATGGAGGTCCTCCTCCCCTACTGTCTTACTCTAGCATATCAGGTACCAACAAGACTGCCTAGATCCTTTTCCTCTGTGGGCTGGTTAGGTTGCCCCACCAGGGAGAAGTGATCTATGTACAGGAGAAGGAGTTCATGTCAGAGACTGTCTCTTTTCTCCATACTAGGGAACTCACATGGAGCCTGAGCTGTCTATGGGCTACATCTAGCAAGGGGTCTAGGTCTTCTCTATGTATGGTATTTGGTTGATGAATCAGTCTTTGCAGTTCCCCCAGAGCCCTGCTTTTCTTTTTTTGGTTCTGTTGGTCTCCTTGTATGGCTCCTGTCCCCTCCGGGTCCTTTCATATCCCCCTTTTTCCATAAGACACCCTGGACTCTGTCCAAAGTTTGGCTGTATGTCTCTGCATCTATTTTGATCTAACACCTTTTTTAAAAAGATTGTATTTATTTTTATTGTATATGCATTATTGTTTTGCCTGCATGTATGTCTGTGTTAGGGTGCCAAATTCCCTGGAACTGGAGTTACAGGCAGCTGTCAACTGTCATGTGGTGTTGTAAATTGAACCCAGGTCCTCTGGAAGAGCAGCCAGTTTTCTTAAACTCTCACTCATGACTCCAGTCCCAACACCTAATATAATTCAAGCTTGATATCATTGTTGAAGTACTTAGTTACAAATGAGAGACAGAGTTACTCATTGGAAATGACAAGGAATAAGACAGTGCTTCTGGATGCCAGAAAGACCAGCTTGAAAATAAGTTTTTTTTCACTAATAAGAATTACTATTTGAAGGACATTTTATAGATAATAAAGATCAGTTTGTTGATGTATCCACTGATCATAATGCTTTAGAAACTTCCTACTTTAAGAAGCCTGTATTAAGCATTTATGTAATTCAAAACCAATGGAAAGTTCTGGAAACAGAAGTCAACAAATCATTGCTTCTGATTTTAAGGAGCCTCCAGGGAATGGCAGATCAGAAAACAAGTTATCAGAATTGCTGATGATCAGGTCTATAAGGTCATGACACTGAGAGAAAATAAATAAGACTTTGGCATCAGTTACTCAAGACAAGAAAATGCTGATGTCTTGTGTATCCACAGCAAAGTGTTTTTCTTGGAAGAATACCTGTAGATAAGAACCAATACGTAAGAGATAGGGCCAGAATATGAAGAGCATTGTATTCAATGCTAACTAAAGAATTTACACTTTATTTTACTGCTCCTAGGCAGCGTCTTCTCTGAGCAAATTTACATAATAAAAAATTTATTGTAGAAATAAAACACTATAAGATTGTTGCTGAATTCTAGTGAAAGATCAGTGGGGGTAAAAGAGATATATATGACTGATTCATAAGATATCATCTTGATTAAATGTCAGTGATGAGATTGAATATAAAGTCTTATTAAAGAAAACATAAAAACTTTGAGACTAGGAATACATCTATCTGGAAGGACAGTAGTATCTTTTGCTAGTGCTAAGAAACTGAAGGTGGTTAGTAAGTTTAGGAAGATAAATAATAAAGTTAGATTGGCATTTAAATATTTGATGATATTCAGAATGCTACAGGGAAACAGCAAAAGGTGGGTAAGTATTCAGACCACAAAATATCCAGTACTCACCATCTGTAGACACAGGGTCGGCTCAAAATATAAAGTTAGTATCTGGTAACTTTTTCACTTTTTGTTTTGTACTGTTTTAAGGAAAAGTCTCACAATATGTGTAATATAGGATAGCTTCAAACACACAATCTTGTCTTAGCCTCAAGAAGTCTAGGATTGCAGGTGTCCACTATCAATGACAGTTAAAAGTTTTAATTATCAGAATAAATTCATTCTCAGATCTTTGCCTATGACTAATAAAAGTAATCATTATAATTCAATACATTAAGAACCAAAATTATAGCATAAGTATTTACACATTGCTCTCCAGAATATAGAAATAAACTGGCCATTCTAGTATACACCATTAATCTGTGCACTCTTTCTGGAGGCAGAGGCAGGAGGATCTCTGTGAGTTCCAGGCCAGTGTGATCTACAATGGGAGTTCCAAGATAATGAAGCCTTATCGAAAGAAAGAGAGAGAGAGAGAAAGCGAGAGAGCACATGGAAATAGGATCCCATGTAGAAGCACAATAGCAAAATGTTAAAATGTGAAATGTCTTATTACATTTAAAGCGGTTTGCCCCAAGCCCATACTTGCCTGTCTTAGAAGTCATTTCCTACTCTGGCAGGTTCTTTTTGCAGCTGATGTGTCAGTGATTATGTTATTGTATGAATCAGCAAAAAGAGGAGACATCCTTTATGCTACACAACCCTACTTATGAGGATAAGGTAACTTTCCCGTAGTTTGGTTCTAAGTTGATTCTCCTTCAAACACCATATATTTAGGTTCCATCTGTAAAGCCAGCCCAATTGAGAACAAAATGTGAATGAAGTCAAACAAAGTGTGGAATTAATTGTTGTGAAACTTTCAAAACTCAGCTCAGATTATGCCTCTGGACAGAAACTGCCCCAGGTCCTATTATCACCTCCAATTCAGCAGATGTAGACAGAACACAAGGACATCACAAGCATTCTCATCCTTGTCTGAGACTTCCCATGAGCATAACCCATGTCACTACTTTAGTAGGCTCAGAACTTAGTATGAAATAAAATCCAAAAGAGGAATTCAAACATTGTTCAAATTTAGTTACTTTCCTATTTACTCCAAACTGCAACAGTTATTATGACTACATAACTATTCTTCCATGTGCAATTTACCTTTCTCAAAAGATAAAGTATAACAAATAAAAATGTCATTTGAGATTTTCTTTTTTTTTTGCATTTTTTTAAATTTTATTAATTACACTTTATTCATAATTACACTTTATTCATTCCGCATCCCCCCATAAGCCCCTCCCTCCTCCCCTCCCGACTCCCCCTCCCTCCCCCCCTGCATGCATGCCACCCCCCAAGTCCACCGACAGGGGAGGTTCTCGTCTCCTTTCCGATCCCAGTCCATCAGTTCTCATCAAAAGTGGCTGCACTGTCCTCCACCGTGGCCCAGCAAGGCTGCTCCCCCCTCAGGGGGAGGTGATCAAAGAGCAGGCCAACCAGCTCATGTCAGAGGCAGTCCCTCCCTCCATCACCATGCAACCCACCTGGACACTGAACCGCCATGGGCCACATCTGTGCAGGGGTTCTAGGCCACCTCCACGAATAGTCCCCGGTTGGAGTACGAGTCCCTGGGAAGTTCCCTGTGTTCAAACCATCCTGCTCTGTTGCTCTGCCTGTGGAGCTCCCGTCCCTGCTACAGAGGGCCTCTGAAAGCCAGAAGAAAACAGGAAACAACCTTGGAACCTGCTACAGAGGGCCTCTGAAAGCCAGAAGAAAACAGGAAACAACCTGGGAACCTGCCACAGAGGGCCTCTGAAAGTCTCTGCAGTATAGACTGTCAAAGCAGATGCTGAGCCTGATGGACGACTGATGGGCAGAGTGAATGGAATTTTATGTAAGAAGTGGGAAGTGGTGGGAGCTGGAGGGGACGGGGACGTCATTTGAGATTTTCACAGATCCTATTTTAATTAATTAATTTATTTTATCATATTGCTATTTCATCACATTACTTCCTTTGTTCGTTTTTTTTTTAAATGTATATATCATACTTTCCCACAATGATAAAGTTTCTCTTCTCAAAACCAGGTTATATTTTACATTAATGGAAGTTTAGTTAGAATCTAATAATCTGAATCATGCATCTGAAATTTTGGATCAAAGAAGGGTCTGAAGCTTACAAAAAAGGCTTGGATTAATTATAAAGATTTATTTATTTTTATTTTATGTGTAACAGTGCTCTGTCTGGATGTATGTCTGTGCACTGCAAGCAGTACATGCCATGCCTTCAAAGGTCAGAAGACTGTGTTAGATCTGGAACTGTAGTTGTTCGCCACATTGTACTGGAACTCATACCTGGGACTTCCACAAGAGCACCAAAGGCTTGTACCCACTAAACCATCTCTCTCGCCAGGACTGACTTAATTACAAACATGCAGAAGATAACAGCTGTAGTTGCACTACACAAACAAAGCTTCAATTAATAAAACATATATCAGATAATAATCATCTTTATGTTAAAGACTTTTGCAGAGGTTTTCTTCAGCACCACTCCTGTGTTGTTTGTTTTCATGTTATTTACTCAAAAGAATAACAAGGTCCTGAAGAATTTATGTTGATTTCCCAGTATGTCTGATGTTTCCTGTCATACCAAAGATACGACATGTAAACAATCTGGATTTCTTATATTTTTGGTTTTGAGCCACCTTTTAACAGCTGAACCATCTCTCCAGCCCCCAAAACTATACTTCTTAAGAACAGTATCAAGTTTGTTTATCTCTCTCTGACTTAATCTTAGATGGTATCTGTTGGTTGTTTGGCTCACTGTGCTGTTGGCCCAGCTTTTGGCTTCAAGCCAAAAACAGTGTCAAGGGAGAGAAGCCAGTCAAGCTAATGAAATGGAGTCAGACACCAGGAGGCAGAGGCAAGACCTCAGAGCTGAATGGACAGAAGGGAAGCAATGATGGAGTCTGAGAGTGAACTGTTAATGTGGAATCCAGATGAAAATGCAAAGGATTTTTTCTAGAATTAGCATCAACAGAAACAGGGAGTGACAGACTGAAGAACATGTGTGTGCATATTAGCGGCACATAAGATCCTTGGCCTACAGCCAAGTAAATCTATAATGATCTTTGTCAAGACCAGAATTTACACTGGTCCATACACTTACAACAACCTCGCACCACTTCAGTTCTAAGGCCATTTCTGAACAGTTCATACACTGAGTAATTTCTTGACAGGTCAAAGTCCTCCAAAATGAAAAAAAGAAGAAAAAAAAAAAAGAGCTCCTTCCTAAAAAGTCAGGCTCATGACAATATACAGTTTACATACTTGCCTAAAATCTGACATTTATTTCCAGTAACTAATGCAGGGCCTAAATGAAAAGTACACTTGTTAAATAAAATTATGAGAGATGGTTTACACATTACTTATGAGAAAACTATTGAAACACTAAGTAAACTTTTCTATTATCATAATTAACAGTTTCAACTAATTATTCATTCTAAAAAGGTACATCAAGTGCCATTAAAGGCCCAGACATTCCTAGATAGGGTGGTGACATTTTTTTTTTTAACAATGACCATATTTATTTATAGTCAGTTTTGAATAGGTGACTTTAATATTTTAAATACCTTCATAGGGTTGGTGCTTTTCTATAACATTTATCAGATAATGTGTCAAGGATATGGATTACCTGCTTAACATCTTATCTTATAATAAGCTAGAATCAAGCACAAACCTGCCAGACTCCAAAAACAATTATATTTATGATGTGCATCTATGAATATTAAGATTAATATTTTTCTCACTTGGCAAACAACTGAACTGGAGACAAGGTTCATTTTTTATGCCTTTCACATTTGCACATGATGTAAGTGGAATTTGTTTATGTAGTTTAAAATTTCTCAAGAAAACTGAAATGTTTCTAGCTATATTTATGTGTATTAATAATTGATTTTCACTGGGCTACATTTATGAACTCAAAATAGAGCTTATTAAAATCTAAGCTTAAGATTTAATAAATATTTTATGGATGTTATTGAGTTTCAGATTTTCACTAAAACCAACAAGGTATTTTTTTTCTGAGTTATTGTCCAGGCTTCCTGGTGTTAAAACTTCAGAGAATAAATCAAAAGAGATGGGGAAGGACACTTCAAACTCATCAAGGAAAAAATCCACCAGGTAGATATCACAATCCTGAACATCTATGCCCCAAATTCAAGGGCACCCACATTTGTAAAAGAAACATTAATACAACTTTAACCACACATAGACCCCCACACATTAATATTGGGAGACTTCAACACCCCACTCTCAACAAAGGACTAGTCAACAAAACAGAAATTAAAGAAAGAAACAATAACTCTGACAGAGGTCATGAATCAAATGGACCTCACGGATATCTACAGAACCTTTCACCCAAACACAAAAGAATTTACCTTCTTCTCAGCACCTCATGGAACCTTCTCCAAAATAGACCATATAGTTGGTCACAAAGCAAGCCTCAACAGATACAATAAGATTGAAATAATCCCTTGTATCCTATCTAATCACCATGGACTAAAGCTGGACCTCAATGACAAAAATAGCAAAAGGTCTACACACACATGGAAACTGAACAACTTGCTACTAAATGACAGCTGACTCAGGGAAGAAATAAAGACAATTAAAGTCTTCCTAGAATTTAATGAAAATGAAGGTACAACATACCCAAACTTATGGGATGTAATGAAAGCAGTGCTAAGAGGAAAGTTCATAACACTAAGTGCCTTCAAGAAGAAATTCGAAATATCTCATGCAAGCAACTTAATGGCTCACTTAAAAGCCCTAGGAAAAAAAGAAGCAGGCACACCAAAGAGAAGTAGATGGCTGGAAATAATCAAACTCAGGGCTGAAATCAATCAATTGGAAACAAATAAAACAATTCAAAGAATCAATGAAACCAAGAGCTGGTTCACTGAGAAAATCAACAAGATAGACAAACCCTTAGCCAAACTAATTAAAAGGCAGAGAGAAACTATCCAAATCAACAAAATCAGAAACGAACGGGAACATAAACATAGACACTGAAGAGATCCAAACAATAATTAGGTCTTACTTCCAAAGTCTATATGCCACAAAATTTGAAAATCTAAATGAAATGGATAATTTTCTTGACCGATTCTACATGCCAAAGCTGAATCAAGACCAGGTAAACCAATTAAATAGTCCTATATTCCCTAAGGAAATAGAAGCCATCATCAAAAGTCTTCCATCCAAAAAAAGCCCGGGGGCCAGATGGTTTCAGCGCAGAATTCTACCAGACCTTCAAAGAAGAGCTAACACCAATACTCTTCAAACTATTCCACAAAATAGAAACAGAAGTAACACTACCAAACTCATTCTATGAAGCCACAGTCACCTTGGTACCTAAACCTCACAAAGACCCAACAAAGAAAGAGAATTTCAGGCCAATCTCCCCCACGAACATTGATGCAAAAATACTCAACAAAATATGTGCAAACCGAATACAAGAACACATCAAAGATATCATCCACTACGACCAAGTACGCTTCATTCCAGGCATACAGGGGTGGTTCACTATATGGAAATCCATCAATGTAATCCACCACATAAACAAACTGAAGGAGAAAAACCACATGATCAACTCCTTAGATGCTGAAAAGGAATTTGACAAAATCCAACATCCATTCGTGTTTCACGTCTTGGAGAGATCAGGGATACATGGCACATACCTGAACATAGTAAAGGCAATATACAGCAAGCGTATATCCAATATCAAACTCAATGGAGAGAAATGTAAATAATTCCTACTGCAATCAGGGACAAGGCAAGGCTGCCCACTCTCTCCATATCTCTTCAACATTGTTCTTGAAGTCCTTGCTAGAGCAATAAGACAATTGAAGGAGATCAAGGGGATACAAATTGGAAAGGAAGAAGTCAAAGTATCACTATTTGCACATGATATGACCTGAGTGATATACCTGAGTGACCCCAAAAATTCTACCAGGGAATTACTACAGCTGATTAACACCTTCAGCAAAGTAGCTGGATACAAAATTAACTCAAAATAATCAGTATCCCTTCTGTATACAAAAGAAAAAAGGGCTGAGAAAAAAATTAGGAAACAACAGCCTTCACAATAACCACAAAGGACATAAAATACCTTGGTGTGAACCTAACCAAGCAAGTCAAAGACTTGTATGAAAAAAATTTCAAGTCTTTGAAGAAATAATTAGAAGAAGATATCAGAAGATGGAAAGATCTCCAATGCTCATGGCTTGGCAGGATTAATATAGTAAAAATGGCCATCTTACCAAAAGCAATCTACAGATTCAATGCAATTCCTATCAAATTACCAACACAATTCTTTACAGACCGGGAAAGAAAAATTCTCACCTTCATATGGAACAACAAGAAACCCAGAATTGCTAAAACAATTCTCTACAGTAAAAGATCTTCAGGAGGTATCTCCATCCCTGAGCTCAAGCTGTACTATAGAGCAACAATACTAAAAACTGCATGGTACTGGCATAGAAATAGACTCGTGGAACAATGGAATTGAATAAAAGACCCTGACATAAATCCACACACTTATGGACACCTGATTTTTGGCAAAGATGCCAAATCCATTCAATGGAAAAAAGACAGCATCTTCAACAAATGGTGCTGCTCTAACTGGATGTCTACATGTAGAAAAATGAAAATAGATCCATACTTATCACCCTGCACAAAACTGAAGTCCAAGTGGATCAAAGACCTCAACATAAAACCAGACACACTAAACCAGGTAGAAGAAAAAGTGGGGAAGAGCCTGAAACTCATTGGCACAGGAGACAACTTCCTGAATAGAACACCAACAGCACAGGCTCTAAGAGCAACAATCAATAAATGGGATCTCATGAAACTAAAAAGTTTCTGTAAAGCAAAGGACACTGTTGTCAGAACAAAATGACACCCTACAGATTGGGAAAGGATCTTCACCAACCCTTTATCTGACAGAGGACTAATATCCAATATATATAAAAACTAAAGAAGTTAAACAGCAAAAAAATAAGTAATCCAATTAAAAAATGGAGCACAGAGCTAAACAGAGAATTCTCAATAGAGGAATATCGAATGGCAGAGAAACACTTAAAGAAATGCTCAACCTCATTAGCCATCAGGGAAATGCAAATCAAAACAACCCTAAGATTTCACCTTAAACCCATCAGAATGGCTAAGATCAAAAACTCAAGAGACAACACATGCTGGAGAGGTTGTAGAGAAAGGGGAACCCTCCTCCACTGCTGGTGGGAATGTAAACTTGTGCAACCACTCTGGAAAGCAATCTGGAGCCTTCTGAGACAACTAGGAATAGCGCTTCCTCAAGATCCAGCTATACCACTGCTAGGCATATACCCAAAAGAGTCTCAAATACACAATGAGGACATTTGCTCAACCATGTTAGTAGCAGCCTTATTTGTAATAGCCAGAAGCTGGAAATAGCCCAGATGCCCCTCAGTGGAGAAATGGATGCACAAATTGTGGTATATCTACACAATGGAATATTACTCAGCAATAAAAAAAAAAAAAAAAAAAAAACAAGGAAATCATGAAATTTTCAGGTAAACGCAGGGATCTGGAAAAGATCATCCTGAGTGAGCTGTTCCAGAAGCAGAAAGATGCATACAGTATATACTCAACTCATATAGATATATAATATAGGATAAACCTACTAAAATCTCTACACCTAAAGAAACTAATCAAGAGGGAGGATTCTTGCTAAAATGCTCAATTCCTATCCAGAAAGGCAAAGAGGATGGACATCAGAAGAAGGAGAAAAGAGGGAACAAGTCAGGAGCCTGACACAGAGGACCTCTGAAAGGCTCTGCCCTGCAGACTGTCAACAAAGATGCTGAGACTTAAGGGCAACCTTTGGGCAGAGTGCAGGGAATCTTAGGAAAGAAGTGGGAAACAGTAAGATCTGGAGAGGTCAGGAACTCCACAAGGAGAGCAACAGAACCAAAAAATCTGAGCACAGGGGTCTTTCCTGAGACTGATATTCCAACCAAGGACTGTGCATGGAGATAACCTAAGACCCCTGCACAGATGTAGCCATGGCAGTTCAGTGTCCAAGTGGTTTCCATAGTAATAGGAACAGGAACTGTCTCTGACGTTAACTGACTGGCCTGCTTTTTAATTACTGAAGCAGCATTAACAGGCCACAGAAGACAATGCAGCCACTCCTGATGAGACCTAATTGACTAGGATCAGAAGGAAGGAAAAGAAGACTTCCCCTATCAGTGGACTTTGGGAGGGGCATGCATGCAGAGGGTGGAGGAAGGGAGGGATTAGGATGGAGGAGAGAGGGAACAACAGGGGGGATATAAAGTGAATAAAGTATAATTAATAAAGAATAAAAAAAATTTAAAAAAACTTCAGAAAATAAACTCTCAGTTGTCCAGATGTGCCTTAGTAATCATTGTTTATGGAGTCAAATACTTCAGTAATAAAAAGGAAATTATTTAAAATTAAAATTATTTAAAACTGAAAGAACAATGCCAAAGAGTTGCTAAAGTTAAATTTTTTTCTTATATTACTATTTAGAATCTTTTGAATAAGTTGAGATCTTTATGGTTTAAGTTTAAATTTAAATTCAAATTTAAATTTGAATTCAAACTGCAGGAAAAAACTTAACTGTTTCTTTTTGTAGGTTGTCATCATACCATCACTCCGCTCTTCTGGTATCATAGAAGAGTTTTAAAACTATCCGTGCTTAGGGCCAGCAGAATGGCTTGGCTGGTTAAAGCGCTTGTGGCCAAGCTGCTGACCAGTGTTTAGCCCTGGGATCCACATGGTGGGAGGAGAGAGCCAACTTCCTCAGATTGTATTCTGAGCTTTCACAAGTGTCCTTGTGGTAATTTTAGAAAGCTTATTAAGGTGAAAGAAAATTATCCATAAGTTCTTAGTGATTACTCTGAATGATCTGTACAGAAGGGGGATGGAAATGATTGTAAGCACCAGAGGTGGTGAATGACTTCAAGAACAATAGAATTAATGTGTGTATGAACTCACGGAAACTGTGACACCGTGCACAAGACCTGTACAGACTTATTTATTTTTATGTGTTTGAGTGTTTTGCCAGCATGTACATCTGCACACTACATGAATACAGTGTCCTCAAAAGCCAGAAGGACATGGCAGATCTTTGCATTCCAGCTGCAGGTATACGGTTCCCTCCACATTAACATCTGACATTATGCACTTTATCTTACTTCTTTTCAGTACATATGGATATCTAAATTTACTGAATCTGTCAATTTTTTTTAGCCAGCTTTTGTGAATAAAGTTTCATGAAGGTCAACACCCTTTATCTCCTGTGTCTGCCATATTCCCAATACGAAGATGTATATTTGAAGCATGTTAGTGTTTATTAAACGGTTCAAGCTGTTGAATGATTTTGCCCTAATCAATTTTCACTTACCCAAAGTAGATATTGAATCTTATGCAGAAGAAGAAAGAGGTCCCTTTAAATTGTTAGTTTTCAATTGACTTAGACAATGACTTCCCTTTGTAGGCGTGGGGGTTTGAATGAGAATGACACACAGAAGCTCATATGCTTGAATACATGTTTCCCAGTTGGTGGAACTGTTTAAAAAGAAGGTTAGGAAATATGACCGTTTTTGAGGAGGTGTACCACTGGGAGTTGAATTTGAGGTCTCAAAAAACTTTCATCATTCCCAGTATGTTTCTCTATGTTCTGTGCTTGCAGAAAAAAGTGCAAGCTCTCAGCTGCTCCTCTTGCCATGCCTTTGTTCCTCTATCATGGACTCTAACCTTCTATTCAGTTAATGTCCAATTAAATGTTTTATTTCATACGTTGTTTTTTGGACATGTTTTTTTTTAATAGCAATAGAAAAATAACTAGGACAGTAAATTTTCAAGAAGATGTCTGTATTAGGGTGATTGAAGGGAGTGCTATCCGACAAACTCATTTGGTGATTTCATGCATATATTACTAATCATATGTAGGGAGTCATTAGTATACATATAGATAGTGGAAGAAAAATGTAAATAACTAAAAATTTATATGCCCCCCTCAAGAAAAAAAAAAAGAAGAGAGGTGGTTGTAAGTGGCTTCATGATGTGCCATTAGATGCCATTATCCCAGGTGAGGATGACTTCTTAGTGAAAGAACAGAATACAAGCCAGATGATCTAAAAATAAATAAATAAATAAATAAATAAATAAATAAATAAATTAGTATTTCCCAAACTCCCATCCCTCACCCTGAGAGAGTGACAATAATACCATAATTAATGAACTGCCCTGTGGGAAAAATAATCCCAGGATAGTTGTCATTGGTAGCACTATAACTGTGAGCACTTGTCAGCAATTGCTACAAAGAAAAGTTACTCGAAGTCAGAATGGAAACTGCTGATAATGTAAATTCTGATATGTGCCTGGAAGTGAATATTTGTTTCATTTGGAAGCTTTTCAAATTAATTAATTTATTTACTTTACATCCCTATATCGCCTTCCCTCCTACCACTCCTCCTAGTTCCATCATCTCATCTGCCCTTCCCTCAACTTCTTCTCCTCTTCTCCTATTGAGACTAGACAAGGCATCCCAACTAGCAAAAAGAGATTAAAATGTAGACAACAGAGTCAGAGACAGCCCTTGCTCCTGCTATTAGGAATCCCACATAAAGACCAAGATGCACATCTGTTATATATGTGTAGGGAGCCTAGGTCTGCCCTATGCATGTTCTTTGATTGGTGGCTCAGTCTCTGTGAGCCCCTACGGGACCAGGTTAGTTGATTCTGTAAGTTTTCTTGGTCCCTCTGCCTCCTTTAATTTTCCCTTCCCCTCTTCCACAAGATTATCCCTGTATTTGGGACCATTTTAAGTTTTGAAATTTAATTGTTTAAGGTGATATTATTAACATTGAAAATATCTATAACAAAATTGTTTCTAAAACTATCTGCACATTTCCAACATGGTTCCAACAGCAGTAGGCTTCTAAGTAACTATATTAAACCAGCATTGTGGCAAACAGAAAGAATAAAACTACACTAAGGAGAGAGGGGAAAAGGAGAAAGGAGAAAAAGAAAAGGGAAGAAAATGGACAAATGGAAGGGAGAAACAAACAAGAAGAAAAGGAGAGAGGGACAAAAGAAGAGAGAAAATGAGGACTAGAAAGAGTAGGTGAGGGCCTAAGACAGAGAGGTGAGGTCATAATTGTCTGTCTAGATATTGTGACAAATAACGAATTTAAGGGAGACTTTATTCTGACTTATGGTTTGAGAGTTTGAGAGTCTACAGTTCACAATAGCAAAAAGACAATGCGGGGAAGACTTCACAGTGTAGGAGCTTAAGACAGGTAGATACATTAGAATAGGAAAAAGTACCAGGTTGTAACACTTCAAAACCCAGTTCCCAGTGATCCACTCCTTCAAGCTACACCCCTATGCCCTGAAGGGTCCACATGACCTCAAAGCATTGCTATCAGATGTCAATCAAGTGTTCAAACAACAAGAGTGAAAGGAAGGGTGTGGGATAGACAGATAGGGGCAGAAAAACGTAAACAAAAGTTAGATTTCTCTATTTAGTGGTGCTCTAGAACAGGCAAACACAGGACTATAGTCTGGCTGTTGTGATTAGAGTGAGCTATGTTTAAAGGCCCACAAGCCAAGCATCAAGGAAGAAATGATGAATTATTTGTTGGCAGAGGGAAAGGTGAATAAGCATCCACCAGGAAGCATTTGATTCCAGAACATGTCCTTTAAATAAGACTAGGATTTAAATCCAAACAAAGCAGCAACAGCATCTTCAACAAATGGTGCTGGACTGACTGGATGTCTACATGTAGAAATATGCAAATAGATCCATATTTATCATCTTGCATAAGACTAAAATCCAACTGGATCAACATAAAAACAGACACACTAAAACTGTTAGAAGGAAAAGTGGGGAAGAACTTTGAACTCATTGGCACCTTCCTGAACAGAACACTAACAGCACAGGCTCTGAGATCAACAATCAATGAATGGGACCTCATGAAATTGAAAAGCTTCTGTAAAGCAAAGGACACTGTCATCAGAACAAAATGACAGCCTACAGACTGGGAAAAGATCTTCACCAACCCAATATCTGACAGAGGGTTAATACCCAGAATATAGAAAGAACTCAAGAAGTTAAAAGGCAACGAATCAAGAAATCCAATTAATAAATGGAGTACAGAGCTAAACAGAGAATTCTTTGTAGAGTAATATCTAATGGCAGAGAAACACTTAAAGAAATGCTCAACCTCATTAGACATCAGGGAAATGCAAATCAAAATGACCCTGAGATTTCACCTTACACCTATCAGAATGGCTAAGATTAAAAATTCAAGAGAGAACACATGCTGGAGAGGTTGTGGAGAAACGAGAACCCTCCTCCACTGCTGGTGGAAATGTAAACTTGTACAACCACTTTGGAAATCAATCTGGCGATTTTTCAGACTACTAGGAATAGTGCTTCCTCAAGATCCATCTATACCACTCCTAGGCATATATCCAAAATATGCTCAACTGTACAACAAGGACATTTGCTTAACCATGTTCATAACAGCTCTATTCGTAATACCCAGAATCTGGAAAAACAAAGCAAAACAAAACAGATCTCCCTCAATTAAGGAATGGATACAAAAATTGTGGTACATTTACAAAATGGAATACTACTCAGCAATTAAAAACAAGGAAATCATGAAATTTTCAGGCAAATGATGGGAACTAGAAATGATCATCTTGAATGAGGTATCCCAGAAGCAGAACGACATGCATGGTGTATACTCACTCATAAGTGTTTATTAGCCACATATAATAGTGGATAAACATGCTAAAATCTGTACACCTAAAAAAAGCCAAGCAGTAAGGAGGACCCTGGGTAAGATGCTCAATCCTCATTCAGAAAGGCAAACATGATAGACATCAGAAGAGGGAGAAAACAGGTATAGGACAGGAGCCTACCACAGAGGGCCTATGAAAGACTCCACCCAGCAGGGTATTAAAGCAGATCTGAGACTCATAGCCAAACTTTGGGCTGAGTTCAGGGACTCTCATGAAAGAATGGGAAGACAGAAAGAGCTGGAGGGGACAGGAGCTCCACAAGAAGAGCAACAAACACCAAAAATCTGGGCCCAGTGGTCTTCTTTGAGACTTATACTCCTATCTAGAATCCCTACACAGATGTAGCCAATGGCAGCTCAATGTCGAAGTGGGTTCCCTAATAATGACAACAAGGACTGTCTCTGACATGGACTCAGTGGCTGGCTCTCTGATAATTTCTGCCAGACCACAGTGGAATACAATGTAGTCAATGGTGATGAGACCTAGTAAACTAGGATCAGAGAGAAGGGGAGGAGGACCTCCTATATTAGTGGACTTGGGGGAGGGGCATGGAAGGAGATGAGGGAGGGTGAGTGGGAAGGAGATGGGTCTAGGGAGGGGGCTACATCTGGGATACAAAGTGAATAAATTGTAATCAACAAATAAATGTTAATTTAATTGATTAATTAATTCATTAAAAGAAAAAAAAAACGTGAGACAAATCTCTAGATTCCATTTGTGTGTGTGTGAGAGAGAGAGACAGACAGACAGACAGACAGGGGTTGGGAGATAGAGACCCTTTATATTTCAGTGTGACTTTCAGTCATTTGCTTACATACTACCTTACATACTTGCAAACATACTACCTAAAGCTACTGTAGCACAGTCCTGTGGCTAAGAGAGCTGCGCCTCTCCACAGGGGAAACACACATTTGCTAGAGGAGAACACAAAGTATGGTGTGTAAGATGCAGCCCACTTCCAGTATCATTTCATTCAGAGCTCCTAGACAATGCTGCAAATGTCTCTCTCTCTCTCTTTCTCGCTCTCTCTCACACACACTCACAAATGCACACACATGTACAAACACTCTGCAAAGTTACATAAATGAACATAATGAATGAATGTCATTTACTATAATAAAAATTTAAATGTGTGATACAAGGTGACTCAAAAAGAAGGAATTTAAAGCCCCATTATTTAATTTATAGAACAAATTATCATTTATTATACTTTTACAGTTTTTGGAGTATTTTTCAAGTTGTTGATTTAAAGTGATTATTTTCATTTCTTAAATGTAAATAAATAACTTTTATTCAATTTCAGATAAATGGTTACTGATTTTTAAAAGAAAATACCTGTTAAGTTTAATCCATAAAGGTTGTGCCTGGTGCATAGTAGATGCCAAATTAGTAATTATTGATTAAATGGATTTACTTCAAAATTTGAGGGAATGCTAATTTATTAAAACTATAATTTTCATTAATAAATGTTTTGTGATTGAGAATATTCTCATTTCCACAATATTAAACTAAGAGATCCATTAAGCCTCATTTGCTTTCTTATTCCAAAGTCACCAGCACAACTAAACAACTGAAAACTAGTCTCTGAACAACATTTTTCAGGAGACATACAATTTTCTTTTTCCCCATATTTCCTTATGTATGATAAAATGTATATAGCAAACCATTACACTTGTGATCTTTAAATTTTTATTCAGTAGTTCAATTTATTCAGTGATTATCATCTTATAAACACTCAGGTTTGAATATAAAAGAGATAAAAATTCTCCATGTCTGTGTGAGGCGAGAGTAAATATAGAAAATTTCATTACTAAGAGATGATATCATAAGCTTATAGTATGTGCCTAATAAATGTTTAAGTTAATAAATAATGCATTGTAGATTAAATGCATAATCCCCTTTAGAAAGTTTTACAGCCTGTTCATTCTTATGAAAGCGCTGGAAATAGAACTGTAGTCAATCCTGAATGTAAAATCAATCAATTAGAAGAGCAAAACATTGAATTAGACAGATTGGATTTTATGAGAGTAATATAATAATATTTAAGACATTAAATTACGTGTTATACAATGCTGATAACTTTGTAAAGGATTAAATAGTTTGAATTTCTTAATGATGCCTGTTGCTGACTTCCATATATAATTAATTTCAGTGATTCTGCAAATGAGATCATGGACTGAAGGTGCAATTCTCAGTCTATGAATTTAACGTTTGATTCTCTTTCATATATGGATGTCTGTAACTTCAGCCATGAGCTTCTATTTTATTTTTCCTTTCCACATTATTTACTTTTTAATTTAATTTTTTTTAATTTATTCAGTTTATATCCCAATTGTAGCCTCCTCCCTTATCTCATCCTGGTCCTAAAAACAGGGCCCTCTTCTATCAACTGTCCCCAGCCTATCAAGTATCATCAGGACTGGCTGTATCTGCTTCCTCTGTGGCCTGTCAAGACTGCCCCACCAGGGGGAAGTGATTGAAGAGCAAGCAACTTGCATGTGATCACAATGGACTCTGAATTCCTCCTTTTTATTAACTCCACAAACATTCACAAAATGCCAACTGTATGTAAGGATCTTTTCATGATGAGAGATGTGAGGGAAGGCATCCATACTTTCAAGTCTGAATGATGTAATCAAAGACATGATAAGAGAGGTGATTAGGGAAGAAACAAAAAAGGGTTTATTTTAAGTACAGAGTTGATTAAGTAAATAATTAATTCAGTTGAAAATAGATATAACCATCTGATAAACAGTTACACTTATCAGATGGTTAGATCTCTAGAAGGAACTTGGATATTAATGGAGGAAGCAGTTAAGATGGAATTCTTCATATCATTTTCATACACCATGCCAACCTCCATTTTGTGTCCAACGTCTATCTAGAAAATGAAGCTTTGTGAAAGCACTTAAAGATGAAAATCATCTTTCCATCATCTCTTCTTCTTTAAGGCCCTCTTGGTGCTCTCCCATATACACTCTCTTTATAGTCCCCAGAATTAAACTATCTGCAGCTGACAAATACCATGCCCCTCCTAGAGTAGGGAGCAATCGTAGTTCAAGGCTTAGAACAAGCCAAACAGTCCCACATTCCATACCTGGGATTAAAACAAAAACATATTCACATATTCACGTAAAAACACACAATTTTTACTACGAACTAGGTGAATGTTTATGGTCACTGACAAACACAACTCTAAGCCATAATTAAACAAATGAATATGTAGAATGAATGGACGTAAATGCAGATCCTCTTGGCTTTTCAAGGTGCAGAGAATAAGGGATGAGTAAGTGCTTCATCTTAAACAGTGCATTTGCTCCCCACCCTCTTCTTAAGAATAAGGGAACATTATGGAATAAAAGACATAAAAACACAAATATCAGAACATAGAAAGTTGCAAAATGCTGTTTTGGCCATGGCACAGCCATAAGAATAATGAACTCAGGCGCTATGGTTGTCTGCACTCGGCGTGTTAAATATCAGGCAGATTCACTAGGCCCTAGCCTTCTTTGATGAACTGTTGGTTATGGTTGGGGTGTGAATAGATATGGCCACCAGAGATTCATGTGTGTGAATGCTTGGCCATAGAGAGTGGCACTATTAGGAGGTGTATGGCCTTGTTGGAGGAAGTGTGTCACCACGGAGGTCATGAGGTGGACTTTGAGGTTGTATATGTATGCTCAAGTTACACTCAGCGTGACACACTGTGGATCAAGATGTAGAACTCTTCTTCAGACACTGCTATGCTCCCCACTGTGATTATAATAATCTAAACTTCTGAAATTGTAAGCTAGCCCTAATTGAATGTTTTTCTTTATAAGAGTTGCCCTGGTCAAGCTGTCTCTTCACAACTGTGAAACCCTAACCCTGCTTTGGAGGTAGGAAGAGTCACTGTCTGCCATTTTATACTCAATGGAGAGTCCAGGATCCATTGGAGAGTTTCAAAATTTGCAGTTTCAGGGGCAACCCTATCTAGACTCTGTGTTACAAAACAACACAGAAAGACATGAATCTTGAAAAGGGACTAGTAGAGAGGAGGGAACTTGACTGGATTCAGAGCGAGATAAAGTATGGGGTTAAGGGCAATTAGAATTATTGCATACATGTATGAAATTGCCAAAGAGTGAACAGAACTAATAAAAATAGAAGATAAAAAGCAACTAAGAAAGGCAGCCAGGGCCAAACTTTTACCTCTACATATACTCACACACCCTCCACATATACACACAAGGTATATACTTTACTTAGAGGCTAACAAAGCCAAACATTTTCTTGCAGAAGAGATGTAAAATTGTTAGATTGTGTTGTGCAACTCTCACTGACAATGCAGTGAGAAGGAGGTGGTAAAAGAGAATATGCTCCCCAGATAAGAAGTCAATGGAAGGACTATGAGCTGACTTTGAAAAAGAACAGTGATGTTACTCTACCATCCATGCTTTTCCCCACCACACCCCGATCCCCAGGAGGGAAAATATAGCATTCATCTGAAAATGTACAACCAGCAGATAGGACGTGATTTCTATAAAGTGCAAAGTAGTGTTATTTTGGAGATGCCCTTGGGTAAAGCTGACTGCTAGCTATTGAAATTCTGGAAGAATAATGAGGCTAGAGAGAAAGAGAGATTTACCAGCAATTAGAAGAAAACAGTAATTAAAATCATAGGATGAAATCCAAATGAGAGGCTGTTAAGAAAACAGGTGAACTGGACACATGAGGAACTCTGTAACATGCTCCTGTCTCTCAGGTCAAAACTGCTCCAGTCATCACATTTTCCCACCATGAACAGCTGAAATCCTTCTAGACCTACAAGCCAAAAATAAACCTCTCCTTCCTCAAAAAAAAGAAAGGAAGGAAGGAAAGAAGGAAGGAAGGAAAAAAGAAAGAAAGGAAGAAAGAAAGAAAAGAAAAGAAAAGAAAAGAAAAGAAAAGAAAAGAAAAGAAA
>NW_026596046.1:23598732-23631889 GCF_907164565.1 Psammomys obesus
AAGAAAAGAAAAGAAAAGAAAAGAAAAGAAAAGAAAAGAAAAGAAAAAGAGGTGAAAAAAATACCCAAGGCATGACTCAGGGCAACACTCCTCCCTGATATTTTGTCCCTGTATAGGACAAAATATTCACCAGAAAGATGACAAGGACCATATTTAGAAAATCTGATGCCACAAAGGTCACAGGGTGAGAGGTTTTCAAGGAGGAAGTACCCAGCCATCCACAGTGCAGTAAAGGCCAGGTATGTCTGCACCTGCTTCCAGTACCCAAATGAGAGTGATTTCCTCTGCTCTGTAGACATTTCTTAGAGGCTCATAAGTAAGATGAACTGGTTCTCCTTCTGTGCTGCTTTTCGTGTTCTTAATGCTTCTATCATTCTGTCATCGATGTCCTTAAAGTTACACCTGCTGTTCTAAACATCCCCAGAAAGTACAACACAAAAGTGCTTAATAATTCCACTCCATGTGTTTTTCAAAACTCTGCGGCATCCTCTGGTCTGAAAACACAGATTGATAGTAACCTCTAAACCATGTGGCAGTGTTCTTCTTCTCTATTGTCTCATAGTCTATGAAAAGTAAAATGCACCTCCCCCCCACATCACCTTTGGTTTCTTTTCTGCTGCTGAAACATGACTTTTGCTTTAATTGGGCACCAGGGCACGAACAGCCAGTGCATTAGAACCAGTTAGAGAGAACGAAAGAAGCACAAATGGAATTGTTCAGACTAAAAAATATCTATAATGAGATGAATCTGATAAAATGAGGGAAAATACAGTCCAACTTCTTAGAAATAAATTATCCTTAACTCTCCAGGTGCCTCTGGGCTGACTTTAATAACTGGTTCAAAGCAGAATTGCTGAAATACTCAGCCTACATTCATAGTATGCATTATTTTGTTTGGGGCTTCTCTGAATTACAAGCTGACTGAAATTTGTATGCCTCATAGACAATAATACTGAAATCATAGATCTTCATATGTCCTCAACTCATTATACCCAATCAAACAATCATAGTCAACTTTCACATTTTATCTTAAAAGAAAGTAAACTAGAAGTAGGAAAGAGGGGATGGTTCAACATAAATAATTATGAAGAACATTCTCTCGCACATAATTCCTTTTTCAATTTTCTTTTTTTTTTGTTTGTAGCATTTCTTTTTTAATTTTTATTTTTAATATGAATTACATTTTATTTACCTTGTATCCCAGCTGTAGCCCCCTCTTTCACTCCCTCCCAATCCCACCCTCCCTTCCTCATCTCCTCCCATGTCCCTCTCTAAAACCACTGATAGGAGAGGTTCTCCTCCCCTTCCATCTGACCCTAGATTATCAGGTCTCATCAGGACTGGCTGCAATATCCTCCTCTGTGGCCTAGGAGGGTTGGGGGTGGGGAGAGGTCAAGGAGCCAGTTTTTTGAAAGGATAACATTTATTTTGCATACCTCTCACATACTGGTATGATCTGGAAAACATCCCTTCTCTATCACATATACCATGCAAAACACGTTTATTGAATTTTCACAGTCTAACGAGAACATTACATAATGATTTATTGATGACTTCTAAACTGAATATCTAGCCTATGTCCACCTTTTAACTATGTAAGTTACTGCCGTCCTTGCATATGAATGTCTCGCCAGCATTTCAAAGTCAACTTAAACTAAACTTCACCTCTTTAGAAAACAGTACTAGTCTTGCACATAAGAAAAGCTGAGGTTTTTCTATCCACGTTCCCTTTCTTTATATGTTACAGCGTGTTAGTAACCAACGGCTGTGTCTTTTACCACATCAGTGGAGGCTTTCTTGCTTCTGTCTCTGACCTCACTCTCTGCCATCATTTCTTCCTTTGTTTCACATCAGGCTGTTTGGAGTAGCCAGATAGAAAGTGCTGAAAGAATAAAACTTTGGGTTTTAAAAACATGGGTTTTAAAAGCTTATCTGACAGAAAAAAAATATACTTGAACTGTGTCACATTTATGCTAAATATTTTAGTAGAAATTAAACTTCTGAGTTTAAGTGTTTAGATTCACATTTTTTAAATGTGAATTTTCACCATTTTGCTTCGGTCTGTGACATTTTCTCTTATGCCATATTCATTTTGTTCACTGGCTGTTTCTGAAAAACTTGAAGACCCAATACAAATGCTTCTCTACTCTCTTTTCATGGTATCTCAGATCCCCAGTCAGTGTCTCCCTGAATTAATTAATATGTTTGTTGACTTATTCTCACTGAACATGTTTATGTAATTTTTATACCCTATCCACTATCAGGGTATGGACAATTTGTTTTTATAATAGTAATGCTGTAATGCTTTAATAAATTCATTTGTATTTTTAGTTCACTTTTTTTAGATTTTTGAGAATCATGCTTACTTCTATTGGATGGTAGGTGTGAAGTTGAGACAAGATCATAAACAATAGGTCAGGCTAGCATGGAACTTACCATAAAGATCAGATAACTGTAGCATCATGGCAATCCATCCATCCTTAGTTTCCTCACTGATGGGAATACAGGTGATATCACCACACTTGGCCTTCTATTGGATATAACAAGGGATTGTCTGTGGTGTTCATCAGAATTTTCCCTCCCCTATCAGTGGATGTGGGGAGGGGCATGCATGAAGAAGGGGGAGGAAAGCTGGGACTAGGAGAGGAGAAGGGAGGGGTTTTTGGAGGGATACAAAGTGAATAAAGTATAATTAATAAATTTTAAAAAAATGTAAAGGGCTAAAATAAGTTTTAAAATTTGTACATAAAAATTAAAATTTCATTTTTATCAATACCCTCACTAATTGAATGGGAAAGCAGAACACAGAAGAATCAAATATTTGTTTCCTGTGTAAGAATGTGCATAAGCAATGTGAAAGAGTCTACCCAGCAGGGTATTAAAGCAGATGAAGAGACTCATTGTCAAAATTTGGGCAGAGTGCAGGGAATCTTATGAAAGGAGGGGAAAATAGAAAGACCTGGAAGAGTCTGGAGCTCCACAAGGAGAACAACAGAACCAAAAAATGTCTGGGCCCAGGGGTCTTTTCTGAGACTGATACTCCAACCAAGGACTATTCATGCAGATAACCTAGACCCCCTGCACAGAGGTAGCCCATGGCAGCTCAGTCTCCAAATGGGCTCCCTAATAAGGGGAGCAGGGGCTGACATGAACTCAGTGGCTGGTTCTTTGATCACCTCCCCCTGAGGGGGGTAGCAGCCTTACAAGATCAGAGAGGAAGACTATGAAAGACAGTCCTGATGAGATCTGATAGGCTAGGGTCAGATGGAAGGGAAGGAGGTCCTCCATATCAGTGGACTGGGGAAGGAGAAAAGGGACCGAGAGAGTATGGGATTGGGAGGGGACAATGGTGGTGCTACAGCTGGGATATAAAGTGAATAAATTGTAATAAATAAAAAATTATATTAAAAATAAAATTACAAATATTTTTTGCAAAAAGAAAGTGCATACAGATGACAGATTCAATAACAGATTATCTTCAAAAAACTCATTTAAAACATATAATGAATTCTTACTAATTAACATGCAAAAAGAAAATTCACAGAAAAAAAAACTGACAAAAATTAAACTCTTTAATTCCTTAAAATATTATTTCAAGTGACAAATCAATCTTAATGACTGCTCAACTTTAATCACTAGACAAGTATAACTAAAGTATAAGTACTATACAACAACCAGAATGACTTAGTTAAAAAAAAAAAAAAAAAGAAAAAAGTGACAACAAAAAGATTAAATGTGGAGAACTAATATTCATTAATGGCAAATTCATAGTTTTCTAAAGTGATTTTGAAAAAAAGCTATTTGACATTATTACTGTGACATCTGGCTGTTTAATATAGGCTCCAGGTATCAAATTCTGTTGTCAGGATTGCTTGACAATGGCTCTTTTATCCATTTAGTCATATGACCCAGACCAACCGAATAGATTGAAATTATTTTAATTTGATTTTTATTTGGTTTATTTCATTTTATTGTATTTCTCTGAGGTTATGATTCTTTCTAAAATTCTTCAAAATTATTTTAAACATTTTTTTTCATAAACCAATTTATGGTATTCTTTTTGAGCTTGAATTTTTCCTACGTAATATTAGCAAACTGCCAGTTAGCAGCGGAAGATTCCTTTATGTCTGTCCTCCCTGTGCTGGAGAATCAGCTGCTCTCACATTCAGCCTTCATGTGAGTGCTTGGGATCCAAACTTAAATTTTCCTTTACTGTACAGTAAGCACTTCAACCACAAAGTCATCTTCCCAGGCCCTGAGTTCTTAATGTTAATGCACAGGTATTTAACTTCTTAAAATACTGTCCTCTTTTGCACATAGTATTGCTGTGAGCTAAATTCTTAGACTTGGGTGTCATTCAGTCTAAAATGTGTTTACCATGTTATTTTTAAATTTAAAGCTAATAATTCCAATGCTTGCTGTGATAGATCCCATTGCTCATTACACCAGCTTTCAGTCGTTTAGTTGTGTTGATTTTAACTCGGCTCATGTGTTGCCGAATGGTGGACAGTGTGATGAAGATTCCCAGTAGTGGTCTGTGTGATGCATCACATGGGATCCTCCAGAGAGCTTGGGTGGTTTATCCATGGTAGTTAGATCAGATTATTAAATCCAAGTGAGCAGTGTATCAACGCAGATGCTGAGACTCATAACCAAGCCTTCAGCAGAGTGCAGGGAATCATATGAAAGGAGGAGGAGTAAGTATGACCTGGAGAGGACAGGAGCTCCACAAGGACCAAATATATCAAGGCACAGGGGTCTTTTATGAGGTCCATATATCTATTTCTGTGGTTTTGTTTCAAAACATTTTAGCTACCTCAATTTCTGCTCATCTCTTATACTGCTTACTTACTATTTTTAGGTCTGCTTCTGAAATCCTTCACAAATATCTTCAACTTAACACTGCTTCAAAGAATAAGACAGTAAGAGTTATGTGTTTCAAATCTCCAGACTCCCCCTTGGATATTTGGTGGTCATATTTTGGGTTTAATGGAAGCCAGAAACTTAAAACAATAAAGAAAAAAAAAAAGGCTTTGAAGATAAATCCAGTTGTTTTGTCCCAACTTCTCAAGCATTTAAAGCATTTGGTGCTATTGAACATAACTCAAAGGAAAGACTCTTACTTTGTCATAGTTTCTTTCTCTTCACTTATAGTTCCCGTTAAGTAGATAGTTTACTAACTTAAAGATTTAAAAACAAAACAAATTAAAAAAAAACTATTCAACCAACCTAGAGGTGTTCTGAAGAGGGCTTATCTGATTTATTATTGTTGTAAATGAAAGTAACTGTCCAGTTTCTACTATGTGGCTTATGTTTTCAGTATGCTTGGGTTAATTATTAGGTATTTGACATCTAACTTTTATTAGCATAGATCTTGACTATTTCTGGCTATTTGAGTAAGGACTGTTACTGAAAGCTAGTCTCAAATGCTGTATCTATTTGTTATTAAATTTCTATATATGGATTTATTTTGTAGACCATATCATGTTAATACATGGCAGTAGCAACTTGGCTCTTGTACATGTCATGAGAAAATTTGCAATGAAAAATTGTTTCAGAGTCTGTTAGAAATTAATGAAAGTCCATCCTCCATTTGAAACAGAAATCAAAATGTCTTAATCATTTTCTAATGCCCCTTTTTCTTATAATTAGATTTGTAACAACTTTGCCAGTGTGTTAAAACAACACCGAGATGGAGTTTTACAAGAAAAGAAATGGTTATGACAATTGTCCTTCCCACTGAAGAATAAAATGATTTGAGAATTTGTGTGTGAGCACTGTGTGCACATGCCCGTGCTTGTGTGTGTGTCTGAGTTATAATAGATTTTTTTCAAGGCACTTCCACATTTCATGTAATTATTTTGGTTGCTAAATTGATACATACTTTACACAATACCCTCATTTCTCAAGAATGTTGTAATTTGACAGGAGTAATACATGCAGATTATATAATATACAAAGTATTCTTTTTAAAAGTACGTTTCTCAGATTCTCATCAGTAAGAAAGTGCATAGTGATAACACATGTCTGGAGAGATAAGATGACAAGTCTAAAGGAAGAATTTCTGCCAACCTAGAGTCAAAAACCAAATCAGGATCCTGTTTCATTTATTTTAATAGGTTCGCTTACTTTTGGTTATTTCTCTATTCTCATGTGTTTGAAGGCGGTCCACACTAAAATTATTATTCAAACCTCCAAAGATTAAATCTCTTCCAATATCTATAGGTTAGTTCTCCAACAAAATGCAATTAGAATAGAGGTAGGAAATGAAAAATAGCTCTGACAATGAATATTCATCTATGATTTTATACCCTATGAATATTAGGAGTCAAGCCTTGGAATATTACATTCTTTATACACTGTTAAAAAGGGAGTGGGGGTGGGGATCAGAATTAAATGATATACAAGTTGCACTACTATCTGGAGACTTTATGAAAAATCTGTTTTCAAGCACGTTCCATTTTAGGCAAAATTCACTGCCTTTTGAATAAGAGTTCGCATCTCTACTTTCTTTCTATTTATTAGCCAGAGATGCTGTCAACTCTTGGAAGCCAGTGGCATTTCTTTGCATGTATCTTTTTCTCATAAAAAAAAAGTATCTGTAACTCTTTACTATCAAAGCCCACTGTTTTTTGTTTGTTTGTTTGTTTGTTTCCTGATGAGCTGGTCACTTCTCAATGCTCCCTGATCAGACCAAAAACATCCAGAAAAGTCTTCCTATTTGAGTTAATTTGGAATCTTAGTTAAAATTTCAGATGCCCTTTAAGCAGTATGTATTTAGATTAATGTTTAAATATGGAAAAGAGGTGTATGTTTACAAATGATTAGGGAATATACTAGAACTCTTCCTACATATCCTTAACTTTTTACTCCTCTACATTCTAATTCATGTTTTAACTTTGATCTTAAAAGAAATATTTCTCATTTTTGTTTTTATATTTTTGCCGGAGAGGAATCTATGAAACATGAGAAGCAACTGAATTGGGAAGTTGTGAGGTTAAGGTTGTGATGATTAATGATGCTTGTTGACTTGAAAGACTAGGAGACAAATTTCTAGGTATGTCTGTGAGGAAGTCTAGATTGAGTCTAACTTGAAGGGGAAAAAAATGTTATAGCACCATTCCCTGAGCTAGGATTCCAGACTTGACTGCGTAAAAATGAGAAAGATTGAGCATCAGGATTTATTTCTTGTTGCTTCCAGACTACAGACTCAGCTTGGCCCAACACCTTATGCCACGCTTTGTTTCCTTCAAAGTGTGAGACAAAGTTGGTTTTTCTTTCTTGGCCCTCTAATTTTCAGGTATTTGCTCACTACTATGAAAGGTGCATCAGAACCTTAGTGTCTTCAGCTGTAGGCTAACATTAATACATATTGTCTGTGGATCCCATAGAGCAACGGGCAAAGTCACCATAAAAACCATCTAATCTGAGACAGTTTAGCAAGCTTTCTGTCCACACTTGCTTCTTGGTCATGGTTGTTGTCCTATAGATCCTACAATCCACTTCTCTTATCCATTGTAAGAAATTCTCAACCGTCCCCATTTCACAGGACTTGTAAAGTCCCCTTATCCATAGGACATTGTAAGTCCTATGAAATGGAAATGGTTAAGACTTCCAAATTCCGGAGATGACTTGGCTTTGGGTTGATAATCTCACCTTTTTCCCAACAATTCTTCACTCGGTTTCCTATTATAAATAAATAATTTATTACTGTTTGTGTGTATTTCTACAGGTTGTATTTAATATTTTATATCATTCCTTACTTTCCCAATTTTGTTTAGAGGTTTCGATTTTTTTACTCCCCCAAGTGGTGAAAGTAGGAATATTGTAAGAACGCCCAACCACCAGTAAACTTCCACTATTAGAAAACAAAACAAACAAACAAAAATCTAAAATATCTTTTAAAAGGCTATTTGTAAAATATTTGTCAGTATTATTATTACATGTGGGTACCATGTAGTAATTTTGTGGGTTGTGAACATATTCTGAAAACTAAAGTTGAGTTGTAGCCTAATGAATGTACTCATTAACTTTCATAGCTTCAGGTAGAGAAAGGAATGGATCATGATGATAGATATCACTCATTTTTTTTTTCAGACATTTCATAAGACATACAGCATATTATTGTTTTATCATCTAAAAAGTAAGTGGACACGACACCTGAAAAGAACTCTATATGCTTGATGCTGATCATTTAAACCCTTATTATTTACTGAGTTTTATTAATCTAATAGGAGTGTGGTAACATTTGAATCTAGAGCATAGCAACTAGTAGGTATGTTTAATATAAGTGAACTGTCTCCCCAGACCAATGATTAATTATATTAAACATTTATTGAATGCCTAATATTTGTCAGCCATCAGATTAGAAACAGAAATATTCTACAAGTTTGTAGGATACTTTAAAATATATATAAATAAATACAGATATATTATAATTTCAACATTAACAGAGCTGTAATATCACAAATGTGAAAGATAAATCTGCCATTATTGCTCTCTACGTTATCTCCACATTTTGTGTATTACTTACATAATAATTGGTTGGAAAAATGAGTGGATGAGTGCTGTAGTATTTTAAAAAGGCAAAGGAGGTAACTGATAATTCCTGAAGAGGTCGAACAAAGTTTTGGTTAATTGCATTCAAGCTAAGTCTGTCTCTTTGATGAATGAATTGGGTTAATTATCAGGAAATATGTGAGGGATTGAGTGAATAGCACTGCATACAGAAGAAATGGGACAGGCAAACTGTTAGGAATGTTACAGTGCAATGTATATAAGAAACTAGAACAAATGGCCTCTGTATCCAGTAGGCGAGGTGTATGAGGTCAATGTCGTTAGAATTGATACCATTCTGACAAGGAGCACACTGATTCTAATGAGCCCAGAATAACTGTGTGTCTAGAACTTTACCTTGCTCTCCCAAATCACCAGATTTGGAAATCTTGGTCAGATTTTAATGACTGTTTCTTCTGGAAATAGTCTCTCAGCTGTCTAGATTTTTATTCTGGCATTGTATTTTATTCTGAGCAGTATTTGAGATGATTTATTTATGTTGTTTTTCATAGCAGCACCGTGAAAAACCATCCAAGAATTCTATTGAGTTATAGGAAAGAAATAAGTTGTAGTTGGAGAGTTCAACTACTGAGCCATTATGTGCGATTAGCCTTTGGCACAAATACGTCAAGAGACTGCAAATGTAAGATCTACGAGTTTGGAAACATTAAGAATACTAATTGGTCAAGAAATGATGTTGGGAAGGCAGGACAGAGATGTAATTTTTATTAAATGATGATTCATGGACTTGAAATCTAATGGCTTGCCTATTTATTAGTCTATTGGATAAAACCAAAGAGGGTACTCATTCTAAAGGAAAAATGAAGAAATGTGAGTGAATCAGGAGTGGTGATGACCGTTCAGAGAGATCACATCTAATGAGCACAGGGCTCCTGCTGGGTATGGCCTGGGATGTAGGGACTAGCACAAAAGATGCATGCAAAAATCATACTAAATCAATGGTTTGTAAGGAATAGAGCATTGATTCTATCACTATATAAATATCAACTCTCCCCAGCACATCAAGTCACATCAGAACTGAGCATATCCTCATCCATGGAGGCCAAGCAAGGCAGTCCTGCCAGGGGGAGTGATTCAAAAGCAGGCAATAGAGTCCATGTTAGAAACAAACCCCCCTTCTGCTTGTCAGGTGACCCACATGAAAACCAAACCACCCATAGGTCACATATTTGCAGGGGACCTAGGTTCAGATCATGCACGTTAGTTGATGTCTCCATCTCTTAGAGCCACCATGGGACTGGTTTAGTTGTCTCTGTTGGTCTTCTTGTGATGTTCCTGTCCTGTTCAGGTCCTTCCATCTTTCAACCATTGCTTCCTCAGGACCCCGGAACTCTTCCCCATGCTTTACTGCAACTCCCAGCATCTGAGGGGGAGGTGAGAGGGCCAGGGACAAGGCAGGAAACTGCGGAGGTACATCTCTTTGTCAAGATGGAGGACTGCAAGAGGGTAGGCTCCTGGGAGGATTTGGGTGTGACTCTAGCTGAGACTCATAATGGGGAATGTGGGCATGAAGCCTGAAGTGACCACCTCCTAGCCATGTATGACTAGTTGGAAGGAGGGAACAAGAACCCACAGACAAAACCTGTGACCTAACTATTTCCCTGCCAATAAGAAGTGAAGGGATGACGAGGGAACAGAGATTGAAGTAAAGTCCAGCCAATAATTGGCCCAACCTGAGATGCACCCCATGGTAGAGAGCCAGTCCCTGACACTAACTAATGAGCCTAACTTGTTGTAGTCTGGGAGGCTCCAGCCAGCACCGGACAATAAAGATTTTTAAATGTCTACTGGGGAGGTATTTTGAGAACAGGTTGTATATGCATGGATATTTTTCATTTGGCTAAACAGTGCTCAGTGAGTTAGTTTTTTTCAAGGAAATCAAGAAATTTACAAGAAAATGGTGGGAGCTAGAAAAGATCATCCTGAGTGAGGTATCCCAGAAAGACACACATTGTATATATCCACTTATGAGTGGATATTAGACATATAATATAGGATAATCATACTAAAACTGGTACACCTAAAAAAGCTAAGCAAGAAGGAGGACCCTGGGTAAGGTGCTCATTCCTCATTCAGAAAGGCAAAGGGGATAGACATCAAAAGAGGGAGAAAACAGGGAACAGTACAGGAGCCTTCACAGAGGGACTCTGAAAGACTCCACCCTGCAAGGTATTAAAGTGAATAATGAGACTCATAGCCAAATTTTGGGCAGAGTGCAGGGAATCTCATGAAAGGAGGAGATAGAAAGACCTGGAAGAGTCTAGAGCACCACAAGGAGAAAAACAGAACCAAAAAATCTGGGCCTAGGGATCTTTTCTGACACTGATACTCCAACCAAGGACCATGCATGCAGATAGCCTAGAACCCCTGCACAGATATAGCCCATGGCAGCTCAGTCTCCAAATGGGCTCCCTAATAAGGGGAACAGGAACTGTCTCTGACATGAAATCAGTGGCTAGCTCTTTGATCAGCTCCTCCTGAGTGGGGAGAGACAGTTTTAACAGGCCACAGAGGAAGACAATGCAGCCACCCCTGATGAGACCTGATAGACTAGGGTCATATGGAAGGGGAGGAGGTGCTCCCCTATCAGTGGACTGGGGAAGGGGTTTGGGAGGAGATAAAGGAGAGAAGGCAGGACTTGGAGGGGCTGAGGGAGAGGGCCACAGGTGGGATACAAAGTGAATAAATTATAATAAATAAAAGATTATTTTAAAAAAGAAAGTTTTTCTCACTAGCGACCAATTTATTCTATTATTATAAGCAAAACAAAGCTAGCAACATGACTAGAACAGTAATAAATTAAAAGTGTATGTGGAGTCAGTCCTCATTATTTACTACAATGTTCTACAAACATGCTGCAAATTCTTAATTAACAAATACTGACCTTTTTAAATAAGGAAACACATATTTCAGTTTTTCTAAGGTTCTGGTCACAATATTTTCAACAACTAATCATCACACAGCTTTGATTTATCAGGGTTTCTGTTTAAGGATATTTTTTCTTAATACATATTTTAACCTTTTCAGGGTACAGTATTTTATCCATTCCTGAAAGCAAGTCATGTGATGTATGTATATCCTATATAAATTGCAGTTTCCTCGTGCTTAGCAACACTATATTACATATAAGCTCTATACTTAGATAGCCCCTTAGGGGCCATGTGAGAATTCAAACTCACCTACAAAACCAATAAAAATGTGGAAATTCTGAAACTTAATATGGAGAGTTCAAGTTAGCCTGTGTGCCTCCATTTTGAAATGAGGAGCCATCTTGACCAGGAGCTGAACTCAAGTATGAGAAAATATCACAGAACGTGCACTTGGCTGAAAACAAAGTTAACTCTCCTAGAAACAGCCTCCAGGAAATATCACAAAGTAAATACTTGATAGAAAATAGATGCTGAGCCTGATGGCCAACTGACGGGCAGAGTGAATGGAATTTTATGTAAGAAGTGGGAAATAGTAAGAGCTGGAGAGGACAGGAACTCCACGAGGAGAGCAACAGAACAAGAAAATTTGAACACAGGGAACTTCCCAGAGACTCATACTCCAAGGACTATTCATGGAGATAACCTAGAACCCTGACAATTCAGCCACTTCTGATGAGAACTGATAGACTAAGATCAGAAAGAAGGAGAGGAGGACCTCCCCTGTCAGTGGACTTGGGGAGGGGCATGCATGCAGACAGGGGAGGAGGGGGGACCGCATGGGGAGGAGGAAGGGGATTATGGGGGGATACAAAATGAATAAAGTGTAATTAATAAAAGTTAAATAAAAAATTAAAAAAAATAGAAACAATCTCCCTGGCAACTATCAATGAGAACTGGTTGGGAAAATTCTCCCCAACATTCTGGATGTAGTTTAGAAGAATAACTGTTGTGAATTAGACTTCAGCTAGAAGATCACCTTGCCCCTCTGACTTCTACCGAATCCTGTAATGGTAAGGCATGAACACATCTGCTTGCTGTCATAAAAAACAGCTGCTGGCAGTTTTTCCCTTTAAAAACCCTGTTCACCCAGGGCTCGAGGTCCCACGTCTCTACTGCTGCATCAGTAGGCTTGGGTCCCGAGTTTGATCGCTCTTGTAATAAAGCTCTCTTGTTTTTGCATCGAGTTGTGTCCTGGTGGTCTCTGAGGGTCTCGTGATCCTGGCATAACAAATACATTATGAAAAAGAGACTTGCATGTGTTAGAACAGACATCTTGTTCAACCTCAAATGAGAATATCATGTCAGGACACTCTGCTTTTCCTTTTCTGTCCAGACTTGTGGATGACTCCAAAGTAAATCAACAATAATGGTACTGTAACTAAAGTGTAGAACATACTTATATTTACAGATATATTGTGGGAAGGCTGAGGCTCAAACCCTGGCCTTTGGGCACACTAGTCAAGTGCTCTGCTGCTGAACTATACCCCAGTCCAGGATTTGTAAATAGAGAATCATAAAAATTAAAAATCTGTATATTTTAAAAATTGGGGAAGCAAAATAGAATGGATTATAAAGGATGAGGGAAAATGCCCACTAGTGAGGAGAAAAGGAAATTAGATGGACAGATTGATGGATACACATGTAATAAATCTGGGAAAAGTGCCTTTTTGTTTGTTTGTTTGGTTTGGTTTTTTAAGATAAGATTTCTATTTGTAGCCTTGGCTGTTCTGGACTTGCTTTGAAGACCAGTATGCCCTCAAACTCACAACGATCCTCCTGCCTCTGCCTCTGCTGGATTTACAGGTGTGCACTACCACACCTGGCTTTCCTTAGGTTTTTCTCCCTTTTCCCTTGCAATGCTAAAATACATATCACTCTAAGTGTTGGTGTATTACCAACCTGTTGAAGACCATTCTATCAAAGCAATGGACACCACTAATTGGTAGAAAGGTAAATTTTAGTTTTTCTTAACATGTATTTTATTTTTTAGATTCCTTGTATTCCTTGTTTTGAATGCTGTCATTTTAGACAAATCTGAAAGCTCATTTGTAAAAAGCTTAAGTGATAACTAGAGTACATAGCACCTTTTCAGGATAAAATATTCTTTCTTGGACCTTACCTGGCAAACATTCTTTTTTATTTTAATTTTAATTTTTTATATTAATTACAGTTTTTTTCACTTTGTATCCCAGCTGTAGCTCCCTCCCTCTTCTCTTCCCATGCTCCTCTCCATGTCTCCTGATAGGAAAAGTCCTCCTCCCCTTCCATCTGACCCTAGCCTATCAGGTCTCATCAGGACTAGTTGCATTGTTTTCCTCTGTGCCTGGTAAGGCTGCTCCCCCTGTCAAACATTCTTAACAAATTAAAAAAAAATAACCCTGTTTGATACATGGTTATTGAGAATGTTATGTTTCTACACAAACTCTGTGTTCTTTTTGTTTTTGTTTTTTTACTATAAATTGGAAATATCTGGATCAAAATAATTTTAAGCTTACAGCATGAGCCAGCAAGGCTAACAACAACACATCATTTTCCCTAAATTGTTAGAGATTTATGCCTGAGAGAAACAAAGAGTGAAGGAACAAACTCAAAGATGAGCAAATTAACATTCTTGAATCCAAATACTTTTCATCTATGGAAACATTATCCACAAGAGAGTTTATCAAAACCAGCTTTTTTGCAAACTCCATTAAATTCAATGAATGGATTGTGAAGAGTAAATTGAACCTATTATCATCTCACACTTTTATATAACATTCATAATCATACTGTTACATAAGAGTGAGCTAACATTAACCAAAGGAACAATTTGCATTCACATATCCAGGAAGGCTGAGACTTCACTTGACAGATAGAGCTCCCTGTCCTGCTTGCAGCTCGTCCATGCAGCTCCTGGGTGCCAGTGATACCCATTGTCCTATCAGCAACAACAGAGGGAGGGAAAGAGGCAAACAAGCCCACTTCACTTCTAATTGTCAGCTTTAAATAAAATCTTCTGCAGCTGAAAATTAGAACCTCGAGAGAAGAAAATGTGTAAAGTATCCAGATTCAACATTGGGACAAAATTCTCTACTTTTCTTCTTGTTCCTTAAACAGCCACAAAGTTATTTTTTTAATTACTCCATAGGTAACTTTTAATAAGAGATCTCATTTAAAGAACCTTAGGAGAAGAATTGGCTCATTTTGTTTGCTTATTTCTTTTTCTCCCACTCCACTCTTTTGCCTTGGGAAATATCTCAGGTCATCATGTTCTGTCATACACTAATGATAATTTATAACCTTTGCAACAAATCCTAATTATCAATATTTAAGTCAGAATTGTATAACAATAAAGCATATCATACTTTAACCTATTCATTCATTTAAAAATATTTTAATTTCTTACCTAATATTTTGCCACTACTGGTTTTATAGTAAAATTATTATATTGGGCAAAAACATTTATTCAGTAGAAAACAATACAGATGAGGTGAACAATGGGTAATAATTTAAATCAGTGTCCTCCAACAGCTGCTCAGATTCAGACATCTTCCTGCATTGCATTCAGCAGGAACCACTCTGCCCTTCCCCTCTGTTCCCCCCACATTACTTCTTTGATTCCTTAGTGTTAGTTTATTAAATTGTAAAAGTTTTATTGGAGGACATATTGCAGAATATAAGGAACTTCCGTGTCATTAAGAAAGGACAGCATCACTTGGCGCAGAAGAACAATGCCAGCTCTGTGCTCCAGTGGAAATCAAAGACTCCTCTTCTAGCTGCTGCAGGACAAACTATTTAATTTAAATGTCTTTTCTTGTATTTTATTTCCAATATTGTGGGTTTTTTTATTTTCTACATAAGCTTAGAATACTTTTCCTCATTTTGTGTGTTCTCTTTTTTTAATTTTTATTTTACTTTTATTAATTACAGTTTATTCACTTTGTATCCCAGCTGTAGTCTCATCCCCCATCCCCTCCCAAACCCACCCTCCCTCCCTCTTCTTCTCCTATGTCCCTTCCCCAGTCCAATGATAAGGGAGGTCCTCCTCCCCTTCCATCTGATCCTAGTCTATCACGTCTCATCAGGACCGGCTTCACTGTCTTCCTTTGTGGACTAGTAAGGCTTCTCTCCTCTCAAGGAGAGGTGATCAAAAAGCCAGCCCATAATTTCATGTCATAGACAGTCCCTGTTTCTATTGCTGGGAACCCTCTTGGACACTGAGCTACCATGGGCTACTTCTGTTCAGGGTTCTAGGTTATCTCCATGCATGACCTTTGTTTGGAGTATCAGTCTCACAGAAGACCCCTGTGCCCAGATTTTTTTGGTTCTGTGGCTCTCCTTGTGGAGCTCCTGTCCACTTCAAGTCTTTCTATCTCCCCCTTCTTTCATAAGATTCCCTGCACTCTGTCCAAAGTTTGGCTATGAATCTCAGCATATGTTTTGATCCCTGCTGGATACAGTCTTTCAGAGGGCCTCTGTGATAGGCTCTTATCCTGTTCCCAGTTTTCTTCCTCTTTTGATGTCTGTCCCATTTGCCTTTCTGAATGAAGATTGAGTATCTTACCCAGGGTCCTCCTTCTTGATTAGCTTCCTTAGGTATACAGATTGAAGTATGATTATCCCATGAGAGTCAAAGTGTGATTTTGAGTTGAGGGGTGTGTTCCCTCTCTGTCATTGATATCCCTTAATTTAATTTCTTGAAGTCATACAAATATATGATTTTAGTATATACGTTTATATGTATTTGAGAAATTTCATAGGGTAGGAAGGAACATAGGCACAGAAGTCTTTAAATATTTTAGTTTCAGACTTTGAGAAATCAACGTTTAACAGGATGACTACCTGTAAAATACTTTAACCCTTATAATTTTTGCATACTAATTTTTATTTTTCATTTATTTTTAAATTTATTAAAATTCATTCACTTTGTATCCCAGCTGTAACTCCCTTCCTCAAATCCTCCCAATCTCGTCCTGACAGGCTAGGGTCAGATGGCAGGGAAAGAGGACCTCCTCTATCAGTGGACTATTGGAGGGGCATGGGAGGATAATTTTTATGTTTTATGTCAATAATAATATCATGTCATAGTGTACTTTAATAAATATTGCATATGTTTAAAATTATTTACCAATCTTTAACTGCCAGTTTTGTTATTCTTCTAATGATTATTATAATGTAAATGGAAGATGTGTTTAAAGTTAATTTGATTCATTTATTAAATATACAAAAAATTATTCATGGTAAAATTGTGAAACTTGCACTGTGTTTTGCAATCTGTATAATTCCGTTAAAAAAATACCAGCTCCTCCTCTACAATTGCCTTCTGGCATCTGAAATCCAGATTTTCCATCATGGCAGTGCCTTTGTTTTTTGCTTCTTACAGCTTGGTAGGTAACAGTCACCTCTGGCATACAATGCATGGTCTTCATGAAGCTATTTTACAATTAACAACCAGAAAGATTCATTTCCCTGGAATATTTCTGCTCTAAGCTGAGGGAATTGTTTTTGTTTATTTCCCCAGTGATGGCTGGGCTGACAGGTATGACGTGACAGATGGGTATCAGCGAGAAGCTGTTGGTGGAATTACAATCAAACTCCAGTCTCCTGATGTCAAGTGGTTTGATGATTATTATCTAAAACTCCGACCAGAAACAAACCTCAGAAACCCTTGGTTTCAAGAATTTTGGCAGCATCGTTTTCAGTGCCGGCTGGAAGGGTTTGCACAGGAGAACAGCAAGTACAACAAGACATGCAACAGTAAGCCAATTTATTGTTTCATTTAAAACGGATAAGGCTAAGGCTGCAATTTGTGTGAATTGTGTCAAGGGGATAGAGACTATCATCTGTTAGTGAGGAGAACTTGTACATAAATAGCGTGGGTATTGCCACTTAATGGTGATAAACAGGTTTTATTCTCACTAACAAAAACATATCTGAGCAAGTGTTTACTCTATTGAGATTTAAAATAATTAAATTACCACTATTTATAGCCTTTAAAAAGTCGTGTGTTTCTGTAAGGCACTGTGCTAGAAGCATCACATGAACTAGCTCCAGATTGAAACTACTCTTGACATCTCTGAAGGCAGGGACACTGTTCTGTGCATTTCTATCATCATCATCAGTTAGGGAACAGAACATCTATCTAAAGAATAAATAAAGGTCAGAGAGCAGGTCTATTTCCTACTACAATAAATAAACCAGAAACAGAAACAGAAAGTTCTATTAGTATAATTATGTTTTAGGAAACATAATCCCATCACAATGATTTTTCAGTCATTAAGCAAGTCCTTACAAGGGTTCAACAATGTGACAAGTTATTGCTTTAGTTATAAGGGTGTTATGATGTGGAAGGCTCTCTCCTGTCTTCAAAATTTTAGCATTTCAGAAGTAAGCTACTACTGTTGAAAAAAATAAAAACTACAATTACCTTGTCAATGGCGTATCTGATATAACGCTTAGGCAAAGGATTTAGTTATGAATAGCACATCCTACAATCATTTCTTGATTTTAATAACCAGGCATAGCTAATATTTATATGTATTTTGTTTTTACCAAAGCTTTGTTAAAATGGATAAGGAATTTGTGGAGAATGACTTATCCCACTTTATTTAAAGACATGAATTGGCGAAGAAACTAATGCCACAGTTGCTGATACTGCTACTTTCATTCATCCTATGAGCATGGTAGCGTGTGTCAGCCTTTGTCATTGTAGCTCCAGTTCCAGTCCACAGACAAGTTTTTACTTTCCTGCATCAAAATAAGGAAAATAGCGAGTTCGTAAAGCAGCCTTTCTCTTAGGTCATATCCATCCAGCGTTTTGCTATCAGTTCATTCTTTTCATGAAACGATGTAGACAACAGTGATAGTTTGTACTTACTTTATCATCATTGGACAAAACAAGTACTTAGCCACCTTCTATTGGTTCTTACTCAGATAGTGGGACGGTAAGCTGAGTGACCCACAGTCACCACAGCTGTGATAAAACACCGAAGCCATAAGCAACGTGAGGAGAAAGGATTTATTTAGCATCTTCCTCCGTATCACAGTCCTTCCTCAAAGGAAGTCAGGAAAGGAAATCAACATAGTGACCTAGGGTGAGGGACTGACACAAAGACCATGGAAAAATGCCGTTTATTGGTTTGGTCAGCCTGGGTGCTTGTACAACACGGGACCACCTACCTTCCCAGGGATGGCACCAGCTACGGTGAGCTCAGACTGTATTTTTTATATTTCCATTTACTTGTGAAATGGCACACCCCTTTCCTCTCAAGAGATCTGAGGAGCATAGACTTCTCTCCTGTTGTTGTTCTGTGCTGTGGCAGGTGACAGTGCCAATACTTTGGCAGAGTGGCCAAGAGGGACCATTGCTGCACTCGCATCGCATCTCCTGGGCTCATTTCTTCTTCTTTTGTCTTCATATAAACTTGTAGTCAAGTGAATTTATTTATTCACTTATCTATCTATCCATCTACATATCTATCTATCCATCTACATATCTATCTATCCATCTACATATCTATCTATCCATCTACATATCTATCTATCATCTACATATATATCTATCCATCTACGTATCTATCATCTATCTACATATCTATCTATTCATCTACACATCTATCTATCTATCTATCTATCTAGTTTAGCTTCCATATTACATTTACTTTAGGTCTTAGAGCAGAAATGACAATGAAAGTATTGTGGATAAGTATTATATTTTCAGATTTTTACCTATTGTTAGGAGAATGCCAGCTGTCAATTCTTCTATTAACATATGAGTTTATTTTCCACCTAAAATTGATTTTTTAAAAAAAATATCTGATTTTATGTTGGGTATAGAGGCAACATGCCTAGAATTAAAATACCATCTTACTGTTTAAAATTAATTAATTAATTTACATTTCCACTGCAGTTTTCCCTCCTCTTCTCCTCCCAGCTCTCCTCACCAATACCCTCCCCATGCCTTCTACTCCCTCTTCCTTTTCTCTTCAAAATAGGGGAGGTCTCCCATAGATATCAACCAGCCTGGCATATCCAGTTGCAGGAAGACTAGGAGTATCTTCTCCTATTGAGAGTAGCAGACACAGCCAATTAGGGGGAAAGGATCCCAAAGCCAGGCAAAAGAATCAGAGACAGCCCTTGCTCCTGCTGTTAGGAGTCCCACATGAAGACCAAGCTGCAAAGTTGTTATATATGTGCAGAAGGCTTAGGTCCATTCCATGCATGCTCCCTGATTGGTGGTTCAGTTCTGTAGGTCCCAGTTGCTCCAGGTTAGCGGATTATGTAGGTTTTCTTGTGGTGTCACTGACTCTTCTGCTGAGCTTATTTTTGACATTTTCTAATCATTATCTTATCACTGAATATCACTATTATTTTCTTATCACTGAAAACATTTATTTCCCATTCTACTTTCTTTACCTTTTGCTGCTTTTTATAATATAATAACTCAAAAATCAGCATGGATCACCTCTAGCACTGTCATAGCTGAACATAATTTCTAGTCCAACAGTGTAAAAAAATGCTCTCCTTGCATACACCATTATTTGCAACTGTGTTACATGATGTCTTTCCTTATTTATAAACTTTACTTCCTTTCTCAGCATTTTCTTAATTCAGAATAAACATCTATCCATTTCATACATAAGCATTTCATACGTGTAGTCATTTGTGTTTATGCTACCTTTGGAGATGGGTACTCACCTTTTGAACTGGAAGTTGCTGATATGGCCATTTTTGCCATACAGAGACTCATTTATTAAATGGGGAACAATGGGCTCATCAACATCCACACAGAAACAGCAACAGTCTCCAGAACTATTTCCTGTTTTCTTTTATCAACACAAAGTTTTTTATCTTTTGATCAGCATGTAAAGATTTTATAGTCATTCTACAGATGTCTATATTTTTCAGAAGAGCTCCTTGTTTATCTTTATTTTTTTCCAGTTCCTAGATACTTTGTATCTATAGCAAATATTCAATAACCATGGTGAAACAAATATCACTTTATTTTTCTTAGACCCAAATAGTATTACAACAATAGCAGAATTTCCCAATTTGAAGATTGAAACCATGTGAGTCACGGCAGGCACACAAGTTGAGTTTCTTTGCAAGTTTTCTGGGACTAAATCAACAACTTATTTGCTTGCATCTTGCAACTAATTTAATAACTCCTTCTGTGTCTGGCTCATTTTAGGTATCAATGTGATTAGCATCATTTCATGAACTTGAGTACTCTAGCATATGCTCATACACAAGCTGTGTGCTTAGTAAATTAAAAGTTCATTTAAAGAATTACTGAAATAATAGGTTTTGACATTGTTATATGAGTCAATGATACTAAAAATACAAATAGTATCAATAATTGTTTACATTTCAAGACAACAAAACTGCCACTACAGTTACTTTGGCACACAGAATCACTTAATACAGAAAACAGTGGCGTCAGCCTCACGTCATCCACACAGAAGTGTTTACTGTATCCACTGCATCTTTGGTTACATAGTCAAAAGCCTTTCTAGGAGCTAGAAATGTTTATGCTTCTCTTACAGTGAATTTCCAGTTATAGTCTACATTCTTTCTAATAAATGTGTCTCATAAGGGTTTCAGATAATGGAGTTAGTTAGACTATGTCAATCATTATTCATTTATCAGAATTTTATGGCATTCTTTTGAGGTTGACCTTATCCAAGGCTTTCCCTGACACCCTATAGTATGGAGAAAGAATGCAGGGTTTTTTGTTTGTTTGTTTTTATTTTGTTTTGTTTTGTCTAAAACCAGGAAAGTGCTTGGAAGAACCAGTAATTACTGGGGCCCACAGCCTTGGGGAATCTGTGGCTTCTGATACTGAGAATCCAGCTTGTCCTCTCTACAGGAATGTGAATATTAGTCCCAAGGCCATTGTGTGCCATGTCTGTAATGTTCTTGACAAAACCTTTGGTCCCCTAAGATAACATTGTTTAATTTAGCTTCCCCCTGACTTTGTCCCATTGTTGATACTTTCTGCTGACTTTGTCTCATTTCTCTCCTGAAAACAGTATATAAGAAGCTGTACTTCTTAATAAGCTTGTTAAACATAAAACATGGTTTTTAGGCAAGACCACCTGACCACACCTGTCAGGTTCTGTCTTTATTTTCTCATCTCCTGGCCACTTCCCACTAAGGGCCCTGCCAAGGAAGATGACCTGAATGTCCAGGTCAGCACTGCATCATTCGCTTACTTTTAAAACTCTTCATTTGTGTTCTAGCTATTGTTCAGAACACTTGGGCGTCTCTCAAATGGAAAACATGACAGAAAAAAAACATAGACTTTTGAATGGAAGTGATTATCTGAAAGAAAAAGCTCTTAAAATTTAAGAACAAAATTATAAAGGTCAAATAAAATGAACCAAGTGTGACACTTAATACCAGGTAAGAGACTTCTCTCTAAAGTCTCAGATAATAATATTTTAAGAAAAACAACCTGGTAGAATTCTTATTTCAAAACAAGATTTAAAGAAATGGGAGTAATTATCCAAGTATCTATCCTGGTGTTTGATACATGTGATTTTCCTTGATAAATATTCATCATTAAAATTATTCAAATAATTTTCCCAATAAAGTCATTGAGTTAAATATGAACCTCCATCCAGATAAAGACGTGTCTAAGGACTGAGATTTTAATCCAATATATGTTTTAAATCATCTAGATAGTGCTGATAGTTGAATCTGTTACAGTATACAAGGAATGTAATATATAAAACCTTAGATTTAGATTCACAAAGGCTACAGAGAATTACAACCTATATAACATGATAGAATATAACACTACAAAAAAAAACAAAACAAAACAAAACAAAAAAAACAACAAAAAAAAACAGCCTTTCCAAGGACTTGTTCTTGATAGTAATATAAGTAATACAGTGAAGGACATTTGTAAGATGTGCCAGTTCTTGAGCCCATAGAGGGAGCTACATATAAATTTAATATTTGTTTGCTTGCACCAGTTTCTAGAAATGTGTTTACCCATAAAACCATGGCAAGTATGTGGGATTGTCCTTTCCACGGCCAAATGATTGGCCTTCTGTTTTAACATCTTAGTAATTGCCAGTGCCGCAACCTTTAAAAATTGTAGAGAACTGGCTACCAGGCCAGATGGTTACTAAATAAAGGAGTTGTTGTCCCCTACAGCTGTGACACAGCACTAAAATAACAGGACAACCTTCTATCAAAGACAGAATCACCGAGAAGATCATGGTAAAAAGCTTGACTTTTTCAAAATATAATTTGCATTAATAAATGATAATTAAGTTTTACAACAGCGGGAAAATCGGAGGTGGAATCCAAAGGCATGTATGATCTGCTATGTGACATCAAAGTATCTAAATTCAAAGATACAAAGAAATAAAAAGTATTAAAACAAGAAAGTTATATATGCCTTCAGAAAGTAGATAATGGAGTGTCTGTTTTTTGCCACTCATTTTCCCTAGATGTCAAAGTTCATAGCAGTAAACAAAATAGATAAATACAATTATAATAGTCACAGAATATGTATTCTTGTTCAGAGAAATATTAGATTATCATAAGAGACACATAAAACCCAGAAATGGAATTTGAAATGTTGAAAGGATGCGATTCTAATGGAGTAGTCAACTGTGAATTTACTGAGAGATTTACATCAAGCCCAGATGATTGAATGATGCTGGTGTCCACAAGGAAAACAACCCAGAAGAAAGAGATCACAGAAAGATTGTCTGAAGAGGTGGACAGTCATCATACTTTTAGGCAATATTTGGAGACCAGTATAAGACAATAAGATGTGTGAAAACAGTAAAAAGTGGTGCAAATGAAGTAACAAATTTGAGTTATCATAGAGCCTTGTGGATATTGTATGTTGAATCTGACTTTTACTCCAGAGAACTAAGAAGCCAAGATTTTATGAAAAGAAGGGCTTCAACAGATACCTCTTGTCATTTTGTTTTAGGGTTGTTGTTTCTGGTCTATTTTGAGATCACTTTTATTACATTTCACTTTCCACTTTCCACAGATTCTGTCAGTGGTCAAGCATTTGCTACAGTGTATGTCTTATAAGGCAATAGTCATGAACATTTCTTTTTTTTTTAATTAAATGTTTATATTTTTACATTAATTACATTTTATTCACTTTGCATCCCAGGTGTAACCCCCTCTCTCTTTCCCTCTGAATCTCACCCTCCCTCCCTCATCTCCTCCCATGTCCGTCTCCATGTCCACCGATGGGGGATCCACCTCCCCTTCCATCGGACTCTAGCTTATCAGGCCTCCTCAGGTCTGGCTGCAAAGTCCTCTTCTGTGTCCTGGCAAGGCTGCTCCTCCCTCAGGAGGGAGAGGAGAGATCAAAGAGACAGCTACTGAGTTCATCTCAGAGACAGTCCCTCTTCCCCTTACTAGGGGACCCACTTGGACACTGAGCTGCCATGGGGTACATCTGAGCAGGATTTCTAGTTTATATCCATGAATGTACCGTGGTTGGACTATCAGTCTCAAAAAATACCCCTAAGTCCAGATATTTTGGATCTGTTGCTCTCCTTGTAGATTTCCTGTACTCTCCAGGTCTTACTAACTACCTCTTCTTTCATATGATTCCCTGCACTCTGCCTAAAGTTTGGTTATGAGTCTCAGCATCTGCTTTGATACACTGTTAGGTAGAGTCTTTCAGAGGCCCTCAGTGGTGGGCTTCTGTCCTGTTACTTGTTTTCTCCTTCTTCCACTGTCCTTCCCCTTTGTCTTTCTAAGTGAGGATTGATCCTCTTACCTTGGGAGCTAAACAGATTATTATCTATAGAGAAATACAGAATGGCAGAGAAACACTTAAAGAAATGGTCAATGTCCTTAGCCATGAGGGAGATGCAAATCAAAATGACCCTGAGATGTCACCTTCCAACCATCAGAATGGCTAAGATCAAAAATTCAAGTGGCAACACATACTGGAGAGGTTGTGGAGAAGGAGAACCCTCCTCCATTACTGGTGGGAATGTGAACTAGTACAACCACCCTTGAAATCATTCTGGCGCTTTCTCAGACAATTAGGAATAGTGCTTCCTTGAGATCCAGCTATACCACTTCTAGGCATATATCCAAAATATGCTCAAGTACACAAGGACATTTGTTCAACCGTGTTCATAGAGGCTTTATTCATTATAGCCAGAATCTGGAAACAACCCAGATGTCCATCAATAGAGGAATGGATACAGAAATTGTGGTATATTTACACAATGGAATACTACTCAGCAATTAAAAACAAGGAAATCATGAAATTTTCAGGCAAATTGTGGGATCTAGAAAAGATCATCCTGAGTAAGGTATCCCAGAAGCAGAAAGTCACACATGCTATATACTCACTTATAAGTATATACTAGACCTATAATGTGGGATAAACTAACAAAATCTGTACACCTAGAAAACATTTCTATTAGGAGAAATAACTGCACATCCGTGTATCTGAGAACAATGGAAATGGATTGCTGGTGTGAAGTGGATCTAGGAAGATCAGGGGAAATAGGACAATAGTGTGTGAGAAAAATGAAAATACAGATAAAAGTTCACTATGAACTTCTAGAAAGAGTTCATTATGAAAAGAACTTGACTTTGATCATAGTTGGTAATAATAAAATTCTAGTCCACAAGTCACCCTACCTTTCATGGAGTTTTCTACATTAATCTAACATGATCAGAGACATGAAAGGTCTAGACTGATAGAAGTAACAGGAGAAAACAAAACAAATAAATGGAGACAAAGTGGAAACCTTATGGATTATTGATGCATAGCTGACATGTCTGAGAGTCAATACAAAGTTGTTGGATATCTTTAAGCAAGCCTCCCTTTAGAAAGGCATTAAAGATGATCTGGTTTTTTTAATTATTTATTAATTACACTTTATTCACTTTGTATACCCCCCATGTGGTTCCCTCTCTCCTCCTGTCCCAATCCCTCCCTTCCTCCTCCTTTTGAACAAATTCTCCACCCCAAGTCCACTGATAGGGGAGGTCTTCTTTTCCTTTCTTCTGATCCTAGTCAATTAGGTCTCATCAGGAGTGGCTGCATTGTCTTCCTCTGTGGCCTGGTAAGGCTGCTCCCCTCTCAGGGAGAGGTGATTAAAGAGCAGGCCAATCAGTTCATGTCAGAGACAGTTCCTGTGCCTATTACTATGGAACCCACTTGGACACTGAACTGCCATGGGGTCCTAGGATATCCCCATGCATGGTCCTTAGTTGGAGTATGAGTCTCAGGAAAGACCCCTGTGCTCAAATTTTTTGGTTCTGTTGCTCTCCTTGTGGAGTTCCCATTCTCTCCAGGTCTTATTTGCTAAAATGCTCAATCCCTATCCAGAAAGGAAAAGAAGATGGACATCAGAAGAAGGAGAAAAGAGGGAACAAGTCAGGAGCCTGACACAGAGGACCTCTGAAAGGCTCTGCCCTGCAGACTATCAAAGCAGATGCTGAGACTTATGGCCAACCTTTGGGCAGAGTACAGGGAATCTTATGAAAGAAGTGGGAAACAGTAAGATCTGGTTATTATTTGAATGAATTTTATCTTTCAAGAATTTTGTTCTTACCATTAAAACTAATGGAAATGTCTTTTTGGTGTACTTCATTCAGAAGAACATTACAGATACAAATATCAAATTTCTTCATGTATTAGAGTGGTGGTGAGGCCAAGATGGAATAGATGATCCATAAACTCATTCATTTTTTTCTAATTCAATGAGACAGCAGAATTTTCAAGCATATCTGGCAATACATAACTATTGGCCAACAGAATATGTTGTGAAGTGATGTGTACCATTTATAGACATAATACCTAAAAACTCACAAGGGATTCTAGACTCACATTCCTGCCTACATTCTGAAATGACTGAAAATAAGCATCCAGGAAAGCGAGGTCATGTGATAGAAGTGTAGTTCCTTTAGTCACTTAGAAGACTCAGAAGAGCTTCACAGTTGGACTCAGACTGTTATGAGAGCAAGTGATACTCTGTATTGTATTAAGATACAGATGTTTGAGAGTTGTCAGAGCAGCTACTAATGACCAGGACTTGCTATCTTCCCGCTTTTCCCAGGATAACAATTGCCAGGATTTTGTCAAGATGGGTAAATGCTAGTCAACAAGGAAAGTGATTACTAGAATTATAGGATCAATCTGTTACCATGGCAATTCCCCAGTAACTCACATTTTACTACCTTTTGGAACATATCCATGATATTTAAGCTGTTGCTTTCAAAATATTGTACAGATTAGTCAGAGACGTCATGATTATCAGAACAGATACTAAATAGTTCCTGAATGGAACGTGATTTATTTTCATTTAATGAATTATTGAAATGAATCCAGGATATTTATTAAATTTAAGGTTGATAAAGATAAGTTCTAACTGTTTTTATCAGTTATCTTTTTCAAAAGTCCATTAAGCAAGATCATGAGTTATTTTTAAAAACAACATGACAAAATTAATAGACTAGTTGGTATTTTCCTTCTGATATTTTTTAATTCATCTGCAGTTATTTTAAATACAAAACTTACAGGATGTAAAGAGTCACTGATGTATTGGGTCTGGTGATGAGGTTCAGTCAGCAAAATGCTTAATAAATAAGCATGAAGACCTGGGTTTGATCTTTAGTATCCAACTAGAAATCAAGGCCTAGAGGTAAGCCACTTGTGATCTCATGGCATGAGCTGGGAATCCGTGTTGCTCGATAGATAGCCAGTCCAGGGCATCTGGCAAGCTCCCGGTGTGGTGACAGGTCCTGCCATAAAATATAATGTGAAAAACCGATTGACAAAGACACACATATTGACTCTGGCTTCTATGCACACGTACATACAGGTGTCAGTGCACCTACACTCACACATGCATGTATATACACACGAGCACATAAATACAAACAGACACACACACACAACTAAAAAGCTGTCACTAATCAGAAGGAAGAGAAAACTTGCATCTGGGAAGATCGCTACTTAATGAATACTGAGTTTGATTGGACTGTCAGGAAGAGTATTGAGGACAAGGATTTTATCCTCAGCCCAGAAAACAAAACAAAAAGAATGAAGTTGGGAAAATATAAGACATTTTGGCCATCAAATACAAACACATATTCCATCAGGGCAGAAGCATCTTGGAGCAAATATCTGAGAATGAAAATCGGAAATTCTCTGAGCTCATGGCATAGTAGGGCTTGACTCAAGGAATCTCATTATAATGGGTGTTTGTTAAATATGTTAGATGGCAAAATTATATAGTCTGAAACCATCTTTTAAAAGCTTGATCTGAAATTATTTTTATGTATTTTTTGGTTTTTGGTTGGGGTGTTGAGAAAGAGAGAAAGGAAGAGAGATAAAAAAGATGAAAAATAAATAGATTAGATAGATAGGTAGATAGATAGATAGATAGATAGATAGATAGATAGATAGATAGATAGATATAGAAAAATGGGTAAAGTTGGGTTGGTAAGGAATTGAGACTAGCTGGGGAGGGGAAACATAATCAAAATATATTGTATGCAAAGAAATTCAAATAAAAACTTAAAAGAGTTTGTTGAACAAGAAAAAAGATATTAGATTTGAGAAAAAAAGAAGCCACCATTCAACTTAAATTATTGGTAATTTAAAAACATTACCCTAGTTCCTACTATATAACAAAAGATTGAAATAAACTTAGAGAAATTCAGGGTTGAAAAAATGGGAGCAAGCAAGGGTTACTTTGTAGTTTCAAAATTGGGTGACTGACAAAATAGAGAAATAGGGTAATGAACTAATTGGAACGATTCTTCAAATGAAAGATATAATATTTCTGATAAACACACATATTACTATTTCAAATTTAAGGTTAAAAAGATGGATGTTTACAAATAACTAGTAGAAATATGGAAAAGATTTTAGTGCAGTGTAGTGGTAATAAAATATATCTACAAAGAAGTATTGACTGTGAGTAGAAAACTAAAAGTCTGAATGCAAGCAATAGGATGTCAAAGAGAGCGGTTAATAAAGTCTTCCTAAAGGGCATCTTCAGATATAACTTCAGGAACAGCATTCACTGGATCCATTCTACCAGGCAATATAAAGTAAACTCACATATTAATGTGACTAATATTATTTAATTGACTGAAGTATGGTAGCAATGTGGTTTCTTGCAAGCTTTGGTATTTAACAAGTTAGGTTTATTATATAGGTCTTCGGATTAATAGTTCTGTGAAAACAAGAACTATTAACAGTTCAAATAACTTCAAGTTACTCGAAGTCTTGTCTCTTAGATTCTTCAGCTGTACTTTTTGGAAATTGGTTAATGTCCACCTCATAAAGATCCCATGAGAACATGTCATTAATGCTTAACATAGGGTCTTTTTAAAATTTTGTTTATTTATTCACTTTACATCCTTTTCCCAACCCTCTTCTTTCTCTCCTCCCTGTTCAGCCTCTCGCCTTCTTCTCTTTTCCTCCTCTCCCCTTCTCCTTAGAAAAGATGATCTTCCACCAACTTGTGACAACATATCAAGTTACAATCCCTTCCACTGAGACCTACAACACAGTCCAGCTAGGGGAAAGTGATCCAAAAGCGGGCATCAGAGTCCATGTCAGAGGCACCCCCCACCAGTGCCCTCTAATTGCTAGGGGACGCTCATGAAGACCACGGTGCTCATCAGCTACATATCTTTAGGGGAACTAGGTCCAGTTCATGCATGCTCTTTGGTTAGGATTGAGTCTCTATAAATCCCCATGGCCTTTGGTTAGTCTTCTTGTGGAGTTCTTGTCCCCAACAGGTCCCTCTATCCTTCCCCTACTGCTTCTACAAAACTCCCTGAGCTCCGCCTAATGTTTGGCTGTGGGTCTCTGAATCTGTTTCAATTGGCTACTGGGTAGAGCCTCTCAGAGGACAGTTATGCTCGTCTCCTGTCTGCAAGCATAGCAGTGCAGACATAACAGTGCCAGGGGCTGGTTCTTTCCCATGGGGTAGGTCTCAAGTTGGGCCAGGCATTGTTTGGCCCTTCCTTCAATCTCTTCTCCATCTTTATCCCTGCACACCTTGTGCAGGGTAAATTTTGGGTCGAAGATTCTTTGGGTGGGTTGGTGTCCTCCTCCCTCCACTGGAAGTCCTGCCTGTCTAAAGGAGTTGGCCAATGGTCAGCCTCCATTTCTCCGAGTTAGTCACTCCCATATCCCCCAGAAGCCTACAGCGATGTGGGACTTTATGTACTGACTAATTTTATGTCAACTTAGCATGGTCATCAGAGAGTAGAAAACCTTGATTTCTGAAAATGTGTCGTAAGATCAGGCTGTATGCAAGCTGGTAGAGCATTTTCTTAATTAGTGGTTGACGGGGGAGGGCCCTGCTCACTGTGGGAGTTACCACCTCTGGGCTGGTGATCCTGCCTGCTATGAGAAATCATGCTCACCAAGCCATGGAGAGCAAGTCAGTAGGCACTACCCCTACGTGGAATCTGGGAATCTCCAGCTTCCTGACTTATTTGAGTTACCACCCTGGCTCCCTTCAGTGATGGAATACAACATGGCCGCGAAAGCCTAATAAATCCTTTCCTCTCCAACTTTTATTGCAGCTATAGGAACCCTGAGACAACTGGTAAATGTTGTTCCCCAGTAATACAAGTGAAATAGAAAGGCAACATTCAAGCACATTTAATTGCCTAGTACAATATCCATGTTATGCAAAGTAACTCATGCTATATTAAAAGCTGACTTTAGCGGGACAGCTTACGTACCCTTTTGTAGCACTGTCATCTTGGGCATCATCAGCTAGCTCTACTTTTGTCCCAACTTGTAAAATTTTCTCTCAATTTATAGAGATTTTTGGCAGTGCTAGCTAAAGAACATGTGCCTGAAAGTTTAATGTGAAGACACCTGGTTAGAAAGGAACCATCTGCTTCACACCTGCTCTATTTTTATGACATTTCTGGGTGCTCTCTACCACAGCCTCTGAATTCCTCCTGGCTTTTCTGTATTTGTCAGGGCTGTGGCACTGGGAGTTATGACTGCCATGTTTCCCTAAGGTAGGAGTCATATTTTCTTTTCCAGGAGAGTTTTTTTTTTCTTTTTGTTTTGTGACTATTAATTTTAATAAAGCCATTGAAACATTCCTTTTAGATTATAGCATCCAATGAGTAAAGAGCATGGCATCCTGAGCACAGTATGAGTTACTGCAGACATATGCTAGTACTTCGTAATTTTAATAGTAATCTAAAACAGTGATCTTAATAGAAGGGACCCACTAGCCCACTAGATATTATTTTGTAAGGACACTTTGACTAGGTTCAAAGACTGCATGTGGTACACCTTTGGTAGAATACAGAGACACTGGATATGGAGACAATGGGACACAGGGATGTGTGTGTTTTTTATTCCCATTCATTTCTCTGTAGAAAAGAGCCAAAGTAGGGCACATTATTATCTGAGATCAAGTTTAGCTGTTCCATTCTGTCTTTTCTCAGCAAAATCAAGATGAATAAACTTACCTGCCTACACATTAAAAAATGTGGCTAGCTGGATTTTGGGCATTTGAGCTATTAAATCTGTTTCTTGGAGAGCTTCCCGATATCACTGGTATAATATTTTAATCAAGGGAGAGGGGAATGAGTCCCTTTAATTTTGAATTTAAGCTTATTTTATTCCATTGACAATAGTTTGAATAATAAAATAATTTCTTATTTGTGATACAGGCATTTTTTGATATAATTAGTGATTATTAGTGAACTTGATGCAGAGAAATGGGTGCTGAGATTTGGATTTCCTCAGCAGTAATATTTTCTTAGTGTTATCGGCCTAAATGAAGGATGGTTAAATCCAGGAGTCCTAGCAGAACAGACACGTTTGACCCACTCTGTTACATTTTTATTACTGTAATAAAATACCATGTTCAGAAGCAACATATAGAAGGAAGAATTTATTTGAGCTACGGTTCCAGAAGAGTAAGAGTCCGTTATGACAGGGAGTTGTGGAAGCAGACAACAGAATAGCTCACAGATATAACCACCAGTAGGAAGGAGAGAAAACACTCTGACGATGGCACAAATCTTATGCTCTCAGATTCCGCCTCCAGTGACACACTTCCTACAACAAGGTCACCTCCTAAGCTTACTCAGAATGTGGTACCAACTGCCCACGACGATAGGGAACATGTCATTAAAACCACCAGGAAGGGTAAAGGAGTAATGACCAAGACAGGAAAGGAGCTTTGTTCTCAGTTGAACTATGCTTCAAAGATATAAATTTTAATGACCTGATTTTTTTTAATGGAGCAAATAGAAAGGCAAGAATGGACTCAGCCCAAGACATCTTGCTCTGGCCATGGTATTATTGATTATTATCTTATGGAGTTATTTCAAAATGGGTGTTTAGAGCTTTGTTGGTACCAAAATATCTCTATTGCTTAATGCCTGTGACTGTCCTTTGTCTTAAGATACTCATCCATCCAAGACAACAGTAGAGGAAAAAGACTCAAGGCAATGTATAAGTAATATGAAGAAACAAGACATAATCAGAAACAAACTAGAGTCAGCTAGTTCAAGAACCGGACACTCCTTCTAGTGCTGTTAGAATCCAATTCCATTTCCAAAACAAAGGAAACGGCATGGCATGGGGTGGATTTCTTTAAATGTGGGAATAGTTTAAATCACAAAACACTAGCTGTGGTTGGGATTGTATTCTTCCACATCAAGCTGTAAACCCTTTCAGCAACTCATGACACTTTTGCTAGTTAGGCCTTCTCCAAAGCCTGTTCTCTTTTGCCAGTTCATGTTGTCATCTTTCCTTCCTCTAAGTTTCTCAGCATCTTTAGGAAAGTCACCAAAGCAGATTTGGACAAAGACTGGCTTTTGCAATTTCAGACAAGATTTAATTAAATTAATCAGCAGATCAGAAAAAAAGAAAAAGTCATCTATAGATTTTTTTTTATCCTAAACTGAATTCCAGACTCAAACAATCATAGGTAATTGATAGGTGTTATCTCCTGGTAAATAAACCTTCAAGGGTGTAAGGCATCTGCCTCCAGGAAGGGTAAAAGCCAAGCTACCGAATTGAATTTGACATCGTGTTTTCTTTCTCAAATAGTATGTATCAGGAAATCTTTTCCTTCAAGATTTTAGCTTAAAAATAAAAACAAAAAACAAACAAAAATCTCTGACTACTGTTCTTTAAAAGAGAAATTTTACATGTTAAAGTCACCCAAATACTTTAGACAATGGCTCTGAAGTTGTACATGTGAAGGTTATCTTGTTCATAGAACGCATTACTCTTACCATTAGTTTGTGGCAGTACACATGGAATACTGCCAACTAAAAAAAACTCATCCATGTGTCAGTGTTCAAGGTTTATATCAGCACTTCATTATTTAAATATGATTGGTTCATGCTCTCATGGTAAAATTCCAGGCTCCACATCAGCTGATGCTGAGTGACCCAACCCCCATCTAAAGAAGATCAGGAGCCTAGCATGACTGTCCTATGAGAGGTTCTATAGCAGCGGATTGAAATAGATCCTAAGACCCACAGCCAAACGTTAGGCAGACCTAGGGGAGTCTTGTGGAGGAGTGCGGGGAAGGTTAGAAGGTCCCAGAAGGGACAAGAGCCCCTTAGGAAGACCAACAATGTCAACTAACAAAGGCTCATAGATCTTACAGAGACTGAAGCACCAACCAAAGAGTATGCATGGA
>NW_026596046.1:23631899-23693657 GCF_907164565.1 Psammomys obesus
TCCCTAGCAACAAAGTGAGATTGGGTAATATCTAACATAGACACTATTTCCTGCTTTTGGATCAGTTTCCCCTAGCTAAACTGCCTGGCCTGGCCCCAATAGAAGAGGATTACTAAGTCCTGATGCGACTTGATGACCTCAGATAGATGGGGGAGCTCCCCTTTCCTGAGAAGAAGGGGAAGAGATAAAAGAAGAAGAACATGGGAAGGTGAGACTGGGAGGAGAGATCAGCATGTAAAATGAATAAATAAAAAATAAAATAAAATAAAATAAAGTATAAAGCAAAAACAGAAAAATCACAATCTAAAGGAAAAAAGAAAGCAGAATATTGCCGTTAACATCGTTTTTCTTCCTAACGTGCCCAGTCTTCACCCTAAGACTATCTGGCTTACCTAGCTCTAATAAAAGCTAATTCCATCAGTTATTGTTTCAACGGCCTCCCAGAATCTGAACAGTGAGGACAGCCAGGGCCAAATTATTTACTACACAGACTGTTGAGTTTGTTTTCTCTGTTGGGGATTGGTCTAATGCTTGTATTTGTATGCTAATTACTGGCCGATTTGTTTACTGCATAGATACACCTATCCCTGTTAAGTAAACCTGCCTAAGACATTATTCCTAATTAGTTAATTAAAAGAACTAAAACCTGGGCAGGGAAGAATGGGGTAGGCATGGCGAAGGTTCCCAGGTTTTGGGGACAGGAGAATCACGCAGGCAAGAGCAGAAAGATGAGAGCAGAGGGTTAGTGTGGAGAAGGAACCATGTGAGCCTGGAGGAAGGACTCCAATAATGGTGTGGAAAAGCCCAAATGATGAATATTAGCAAGTATTTATAAGACTATGGATGGAAGGTCATCAGAGGAGATGGGGGGGGGCTACAACTGAGATACAAAGTGAATGAATTGTAATAAATAATAATAATAATTTTAAAAAACGACAAAAAAGAATGGCTAAGGCAGATGACATTGGATGGTGGCTGGGAGGTGGATGGTGAGGTTACTGTGTTAGCATAGATGGAAATATCTGCCCAGCCCAAAGTAAAAAAGACAATTATAAAATCTTACCCAGTGTCCTCCTTCTAGCTCAGCTTCTGTAGATGTACAGATTTTTGTAGGTTTATCCTATATTATATGTCTAGTATCCACTTATAAGTGAGTATGAATCATGTGTGTCTTTCTGTTTCTGGAATACCTCACTCAGGATGATCTTTTCTAGTTTCCACCATTTGCCTGCAAATTTCATGATTTCCTTGTTTTTAATTGCTGAGTAGTATTCCATTGTGTAAATGTACCACAGTTTCTATATCCATTTCACAGGGGTCTTTTCTGAGACTGATATTCCAACCAAGGACCATTCATGGATATAACCTAGGACCCCTGCCCACATGTAGCCCATGGCAGCTCAGTATCCAAGTGGGTACCCTAGCAAGGGCTACAGGGACTGTCTCTGACATGAACTCAGTGGCTGGCTCTTTGAGTGCCTCCCCCTGATAGGGAAGCCGCCTTGCCAGGCCACAGAGGATGACAATGCAACCAGTTCTGATGAGACTAGATAAGCTAGGGTCAGATGGAAGGGGAGGAAGACCTCCCATAACTGTGAACTTGAAGAGGGCAATAGAAGGAGATGAGGGAGTGAGGGTAAAGTTGGGAGGGGATGAGGGAGGAGGCTCCTCCCTCATCCAGCTATACAGCTGCGATACAGCTGTGATACAGCTATACAGCTGCGATACAGCTGCTATAGCAGCTGTATACGATACATATATATGTATATATATGTATCGTATACAGCTGTAATACAAAGTGAATAAACTGTAAAAACAAAATTACCACTTGAAAAAACAGCATATTCACCAACAAAGTCCTAATAGGTATGAGACCAAAAGTAGAAGCCTGAACAAGGTCTCCAGGCTTCCATGGAAAGAGGGGACTCCACTCTCAGCAATTTGGAAACAGCCTTTCTCAGTCTTCATTACAATAAATACTGCCCTGCTTTTGTGTTATTTACCTTTCTCTAGCTTTCTGAAAGGTGCTGCAATATACTGAACTTGTGTCAAATTCTCAGGAGTTAAGGGAAGGCAGAATCCAGGAAGAAGGGTCTGCTACAACTTCCTGAACGATCTGACCACACAGCCTTACATAATCCAAAGTGAAGAGTTCATCACAACTAGAATGAAACTGGCATTCCATGAAGCCTGTTTATAAAGATTACTGTGTCTTAATTTAACAATTTGAAATTTTTAAGTGGCCTTATTACAATCATCATTATCGTAATTAATATTTTAAAGCAATTGCTTGCTAGATTCCACACAATAATATTTTCTATTCTAATTAATTTTATGAAACAGTTACCATGCATGTGCCCTTACTGGTAGAAGAAAAAGAAAAAAAACAAAAAAACACAGATTGAGAGTGTCAATGTCTCCTTTGAGATTACACAAACCATAAATGGCTTAACAACCTCAAGTCTCAGGTTATGTAATTCCAAATATATTAAACCTTGTACATACACAGAATATTGATCTCTCTGTCACTATTATATATTTTATTGATTTCAGAATATATTATATACATATATAACAAGTTTCTGAACATTCCATTTAGTAAAACTGCTTTCATATGTAGGTGGTACTCAATATGTACTTTTAAATGAATAAATGAATGCATACCACAGTCTGGTTGAAAAGCAGTATGTCAGCAGCTGGAGTCTTCCTTCCTGCGTTAACCTGTGTTGAGCTGATGAGTTATAAATCAAAGGACATTGACATACAACTTATAAGGAAACAATACACACTCATAACAGCAAGATGAATAATAAACATGATTACTTATCTTCATAACTTCTTCTCAAACATTTTATAAACTGTTCTTTTTGTGTATGATACATTGTTAAAATTTCTAGGAACCGCTATGTTCCTCAAGTCATGGCTTTTCCACTTCATTTTTGAAAACAGATGACTAGCAGAGACAAATAAGAGAAAAGAAGTTGTGTGACTTCCTGGTGGGATATGAAGAACTTGTACTTTCTGCAGATAAGGTTCAAGTAACATACCAAGGAAAATATTCTAACCACGTATAACTTGGTGAAATAATGAATTTCACACCCAAAAATATGGAGCACTCCAAGGTAATCATATCATTTAAAAGCCCTTTCCAGTGGGCAGATGTATCCATAGAGCTTCCTATGAAGCTTGCAGGAAGTTCTATCAGTCTCCTCTTCCTGAGCAATTGTTTGATGCTTAAAGATACTTGGGCAAAAATATCAGGACTCCTGTACGTTCCTGAGATTCCTTGGACTTACAAGTTCTGCTAGCATACTCAGTCTTAAGAATCTTCCTTCCTCTGTGGCCTGAAAATGTTCCTCCCCAACGCCCACCAGGGGGAAGTGATCAAAGAGCAGACAACAGAGTCCAGGTCAGAGACAGCCCCTGCTGCCCTTATTAGGGCACCCATGTGAAGACTGAGCTGCCCATGGGCTACACCTCAGCAGGAGGTCTAGGCCCTCTTCATGTATGGTAGTTCTAATGGGACTTGATGAGCTGGGCTTAGGTGGTAGGGAAGGAGGGCTCCCCTTTTCTGAGAAATAGGGGAGGAGAAGAGAGAGAAAGAGGGAGGGAGGGTGGGACTGGGAAAAGACAAAAAGGGGATCTACAAGTAAAGTGAATAAATTATAAAAAAAAGTTAAATTTTTAAAAAGTGTTCTCCCACTCTACAATACAGAATAGCTACAAAATAATATGATCCCTTTAGATCTATGTGTTTTCTTCTCCCTCTTTGAGTACATTCCCTGAGTCTTGGAAATATATAACTATTTTATTCTATTTATGGCTGAGAATTTGGACATTATGCCACAGTAACAGTCACTTTTTCTCAGGAGTTTGAATGGTCATGAAATTTCTTTCTTAACTGCTATCTACTGCAAAAATAGATTTTCCTCTACAACTGAGGCTGAGAGAATCAGTAATCTCTAGGCATAAGCACGGATATTTATAAAGTAATTTGACAGGTATATCACATCCGTTTAATAGACAATAGCTGAGGTTTCTCCTCTAGGACCTATAATTTACTCAGCCACAGGTTTCTTATCCTGATATATTATCAAATATGGATTCCTTCTTGTAGGACAGGACTTGAAAACACAAGTGGAAATGTGTTGTTTGCATCCATAACAACTATTCCACTATTACACCAATTGGAGCATCTTGTCTAGTATGTTGACTCAAAGGCACCTAAAAGGTCCAGAACTGAACTGGACAATACTTCATCAACAAGTGTCTCAGTGTCAAACTGTGAAATGTTTCAGAAATGAGGACTTGCCATGCAAGCAACAACAGAGGAAATGGCTTTATAATATTTTTGAACTTAATAGATAATGGATACAATATGCAGTCTACCCAAACCATCCCATCCAACCCTGCCTTTTTCTTTCAAATACACATCATTCCATTCCACCAATTTTTGACATATTGACAAACACCAGAGGAGCCAAAAGTTTGCCTAAAGCTGTCCTGAACACACACACACACACAAATAGTTTTCATAGTGTGTGGGGGGCTTAGAGGCCTCTCTTAGTTAGCAAATCATGCAGAAGTATCACATCACTAACACTGGAATATATAAATCACTTTATAGCATTGGAAAGAGACCATTTTTCATTCATATATGATGTCTTTATTTAAATTTTTCTCTTGTTTTTTTGAAACTCAAATATAATTGCATTTCCTCAAGACCCCTGGACTTCCTCCCCATGCTTGGCTGCAAGTTCCAGCATCTGTCTTGATCCATTGCTGGGTAGATACTCCTAGAAGACAGGCATGTTAGGTTCCTGTCTGGAAGCATAGCAGAGCATCATTAATCGTGTCAGGGGCTGGCTCTCTACCATGGGGTGGGTCTTTGTATATCAGACGGAAGGCTAATATCCAAAATATACAAAGAACTTAAAAAATTAAATACCAACAAATCAAATAATCCAATTAAAATGGGGAAGAGAGCTAAACTGAGAATTCACAACAGAGGAATCTTGAATGGCTAGGAAGCACTTAAAGAAATGCTGAAAGCTTTTAGTCATCAGAGAAATGCAAATCAAAATAATTCTAAGATTCCATCTTACAATAGTGAGAATGGCTAAGATCAAAAATCAAGTGACAACACATGTTGGTAAGAATGTGGAGAAAGGGGAAAACTCCTCCATTGCTGGTGGGAGTGCAAACTTGTACAACTTTTCTGGAAGTCAATCTGGCACTTTCTCAGAAAATTGGGACTAATTCTACCTCAAGGCCCAGGTATACCGTTCCTGGGCTTATCCTCAAAAGATGCTCTACCATACAACAAGGACGTTTGCTCAACTCTGTACATAGCAACTTTATTCATAATAGCCAGAAATTGAAAACAACCTAGATGTCCCTCAACTGAAGAATGGATACAGAGATTGGGGTACATTTACACAATGGAATAGATTTTGAAATACTAACTCAATATGTGTTAGTTTTATGTCATTAGGCATTCCATTCTTGTCTGTGAGCCTAAAGTTTCCCATCTAAACAAAAGCAGAATATAATGCTCAGCTTGTACATTTGCTATAAGCATTGAGCCCATATGATGAATGAAGTGCACATAGTAGTGGGTACAGTGGGAGATTCTCCCCTCATTCATTTCTGCTTTAATAGCTGCTTTTGAAACATTACATGGGAAAAAAAGGCCTCTGTGAAGTCATTAACACCATGGCTAAAAGTGGCGATGTCGTGATTCATAAATAACTCTGCAATATCAGTACAATCACTATCACACTCAAAAAAAGAGAAACACACACACACACACATGCACGCGCACACACACACACTTTAAAGATGATCAGATGTCTGGAAACTCCTATGACCACATGTCTACTTTAGTCAGGTCTTTTGTGTTAGCACTGACAGTTTGTTTTCCCTATTTACAATTTGTGAACTCTGCCATTGCAGTTCAATTCTTTACAGAAGCTTTGGATATGGCAAAGTAATTCATTCTTTTGCGATTTTCTACTTCATTTCAATTACAGTGTTCATTATAAAAGATGAGTTTCTAATTTAGCATGCTTATTCTGTTTAATTAGAAGTAAAACCTTAACAGAAACATTTTTTGCATACTTATCATCAGAAACATGAATGATAAGTATAGTAATTCTTAAATTTCCAAATGTAGGCTGTGCCAACTTTGCAATTAGCTCAGACTAATCTAGTAATATCTTATATGTAAATTATAGTGTGTGAACAGCAACGGTGATTCTTTTCAGTTATCTAGCACTTCTTTTTGAGTTGTGACTTCCATGTCTATCTTCTCAAGTTCTTACAACTACTAGAAATCATAATTTTCCTTTTTTTTTTTAACATGATGTGATCATACAACTATTCAGTTCTACCTGGTAGACCCAAGCAAGCATTCAGAATAAAGTTTCCACTGGACTTCATTTAAAATTGTATGGTAGAAAACTAATTGTAAGATTTGGCAAGGTATCTATCTTCAGAAATCATCACAACATGTAGTTAAAATGGAATTTATAGAAGCAAATGGTGCCAATAAAGATAAAGAGAGCAAAATGAGATTATTGATTATTGTAGTGGTATAGTAAGAGGTCTGCAATGTCATTTGTTTTTTTTTTGTTTTTTTTTGGTCTGAGACTCTTAAATATTCCTATGAAATTCATTTGCATAGTATATCGAAGTTTTTTTAAATGCCACTATGTAAATGAAAAAAACTATAAGCTTTCCCAAATCAAACATTCATTTGAGGGCTATCAACAAGATACTGGTGGTACTCACTATCTAAACTTAAAAGTTGGCATTCTGCATGAAGCGTGTGGTTCTCTACTGCACTTCTGAGACCTCTCAAAGGAGCTGAAACTTTCTGAAGCTGCTGAGATCATTTGTATTGCATCACGAACATTTAGAAGACACGTTCCTCTATTTCAGGTAAAACTATATGTCAGAGACACTCTGAACATTGAGGAGCTGAGCTCTACCAGTATAAATGTGGGTATAGCCCTCGGTTCCTGGAACTGCTGTGCTGTTTCACAAAGCACGGGCATGTGCTGTGCTAGTAGGGAGGATGAGTTGTTTATGTGATGCCATCCATTACAGCCTTTTCATAGATCATTCTTTATTACTTTGTATTCCTAGTCTTGGCTCAAGCTGTAGTTCCCACAACCACTTGTTTATGTGATAAATCTTCACATGCCAGGGAAATAGCTGCATCTTCATTATAACTTCATTTCCCTTACTGGCTGACTATATGTTAGGTTCCATACGGTAAGTCTAATGAACATTTCTATGTTCATTTACTTTTCCATTATGCACCAATAAAATATTGCAGTGTTAAGCACTGAACTACATGCAGAAAATAATCAAGGTAAAAAAAAAGTCAAACTCACTTAATTAAGAGAGAACTGATAGTCTATTCTGAACTAATCTTAAATGTAATGATAGAATTAGAGGTTTTGCAAATAAGCAAACAAAGCAATGTTCAACAAATATATGCAGCCTCACTTTGATCTTCCTTGTTACTAGTCTTCTTTGGGTGTGTGCATTGTAGCATGCTTATTCTGTACTAAATGGCTAAAATCCCCTTTCTGAGTCTGGATAACCTAACTCAGGATGATCTTTTCTAGTCCCATCCATTTGCTGGCAAATTTCATAATTTTTTTGTTTTTAATACCTGAGTAGTATTCCATTGTGTAAATGTGCCACAGTTTCTTTATCCATTCTCCAGTTGAGGGACATCTAGGTCATTTCCAGATTCTGGCTATTATGAATAAGCTGCTATGGGCACAGCTGAGCAAGTGTCTTTGTTGAATGGAGGGGTGTCTTATTGCTTCTTACTGGTGAGTGGAAAGAAAGTCATAGGAATGATATGAAAGTATTTTAACAGTTATAATAAGAACAGACATAAAGAATTAATGTGCAGAAAGACAAATGGGATGTGCATTGAACGTATGACAGGAGTCTACCACAAAAGGCATCTGAAAGATTCTACCTGGCAGTGTTTCAAAGCAGACACTAAGACTCATAACCAAACCCTCGGCAGAGTGCAGGGAATCATATGAAAGAAGGGAAGTTAGTATGATATGGAAAGGATAGGAGCTCTACAAGGACCAAATATATCCGGGCACAGGGTCTTTTCTGAGACTGACACTCAACCAAGGACCATCTATGGATATAACCTAGAACTTCTGCTCAGATGTGGCCCGTGGTAGCTCAGTAATCAAGTAGTTTTCCAAAGTAAGGGAAACACGGACTATTTCTAACAGGATCTCAAGGGCAGGCTGTTTGACCCCCTGCCCCAGGGGAGGAGCAGTCTGTTAGGCCACAGAGGAGGACTTTGCAGCCAGCCCTAAAGATACCTGATAAAACAGGGTCAAATGAAAGGGGAGGAGGTCCTCCCTTATCAGTATCCCCTATTTAGTTTCTTTTGGAAAGGGGCAGGGAGGAGACCAGGGAGGGAGTGTGGGGTTGGGGAGGGAATGAGGGAGCAGGATACAGCTGGGACACAGAGTTAACAAAATGTAACTAAAAAGAAAAATAAAATTAAAAAAAAAGAATTAATGTGCTATCTTTAAAATACAATTTTGCTCATTTTTTAACCACAGTCATGAGTTAATTTGATAAAAGTATTATAAAATGAATATTTATTTGCCTCTCATAATGAAAATAGCACTATTTTAAAAAAAAGTAGGAAGCAAGGAGTCTTGGGGAAGTTTTCCCTAACATCTTAGCCTTATTTGCCACGTTTCTAAATTGAATTTAATGAACCAAACTAAGAAGTCACAATCACAAATGAATTCATGGGCGAGGGGTATGTGGTGAAGAGGGAGGGAGTTGGTGTTTACTGGTGACAATAAAAACGTATTGTTACGTCTTTATTTTTATGAGTGTACTTTTTTGATTATGTGATATTTCTATAAACTAAAGGCCACTCACTCTATATCCAAATGTTATGTACAGCATGAAGGCTTTTCTGGAGCCTTTGGGATAGATAGGGTGTTCTCCCAAGTCCCTGATCCTGCAGATAGTCTCAGACTCTGCGTTCTTGATGCAGTCTTATTTTTCTTTGCTTAACTCACACGAAGCTTCAAAGTTAGGTTGCCCAGATGAATTAAAGTAAACCCAGATTGTAATCACAGAGTGGAAGTTATCTGTATTTATTAATCTTTCTAGAGATTTCTGACTTGATTATATGCTGATAGATTTGCCCCCAATAGTAAAGCTTCCATATCAATATCCAGCTCAGAATAGAGAGAGAGAGAAAAAAAAAGGTTAGACCTACTTTGTTTTAGTTATGCGTCAAAGATTATTGTGAATAGCTAACAAGTTTGGGTTAGTATAGAACCTTGGGCCAAGTTAGGTCTGGGCTTGAGCTAAGTTAACACTGCTAAAGGATTCCAGGGTTTTGGAGAACCATAGTGCAAACTAATTAATATGCCTGTTCTTTCCTACAGCTTAGTGAATGAGAACAGAAGTTTAAATAAAGTCGATCCCTTTATTACTTGTACTCATGCCACTGAAATTGGCTTAATAATATTATATTTCCTGACTCCTATCAAGTTTCTGTAACTGTGCTTTTAGTTTCTTTTGGTTTTTGAGAATAAAGATTTTAATTTTTTATGTTTGTATCACCAGTATACAACAGTCTAATATACAATAAGGACTTCAATACATAAGTTTATAATACATAATTTAAACATCTTTGAATGAGTCAATGAATTAATGAACAAATGAGGAAGAAATTGCCTCTAGATCAAATTCAACAACTGCAAAAGAATTGACTATAAATCTAAAGGTTCTACTACAATATCTGAAGAATGGCTATTAACCAAAGAAAAGCCAGTAGCTTAGACATATAAACATAAGATATGGAAATATTTATGAAACCTTTAAGTCATATCTCTATGTTCATATGGTTTGCTTTTTCCCTATTTAATATAAGCTCATGCTCTGGAAATTTGAAATTTGATATTATGTAATATAGATGCTGTTTAAATTGTAGGAAAAATACTTACTTAGGAAAAACTGTGCCTGGTGAGCTAATACATATCTGCAATCCCAGCACTCAAGAAGGTGAGGCAGGACTATCTTGATTTTTGAGTCCAGCCTATGCTATATAGCCTGATGCAAAATGGAGAGAAAGGGAGTGAGGAGAGAGAACAGAGAATGAAGTTAAAGAGAGAAAGAGTAGGAATGAAAAGGCTTGGAAGGACGAGAAAGAGGAGGAGGTGATGGAGGATGAGGAGGAAGAAGATTAAGAGGAGAAGGGGGGCAGTAGAAAAAAGCAGATAAGCTGTTTGGCTCCCACCTGTAAACTTGCATCTAACTTCTCTGGCCTGTGGTTCTATTACTAACTGCCCTTTCAAAGCCTCTGCTGTCTTGTGCATTTATCACACATGGCCCTCATCAAGTGGTTAGTCATGGGAAAGCAAGCACTTCTACTGTATCCCATGGAAGAAATGAATGAGAGGTTACTTCACATTAGATAGTTAAAACATGTTGATATAGTCTCCATGAAACGATTCTTTTATTAAGGTGTATTGTTTAGTTTTTCTTAAATGAGCACTGTCCTACAAAGGAATGATTTCTCAAGTGATCTGATTTGACAAATGGAAGACTGGAGCTGTATACAGTGACACTTGTGGAGACCTGTCACCTGACTGCATTAACATACCTTTCTTTTGTTAGTGCCAATCATATGTCAGGTCCTGTGATAAGCTACAAGGACAGCATCTGTGACCAATGTAGAAGCTCAGGAAATCCAATGAGAAAACTATCAGCAGAGCTGTAAGAAAACAAAGCAGAGATAAGCTACAATTATACCAAACATTAAATTTAAGCTACAATTGTACCAAAAACAGGCCATTTATAGTTAAGATATTTAGTATAATGACAGAAACCGTAATGTGGAAAAGGGACCTCTGTGGAGGAAAGAGGATAAGGGTGGTGATAAAAGATTGGTGGAGTAATAGCAATAATAATGCACTACACACATGTCTGGCATTATGAAAGGAAAAAACTTGAAAAAGCAAATGTGGTAAACTGTATTTTAAGGAGGAGTGGTGAGGGCTGACAGGTGTGGGAGGGTGATAAGACAGCATGGAGTGCGAGAGGATAAGAATGTATTATTTGTGTATAAGCAATTTTGAAAGGGAAATTTAATCAATAAAAATATCTTTTAGTAACTCCAGGAAAAAGAGAAAAGTACTGCATCCAGTATCATTATAAAATTTTATATCCACAGCATAATATTTTTAGCTAGATAAAATAATGTAGTATCCATATACTTACCCTCAGGAAAAGAGATATCAATCCCCACAGTACAACATTAAAGGCAGTGTACAGAAAAATATGTATACATGCTACCACTTATGGGATAACATCTATATGTTAAGTTATGAATGCAATTGATAAAGTCTTGGAGAAATAAAAACCTAGAATATTGTTTCTCACTTTTAATCACAGCAAATTCTGTCTGAAAAAAAAAATACTGTATGTCTAGGGACAGAAGAGAGAGTTGTTTTCGTTTCATTGTCTTTTAATTTTTTCTTTGTGACCTTGAGTCCAGAAATATTAATATAAAAAGGCCCAATAATTGAGATGCTCCCAAACTCCAAAATCCTGTGATAGGAGTTGAATTAGAATAAAATAAATGGGTAAAAGGAATATAGAAGGATGTGCCATGTTGAATGAAATACAAAATTATATCAACTTTTATCAAATGTTAAGGTTGACATGCTTCGGGGAGACTCTTGAGTGTTCAATTGGATTTAGATTCAAAAGCCATAAGCATCCATCTCACAGAGATTGACTCCAGACTGAATGCCCAGTTTTAAACCCTGTTTCAGCTGCCTAGTTGCTGTGAAACAGTAGAAAAGCTAATGCATTTTTTCTATGCCTGGATCCCTCATAAAAATAGTACATATCTCAGTGGGCAATGATAAGGATCAGTATTTGCAACACACTGAAAAAAGATATTGTATTGGTCTTAAAGAATCCTAGTGGCACTTGAAACGTTGGAAATGATGTCAGGAACTTAACAAGGAGTCTGACATCTGATAAATATATAACCAATAAATTAGATAAGCTTGTTCTATTTTCAAAATGTGTACTGTAGCTCCAGCCTCTGTGAAGTTTTGTGGGGAGGTTTGTGTCCCAATATTCAAGGATTTAAAAAAAAATGGTTGTGGACAGTTAAGAACATGTTTACGCTCGTTTCTGAGTGTGTTCCCCAGTTGTAAATCTGATGAGCTCTTTCTAATTGTTCAGGAACTTGCGAATGGGGCTGTGGAAAGCAGCTGGGTAATACTTCAAAGTTAATCCTTAACCTATTTCTCCACAGGCTCTCTGACTCTGAGAACACATCACGTTCAAGATTCCAAAATGGGATTTGTGATCAATGCAATCTACTCGATGGCGTATGGGCTCCACAACATGCAGATGTCCCTGTGCCCAGGGTACGCAGGCCTCTGTGACGCCATGAAACCAATTGATGGGCGGAAACTTTTGGACTCCCTGATGAAAACCAATTTTACTGGAGTTTCTGGAGATATGATCCTATTTGATGAAAACGGAGACTCTCCAGGAAGGTATCGTTACAATCCTTATTGCTGGCAGTAACGCCTGAATAGTCACTTCTTATCCTGACGGTCTTTCCTTTTTGGTTACTCGGGTTTCTAGGACAGGTTTGGCTAAAGCACATATTCCAAAATGACCCGATACAAATAGCCTCATTTCCCTGCGGCGAAGGAAGAACACCGATGTTAGTACTTAGTATGTAGCTCTGAGTTCATCAGCACATTTCAGAGGCATAAACGTAAACACAGGAGCCTCAATTCATTATAGACAAAGAAAACACCCTTTGCGTCTCTCAGCGCATGCTGATCAGGTTATTATCAGTCCTTGGTTATTTCTTATCACAACACTATTCTCAGACAGGAGCAGTTCTGTTTCTGGTAGTCCCGAACTATGATGGCCATCCTTCTATTCTGTTCACTCTACCTGCTGGTGAGTCATTACATACTCACATACATTTATTTTGTCACCCTGTAACAGAAGCACTTCCATCCTTGTTGAGATAACAAACTGCCTTTCACTCCAAATTTTCTATTATTTTTGCGGCGGTGACTGAAAAATATGGAACTTGTTCATAATTGTAAGCTAGTCTTTAGAGAAATCACTAGGTAATGAAAATTTACCAGAATTCAACCCTATCTCCTATTTCAAAGACTTAAATTCTGCTAAACAATACATTTTGAACACACAAGGGATAATTCATTGAATTGAGAAGTGAGTGATGCCAGAGCAAGGTAACTCCTCTGCCTTACAAACAAACAAATAATCCAAAGGATTCTTTGGCTCTGTGTTCTTCTCCCCGCAGCAGTTTATGCCCAGACACTGTTTGCAGCCAGCCCTGCTGAGAAAATGATATGTGAGTCTCCCCTCATCCTCCCTGCACCATGCAACACGTGTGGCCACACCTTCTGCCAGCAGCTTTGGTTTAGCACATTTCCGCATCCTGGAAGAAGCTGGAGCTGGCCCTGGATACAGCTCTTGGCGTTGCACAAGCAACACTGCCAAGTTGCAGGCAGCTAGCTCCAGGTCACATGGCCAAGTGTAAACTCGGGTATTTCCTATATTGTAGAGACTTCAGGGGTTTTAGACTAGCCCAGGCATTTGCAAACTTAACTGACCTTTAATTATTTTCTACTTTTGCAATCTTCTGCATGTCCATAGTGGGGGAATAGAGATTATTAGTAGCAAAGGAAAATTTACATGTGCTGTATGGCTCAGTACTAAGTCTAAACTCTGATTCCTGGGTTTGGATTTATTGTTCTTGTGTAAATAACTACAGCACCGTTGTTACCCTGGACCCTGTTAATAGATTGCTGATGGGAGTATCACCAGCTCAAGAGCTTTCTTGTCATGTGGCCAAGCCAGATCCACAAACACAATGAGAAGGAAATGTCTCTGTTGGCTCAGCTCCAACCTACTGTGAAACATTATTAAATTAGGCAAAACATTTCTGCTTCATTCACAGTCCTCCTAAAAGTTAGATGTACTTTGGGGCTACTGCTTCTTCACCCATTTTCAAATCTCTTCAAGACTTGTGAAATTCTAAGTACTTCTTCAATAATAGCATGCATATTACTTTGCAAACAACTTTGCGAAGTGGTGTTCACTTGGGGTCTATCCATGCACTACTAAATTTAGGTATTAAATTAAAACATTAATAATTAGCAGTATTACTTTGCAACTTTTTCTTTTGCCAGTGCATCTAGTTTATATGTACAGTGTTTGTACCGAACTCATTGACAAATTATAATACAAATATGTATATAAAATTTGCATGCAACCAAGTCGGGCAACACAATGAGACCCCATCTGTAAAAGTAGAAAATACAGCTAACGTTTAGTGAGTTTGTGTGGTTCAGAAAACACACTAAGCTAAATGATCATTTTTTGAAATCATAAGCAGTAAGCAATATTTTACTTTTCCCGTCTAGCTATAGGAAACGAGGCATACAAAAGGATAAATCGGGGTTAGAGTGATGTCCTAGTGGTACGGAACTTAAGCTAAGGTGAGGAACTGACGTCATATTTCTAACACCCACATAAAGCTTAGCAAGGGAAGATGTATCGATAACTATAACAATTCTACTGTGAGAAGTAAAGGGAGAACCTGGGGAAAACCCTGGGCCAGCCAACACGAAACACACACATGAAAATGACTGACTCACCCAAAGCCATAGTCTAGAAAATGAGTGCTAAGGTTTTCAGTGTCTCAGGCTTCACCACCTCACCACGTCCATCACCCCTACAAAACCACCAGATCAATGTAAAAGAACATATTTTCTGAGAAATGTATTTGCAGGAATTATTAGGTTTTGTGAGGTGAAAAGTTTCTTCTACACTAGATTAAAGGGATTCCCAGCTGAGAAAGAAACAAGAGGAGACGGAGTTAGTGAAGGTTACTGCTAAATCAGGACCATCCTAGAGGAGCCTTGACAAATAAAGGAAGACATTGGTGTATTAATAATGGTTCTCAGTGCTGTGGTTACATACCTGAGAGAAACAACTTACGGGGGAGAGATTGATTTCAACTCTTGATTTGAGGGTTTGGTCCACCATGGTAGGGAATGCATGGTGCAGGAACCAGCTTGCAGCCAAAGAAACGCCAAGCTCCACCTGGACCACAGCTGTAAATGGCCTATGTTTAGCCACTTGGCTGAATCTAAGAAAGTGTGTCCCAGGGGCACAGCTTGGTTACAATACCCGAGAGCCTCTCTTTGTTCAGGCACCCTCTTATTAACAAAAGTTTCAAAAAATGAGTTTCCATTTCTAATTTCTGGTGCTGTCATTATTATATCCTGGTGCTGCTAATGGTTGAGACCCTATGTATAAGGTACCTTTTCTAGTGCAAAGTCTTTGATTTTCTTTAGTGGACCGTAAACCATATAAGTTAGGCACTTTGTCCACCATGCCTGCAACTTTAACTCTACTTGCATGTTTTTTCTTACCAAACTACACAGTTTTCGTAGCTTTCTGATCACTTTTCCTGTAAATACAATTAGAAACAAAGACTAATGAGCACACAGCTTTAATGTACAGGATCTTCTCAGACAGAATTCTGGCAATTTGGTAGAATCCCTCATCACTCCAGGTTTTTCCTTCCTGACTCCAAACAAATGAGTTCATTACTTTAGAATTCACCCTAATTCAATTATGCAGAACACAGCCTGATTCTTTGCCAGCACTTAACTCAGATGACTAGTATCCCAAGCCTGGACAACCTCGTTCTCCTTTTAAAACCTAATTATCATAGCTTTATTAACCACATTTCTGTTTGCACCATGACCTTCCAAAACCCCTCCAGAATTTTTGTTGTCTTCTTTGCTTACAGGACTCTCTGTGTCCTCTTCTACACAGAGCCCAATCTTTCCACATTTCTCTCGGAAACCATCTCCAAATGCTTAAGAACCAGGTCAGGTAGTCATGGCAATGATGCCACCTCTCAGTATCGATTTTCTGTGTAACTGAGCTTTCTGATCACTCTGACAAAATACTTGACAAAGAAACTTAAAAGAAAAAAATAATTTATTTTGGCTCATACTTTGAGTGTGCAATCCATTATGGTTGACAGAGCAGGGTAGTCTTAATATCTCACAGTTGTGGTTACAGGGATATAATTTCTCTTGCTCATGGAACATATGGAGAAAGAGACACGGGTTCAGTATGAGAACCTCAAGCCTGCTTCCCTGATAACCCTAGACCACAGCTAGTTCTCACCTCCTAGAGGTTCCACAATTTCCCAAAACACCTCCACCACCCGGGACCAAGAGATCAAACTCATAAGCATATGGGACATTTTACATTTAAACCATAAAATAAGAAAATAAATTCTGACTCATCCTTTAAGATTTTTAAAGAAAACTCTTTGGCTATTGTGTTTAAACCTTATTTTTATGAGAATTTTATTCAACTCTAACACTTTAATTTTGGAAATGGATCTAGCTGTGCCATAAACTTCAGAATATTTGACTGTACAATAGTTTACATTAATATTGTCTCCATGTACAACAGCAATTCTTAATTAACACATTAACATTTCTGTACCAGAACATATAAACATTCACACTCTGCTCTACTAATGGACTATAAATAACTTCATAACCGTCAGGTTTTATCCTGAGATAAATATAGATGTATTTATGTTTTGCTACCTAATGAGTTGTAGAAAATATTATGGTTTTCAGAGTTTTGTGTATTTCAAAATTGCCCATAAGAAGTGTGAACCATTATTAGGACACTGGTCGGAAAAATAGGGTTGGCAAGGCAAGTCGTGTCTACAGTAATGAAGTTTTAGAGTACATAGTAACATTCGAGTAATATACCATTGTCTGTGCACATACCGTATTAACAGAACTGAGTGGTTAGAGACCATTTCAAAGGATAAAACATTCGCTGTCTAGTTTGAACGCCAAAAATTGACTGGGAAACTTTATCAGAAAGCTGATCTTAAGGTCTTCCTGCTGCCTGTATTGATTGAAGTGGACAGAAAAGATTGAGAACATGTGCTAAACTAAATACAACTTACTATTTAAAATAAAATTAAACAGTATACAGTGGGATGAATGGGTATAAGAATGTAAGATATTGGAAAATAATCATAATAAATAAGGAAAGGCAATGAAATTATACTAGGGAAGTGTTCTTATACTTTATATTACGTGACTAAATATTGACTTTAAGTAGAATAAAAGTCATTCTGTTGTCCCTTAAGCAACTACTGAGAATCTTAAAATAAAAAGGAAGATATATAAAGCCAAAAAAGGGGGAGGTTGTTTAGGGAAGATTCACCTGAAATAAGACAAGAAAACTAGAAATGGAAGGAAATGAACACATGGAACAAGTAAAACACAACAACAACAACAACAAAAACAAAACAACAAGCAATAGAGGCTGCAGAAAGTAGTATTACCTAAATAGTTCTTAATACATGGCTATTTTTTTGGCTAACGGCCCTTGAAAATGTACTATATAAATACTGTTATTTTCCTGGATAATAATAATCTGAATCTTAGTAAAGACATAATCTTTAGGTTGCATAATCACTAATCTATTTTTTATATTACAATTGAAATAGTTTAATCTGTATAGCAAGAGTTCGATCTTTCATAATACTGTATTAAGTTTTTAGTCAGTCTCACTTGCTGGTCTCCCTTAAGATCATGTGTTCAAGGGCAGGAGAGAGATGACTCAGCAGTAACAAGTGCTGCTTTTCCACAGGACCTGGGTTTGATTCCCAGCTCCCATCTGTAACTCTGCCCACCAGGGGATCTCACACACTCTTCTGACTTCTGTGGCAGCAGGCAGACATGCAGTGCATAGACAGACAAGGAGGACACAACATCCTTATGTAAGGTTTTAAAAAACGCTGCTCTGCCTTTTGAACCATAGCTGAAAGTAACTAGTGTGACACTCCATTGCTAATTTTGTATACATTTAATAATCATATACACATTAAGAAACTTTCCTCGCTACAGTTTTACCCTCAAGCGATTGTTCATTTGCCAGTAATATCTGGAAAGCCCTTTCTATGGATGCTTGCTGTAAGTTGCAGAGTTCTATACACTAGGAAATGCCTATATTTCAAGAACAGACCCACTCTGGTTTCTATTCAGGTTATAAATGGAACTTTATTTTAGCTTTTTTTCTTTGTTTTTGAATATATAAAATTGATTTAAATTTTTCTTAAGGATACTTCCTGTAGACAGTTGGAAAGAGACAGCTGTGAAGGAAGTTTTTGTACAGAATGATACAGAATTCAAGAGGCTGGAGTTGGAGAAAGGTGGATGGAGGAGGGAATGGGAAATGGGGAGAAAAAGAGAAATAAGGCTGGCAGCAATAAAATCTCTCTGTCAGGGTCTTATAACTAGCATGGCACTTAAATAAATGTTTTGTAACTCAGATCTTCACCAAATCCATAAAAAAGACATACTGAATGCTTATTGCTCCTTTCAGAAAATGAAATATCTCCTAGATTAAGTAATGGGTAAACACTACAGGAAGAAAGTAAATTTTCAATTTTTACCTAAAATTTCAGTAAGTTTACTTTTGAAAAACTCACGTTTTTCACTTCTGAGGAAGAATGAAATATACATTCCCTTTGTGAATGTTGTTTAGAAGTCTCATTTCTATTCCTTAAAAAAAAAAGGAGGGAGAATCTTTTCAAGGAAAATTATTTAATCCATCTCAACTTTTGCTTAATGCACAGCTACTGGAAGTTGCATGTACAGATAAACAGTCCTGATAGGATGTTTGTTGTTGTGGTTGTTGTTTTACAAATGTATGTAAAAATTCAAAAGGCTAATTTCAAGGGGGAGACTCACAGTCTGTGAATTAACAGTTTGAGGAATTAAACAAAAATTTAAAAAAAAAATGCTTCTTTAAGCCACTTTTTGTCAAAATGGTTCGTGTCATTCTCTAAAGATTTTATTTTTATTATTTAAACCCTTTGTCTACTTACCCTTTAGAGTCTCTGTTATAGAAAACTAAGGTTATTAGACATAGATCATGACTAGTCTAAAGAGCAGAAGGAATAGTAAAAAGTATAAAGGCTTGCTAAGGGTGCTGGTTCTGATATCTGTCTTCTTTGCAATCTACAAATAATTAATCTCAATGAGTTTTGTTTCCATTATCTAAAAAAATAATAGCTTATTCTAGACAGTTTGGAGATTGAAAACATGAATAAATTGTATTATGGCTCATTTTACTGAGCAAATGGAGTCCTTATATCTTTTCAAATCAGTGAAGAAAGAAGTCTCCAGAAACTGACATTTCTTTCACTCTATGAAGTTTAAAGGTTATTTGTTTGCAAAAAAAAGTCATGTTTTAAGACTTAGAATTTCGTGTGTTTGCAGTAGGCAGTGATATAACACATAAATTATTTTTCCTTCACTCTTCTCTGTTCTAATGCCTCAATCACTGCATGTTTAGCAACCGCAGGTTACTCTGACAGCATGGGAGAGGCATCCCTAGAATCTTTATTAGGAAGGGAATTTAGAAAGTTACTCAAAGTAAATTGATGGCAAATAAAAAGCAGTTCAAGAGACACCAAAGTTACTGACCACCAACAAAGTATTAGGATAGATCAATTATGAAAATATAAGTGTAAATTCTAATCAGCAGCAAATAGAGAATGGAATCATTTGACAACACCATTTCAGCAGGTTGAAATAAAATTCATTCTTTACGTTTTTACATAGTCAACCCATATGCCAATTTCATAGACATAATTATAAATGTAAGAATGGCTTCATCTGTATCCATTTTCAAATAGCTAAACATGTTGAGCATTGGAAATTAGAGAGAACATTCATGAATACCTCTGTCAGTATTGAAACTTTGGGAAAGTAGAAAGTATAATGTAGGACATGAGGGACTCCCATACAATCTATAGAAATGTTCATGGCTGTGGGGTGTTTCACTGAATGTCTCTCTTCGGAAAACTGTTTTATACATATCTGGAAAAAGAAGAAGAGGCTTGCCAACAAGTCTTTCAGATATCACCTTATTTTTTTGGTCCCTAGATTCAAAATAATAATGATGGCTAAGAAAAACTGAGAATTAATGGCACACATATACTTTGCAATATTTTTTCAACTGAGATAATTTGAAAACTATTTTTAGTATTTTATAAAACACTTCTCAAATAATGTTTATGCAATGTCTTTAGCCACTGATAAGTGATGAAATGAGGGCAAAATTAGACCTGCCCTTTTTCTATTTTGAAATTTATTCTGTTTAATTCAAAAAATTTCTACAGCTTCAGTTTAAAATGAAATAAAAATGATAAAACAAAGAGGTTTTTTAAAAATACAGGCTCTTCCAGCCTTCCAAAGAAAGGCTCTTTAGTTGTGTACACCAAGGAAAAAAATAAGAGAAAATATGAATGCATATCGCCATGTTTCATAAAATGAAATTTTATGTGATTGAAGAATTCTTGCGAAATTGCCCTTGTGTTTCCGAACACCCAAAAATGAATTCAAAGAATAATCAAATTCCCAGTGAATAAGAAAATCCTTTAGCATGTCACTAGAACATAGTTAGATACCTCTTGTCCTGAAAGAGCAGCAGAAGTTCATGTTTAAAATTCCTGAAGCTATTTCAAAACTGTTTTGCATCCTTCCTGAGATTCCGTCACTTTCTCACATAGGACTGTTTTCTATTTCAGGTATGAGCATGAATCTAAAAACAGGTCTCTGAAGTAAAAATGAAACAGGCAGAATTATGTTATTGTAAACATACCATTGAAGAATTCCAGTGTGGTTTACACAGTAGGAAATGTATTTGGAGCAATGAAACTATTTTCTTTGCATATATAAGTATTTATGGCCTTAGCTGAATAATTATTATATTCTTGTTTCTAAGGTATGAAATAATGAATTTCAAGGAAATGGGAAAAGATTATTTTGATTACATCAATGTTGGAAGTTGGGACAATGGGGAATTAAAAATGGATGATGATGAAGTATGGTCCAAGAAAAATCACATCATCAGATCTGTGTGCAGTGAACCATGTGAGAAGGGCCAGATAAAGGTAAAATAAAATCCACATTTCTTTAATTATTTCAAATTTAGCAGTGCTAATTGTCATTGGAAATGTCTTTTTTTTAATTTGGAACTTGATTTGCTTTTTACATTTTAAGGTTATAATTGAAAAAAGTGAGTCTTTTTTTTTTTTAACTGTATTCTGATCAATGCGTTAGGAAGGCTAGCATTCAATCCACAGGAGTCTGAGTAATTGCTGAGCTCATTGATACAACCGAGAAATCATGTTTAGACCTGCTCACACTTTTAAATAGATATGGATCTATTTAAAGTTAATGATCCCTGAGAATGAGTAGGTTATAGCTGGAAACATATTTAAGAAATAGCTATCAAAAATATCAATGTAATAGTACATTAACACCAATGGGATAGCCAGTCTTGGTGGCAAATGCCTGTAATCTCAGCACTCAGGGATGCAGAAGCAGAAGAATCTCTTTGGGTTCGAGGCCAATCGGGTTTCCAACACGAGTCCAGGATAGTCAAAGGTACACAAAGGAATCCTGTCTCATATTTATATGCATTCCGGGGAAAATGGATACCTGGGAGATGGCACATCAATAAAGCTTTCTAGCAGAACAGCTGACTAACTTTGTTCAATTCCCTGGATTCACATTTGGAAGTAAGGACTAACTCTTGTAATTTATGATGTATGCATAAGTATACAAACCTACACACACACACAAAAGAAAATGGTTTCAGAGGAAGGAAGATGGGTCAGTTTCAATATTTGTTGTTTTTGATATAACAGGCCAATGGTAATTGGTTTAGCAAATGGAGGAAAAAAACTAAGGTCAAAGATACAGATTTAGGAATAAACTAGTTAGAGCTTAAATTGATACTATTTGGATACATTCAAAATGGTCAACCTAAAAGTTTAAATAGAAAATAATAGCAAGGAATAGAGGTTGAGCAGAACAAATTCAGAGAAGGACACACCAGTTAAATGCTGTCAGCCAACATGGTGGTCAGCAGAAGACAAGCCAGAGAAGAGGTGAAAAGTAGGAAAGACATGAAAACCCATTAGCATCTTCTCTAGTTCTTCTGGAACAGAAGGCAACAAAATGGATGGAATACAGTGATACAGAGTATATGAGGAAAAGCAAGTAAGAGATTGTTTGCTACTCCAAGGACACAAGTTTTAAGTTAAGCATGGTTTGCCCTGAAATGAAAACGCCAATGAAAAAGAAATAAAAACATAGTTAAGAAAGCAGAGAGATCTAGTTGTTGAAGAATGATGTCTTGGGAGAAGGAAAATGGTATTGAAATAATTTAATTGCTCACCAAATAAGCATTACTAGTTCAGGTATGCAGCATACTTGAAACAGTTTCCTTGGATCTTTTCAACCAACCATCACCTTTACTGAAACTTACAACACTTTTCAGATGTTGGAGGCAAGCTAAACTATTTTAATATCAATATTAAGGTTCTCAGCCAGGGGACGAAGAAAGTTTGGAAAACTAAGACTAGACATAAGAAAAGCAAGACCAACAAAAATAAGAATAATTTTAACACCTGACAAATGGCTTAACAGCTTGTGGAATTCCTGAAAATATCTGTGACTCCTGTTGTGACGTATGAAAGAAGTTAAAATTACGGCCTGCAAGCTAACTCTGACCTACTGCAAGCTAAATCTGACCTACTGCCTGTTTTCATATACAACCACACTTAAATTTCCATCTTTGATGTGCTGTCTGTACATACGCATGTGTTTTATCAGCACAGTTAGGTAGGTTAGATATGACAACAACTACATCCTCCAGACCTTAAATACATGCTATCGGACAGAAAAGTTTCTGAAACCTTGGCACACGGTAACAGAAACATGATTCATCTCGGCAAGTCAACCTGTAACTGAGATCATCATGTAGAAGCCTTTGTGGATTCATCGAGGGTATCAAGTATTCCTAATTGTGCTACCTATAGAAACATATGATTTAGCAACAGTAAGAATTTTGTCAATTCATGACATTCAGTTTGAACACATACTTTCAAAATCTTTGAATAGCAGAGTAGAGATATTTCTTGGCATGCATCTTCTTCTACCTTATTGTATAGAACTTACATAATGGTAGAGTTTAATGCCCTACACCGTAGTCTTAACATTGGTTATATACTTACATTTGCTTGCTCATTTTTTAATAGTTTTTCATGTAATTCTCATTTTCACTCTGCTCGGTATATATGTTTTTTCTTAATATGACTCAAAGTTGAAATTGAGCACCTTCATTCATAGCAACCTCTCCTGACATTGTCCAGAGATTTATGAACTCAGTTTCCATGGAGGACTGGCATCTTTTCAGTGGCAGTGAAAGCACCTTTACTTCCAAAGTGTTCATAGTTGGAACTACTAAGATAATGCATTGCCACTTGTAATAAGTAATGAATGTGAATCAAAACAGATCATGCAAAAAAGTTAAAACAACTTGGCCTTGAATGATCAAAGAAAATATATCAAAGTGCTGTGATTTGAAGAGACTATTATATGGGAATTGTTCTTGGAAAAGAGAATACATTTAGATTGGCAAAATATTTACATTCATAATAAATAGAAAATGAATAACAGATTTGTGAGCATATTTCAAGAGTGAAAATTCAGTATCTTGAATTTCTCAATCTTTGTAAAGATCTGGAAAGAGTGTCTAGGTATTTTAAGTAAGCCTGCTTTTAATACATAATCTAACAATTGTCTAAGAGTAGTTCAGATTTCACTGAAAATGAAATTCTCCCTTTCTAGGTGTGTTTATAGATATTTATTAATACAGATAGGACAAATTTTAGAGCCTTACATTTTTTCAGTTGCTGATCACTTACACCAAAGAAACTCTATAAAATAAAAAGTTTGTTTAAGATATAACTGCTTTAGTTTCTATGAGGCACTATTAATCAGAATTTCAAATATTCCCTAGGTGATCCGGAAGGGAGAAGTGAGCTGCTGTTGGACCTGCACACCTTGTAAAGAGAATGAGTATGTGTTCGATGAGTACACCTGCAAGGCATGCCAACTGGGGTCCTGGCCCACTGAAGACCTGACAGGTACATGCATCCCAGTGTCAGCACAGTCCTCTGAAATCAGCTGAAAAACGATACAGTCATGATGTAAAAACATCCATACTTCCATGCATTTTTTTAAATGAGGATAGTCTTACTCAAGGGACAGAAAATTTCTCTGGAAACAAAAGCCTCCGCAGAGGCTGACTAATTGTGGAAAGCTTTTGATTTCCAGGGCAGTTCGGCCTGGTTTCTATCCTCACCTCCAGAGTTCTCTTGGTTGTCTATTGGACATACTTGGCCCATCCTCAGGACATCTTATTAGTTTCTAAGTAGACTGTGAGCTTCCTGCTAAGAGTATGAAATTTGTCACAAGTCCGAGAAGAAAAATATTTTTTTTAAAACTTAAATTGTATCTTTTTCTTAGTGAATTTTTCTTCTTGGAAACCTGAAGTTCCCCAATAAGCAATGCTGTTCTTAAGTAGGAGCAAGACAAAGCTGTTCTCTTTGTTTGAATTTAGTTTAATTTAGGGTCTTTATCTCAAAGGCTACTCCATTAATCCATAGTGTTCATTCCATACTGTATATTCATTTTGATATTTCCAGTAGAAAATTCCAAATCCCCACAAACTTCATTCCAACCCATTATCAAAGTACTCAATGCATATACTTACCTACAGGTAAAATACACAGAAACTTATATTATCCTGCTGTCTTAAAGAACCTCACATTTTAATGATAAAGCCAAAATACACAACCATAATTAATATAATGACTGGAAAATGAAGATAACCTTATTAAGCAAATCAAATAAAAAACAAACACAACTGTTACATGTTTATTCTCAGTTGTGATTCCTAGACTTTATAGAGACATAAAAGCTTCTAAACATAGAAGATATAGAAGTAGAAGCAACACTGTCTAGGACAACAGACAGGGCTACTGAGAATTGGAGGATCAAAAAAAAGGATACTTAGGGTAGATTTGGAATATGTTCAAAGTTCATGATATATTTGCTTGAAATTGGTTTTCTATATCTTAGTATAAGAACATGAGGCAAAAACCAGTACTCCCGGAAGAATGCCCACAAGGGATATGTTTATTGCTTCCAGTATTGAGTTGGATTTTTAGCACAGGACTCCTTGAAGATAGGTCATAAGAACATCAGTGTTAAAGTTTCTCCATTACGAGATAAGTGATTACCCATGACTGTTGTACCAGCTTACACCAAAGCCATGATTATAAAAATCCTGTGATCTGGAGCCTTTTGAGGCTTTCTCAAACGAAGACTCTTTTAGTGAGTGATATTTTTACAGGCTTCTTTTTCTTTAAAAGATCTGTTTTAATAAAACATCTAAGTGTTTAGTGGTAGCATTGAGTTCTGGTTTTGCTATTCCACAAGCTCTCTGATGTTCTTAGGCTTTCCAGAGTTGACTCAGTGCTAAGCACTTAGCCAAATACATTTTTTAATAGATGAATTATAATAGGTGTATACATGTACAAAAAGTTAAAATGCCCACAAGAAAAAAGATATTATGAATAGTTTTCTGTGGGTTTAGTGTGGCACAGTATTGATGATTTTTATATGAATTATTATTTTTCTAATTTCAAATTATTGTTGAATTTTAAAACTCTTGTAATTTCAACAATCATGCATAACTAAATACATTGTCAATAAATTCAATGGTCCCCTGATATCTATGTGGAATGGTTTCAGGTCCCCAGATAAATTCCAGACTCCTATAAATTAATCTACTTAAATACCTTAAAAATAAAATAATATCTACATAACATATTCTCAGTGACATATAAGTATTAAATTATCTGTATTTGATTTATAAGACTAAATTCAATGTAAGCACTTATATAAAGATTTGTCATAATATATTATTTAGGGAATAATGACAGAAATGTGAGGACTATACTTGATTAATACAGAATGCATTTTTCTCAATTTTCCCATTTGCCTGCAGTTATTTGAATCCATGAATGCAGTTCCCATGGACAGAGTCATCACAATGCTTCTCAGTGTTACTTTTTGTCTTTTTGCTCTTCTAAAATGATGCTCTTGAAAGTGAACATAACATATTGCTTCTTTATATCAATTGATACATATTTTGTTATGGTTTTCATTATAATAATGAGTGATGTAAATTAAATGGAAAACAAATATGGTTCTCATATTTGGTCCCAGTAGCATAGTCTTTTATGTACCTTTCTATGTTGTGAGGAGAAAAGGTACACACACACACACACACACACACACATACACACACACTGAGAAACTGCAATATAAGCAAAATAATAGTAGATAGAAATGAAAATATTAGAGAAAAAATAGAGAACACATAAAGTTGTCACAAATTATTTCTGTAATAAAATGACTTATTATGAATAAAGCTGTTATGAACATAGTTGAACAAATGTCTCTGTGGTAGGGTAGACCATATTTTGGGTATATGCCCAGAACTTGTATAACTGTGTCTTGAGGTGAATCTGTTCCCGATTTTCTGAGATTGATTTCCACAGTGGTTTTTCAAGCTTGCACTCTCACCAGGAATGGAGGAGGGTTCCCCTTTCTCCACATCCTCTCCAGCATATACTGACACTTGATTTTTTTATCTTAGCCATTCTGATAGGTGTAAGATGGAATCTCAGAGTCATATTGATTTACATTTCCCTGATAACTAAGGATATTGGACATTTCTTTAAACCATTAGCTATTCCTCTGTACCCCATTTTTTAAATTTGATTGATTTGTTGTTGTTTAATTTCTGGAATTTTTTATGTATTTTGGATATGAGCGCTCTGTCAGATGTAGGGTTGTTGAATATCTTTTCTAAATCGTTCAGCTGCCATTTTTTCCTATTGACAGTGTCCTTTGTCTTGCAGAAACTTTTCAGTGTCATGAGGTCCCATTTAATTGTTCTCAGTGCCTGAGCTTTTGGTGTTCTCTTCAGAAAGTTGTCTCTTATACCAATGAGTTCAAGTCTATTCCTCACCTTCTCTTTTATTAGATTTAGTGTATCTGGTGTCATGGTGAAGTGGACTTGGACTTGAGTGTTCGGCAATGTGGTAAATATGGATGTATTTGCATTCTTCTGCATGTATTGGATCCCTTTACTGTAGCTGGACTGCCTTGTTAGGCCACAGTAGGAGAGGATGTGCTTAGCCTTGTAACAACATGAGGTGCCAGGATGAAGTGATACCATTTGCAGGCCTCCCTTTCTCTGAGAAGAAGGAAATGGGGGAATGGAAAGAGGGAGGGACAAGGGTATGACTGGGAGGAGAGTACAAATGTAGAAGTGCTTGTATTTGCCAGTCCAAGATCATTCCCACCAATCTGATAATGGCTCCTGCAGAAACATCAAGCTTTCTGCCCAGGGCTCTTTGCACACTGTTTAGTACTCCCTTAAGCAACAGGATGTAACAGCCAACACCAGAGACAAAGAGATGTCTAAAGAACAATGTGAAAACACAATCAACTAAAGCCAGAACAATATCGCTTTCCCAGAACTCAGCTATCAAAAGCCAATCAGCCCTGGATATCCTAAGACAACTGAAACACACGAAAATGGCCTTAAATATATACTTACGAAGAATGATAATTGAGGAAACAAATAAAGTAAGTAAAGAAATACAGGAAGATAATGAAAAGAGATTGAGGTCTTTAGAGAGAAAATAAATAAATCACTGAAACAAATACAGCTAAGTACAAACAAATAGGTAAAGGAATTAACAAATCATTTAATGAAAGGCAGGAAAATACAAACAAACAGGAGAAAGAAATGAATATGAAAATAAAAATATTAAAGAAAGCACAAACTGAAGAAATTCTGGAGAGGGAAAACTTAGGGATGGAAATAGGAACTACAGAGTTAAGCATCACCAACAGAATATACGAGATGGAGGAAAGAATCTCAGGTGTAGAAGATGAAGACACAATGGAAGAAATTGAAGCATTTGTCAAAAAAAATGTTAAATCCAAAAAAATTTCTGGCTCCAAACATCCAAGAAAATAAGGATACCATGAAAACATGAAATCGGAGAATAATAGGAATAAAAGAAGGAGAAGAGTCCTGGCTGCAAGTACCAGAAAATATTTTCAACAGAATCATAGAAAAAAAACTGCCCCACTCTTTTTTTATAATTTTTATTAATTACAATTTATTCCCTTTGTATCCAAGTTGTAGCCCCCTCCTCCAACCCCTTCCAATCCTACACTCCCTCCCTCTTTTTCTCCTATGCCTCTGCCCCAGTCCAATGATAGAGTAGGTCCTCTTCCCCTTCCATTTGACCCTAGTCTATTGGTTTTCATTTGGACTGGCTTCTTTGTCTTCCTTTTTGGACTGGTAAGGCTGCTCCCTCCTCAGGTGGAGTTGATAAAGAGCCAGCCCATGAGTTCATGTCAGAGACAGTTCCTGCTCCTATTATTGGGGAACCCTATTGGACACTGAGCTGCCATGGGCTATATCTGTGCAGGGGTTCTAGGTTATCTCCATGCATGGTCCTTGTTTGGAGTAGCAGTCTCAGAAAAGACCCCTCTGTCCAGATATTTTGGTTGTGTTGCTCTCCTTGTGGAGCTCCTGTTCCTCCAGGTCTTTCTATTTCCCCCTTCTTTTATAAGATTCCCTGAACTCTGCAAAAAGTTTAGCTATGAATCTCAGGATATGTTTTGATACCCTGTTGGGTAGAGTCTTTCAGAGGCCCTCTGTGGTAAGCTTCTGTCCTGTTTCCTGTTTTCTCCCTCTTCTGATGTCCATCTCATTTGCCTTTCTGAATAAAGATTGAACATCTCACCAGGGTCCTACTTCTTGATTAGCTTCCTTTGGTGTAGTGATTTTAGTATAATTATCCTATATTATATGTCTCTATCCACTTATAAGTGAGCATATACCATGTGTGTCTTTCTGCTTCTGGTATAACTTATGCAGGATGATAATTTCTAGATCCCACCATTTTTTGCCTGTAAATTTAATGATTTCCTTGTTTTTAATTGCTGAGTAATATTCCATTGTGTAAATGTACCACAATTTCTGTATCCACTCCTCAACTGAGGGACATCTGGATTGTTTCCAGCTTCTGACTATTACAAATAAAGTTGTTATGAACCTAGTTGAGCAAATGTCCTTGTTATATATTTGAGCATATTTTGGATATACGCCTAGGAATGGTATCGCTGATCTTGAGAAAGCACTATTCCTAATTATTTGAGAAAGTGCCAGATTGATTTCCAAAGTGGTTGTACAAGTTTACATTCCCACCAGCAATGGAGGAGGGTCCCCCTTTCTCCACATCCTCTCCAGCATGTGTTGTCACTTGAGTTTTTTATCTTAGCCATTCTGATGGGTGTAAGGTAAAAATCTCAGGGTGGCTTTGATTTGCATTTTCCTGATTACTGAAGAGACTGAGCAAGAAGAGATGCATATAAGCATACAAGAGTTCTACATAACTCCAAATATATTAGGCCAGAAAAGAAAATCTTTCTACCACATAAAAATCAATACACTAAATGTACAGAATAAACAAAACATATTAAAAGCTGAAAGGGGAAAAGGCCAAGTAATATACAATGGCAAACCTATCAAAACCACACCTGACTTATCTGCAAAATCATAATATACAGAAGGCCTGTGCAGACCTAACAGGCCTATACAACTTTTTATCCAATCACAAGTATATACTTTCTTCTCAGCAACTCACAGAACTTTCTCCAAAATTGACCACATAGTTTGTCACAAAGCCTCAACAGGTATAAGAAGATTGAAATAATCCTTTGTATTCTATGAGACCACCATGGAGTAAACCTAGACCTCAACAACAGAAATAGCAAAAAGCTTACACACACATGGAAACTGAGTAACTCTCTACTCAAAGACTACTGGCTCAGGAAAAAAAAATAAGATAATTAAAGACTTCCTAAAATTCAATGAAAATGAAGACAAAGCATACCCAAACTTATGGGACACAATAAATGCAGTGCTGAGACAAAAGTTCATAGCAGTAAGTGTCTTCATAAAGAAATTGTAGGCAACCCATCCAAGGAACATAACAGCACATCTGAAAGCCCAAGTGGGTGTGAGTGGAGAAACAGACATACCTAAGAGAAGTAGATGGCTGGGGATAATCAAACTTAATTCTAAAATCAATAAATTAAAAAAAAAGATAACAGCTCATAGAATCAACTAAACCAAGAGCTTGTTCTTTGAGAAAATCTATCTTAGATAAACTCTTATCCAAACTAACCCAAAGGCATAGAGGCACTATCCAAATCAACACAATCAGAAATGAAAACGGGGACATAACAACAGACACTTAGGAAATCCAAAGAATTATTAGGTCTTCAAAAGCCTGATGCTACAAAATTTAAAAATCTAAATGAAATGGTCAATTTTCTTGATAGATTCCACTTAACAAAGTTGAATCAAGATTAGATTAACAAATTAAATAGTCCTATATCTGCTAAAGAAATAGAAGCAATCATCAAAAGTCTCTCATCAAAAAAAGAAAACAAAAACAAAAAACCTGGTGCCAAATGGTTTCAGTGCAGAATTCCACCAGTGCTTCCAAGAAAAGTTAATTCCAATACTCTTAACTATTCTACAACATGGAAACAGACGGAACATTACCAAACTTAATCTATCAGGCCACAGTCACCTTGATACCTAAACCACACAACAACCCAACAAAGAAAGAGAATTTTGATCAATTTCCTTTATAACACTGACACAAGTACATTCAATAAAATACTCCCAAACTGAGTATAAGAATACATCTAAGCTATCATCCACCAAAACCAAGAAGGGTTCATCCCAGGCATGCAGGGTTGGTTCAATATGTGGAAATCCATCAATGTAATCCACAATATAAACAAACTGAGAGAAAAAAATGTACAAGATCATCTCCTTAGATGCCAAAAAAAGCATTTGAAAAAAATCCAACACCCATTCATGTTAAAAGTCTTGGAGAGATCAGAAACAGAAAGCACATACCTAAACATTGTAAAGGCAATATACAGCAAACCTATAGCCAACATAAACTTAATGGAGATAAACTTAAATCAATTCAACTGAAATCAGGGACAAGGTAAGGCTTCTCATTATCTCCTTATCTCTTCAACATAATTAGTATTTGAAGTCATAGCTAGAGCAGTAAGACAACTAAAGGATATCAAGGGGATACAAATTGGAAAGCTGGAAGACAAAGTATCACCATTCACAGACGATATGATAGTATACATAAGAGACCTCAAAAATTCAACCAAGGAGCTTCTACAGCTAATAAACACCTTCATCAAAGTGTCTGAATAAAAATTAACTCAAAAAAATCATTAATCATCTAAGATAACCCATGTTCATGGATCAGTAGGATTAACAGTGAAAATAGCAATCTTACCAAAAGCAGTCTACAGGTTCAATGCAATTCCCATCAAAATACCAACACATTTTTTTTATAGATCTTGAAAGAATAATTCTCAATTTCATATGGAAAAACAAAAAAATCAGAAGAGCTAAAACAATACTGTACAATAAAAGATCTTCTGGCGGTATATGAATCTCAAGCTGTTCTATAGAGCAACAGTAATAAAAATGGCATGTACTGGCATAGAAACAGACTGGTGGATCAATGGAATTGAATCGAAGACCCTGAAATAAACCCACACACCTATGGAAATTTAATTTTTGACAAAGAAGCCAAAACCATACAACGAAAAGAGGACAGCATCTTTAACAAATGGTGCCAGTCTAACTGGATGTCTACATGTAGAAAAAAATGTAAATAGACACATATTTATAATCCTGAACAAAAGTTAAAGTCAAAGTGTATCAAAGACCTCAACATAAAACCAGACACACTAAATCTGTTAGAAGAAAAACTGGGGAAGAGTTTTGACCTCACTGGCACAGGAGACAACTTCCTGAACAGTACACCAACAGCACAGGCTTTAAGATCACCAATTAATTAATGGGACTTCATGAAACTGAAAAGCTTCTGTAAAGCAGAGGACACTGTCATCAGAACAAAACATCAGCCTACAGACTGGGAAAAGATCTTCACCAACCCTATATCTGACAGAGAGCTAAAATCCAGAATATATAAAGAACTGAAGAAGGTAAACACCAACAAATCAAGTAATCCAATTAAAAAATGGGGTACAAAGTTAAAAAGAGAATTCTCAATAGAGGAATATTGAATGACAGAGAAACACTTAAAGAAATGCTCAACATCCTTAGTGATTCTGGAAACACAAATCAAAACGACCCTGAGATTTCACCTTACATCCATCTGAATGGATAAGATCAAAAACTCAAGTGACCACACATGCTGGAGAAGTTGTGGAGAAAGGGAAAACCTGTTCTATTGCTAGTGGGGATGTAAACTTTGGAAATCAATCTGGTGCTTTCTCAGAAAATTAGGAATATTACTACCTCAAGATCCTGCAATACAACTTGTAGCCATATACCCAACCAATGCCTCACCATTCAATAGGGACATTTGCTTAACTGTATTCATAACAGCTTTATTCATAATAGCCAGAATCTGGAAACAACCTAGGTTCTCTCAATGGAGGAATGGATACAGAAAGTGTGGTACGTTTGCGCAATAGAATACTACTCAGCAATTAAAAACAAGGAAATCATGAAATTTGCAGGCAAATGGATGGAACTAAAAAAGATGATCCCGACTAAAGTAACCCAAAATCAAAAAGACACACATGGTATATACTCAACTATAACTGGATATTAGTGATAATATAAGATAAACATACTAAAATCTATTGTCCTAAAGAAGCTAAACAACAAGAGAATCCTAGGGAATATGCATAATCCTCATTCAGAAAGAGGAGAATAGACACCAGAACACTTGAAGGAGGAAACAAGAGAGGAGCCTACCATAAATGCTGTCCTGCTCTTCCACGTTTGTTTCCCAAGATTCGGATGTGGAAATACACATTCCAAGTGTATTTTCTTCTTCATTACTGTACATCCAAAAATCACCATTTCAGGTTTGTGTCGCTCAATATCATATAGTCACATACATTCTTCCAACAAATATCCAGCTCCCATTCCAGTAAATCCTTCTTCATTCTCTAGTTTTCTCAGTGACTAACCCGAGTGACCTAAAATTTCTAATCTTGGTTATGGATATGCATCATTTATCAAACATGGTTATACAAATAGATAAGTATTTCTAATCTACCGCCTCTCACTTTATATATGCCATTATTTCCATTTGGCTACTATAATAACTTCATTTGAAAATCCCAGATATAAGCCCCCAAGGCCACTTTTCTCTTGCCACTGGGCAATATGTATAAAATACAGAGCCATTACCTTATTTATTTGTTCATACTATAGAAAACAATAAATTTCTCTTACCTAAGATCTCTACAGCAAAACATGAATTGATTAAAACATTTGTTTTTAAAATGTAAATTTTACATAAGGAGTTTATAAGAAAATGAGCCCCCAAATATAGAGGTTAAATTTGATATTCATATATATCTATATATTTTGAAAATAGTCAATAAGAAGTACAGTTAGGTAAAAATTAGTCCAATGAGAACAAATGATGTTTGGAGGGGCTATGATTAGCAAGGCATGTGGAGAGTTCTTTCCCTGATGCGGTGTCAGTAGCGATAAGGATGTTCTTTGCATCTGGGTATCAAAAGGGAACCTATTGAATGAGTGTTTGATGACTTTTGTTTAAAGCAAACGAGCATGAGGAATCTGACAATGATCTTTTTGCTTCTGCTATTTTCTCAAATGCTAAATTGATATATATTTAAGATTCATTGTTTTGAGCCCATCACTTAGCATTTGTAAATTGTTTCATACCTATGTAGGCATGAGAGGTAGATTATATTCCAAGATTATAACATGACATTCACAATTCACTCTATCTCAAGCCATCCTATTCTCTTCTAGTTTTAAGTACCATCTTTTCCTACCTTTCATTTTGAATTCTAACATCAATTCCCATATGCAGACAATGTTATTTTCTCCATACCTGTACATGTAATTTTCTCTGCATAAAATATGTTCACCCTCCTATTTTGCTTGATTAATTCACTCATACCTTGTTTATTTACTCCCTTCCCTTAAAAATTACAGCTTCTACTAAAGTCAATAAAATGTTACCTACTTGTAGATCTCTGGGGCTTTCTTGGCTTCCAAAGGACCCAATCATGTAAAACTTATTAAGAAAATGTTTTCTTTCCAATTTTTTTTATTAATTACACTTTATTCATTTTGTATCCCCCCATAAGCCCCTCCCTCCTCCCCTCCCGATCCCACCGTCTCTCCCCTTTCTGCATGCATGTCACTCTCCAAGTCCACTGATAGGGGAGGTTCTCCTCTCCTTTCTGATCTTAGTCTATCAGTTCTCATCAAATTGGCTGCATTGTCCTCTACCATGGCCTGGTAAGGCTGCTCCCCCTTCAGGGGGAGGTGATCAAAGAGCAGGCCAATCAGATTATGTCAGAGGCAGTCCCTCTTCCCATTACTATGTAACCCACTTGGACACTGAACTGCCATGGGCTACATCTGTGCAGGAGTTCTAGGTTATCTTCACGAATAGTCCTTGGTTGGAGTATGAGTCTCTGGGAAGTTCCCTGTGTTCAAATTATCTTGTTCTGTTGCTCTGCTTGTGGAGTTCCCATCCCCTCCAGCTCTTACTATTTCCCACTTCTTACATAAAATTCCATTCATTCTGCCCATCAGTTGGCCATCAGGCTCAGCATCTGCTTTGACAGTCTATACTGCAGAGGCTTTCAGAGGCCCTCTGTAGCAGGTTTCAAGGTTGTTTCCTGTTTTCTTTCCAATTTTTATGTTGTCTTGTTTATATTGAGCTTCAGCTGCCATGAACTTTTATTTGGAAAGAAAAATATTTATTTTCATCTTTTTGAAACCTCCTTTTCTGTGCTGAAGATGCAAAGACCCCCTTATTTATTTCTACAGCAATTTATGCTTCCTACTTTAAGTCATTTTTAAAATCAGATATTAATATATTACATACATATATACATATCAAACACCATGCTAGGTACAGAGATTCTACCTATGAGAGATGTATAAGACATATATCAGTTATACATGAGGTTTAAAAATATGTGATGCTGAAAATTACATTCTCAATGAAAAACATACAAGCAAGAATTGAAGTAGAGTGTAGTTTCCCAAACATAGCAAAGGCGAAGAGTTTTTGGGGCTTTGTAAAATGGAGGCTGAAGAAAGGAGTATGGAATATAGAGAAGACAGAAGAGGCAGGAAAGCTAGACATAGACATGCAAATCTTTTTGTGGTCTCATAAGCCATGAGGTAGTGTTGAGGGGTGTGTGTGTGTGTGCCTAAAGTGGAAATTTAGTACATACATGCCTACCAGCTTTAAAATGATGATTCGTGTGTGTGTAAAACGAAGGCTCATAAATCAAGAGTGTTATACAGGTAGAAACAGCCCAAGAACAGACTCATTAACTAATGAACTTAGATTTCATCCTGTAGATAGTGTGGGATTTGCAGAGGTTTTCAAACAGAATAATTAAAGGATTTGTTTCTGGCTATGAGCATAGATGTGAATGTAAGTATGTGTGCCCTCACTGAGGAGGAAATAGAAACAGTTATGCTTTACCTAACAATCAACGGGTACCAATACCAGCAGTGAGAACCATAAAAAAGATCCCTTTTTCCAGAGATATTGACATTCTAAATGTTGGCAGATGTAATAAATGGTTGGTTGGTAATAGCAGAGATGACAAGAGCAATGTGGGATTACAGATCAATAGAAGATAACCGTTGCATCTGAAAATCACTTCTTCAATAAACTGCATGTATATATGAATCAAAGTAAAAAGAGTAGCTTCCTGTTTGAAAATTAGAGAGAAGACTATTTGGGAGGTTAAATGCTGGGAACAAGAAGAAACAGTGTGGAGAAGAGAGACAGGACAGCTGCACAAATACCACACCTTTTAAGGTTCTATAAATTATTGTCAATAAAATTAAAGCCATTTATTTATTCAGTCATCTAGTAATTCATTCAATAAAAGCATATCTCTGGCTTTGATGCAGGTAAGGAAAATATCTTTTCCTTCTATCATGCACAAATATGGGGTGGAGCCCTTGTGTCAAAAGATAGATTAACAAGAGAAAAGCATTATAGTTATTCAACACAAAGTTTAGTTTTTTCAGCCTTAGGTTTGCTAATTTTGTTTTCTCTTTAAGACAGGGCATCCCTATGTTTCCCAGATTGGCTTCAACTCCTGGTCTCACCTAATGCCCCTGCTCCACCTTCATGAAAAGCTGGTCCTCAGTACAGTACAGACCTACAATACCACACGCAATTAATATTAATTTTTGAGTGACATAAAAATTCCCTCAAGTAATATGAACCTGAGAGCACAGTTAAAGCTGAGTGCTTATATGCCTGTGTTAGATTTTAAAAAAAAAGAAGAGACTTGTGGTAAACTGTGGTAAGGAAGTCAATGGCTGAGCTTCATAAGGCTTGTTTGTTTCATTTCCTTCCTGTGCGCTTCATCTTGGCAGGGGAAGATGGTCTTGTCCTCCAGCTATAACAGTGGGAGAGGTCTTTCCACTAAAATGTCTCAAGTAATGAAGAAGGAGAGGAAAGGACAAGAAGTCCCTTATTTTTTCATGCTATTTCTGAAATTCTGTATGCTAAGGCAGTATTGAGGTATAGTATGACATGAACCTTATCTCAGACAATATTCTAAGTGCTAAAATATTTCTGTAAACTAACCAGACAAAACACTCTGCCCTTCTATCCTAGAAAATAGTTTTCAGCAATGCCATTATCTCTAAGAATACCCAAAAATCAAATAAGAAAAGAAATGCAATCCTTGTGGACAACATTATAACTATTATTTACAGAATGGTAATAGAGAATGGATATTAATGTTAACCATGAAATGGAGGGATACTTATTTCATATTGGTGATATCATCTGGAAAGAGTCACATAGAAATCACAGAAGAGATTCAATTATATTTGAAAAGTGCCTCCATGGAACTAGGTATCATCTAAAATTAACATGACAAGATGTTAATATTTTTAAAATCTTGATTTTTTCATATCATATTTTATAAATTTAAGTTCTTAAATTAGAAATATTTCATAACCTTTTTCTAAATAATATTAAAATATAAAATTAAAAATAAATGACTGGAATATTAATGGCAAGAAAACTAAAGTAATGAGTTTTACAGAAATCAATGTGAATTTATTGGTCTATGGACTAAAATAATAGAGTGAATATTAAAATCAATGAAGAAACTTGATTGAGAATTAAGATTGGTAAAATTGGGTAATTTATTCTCTTATTTAAAAAAAAGCAGTTCAATAATTGTTCAGCTTTGAGAAAGGAAGGGAAAGAGGCAAAAAGGAACAATTTGGGTAAGGTTGTCAGAAGTTTCTTTTTTTTTCTTTTTTTTAACTTTTATTAATTACACTTTATTCATTTTGTACCCCCATAAGCCCCTTCCTCCTCCCCTCCCGGTCCCACCTTCCCCCCTTTCTGTATGCATGCCCCTCCCCAAGTCCACTGATAGGGGAGGTCCTCCTCTCCTTCTTTCTGATCTTAGTCTATTAGTTCTCATCAGAAGAGGCTGCATTGTCAAAGTTCTAGGTTCTTAGTTTCCATTTGCCAGAAACCTTTGAATGCTTCACCATTCTATGCTTTACCATTTCTTGGCACTGTAAAATTCCCTATTAAAAAATATATATGTTTGTATATGTATTTATAAATATATATACAATTTATAGTACATATTTTTTCTGCTAAAGAATTTAAAATAAGTTGCAAATAGCAAGATCCTCAGATTTTTAACTCCCCTATCCAAACCTGCAAAATCGCTCCCTGTTGAATTTGTCAGGGGTTGGCACTATTCAATAAATCCGGTGAAAATCAAATGTAGAATTTACTTGGCTTTCAAACAGAAACACAGTGGGAAACCTTGTGACAGGAAGTTAGAATGATTTCCTGCTTTTCATTCACAAAGCTTCAAGTGCAGAGCTGTCAAAATGTAAGGAAGGTAGTGCATGTCAAGATTTTCAAGTCAACAGGAACATTCTCTAGCAAGCCTTCTGTTTCTTTGAGTGACTTAATTGCTTTGGAGTTGGGAAACTGAATTTTCATGTCAGAAGAAAACAGTGAGCAGAGTTAAATAAAGAATCCAGGGGGAATCTGGAGAAGTAATGGAAGCACTGCTCCGGACGGTGAGCAGTGACAGGTCTCTGAAATCCAGAGCCTGAGCTGCCCTCTGCAAATGTTTCTTTAATACATATTTCTCCTTTCATTCTATTTTTCTGTCTTCTAACATCTACACTTACATAATAATAATAATAATAATAAAAGCAATTGCTTGGCACTGCTAATAGCTGTATCATCTTAAGTATTTTCTGTTTCAATCCTACAATGTAGATACCATATTGTACAACTGAGATACCTAATATTCAGGAAAATTGTATATATTATTTAGGATCATAAACTTCTAGGAAAATCAAGTCCAGCGAGGCTATGCTATGCTACCTCCCTTTTTGCAGCAGTGTCAATTTTTAGTCCCATATTTCCAGAAAATTATAAGGAAAAATAATTTAGATTCAATTTTGTCAAAATATTAATTATCTCCTGGATGTTCTAGTATTTTTCACTCTAAATTTGATTAAATTGTGCTAATTTCTTTCCATCACACAGAAATGGGAAAATCTTGCCCTTTATTAAATATTATATGTTTCTTATCCCTTTTTTATAAACTTAGATGACTACTATTTATTTTTCTTTTTCTACCTATAAGAGCATTTGCATTACTAATAGAACATATTTTTAGAATGGTGCTGTATAGTTTTTGGCTTCTAGTTTCCACAACAATCAAACAAGAACCACTTGCTACACAACTGACTGTCCCCTCATTCGTTTATTTATAAACAAATTTATTATTTTTCACACAGTGCTAACTTTTTTCTGTTGACCTAAATGAAAAGTGAGTAACCTTCCATTATTGGAGATTCACATGTCTATAGTAGACGCCTGACTTAAGTAATCTCGTTGGGACCTTACAGTGATTGGACCACATACCAGATGCAATGATGACACAAATGATAGGATTATCCATTAGCAAATAACATATTGAGTTGCCAGACTCAGCACAAACATCCAGCATAGCGGTGATAGATGCATGAGTCCTGCTCTTGAGTATTCTAGAATATGGCCAGACATAAATGCAAATAAAGATTTAAATATATGACGTTTTCCTCCCCTAAAATAAAATGTGATTTAACTATAGTCAAATAAAAGAAGAGAGAGATCCATAGATTTCAGTATGTTTATCCTATATTATATGACTAATATCCACTAATAAGTGAGTATATACCACACATGTCTTTCTGCTTCTAGGTTACCTGACTCAGAATGATCTTTTCATGTTCCATCCATTTGCCTGCAAATTCATGATTTCCTTGTTTTTAATAGATGAGTAGGATTTCATTGTGTAAATGTACCATGGTTTTTGTATCCATTCTTCAGTTCAGGGACATCTAGGTTTTTTCCAAATTCTGGCTATTACAAATAAAGCTGCTATAACCATAGTTGAGAAGTTGTCCTTGTTGTATGGTTGAGCAACTTTCAGATATATGCCCAGGAGTGCTATAGCTGGGTCTTGACGTGGCACTACTCCAAGTTTTCTGAGAAAGCTCCAGATAGATTTACAAAGTTTACATTCCCTGCAGCAATGGAGGAGGGTACCCCATTCTCTACATCTTCTCCAGCATGTGTTGTCTTTTTTTTTAAATTTTTTGATTATTACAATTTAATCACTGTGCATCCCAACTGTAGCCCTCTCTCCAGTCTCCTCCCAATCCCACTCTCCCTTCCTCTTTTCCCATGTCCCTGCCCCAGTCCACTGATAATGGAGGTCCTCCTCCCCTTCCAGCTGACCTTAGCTTATCAGGTCTCATCAGGACTGTCTGCTTTGTCTTCCTCTGTGGCCTGGCAAGGTTGCTCTTCCCTCATCTCTTCTCATGCCCCTCTCCAAGTCCACTGATAGGGGAGGTCCTCCTCCCCTTCCCTCTGACTCTAGCCTATCAGGTCTCATCAGGACTGGCTGCAATAGCTTCCTCTTTGGCCTGGTACAGCTGCACTCCCCCTAGGGGGAGGTAATCAGAGAACCAGCCACTGAATTCATGTCAAAGACAGCACCTGCTCCCCTTACTAGGGAACTCACTTGGAGGCTGAGCTGCAACATCTGTGCAGGGGTTCTTGGTTATATCCATACATGTCCCTTTGTTGGAGTATCAGTCTCAGAAAATACCCCTGGGCCCAGACTTTTTGGTTTTGTTGCTCTCCTTGTGGAGCTCCTGTTCCCTCCAGGTTCTTTCTATCTCCCCATTCTTTTATAAGATTTCCTTCACTCTGTCCAAAATTTGGCTTTGAGTCTCTGCATCTGCTTTGATACCCTGCTGGGTAGAGTCTTTCAGAGGCCCTCTGTGGTAGGCTTCTGTCCTATTCTGTTTTCTTCTGCTTCCAATTTCTATCCAGTTTGCTTTCTGAGAAAGCATTGAGCAACAACTCTAGGGTCCTCCTTCTTGTTTAGCTTCTTTAAGAGTATAGATTTTAGTATGTTTATCCTATATTATGTGACTAATATCCACTTATAAGTGAGTACATATCATGTTTGTCTTTCTGCTTTTGGGTTACCTTACTCAGGATGATCTTTTCTAGTTCCCATCATTTGCCTGCAAATTTCATGATTTCCTTGTTTTTTTTTTTTTGTTTTTTGTTTTTTTTTGTTTGTTTGTTTGTTTGTTTTTTACTGAGTAGTATTCTATTGTGTAAATGTACCACACTTTCTGTATCCTCTTAGCCATTCTGAGGCTCGTGAGATAGAATCTCAGTCGTTTTAATTTGAATTTCCCTGATGACTAAGGACTTTAAACATTTGTCTTTTTTTTCATTAACCTAATCTTTTTTAATTAATTTATTTTTTATTTTCATTTTTTTAATTTTTATTTTTATATAATTACAGTTTATTTACTTTGTATCCCAGCTGTAGTCCCCTTCCTCATTCCTTCCCAAACCCACCCTCCCTCCCTCATCTCCTCTGCACCTCTTTAAATCCACTGATAGGGGACTTAAAGGTCCTCCTCCCATACCAGCTGAACTTAGCTTATAAGGTCTCTTCAGGACTGGCTGCAATGTCTTCCTCTGTGTCCTAACAAGGCTGCTCCTCCCTCGGGGATGGGAAGGTCAAAAAGCCAGTCACTGAGTTCATGTCAGAGACAGTCCCTGTTCCCATTACCAGGGAACCCACTTGGTGACTGAGCTGCCATGGGCTCCATCAGAGCAAGGGTTATAGGTCATATCCATGCAAGGTCCTTGGTTGGAGAATCAGTCTCAGAAGAGACCCCTGTGCCCAGATATATTTGGTAATTTATTTTGTACTAATTACAATTTATTCGATTTGTATCCCAACTACAGTCCCCTCCCTGGTCCTCTCCTAATTCCTCCCTCCCTCTCTCTTCTCCACCCATGCCACTCCCCTAGTCCACTGATAGGAAAAGTCCTCTTCTCCTTCCATCTGACCCTAGCCTATCAGGACTCATCAGGAGTGACTGCATTGCCTACCTCTGTGGCCTGGTCAGACTGCACCCACCTCAGGGGGAGGTGATCAAAGAGCAGGACACTGAGTTCACATCAGAAACAGTCCCTGTTTTCATTTCTAGGGAACCCACTTGGACACTGAACTGCCATGGGCTACATCTGCGCTGGAATTGTAGGTTACCTCCATGAATAGTCCTTGGTTGGAGTATCAGTCTCAGAAAAGATCCTTGTACCATATTTTTTTTTTCTCTCTCCTTGTAGAACTCCTGTTCCCTCCAGGTCTTTCTATCTCCCATTCTTTCATAAGATTGCCTTCACCCTGCCCAAAGTTTGGCTATGAGTCTCAATCTCTGCTTTGATATCCTGCAGGGTAGAGTCTTTCTGCCATTTGATATTCCTCTTTTGAGAATTCTCTGTTTGGCTCTGTACCTCCTTTTTAAATTGTATTATTTGTATTTGGTGTTTAATTTCTTGAGTTCTTTATATATTCTGGATATTAGCCCTCTGTCAAATGTTGAGTTGCTGAAAATCTTCTATTATGTAAGCTGTTTTGTTCTCTTTTTTTCATTTTTTATTTAACTTTTATTAATTACACTTTATTCATTTTGTATCCCCCCATAAACCCCATCCTCCCCCCTTTCTGCATGCATGCCCCTCCCCAAGTCCACTGATAGGGGAGGTCCTCCTCTTAAAGGAGCCCCACAAAGCTAAAAATAAAGCTCGGCCAGGGGGACTGCAGAGAATGATGCATCAACCAAAGACCATATATAGAGATGACCTATACCCCCTGCTCAGATGTAGCCCAAAGACAGCTCAGGCTTCACATAGGTCTCCCTAGTAAGGGAAGAAAAGACAGTCTCTGAAATGAAGTAAGTTGCCTGGTCCTTGATCACTTCTCCCTGGTGGGGTGACCTAGGCAGCCCACAGAGCAAGAGGATCCAGGCAGTCCTGATGGGACCTGATAGGCTATGGTCAGACAGTAGAGGGGAGGAGGGCTTCTCCTATCAATGGACTGGGAGTGGGATAAGATAAGAAGAGGGTGAGAGGGTGGGATCAGGAGGAGATGAGGGAGGGGTCATACAAACTGAATAAATTGTAAATAAGAAGAAGAAGAGAAAAAAATAAAGCGAGAAAAGCAAGAGTAAAAGAGTGTTAGGACTAGAGGATTCATTGATCACTATAGGACCATCCATCAATAAGAGATATTTGATCAGATCTTTGGAGGACCTACTGGGAGGAAAGGGAATGAGCTTATGACAAAATAAGCTGGAAAAACATTATCAGGCACAAAGACACCATAAAAAAATATTTATGTCACATCTAAATAATATGAAAGCATCTGAAAGTATGTTTTAAAACATTCTAGACCTTTAGAATCAAGTGCAAAACATTTGACACATTTTTTATAAAAGTTTTCTTTATGAGAGCCACCTTTTCCTAAATAAAATAAATGCCATAATGACGATAGCTGTAAAACAAAGTGCCTGTTTTCACAACAGAATTCCCCAGGTCCCTGAGCACTATGTAGAACGCCCTTTAGAAATTTAACACATACAAATCCACCAAAACAATCTAAAGAAATTAAATTTATGTCAAATACAGAGTAAAAATTACACTGCAGATTCTGACTATATTTAAGATAACCCTCCAAAAATTAATTTTTATTAACCTCTAAGAGCAGAGTTTAAATCCATCGGCTTTTGGAGTTGGTTGACAGCCATGCTCAAATCCACTCTACAAATGATTCAGTGTATGACATCAAACAAATAAATATCCTTCATTTTTGAATGTCAGCTTGCTTTTCCAGTAAATGAAGGTAAGAATAACTAGATCAGAGAAGGTACTAAATAGAATGTAAAGAGCTTAAAAAGCCTGTGCTGCAGGGTCTTTTCAGAGACTGACATTCAACCAAGGACCATGTATGGATATAACCTAGAACCTCTGCTCAGATGTAGCCTGTGGTAGCTCAGTAACCAATTGGTTTCCCATAGTGAGGGGAACAAGGACTATTTCTAACAGGAACTCAATGACTGGCTCTTTGACCTCCCCACCCCCAAAGGAAGGAGCAGTCCTGTTAGGCCAGAGAGGAGGACTTTGCAGCCAGTCCTGAGGATACCTGATAAAACAGGATCGGATGAATGAGGAGGAGTTCCCCCCCCTATCAGTGGACTTGGAAAGGGGCACGGTGGAGATGAGGGAGGGAGGGTAGAATTGGGAGGGAATGAGGGATCGGGACACGGCTGGGATACAGAGTTAATAAAATGTAACTGATAAGAAAAAAATAAAATTAAATAAAAAAAACCTGTGCTGGTTGTAATATTTTATAGTTTTATAATTAATATTGTATAATTTATAATATTTTATATTATTTATTTATTAAAGTTTTCAAAACAATAAGTGAAGACAAGTAGATAGTTTAAAAGTGTAGGAAACACTGGTTCTTTTTGAGCGTTGAGCTTGATGAGGTTACTCCCCTCTTTGTTAAGAACAATGTTGTTTGTTTTGATAAGATGCCACAACTCTCCTGTTGGAAAGTTTTAAAATGCCTCCTGACTCTTCCAGTGTCTCAACTTTAATCAATTTATAAACAGTTTACAACCAGAAAGTAAAAACTAGTAAACTAAGATATATATACACCTGTGAATATCATTTAGTCCAGGGGGGAAAAAAGTACTGAAAGCCCCACTCTCAATGAAACTCCCTAGAACTGGTCCTAAAGGAAAACATAAGAAAGTGTGCATCCTATCAGACACACAACAATGAGAAATAACCACAGTGTTCTTCATGGTAATCAGTCTGTGGTTTGGCCAAAACAATAGCATTGTGGTCAGAACCACTCTGATGTGGCCAAACTAGAGAAAACAATGTGGTTTCATTGATCTCAATTTCCTCTAGCCTACGCAAAGTAAGTTATCACATTCCTTCCAAAGAACATAAAACATTGCAAGTTAGTGCTTAACCCTATATTATTTAACTGACTTGTGGAAGGCTTCAAGAATGATTAGCATATTATATGAGTGATGTGAAGGAAGTAAAGGCTTCCTATCGTCACACCTCTCAAAGAATGCAGTAAGCAGAGTGAAAAATACAGAGTGTCATGCCTCATTGTTCTTACAGCTGAAGACAATATAATACCCTTTTCTTGGAGCTACTGACATGTAAAGAGGCCAGGAGATCTATCAGCCTGTCTTCCACCTGGAACAGCATAGGACAGTCTAATAAAACACAGGCAATTTAGCAGAGATTGAGTCACTTTTGTTTTACGTGCATACCTCTCCTTTCTTCCTTTTCCTCATCACATAACTACCCTGACACTGCTGAAGCCACATCTTGTTTTTCACAGTCCTTACAGCATTTTCTGAACTGTAGGCAACCAAGTATTATCATTTTTCATCTGTAAGTCCTCAGTGATTTCCCATCTAAGCTCTCAGCAGTGATACCCTGAGACATTCTAATTCTCTGGTGACTGTGCTGTAAAGTGAACCCTCTGCCGGTCTCTGCATTCTGGCTGTTTGGCTTACATCTCCTCGACTCTTTCCATGTTTGTATTCCTTCTTCTGGAGTTCCTTTCAAACGCTCCGAATTTTTCCTATCTAAAGCTCGTTAACTGAAAATAAATTTTATAATAATGCCTCGTACCTTATAATAATATTGTATCAAAGGTATTAACACCCCTAAAGTACTCAGCAGACTGCCTAGTGCTGATGTCACAAAGCACAGCATTTGGAGGGTTCTCTAAAGAAACTAACAACTTCCTTTATATCACCATAGTGCAGACCCATTACCTTGAAGTTTATGCTCAATAATGCATATTGAATTCAGAACCAATGCTTTAGATGTGCTGTGTGAATAATTTTCCATCATTTAGTGGTTAGGTGAAAGCATTAATCTTTCCCCATGTGTCTTTCTTATGTGTTTTGTGGGTTGGTCCCATATTTTATTTCTGTAATAAAAACTAAACATTTTATTTAGTTATATAATACTTTTGCTCACTTGGGAAGTACTCATAAGATTGCATTACTTAAACATTCAGAAGGAGTAGTCTTGGAAAGAACTGTTTGTGTAAGAATATGCATATGATTTTGCAAGCAGCCTTAAGAAAAGATATATAATCTGAACTTCAAGAAAGTCCCAGTTTACCTCAAAGCAAACGAAAATCTAGGTTATGTGGAGGTAGAGAAGGAAGACAGTTTGGCTTAGAAAGTGTCTGCCAAAGGTTTGCATCAGAAGGTAAGAAAGCCTTTGAATAGAAGGAAGGAAAACCTTAGCAGTGGAAGAAACTGCTTCTCAGTATTCAACTCAATTTAAAAAAAAAAAAAATGATTCCATGAATCTGTCTAAAGATACAGGAAAAGTGTCTTGACCACCCTTCTGCCAGTTAGGAAAGGTAAATAAAAATTAACACCAAAGCCCTTCTTTCAGTTTATATGATATTTGTAAGTCAGGGACTGTCTGTGGGTTTAAAGTGAAGACTTTGATGTTTGAAAGCAATGAAATACTAAAATAGCTTTAAGCATTGTATGAATTCAGTCCTGTGAAGTTGCTTCCTTCATCTTTTCTAGGTTATGTCCTTATCCAAGAGTAATTCTATAAGGGCTTTTGAGGAGTCAAATGTTCACTATAGTTAATGTAATTCATTATTGTATCTATTTTACGTGTGGAGACCAAAAAATATACTCTCAGAAATGCCTGCTTTTCAAGCTGAACACAAAATAAATGTTTGTCTTCTTATTCCTCACCTGGTCACTTCTCTGGAAGTGTCAGTCATTTACCTTACCCCACTGTGAATAATAACTCAGGCACTGTCCTTGGTTCTCTCCATAAAGCAATACCAAAGACATAGACTCTGTCCTTATATTGCTTAACCTAATCTATGACACAGTCCAGCAAACTGACACAGACTAGAGAGACTGATGATCTCAAGGGAGGAACTTGTCACTCAGGCTTAGGGAATCAGAAAAGTCATTCTATTAGAGGATCTACAAAATGGAAGAGTAATGAGGAGCTAGCTGTGATGAGATTTAAGGGGAACGTAAAAAGGGAGGGGCGTGTGTCTGACGCACTTATTATTTTGGCCTATCTGCTGTGTTTTTCCACTCGTATTCAACTGCAGCAGTGTGACCAGAAGGCATATTTTTCAAAGCTGTTCTTTGCAAAGTAACCTGTGATAAGCCTTCCCTTCAACATTCTGCAGTGCTATTATATCATTCTTTATGTTTTAATTCTAAAATAAATCTTAGTGGTAATTTTCAGATTTTGCTATAAAATACAGCCAATAAAGAACAACAACAATAAATAGCTCGACATTTTTCAGCTATTCAAAGGAGTTTTATTAAGGAAATCTAGAGCAAAGGGTAATAAGTTATGTAATAATAAAACAATGTTTTTAGTGTAAAAATCTATGATGGGGATGAAACTCTTCAGTTATGATTGTGTCGCTGTGAGGCTACTCAGCAACAATGTGGAGAATGTGCCTCAGTTAGTCCTTACTCTTTTTTTTGTCATGGGTGTTCTGTGTTAGAAAACCTTAGGGACACAAGAATGGTAATTTACTAGACTATGTCTCTGGCTGGAAAACATCAGGATACACATACAAGAATGAAACCCTCCTCAAGAGCTTGGAGCAAAGAGACCCCTTAGAAGGGGCATGAGTTTATGCCACAGTAAAGATCAAGCAAGTCATCACTAGCCCCACCTCGCCCAGTGCAAACATTCTAATTGATTGTGGTATTTTTTTTCATACTGAACAGCCTTGGGACTTCCAGTGCTTCCTCTGATGGACTTAAAAAAAACCAAATAGGTAAAAAAGGTAAATGAGTAACATCAGGGTTTTGATCTCAGTCTCAGCTCATCAACATATCTTATTCAACTTCATATGACCCCTCTGTGAACTAGAGACAATGATATTTGCCTGGTTTATTTCTAATGAAAATCACATACAACTTCTAGGATAGGATCTGATACTTCCTGCTATGCAAAAAAAAAAAAAAAAAAAAAAAGTGTTAGTTCCCACCTCCATTCACTCTGACATAGTGAAAACAAACCCACTTCTTTTTTTAATCTTTTTTTAATTTTTTATTAATTACATTTTATTCATTTTGTATGCCCCCATAAGTCCCCCCTCCTCCCCTCCCGATCCTACCCTTCCTCCCCTTTCTGCATGCATACCACTCCCCACATCCACTGATAGGGGAGGTTCTCCTCTCCTTTCTGATCTTAGTCTATCAGTTTTCATCAAAAGTGGCTGCATTGTCCTCTACTGTGGCCTGGTAAGGCTGCTCCCCCCTCAGGAGGAAGTGACCAAAGAGCAGGCCAAACAGACTATGTCAGAGGCAGTCCCTCTTCCCATTACTATGTAACCCACTTAGACACTGAACTGCCATGGGCTACATCTGTGCAGGGGTCCTAGGTTATCTCCATGAATAGTCCTTGGTTGGAGTATGAGTCTCTGGGAAGTTCCCTGTGTTCAAATTTTCTTGTTCTGTTGCTCTCCTTGTGGAGACCCTGTCCTCTCCAGCTCTTACTATTTCCCACTTCTTACATAAAATTCCATTCACTCTGCCCAACAGTTGGCCATCAGGCTCAGCATCTGCTTTGATAGTCTGCAGGGCAGAGGCTTTCAGAGGCCCTCTGTGGTAGGTTCCTAGTTTGTTTCCTGTTTTCTTCTTCTGGCTTTCAGAAGCCCTCTGTAGAAGGTACCTAGGTTGTTTCCTGTTTTCTTCTTCTTCTGATGTCCATCCTCTTTGCCTTTCAGGATGGGGATTGACTGTTTTAGTTAGGGTCCTCTCGCTTAGTTTCTTTAGATGCACAGATTTTAGTGGGTTTGTCCTATGTTGTATGTTTATATGAGTGAGTATATACCATGCGTATCTTTTTGCTTCTGGGACAACTCACTCAGGATGATCCTCTCCAGGTCCCACCATTTACCTGCAAATTTCATGATTTTCTTATTTTTCATTGCTGAGTAATATTCCATTGTGTAGATGTACCACAGTTTCTGCATCCATTCTTCAGTTGAGGGGCATCTGGGTTGTTTCCAGCTTCTGGCTATTACAAATAAAGCTGCTACAAACATGGTTGAGCAAATGTCCTTTTTGTGTACTTGAGCCTCTTTTGGATATATGCCTAGGAGTGGTATGGCTGGATCTTGAGGAAGTGCTATTCCTAGTTGTCTGAGAAAGCGCCAGATTGATTTCCAGAGTGGTTGTACAAGTTTACATTCCCACCAGCAGTGGAGAAGCGTGTGTTATCACTTGAGTTTTTGATCTTGGCCATTCTCATGGGTGTAAGGTGAAATCTCAGGGTCGTTTTGATTTGCATTTCCCTAATGGCTAATGAGGTTGAGCATTTCTTTAAGTGCTTCTCTGCCATTCGATATTCCTCTACAGAGAATTCTCTCTTTAGCTCTGTTCCCCATTTTTTAAGTGGATTACTTGGTTTGCTGCTCTTCAGCTTCTTTAGTTCTTTATATATACTGGATGTTAGTCCTCTGTCAGATAAAGGGTTGGTGAAGATTCTTTCCCAATCTGTAGGCAGGCGTTTTGTTTTGATGACTGTGTCCTTTGCTTTGCAGAAGCTTTTCAGTTTCATGAGGTCCCATTTATTGATTGTTGCTCTTAGAGCCTGTGCTGTTGGTGTTCTGTTCAGGAAGTTTTCTCCTGTACCAATGAGTTCTAGAGTATTCCCCACTTTTTTTTCTAGCCGATTTAATGTGTCTGGTTTTATGTTGAGGTCTTTGATCCACTTGGACTTCAGTTTTGTGCAGGGTGATAAGTATGGATCTATTTTTATTTTTCTACATGTAGACATCCAGTTGGACCAGCACCATTTGTTGAAGATGCTATCTTTTTTCCATTGTATGGTTTTGGCGTCTTTGTCAAAGATCAGGTGTCCATAAGTCAAACCCACTTCTTATGTTAGTAGTTACTATTAAAATGATCCCTAACATTTTAGGTAGAGATTATAACTTTATATGTGGCATGGTTTTAAAATTACATTCATTTACACATGCATTATTATTCATGGCAGGAACGTGTAGGCCATAATCCTCATGTGGAGGTTATAAGACCGCTTGTAGGAAAAGATTCTTTCCTTCTGTGGTGTGAGTTCTGAGAATTAAACTAAGTTTATCAGGCCTTTTGTCTATCACCCTCACCCTCTGAGTCTTCTTTCCAGTCCCATGGCATGTTTCCATTTCTTGCTAAAGTAATGGTTAAAGCAGTGAGCTAGTGTGCCTATCCTAAGGAGGACTTGGGGTCTTGGTGGATGTTTAAAGCCTTTAAAGTAGTATCCTTGTTCTTCATGTGTGTCCCCTAACAACTGGAGCGGGGACTGTCTCTGAATCTGTTGCCTGACTTTAGAATCCTTCCCTTAGCCAGACTGTCTGGTCTGGCCTCAGTGGGAGAACATGTTCTGCGACCTGATGTGCCAGAGTGGGTTGGTACCCATAGGAGTCCTTCCTTTCTCTGAGGAGAAAAGAAGGAGAGAATGGAGAGGGAGTATGAAGGTGAACCTGGGAGGAGGGAAGGGAGGGAGTGATCTGGTAGAAAAGGGAATAAATATATAAATAAATGAAAAGCATACTTAGTGTTGCAATTAACAGACTTTTTTTTTTTTTTTTTTTTTTTGGAAAGAATGGGTCTAGATTGTATAAGTAGATAGTTTGTTAGAGATTAACTTCTGGATGAGGCATGTGGCTTGGCGGGTAGGAACACTTGCTGTGCAAGCATTTGAATCTGAATTCAAATCCCCCGAACCCCTGCATATAAACTAGGAATGACTAGTAATGCCTGTAATCTTAAGATGGAGACACAAGAAATAAATTGTTCAGATCCAGTGAATTTTTCCAAGTGATAACAATCAACGATAAAACACCTATAAAATGCAGGGTAGAATAGGACTATTTCTAATATAAAATATTTGTTACATCTAAGGGCTGCTTTCCTAGTTTTGCCATTTTTAGACATCATCTTGTACCTAAAATCCAACCTAGCAATAGAATTCATACTTTCATCTATAATACTACATAATACCTCTGCACTTTAGACTTTCTAGATGCAGAGGAAAATGACTTGCTCCAGTCACTGGGATGACAATTGCATAGTTTAAATTAAATATTAATTTCTGAGTTGCTATGCCAACCATAGAAATGATTCTCAATATACTAAGACATCACTTCTGGAAAAATGACTCCTGATTAACTTCAGGTGCTGACAATCGGTCAAGAATACAAATTTAACACATTCCTGCATGTATTAAAAACATATTGAAATTACTACCATGTGCTATAAATAGATTAGTTACCTAAGTTTTATCAACTCATAAACTATTTTCATCTGAACTATGAAGGTATTGAAAATTTTATCTGAAGCTATCTGAATAATAAACATAGAAAGATGGGGGCTATCTTCCTTACAGAAACAAGTTTCAAGCATCCCTGAGATTTCCAAGATGTTATTCTAACATCTTGGAAAATAAAGAAAGGGGAATAGATAATAAATGGCATGATGGTAGAAGAGATTAAAAGCAAATATGATATTTTAGTCATCAGTCAGCATTCTGTGCACAGAACATATCTTTTGCTTCTGTGTAAAAATATGGCCCCAATGTCCCCTTCTCATTTTCTTATGGCTAAAATGGCCTGACTATCAGCTAAGAACACACAAGTCCTGTTCTCATACATTTTCAGAATCAAATTTCTTTTACAAGAAATGTACCGGAGTTGAAGAGATTGTTAAGTTGCTTCTTCTCCATCTGACTTAGAGAAATACATTGACATCTGTTTCTAAGTTCCTCAGCCTGAACAGGCAGTTGGAAGAGAGCTTGAAGTTTGTATCTGTCAGGGAACTGTTAGCCATGAGAACATTGTGTAGATGTGCTGTCTAAATGTGAAGCAAAACACCAGCTGTGAGGGAGCAGCTTTAGGGGCTACAGAGGTCACCGAGTCATCAATCCTCTTATGAGATCTACAAATACATCAGTGGGCTCACACAGTGAAGGAAATGATCCTGGTAGCTTCCTTCCATGAACAAGCTGTTGTGCTTTCAGTTTAAGGTGCTAAAAGGTGTGTTATTCTAGTGAAAAGAAAAATTGCGGGCCAGATATAAAAAAGGAAGAAGCCAATAGGAAGCTAAATAAGTGATGACGAATAATGACCATTGTTTTCTAACCTAAAGGCCCACTACTAGAAAAGAATAAAACACAGGGAACTCAATGGCTCCGATGAAGATTAGCAATCCTATACATGATAATATTTAATAAATTAGTAAACTCATAAAAATGTAAACAGACTGTAAAATATATGCACTCCAGACTCTTAGTTAATATCTGACCCTACGTCTTTATACTGACAATGAAATAAGCATAAAAAGTAACCCATTAGTAAAAAATAATAACCAGAATTTAGGAAAAAATAAAGAACAAAAGTAAGAATAATATAACCTTTCAGAGGTTTGTTGACCAATATACATGTTAAGACTATAACGGTTGTGAATTTAAATTTATATTACAGTAAAAAAATTTGTATTATTTTATGATTCTTTGAAATTTGGTGGAACATGTTCTGTATTAGAAAGAACACTCTCAGTCAAAAAAAAAATAGACCTCATGGTAGAAGAAGGTAGATATACTTCCAAACCTGAAATTAAAATTTTCCAGTGATTTGGTTGGGCTGTGTGAGAACTGAGAAAGAATCTGAAGTGATGTTACTATATGGGGCTAGAGTGGGTTACACAATAAACCATTTTCCTTTGACATCAGAAACACTTTCTTGCTGACCAGTCAATCTTAGGCACTCTCTTACATATTCTTCTTCACCTACTTGTCATTCATGCAAGATTCTGCCCTCATCTGTGTCTATAAATTTTTTCATCAATTTATGATTCTTTAAAACTAGAAACAGATCATTTTGAATTAGCTACAGCTTGGAGTTTCTGGTGCCATGTACTCACATGGCCATAGATACATAAAACAACACATCCAAGCCTGCAGAAACAAAACATCACCATAACATATGACACTTCCATTGTAACAGGGTTTGTCTTATTTAATAGTACTGTTATTGGTTCACTAGAACCAACTCACAAAATCCTCAGTCTACTTCCAAATTTCTTTCATTACTAGTTCTGTAATGCCCTCATTATATATTGAAATGTAATCATTATTACATTGAAATACTGACTGTGAGTTTTGTTCTTATCATCTCCAAGTGTGTTCTTTTAATGGCTTTAACACTATTTTTCATGTCCCATATCTCATTTTCACCACTAACTTCCATCCTTCCCAACATAATCTTTTTTATTTTTATTTTTTCTTTTTTTATTACAATTTATTCACTTTGTATCCCAGCTGTAGTCTCCTTCCTCATCTCCTTCCACTCTCCCTCCCTCTTCTCCTCCCATGCCCCTCCCAAGTGCAATGATAGTCCATCTGACCCTAGCCTATCCAGTCTCATCAGTACTGGCTGCATTGTCTTCCTCTGTGGCCTGGTAACACTGCCACCCTACCCAAGGGAAGGTGATCAAAGAGACAGCCACTGAGTTCACATCAGAGAAAACCCCTGTTCCTCTTACTAAGGTGTCCATTTGGAGACTGCAGGGGTTCTAGGTTATTCCTATTTCTATGAATGGTCCTTGGTTGGAGTATCAGTCTCAGAAAAGATCCCTGGGCATTTCAGAGGATTCAGAAAAGACCTCTGAGCTCCTTGTGGAGCTCGTGTACCCTCCTGGTCTTTCTATCTCCCCCTTCTTTCTAAGATTCCCTGCACTCTAACCAGTTTAGCTATGAGTCTCAGCATCTGCTTAGAGACCCTGCTGCGTAGTCTTTCAGAAGACCTCTGTGGTTGGATCCTGTCCTGCTCCCTGTTTTCTGCTACTTCCCATCTCTATCCTATTTGCTTCATGAATGAATATTGAGTGTCTAACCCAGGGTCCTTCTTCTTGCTTAGCTTCTTTCTGTGTACAGATTTTAGTATGTTTATTCTATATCATAAGTCTAATATCCACTTATGAGTGGATATGCCATGTGTGTCTTTCTGCTTCTTGGATACCTCACTCAGGGTGATATTTTTTAGTTCCTTCCATTAGCCTGCAAATTTCATGATTTCCTAGTTTTTAATTATCGAGTAGTATTTCATTGTGTAAATGTACTACAATTTCTGTATCCATCCCTCAGTCCAGGGACATCTAGGTTGTTTCCAGATTCTGGCTATTACAAATAAAGCTGCTATGAACATGGTTAAGCAAATGTCCTTGTTGTATACTTAATCATATTTTGGATACCCTGCACAAAACTAAAGTCCAAACTGATCAAAGACCTCAACATAAAACCAGACACACTAAATCAGTTAGAAGAAAAAGAGGGGAAGAGCCTTGAACTCATTGACACAGTATACAACTTCCTGAACAGAACACCAACAGTGCAGGCTCTAAGATCAACAAAAATAAATGGGACCTCATGAAACTGAAAAGCTTCTGTAAAGCAAAGGACACTGTCCTCAGAACAAAATGACAGCCTGCAGACTGGGAAAGGATCTTCACTAGCCCTATATATGACACAGGGCTAATATCCAGAATATATAAAGAACTCAAGAAGTTAAAAAGCAACAAGTCCAGCAATACAATTTAAAAAATGGTGTACAGAGCAAACAGAGAATTCTCAATGGAAGAATATAGAATGGCAGAGAAACACTTAAAGAAATGTTCAATGTCCTTCGTCATCAGGGAAATGCAAATCAAAACAACTCTGAGATTTCACCTTACATCAGAATGGCTAAGACCAAAAACTCAAGTGACAACACATAATGGAGAGGATGTGGAAAAAGGGGAACCCTTCTCCATTGCTGATGAGAACGTAAACTTGTACAACCACTTTGGAAATCACTCTGATGCTTTCTCAGAAATTTAGGAATAGTGCTACCTCAAGATCCAGCTATAGCAACTTCATCGTTAAGCTACTTCATCTTACCTGATAAAACAGGGTCAGATGAAAGGGGAGGAGGTCCTCCCCAATCAGTGGACTTGAAAAGGGGCAGGGAGGAAATGAGGGAAGGAGGGTGGGATTGGGAGGGAATGAGGGAGCGGGATACAGCTGGGATACAGAGTTAATAAAATGTAACTAATAATAAAAAATTTAATTAAATTTTAAAAAAAGAAATAAAGGTTTCCAGAGATGGGGGGAAAAAAGCTACTTCATGTATGAAAAGCCTTCAGCAACAATGAGAGTGGTCACTCTTGGATTTACCATATGGCTCAATCATTCATAAAATGAATGAGAAATCATCTTGAGAACCCTATCACAGAATTGTCCACCCAGGACGACAAAGTATTTGTACAGAGCCCAGAGCTGTGCAAGTTGCTTATTCAAATGATATTTGTATACCACTCCTGGGAACATTTTCAAATGACTCCCTATTCTACCCTGGAGGAACTTGCTCATCCATGTTTATTGCTGTTATATTCACAATTGCAAGAAAATTAAACCAGACTATATGCGCATCACCAGATAAATGAATAATGAAAATGTAGCATATGTTTAAGATGAACTTTTACTCAGCTCTTTCAAAAAATGAAATTTTCAGGAGAATTGATAAAACTGGAAATGAATATATTAAGCCAGGTGACCTAGTCTCAGGAAAACAAAAACTTTGTATTCTCTCCCATATTCAGACCTTATATATTATATGTATATAAAAAACCTTTAGTGTTTGTGTGTGTGTGTGTGTGTGTGTGAGTGTGTGAGTGTGTGTGTGATTAAGAATAACAATAGATATGCTAAAGTAGACAGGAGAAAACCCAGAAGGTCTCAATCCTACACAAAGAATTTCAGGAAACTAAAAAAAGCTGGGAGCAAGAGAAATAGTCTTCCCAGGGAAGAGCATACCAATTGAGTATTACCAAATGATCAGACCTCACAGCATACATACAAGTAGCATTATACAAACTGGGCAGGTTGTAGTTCTGTATTTAGGAGTGTGTGTGTGTGTGTGTGTAACAACAACTAATGAAAAAGAAAGCATGGATTTGAAAGACAGCAAGGATGGATATATGAGAGGGTTTGGCTGAAGGAAAGGAAACAGAGAAGTGATGAAATTATGATTTAAAAAACTAAAAGAAATAATTAAAAGGGGGTTATGAGCAGTATAGACTCTGAGACTAGATAGGAGAAGAGGGAAGTAAAATATTAGGTGCTGAGAAAGTAGAAGTAAGAGAGAAGAAAGGTGAAAAAAGGCATTGGAGTAAGAAGACTCAAGAGAAGTTCAGGGAGGAAGAGAATGGGGAGAAACAACAAAAACATCTTTTTGAAAAAAGCTATCATGATGCTTAATATTTACATGCTAATATTTTCATCTAGTTTATTATTTCTCATTATTATTATTTACAATTTATTTATTTTGTATCCCTGCTGTAGCCCCCCCATCGCCTCTCAGCCTTGCCCTCCTTACCTTTCTCCCCCCCATGTCCCTCTCCTAGTCCATTAATAAGAGGAGGTCCTCCTTTCCTACTATCTGACCCTAGCCTATTAGGTCTCGTCAGGACTGTCTGGATCCTGGCTCAACCATTAAAGGCTAGGCTCACAACCAAAACTATGCTACTATTTATTATACAAAAGATTTACCTCCCTAGCAGAGAGTCCTGCCTCAAAATATCCATTTGCACATCAAATAATTATGGTGCAATTTCTGTGACTGAAATCTCAAAATGTCATTCTGCTGCAAGATTAATCGATCATTACACTATAATGAGTCTAATCTATTCATGAATAACAGCTACAAAAGGACTTTGTGCAGTGGTGTCACCGCTGAACTACACAGAGGCTTTCTAACTAGTTCACATTAAATGAAACAGTATTCACATGAAAATATAATTTCAGATAAAGTCCAAATAATGACATCACATGAGAGTCACTTCTTAAGCACAGTTTTTCAGAACATAGAGCTAATGAGTTGCCATTAGGTACACACATGAGGGAAATGGATTGCATATTGAGAGTTCAAGAATCTACCTCACAAAACATGATGGTTAATGCCATCCGATGCAAAGCATTGAGAAATTGGGGATACTCATTACATTTAGATAAGAGGGAATTAAGAACAGACTAATAGAAAAATGTATAAAAAGAAAGCCCTTAAGTTAAACATTCAACATTTTCAGTTACTTCTTTATGTGAAAGAATCCCTGTTTCACATATCACATAGAATTACTCCTACATTAGTAATTTCATGTGAACACTAAAAATGCATGGTCTGAGAGCAGAAAAAACATCTATGTAATTAACTGCTTTTAACAATGACATTCATGTCAAATCGTTGCCATAAAAGCATTTTCCTTAAGAATAACACTAGAAATTCATGGTCTGAGAGCAGAAAAAAACTTCTATGTAATTAACTGCTTTTGACAATGACGTTCATGTCAAATCATTGCCATAAAAGCATTTTCATTAAGAATAAAGCTAATAGTGATCGTTTCTTTTTTTAAATTTATTTTTATTTTTAATAATTACAGTTTATTCACTTTGTATCCCCCCTTACCTCGATCTCTCCTCCCCACCCAATCCCACCCACCTTCCCTCTACCCCATCTGTGCCCCACCCCCAGTCCACTGATAAGGGAGGTCCTCCTCCCCTTCCCTCTGATCCTAGTCTTTCAGGTCTCATCAGGAGTGGCTGTATTGTCTTCCTCTGTGGCCTGGTAAGGCTGCTTCCTCCTCAGGGGGAGGCAATTAAAGAGCAGGCCAATCAGTTCCTGTCAGGGACAGTCCCTGTCCCCATTACTATGGAACCCACTTGGACACTGAGATGCCATGGACTACCTCTCTGCAGGGGTTACAGGCCATCTCCATGAGTGGTGCTTGGCTGGAGTATCAGTCTCAGAAAAGACCCCTGTGTCCAGACTTTTTGGATCTGTTGCTTTCCTTGTGGAGCTCCTGTCCTCTCCAGGTCTTACTATCTCCCACTTCTTTCATAAGATTCCCTGCACTCTGCCCAAAGTTTGGCTATGAGTCTCAGCATCTGCCTTGCTACCCTGCAGGGTAGAGGCTTTCAGAGGCCCTCTGTGGTAGGCTCCTGTCCTGTTCCCTCATCCAATATCCATCCTCTTTGCCTTTCTGAATGAGGATTGACCATTTTAGCCGGAGTCCTCCTTCTTGATTAGCTATCTTAGGTTTACAGATTTTAGTATGTTTATCCTATATTATATGTCTAATATCCACTTATGAGTTAGTATATACCCTGTGTGTCTTTCTGCTTTTGGGACGCATCACTCAGGATGATCTTTTCTAGATCCTACCATTTGCCCACAGATTTCATGATTTCCTTGTTTTTTATTGTCGAGTAATATTCCATTGTGTAGATGTACCAAAATTTCTGTATCTATTCCTCAACCGAGGGGCACCGGGACTGTTTCCAGCTTTTGGCTATTACAAATAAAGCTGCTACAAACATGGTTGAGAAAATGTCCTTGTCGTATACTTGAGTGTGTTTTGAATATATGCCTACAAGTAGTATAGCTGTATCTTGAAGAAGCACTATTCCTAATTGTCTGAGAAATCGCCAGATTGATTTCCAAAGTGGTTGTACAAATTTACATTCCTACCAGCAATGGAGGAGGGTTCCCCTTTCTCCACATCCTCTCCAGCATGTGTTGTCACTAGAGTTTTTGATCTTAGTCATTCTGTTGGGTGTAAGGTGAAATCTCAGAGTCTTTTTGATTTGCATTTCCCTGATGACTAAGGAAGTTGAATATTTCTTTAAGTGTCTCACTGCCATTCTATTTTCCTCTGTTGAGAATTCTCTGTTTAGCTCTGTACCCCATTTTTTAATTGGATTACTTCATTTTTTGCTGTTAAACTTCTTTAGTTCTTTATATATACTGTATATTAGCCCTCTGTCAGATATAGGGTTGGTAAAGATCCTTTCCCAATTGGTAGGCAGTCGTTTTGTTTGGATGACAGTGTCTTTCACTTGATTGTTTCTTTTGAAAAGTACTTTCTGAGTATAAAGGAATTTTTTTTAAGTATAAACCAAAGTTCTATCACACACTAAAGAATAAAAGGTAGCATTTTTAAGTTCTTATTAGTTAAGGAATTAAGCATTTTTTGAGAGAAAAATTTGCCTGCCAGGGGCTGCTTTCCAGCTGGTTGTACAGTTAAGGATGACCTGGGACCTCCTCTCTCGTGTGATTACAAGCATGTCCCACCATCCCACTGTAGTTCATGTAGTGCTAGAAATAAAATTTAGGACTTAGTGCATTCTGGGTAAGCACTCCATCAACTGATTTGTAGCCTCAGCCAGTTTTCTTTTAATATATAATTATTGTATATGAATATAGGTAACTGAAAACGTGGACACAAATTTATGCATTAGCTGATATATATTTGTTTGTGATTAAAGATGTATATACTAACACATTTACTCTGGAATAATCACAAAATTTTAAGTTAAAAGATCTTTTACTTATTTTAAAATAATTTTTAACAAAATAAAATTTATTTTAACAAAATAAAATATAATAAGGTAAAGCAAAACCAATCCTATTGAAGTTAGATAAGACACGCCAACAGAAGACTAAAAGAGCCTCAAGAGAAGGCATAAGATTCAGAGATCCACTCATTAACACATTCAGGAGGCCCGTAAAAGTACTAAAATGAAGGCTACAGTATATATGCAGATATTTATGCATGGCCAGTGTAGGCCTCGTTATTGCTGCTTCAGTCTCTTTGCATTCATATGCGCTTTGTGCATTTTCTTGTAGAGGACCCTGTTCTTCTGGCGTCCTTCATCCGCTCTGGCTCTTACACTTTTTCTGCCTTCTCTTCTGTAGATATTCCCCATTAGAGCTGTGTGTTCTAGGTCTCTCTTTTTGTATAGTATCAGGGTGTTGGCCACTGTATTTCTTCTCATCTGCAGAAGGAAGCTTTTTTGATGATGGTTGAAAAAGGCACTGATCTCTTGTTTTAGCATACTTTAAAACTGATTCTTCAAGAAAACTATAATAAAGCAGAGCATGATGGCTCATGATAGTAATCACATGAACTCAGGTATTAAGCAGGAGTGTCTTGAGTTTGAGGTAAGTCTGGACTGTGTAGAGTTTTTGGTCAGTATGGACTAGAGTGAGACCTCTTTTAAAAAAAATCAAAACCAAACAACACAACAAAACAAACAACAAAAGATGAATATAATCAGAATCCTAAGTAAACAAGTCCAATGTTAGGTGATAGAGTTTTAAAGAAAGTGAAAGGTGAAATTGGTTAGATATGAAAGATGTTTTCAAATATTTGACTCTATTTTCTGCTCCTAGGACTCTTTTCCTTCTATTGGGTTGTTTTGTCCAGCTATGATATGATGATGACCTTTGCCTTGTCTTGTTGTACCTTGTTTTGTCATGTTTGACTATCGTCTTTTGGAGGCCTGCTCTTTTCTGAAGAGGAAATGGAGGGAGGGGTGAAACTGGGGGAGAAAGGAAGTAGGAACTGGAAGAAGTGGAAAGAGGAGACACTGTGGTTGAGATGTATCTATTTCAAATTAAAAAATAAAGTATGATAAAACAAAAAAATAAGAAAAAGGCACTTATCTATGAGTAGAACAGAATATCATTAAGAGTATTTTATTGGTATGTATATTATATATATATTATATATAATTACTACTGCTTTATATATATATATATATGTATGTATGTATGTATGTATGTATGTATAAAACCCTCTTCTTCTCCTATGCCCCTCCCCCAGTCCAATGATAGGGGAGGTACTCCTCCCCTTCCATTGACTCTAGTCTATCAGGTCTCATCAGGACTGGCTTCATTGTCTTCCTCTGTGGACTGGTAAGGCTCCTCCCCCCTCAGGATGAGGGGATCAAAGAGCCAGCCCATGAGTTCATGTATAAAAGTACCACAATTTCTGTATCCATTCCTCAACTGAAGGATATCTGGGTTGTTTCCAGGTTCTGGCTATTATGAATAAAGCTGCTATGAACATGGTTGAACAAATGTCCTTGTTGTATACTTCAGCAACTTTTGGATATATCCCCAGAAGTTCAATGGCTGGATCTTGAGGTAGCAGTATTCCTAATTGTCTACAAAAGTGCCAGATTGATTTCCAAATTGGTTGTACAAGTTTGCATTCTCACCAACAATGGAGGAGGGTTCCTCTTTTCCCACAACCTCTCCAGCAAGTATTGTCACTTGAGTTTTTGATCTTAGCCATTCTGATGGGTATAAGTTGAAATCTCAGGGTTGTTTTGATTTGCATGTCTCTGATGGCTAAGGACGTTGAGCATTTCTTTAAGTGTTTCTCTGTCATTCTATTTTCCTCTACTGAGAATTCTCTGTTTGGCTCTGTACCCCTTTTTTTAATTGGATTGCTTGATTTGTTGCTTTTTAACTTCTTGAGTTCTTTATATATTCTGGATACTAGCCCTCTATCAGATATAAGGTTGGTGAAGATCCTTTCCCAATCTGTAGGCTGTCCTTTTGTTCTGGCAACAGTATCTTTTGCTTTACAGGAGGTTTTTAGTTTCATGAGGTCCCATTTATTGATTGTTGCTCTTAGAGCTTGTGCTGTTGGTGTTCTGTTCAGGAAGTTGTCTCCTGTACCAATAAGTCCTAGGCTCTTCCCCACTTTTTCTTCTAACTGATTTAGAGTGTCTAGTTTTATGTTGAGGTCTTTGATCCACCTGGACTTTAGTTTTGTGCAGGGTGATAAATATGGATCTATTTTCATTTTTCTGCATGTAGACATCCAGTTGGACCAGCCCCATTTGTTGAAGATGCTGTCTTTTTTCCAATGAATGCTTTTGGCTTCTTTGTCAAAAATCAAGTATTCATAGGTGTGTGGGTTTATTTCTGGATCTTCTATTTGGTTTCATTGATCCACCATGAGTTCATGTCAGAGACAGTCTCTGTTCCTATTGCTGGTGAACCTTCTTGGACATTGAGCTACATCTGTGCAAGGGTTCTAGGTTATCTCCATGCATGGTCCTTGTTTGGAGTATCAGATATATATATATATATATATATATATATATATATATATATATATATA
>NW_026596046.1:23693667-23705024 GCF_907164565.1 Psammomys obesus
ATATATATATATATATATATATATATATATATATATATATATATATACAGTATGCTTAATCTCTTGATACATGAATTGTATCTTGCTATCATTTATTTAATGGTTAATATTCACATGTAAATGAATACATACAATTTTTTTGAGTCTGAGTTACATAACTCAAGATGGGTTTTTACTAGTTCCATCCATGATGTCATTTTTTTTTAAATAGCTAGAGATATTCTGTTGTGCAGATACATTTTCTTTACCCATTTTTTGTTGATTGACACCTAGGTTGTTTCCAATTCTGGCTATTAGGAATAGAACAGAAATGCACATGGTTGATCAAGTGTCCCTTTGATAGGATGAAACATTCTTTGGGTATATGCCCAGGAGTGGTACATCTGGACACACGGGTAGATCAATTCTCATTTTTCTGAGAAAATTTCATACTAATGTCAATAGTGCATGTACAAATTTGAACTCCCACAAGCAATAGAGGAGTGTTCCCCGTGTTCTACTACCTCATCAAGATGCCACTTGCATTATTGCCTTATTGATAAGTACAAGATGAAATCTCAAATTAGTCTTGATTTGTATATCTTTGAGCTAGGCATGTTGAACATTTCTTTAAGTGTTTCCAGGCATTTGAGTTTCCTTCTTAAAGCATTCTATGTTTAGATCTGTACCTCATTTTTCAACTGGTTTATTTGTTTGGGGGTTGTTTTGGCATATATATGTATATGTCTTATTTCTTAAGTTTTATATATTTTTTGGATAATAGTCCTCTATTAGATGTGGAGTTGGAAAAATATTTCTCCATTCTGTAGTCTGTTGCTTTGCTCAATTGATGGAGTCCTTTGCTGTGCAGAAACTTTTTTTTTCATGAGGTGTAATTTATTAATTATTGATCTTAGCTCCTGTGCTAACAGTGTTCTGTTCAGATCTATGTGTTAGCAGTGAGATATGTATTTGTTTATAATTAAAGATGCATACAATAACATTTACTTTTGAATAGTCACAAAATTTTTGTGTTGAGATCTTTTTAAATTTTTATTAATTACAGTTTGTTCATTTTATATCCCATCTGTAGCCCCCTCCCACACTACCTCCCAATCCCACCTTCCCTCTGTCTTCTTCTTCTATGTCCCTCCCCCAGTCCAATTATAGGGGAGGTTCTTCTCCCCTTCCATTAACCCTAGACTATCAAGTCTCATCAGGACTGGTTTTATTGTCTTCCTCTGTGGACTCATAAGGCTGCTCCCTCCTCAGGTGGAGGTGATCAATGAGCCAGCCCATTAGTTCATGTTAGAGACAGTCCTTGTTCCTATTACTAGGGAACCCTCTTGGACACTGAGCTGCCATGGGTTACATCTGTGCAGGGGTTCTAAGTTATCTCTATGCATGGTCCTTGGTTGGAGTATCAATCTCTGAAAAGAACCCTGTGCAATGGATAAAGAAGTTGTGGTACATTTACACAATAGAATACTACTCAGCAATTAAAAACAAGGAAATCATGAAATTTGCAGGTAAATGGTGGGAACTAGAAAAGATCATCCTGAGTGAGGTATCACAGAAACAGAAAGACAAACATGCTATGTACTGATTTATAAGTGGATATTATTCATGCATGGTCGTTGGTTGGAGAATCAGTCTCAGAAAAGACATCTGTGCCCAGATGTATTTGGTCCTTGTGGCACCCCTGTCCTCTCCAGGTCTTTCTATGTCCCCCTTCTTTCATAAGATTCCCTGCACTCTGCTCAAAGTTTGGCTATGAGTCTCAGCATATGTTTTGACCCCCTCCTGGGTAGAGTCTTTCAGAGGCCCTTTGTGATAAGCTCCTGTCCTGTTCCTTGTTTTCTCCCTCTTCTGATGTCTGTCCCGTTTGCCTTTCTGAATGAAGACTGAGCATCTTACCCAACGTCTTCCTTCTTGATTAGCTTCCTTATGTGCACATATTTTAGTATGATTACCATATATTATAGAGATCTTTTAATAGTTCTTGAAAATACAAATATGTTTTCTAACAGGAGCAGTTTTGCAAAGTGTGGATGACCTCAGGATATAACTTCATTGAACCTACTATACTAACAACAATCTGAAATACTGATACATGAGGCAAGAGGGGTAGATGTATATAAAATGATTCTTTTCTATTTTCCAATTGTATTTTGTGTTTGTTTTTTATAAAAAAAATAATTTTAAAACTTCCCCTTTTTCAGTAGCATCCTCACATCTAAAACCAAGGTTCTTCTAAAGATCTTAACTTTTTTTTTTACCAATATTGATCACTTTTCACACATTTACTTTTCATACACTGCTCCACCCATTCAAACATTTTATAAGCTCTGAAATGGTTTTCAGCTTTGTCTACATTCTGATTTCATACATCAATCAAAGCATGTATGAAAAGCAGTCACACAAATCCTTTCATGCCAGTCCTCTATACAATTTCCAATAGTGACTTCTGGTCAACTTAAGACCCTCTGACCTGCAAGATACCCCACTTGTCTGAAGCCTCATCGAAGAATATGCCTCATATTACACCATAGTCTCCTTTCTTATTTTTCCTCATAGGTGATCTCTGTTTCCCAAATCCATTCAGTTTCATGTTCTGTCATATTAACACTTGATAGTTCCTATTGTAGTGGTGTCTACTTGCTCCTGGCTAAGAACGAAGCCATGGGACTTATCCATAGGCTTTACCTCAGTTATTACTAATCGTTTTTAAAGTCCCCGATTATGTTTTTATGATAGCAGGAAAAAGTATTATCATCATTTAGTCTCAGAACGTAAGACAGGGGCCATCAATCAGCATATAATTGACAATATTAATTTTCTGAATGAATCTTTGAAGGAATAAATTGTATGAGACACTGAAATTATAAAGGTATACGAGCGACAGACTGAAACAATCCAGAGCAGCTGCTCGTAAATGGGGAACTTGTAAGCCAACTGTGTTTGTCTCATTCTTTTTCAATATATGTCTGTGTTTCTGCAGGTTGTGATTTGATCCCAGTACAGTATCTTCGCTGGGGGGATCCTGAGCCCATTGCAGCTGTGGTGTTTGCCTGCCTCGGCCTCCTGGCCACTCTCTTTGTTACGGTAATCTTCATCATTTATCGGGACACTCCAGTGGTCAAATCTTCCAGCAGAGAACTCTGCTACATCATCCTTGCTGGCATCTGCCTGGGATACTTATGTACCTTCTGCCTCATTGCGAAGCCGAAACAGATTTACTGTTATCTCCAGAGAATTGGCATCGGTCTCTCTCCAGCCATGAGCTATTCAGCCCTTGTAACAAAGACCAACCGTATTGCAAGGATCCTAGCTGGCAGCAAGAAGAAGATCTGTACTAAAAAGCCCAGATTCATGAGTGCCTGTGCTCAGTTAGTGATTGCTTTCATTCTCATCTGTATCCAGTTGGGCATTATCGTGGCCCTGTTTATCATGGAGCCTCCTGATATAATGCATGACTACCCAAGCATTCGAGAAGTCTACTTGATTTGTAACACCACCAACCTAGGGGTTGTTACTCCTCTTGGATACAATGGATTGTTGATTTTGAGCTGCACGTTCTACGCGTTCAAGACCAGAAATGTCCCAGCCAACTTTAATGAGGCCAAGTATATCGCCTTCACCATGTACACGACCTGCATCATATGGCTGGCCTTCGTGCCTATCTACTTTGGCAGCAACTACAAAATCATCACCATGTGTTTCTCAGTCAGCCTCAGCGCCACAGTGGCCCTGGGCTGTATGTTTGTGCCGAAGGTGTACATCATCCTAGCCAAACCAGAGAGAAATGTGCGCAGCGCCTTCACGACGTCTACCGTGGTGCGCATGCACGTCGGGGATGGCAAGTCATCCTCCGCTGCCAGCAGATCCAGCAGCCTCGTCAACCTGTGGAAGAGGAGGGGCTCCTCCGGGGAAACCCTAAGGTAATAGTTGCCAGAATATAGCAGGGAATAGTAGCTAGGGAAACAGCTGCGTTTGCTTTGTGGTAGTTCAATAGGAGATGTCTGCATGACCGAAACTACAGGAGTCAGAGTGCTTTATGTTTCGAGACGATCTCAGGAAAGTTTATTGTAGGGTTGAGTGTTGTTAGGTTATGTAAGCTAGGGCTAGCACAGAAATGAAGATCACTAATAAAACAGTTACATCATAAGGCATGTTAGTTCAGCATGGCAGAGAGGAGTGAGCTGTGTTAAATATTAGTTAAAACACTCAAGTTAAACTCTTATTGTTTATTATTATTATTATTATTATTATTACTATTATTATTTTACAATTTATTCACTTTGTATCCGAGTTGTAGCCCCCTCCCTCATCTCCTCCCGTTCCCTCCCTCGCTCCTCCCCGCTTGCTTCCCTATCCCCCTTCCTTAGTCCACCGATAGGGGACTCTTTATGGGAGATATTTTAATAGACTTAAAAGATGAAACAATACAATAACGTTGCATACAACTGGTGATTGCAGTCTGCAAATGATCTGGAGCCAGCCGCCAATGCATGAGTGAATTTGAGTGGTACCCTTGTAACTGTTCCCAAGATTCCAAACACAGATCATGAGTGTTGAGAACGAATTATAAGATAGTAAAAATGTTACAAAGATTGCTCACAGTTGCAAATAAGGAGGTACTATTCCCTATATCTATGGATTACAAATGATAAGTTCCCATATTTAGGAAGTACCTGTCAAGAAGCTGGTCAGGATCTCTCTACTGTGATTTGACAGTCTTCCTAAAAATCTGATTGGACTGTTCTTTGATCACCTCCCCCCTTCTGTGGCCTTCTTACCAGGCCACAGAAGATGCAGCCATTCCTAATGTGATTTGATAGATTAAGATCAGAAGGAAGGAGAGGAGGACCTCCCCTATCAGTGGACTTGGGGAAGGGCATGCGTGAAGAATGGGGAGGGAGGATGGGACCAGGAGAGGAGGAGGGAGGGCCTTATGGGGGGATACAAAGTGAATAAACTGTAATTAATAAAAACAAATAAATTGTTAAAAATTGGATAAGTAAATGTAAGCTAAAAATCTTCCAAATGAAAAAGCAGTATATTTCAAAGTAAAGATATATATCTAAATAATATTGCTTAAACTATTCTTATAGACTGTCAATCACCCTCACTGGAAGCCTCTTCTGTCATCCACCTTCTTCAAATCATAAATGGTAGAAATGCTGAATATGAATTTTTCTGCTGAGGCTTGAAAAGAACCCATAAGATTCTTAGAAATTTTAACCATGAAGCCTAATGTCTTAGAGTTAATTTGTACCCTTACCCCCATTCCCTCATACAATTATTTTTTTAATTGCTTTACATTTCTCATCTCTTCCCATGTAGGCTGTGTAAGACAATCGACACACTAAGTTGAATCTTTTCTTCTTTAACAAACGCCAGAAGAGTAATGGTTTATACACAGAAAGCCTCCTATATACCTAACCTGCTCAAATGTTTCCCTCATGCTTTCCTGATGCCTCTATTAAACATCCTGAAACTTCTGCAAAATCAGCTTTTCAGGTTGGCGAAGACATTTATTTTTCAGACTTTTTATCAGCCCTTTTTTCAAATAAAAATTTTCTAGGGGAAAATTGATTGATAAGACAGGCAAGCTGGCATGGAATGAAAATTGTTTACCTAGGTCTGTGTACCTAGAATTCAAGAGAGAAAGCTCCTCAGGGAGACAGTATTGAGTGGGGAGAAGGAGGGCTGACTGTGTAACCATTTTTTTTCTTTGTTTGAATGTTAGCATTACCATCTCCTCTCTTTATCTTACTGACTTCAAATGACTAATTGGAATCACATCGCTTATATGATGAACTGTAAGGAATGGAGACACATAGTAGGTAGTTTAGTCAAAGTAACGTAATGTTGTACTAAATAGCACTGGGACCAAATACTAGAAGCAGCAATTATTTAGCTGTATAGCCTTTACCAGGTTTTCTTAACCTTCTTGGACTCATTTCTGCCTCTGATGAATGGAGATTAGGAAGTACAGCTGTACTGAGTTTGAGAAGTACCTAACATGCATACCGTGTGTGCCACCCAATAATCACCTGTTAAGAAATGTTATTTTAATGAAAGAAGAAATCAATTGCCAATATTCTTCAATACTCGAATGTCAGTTATATACACAAATAGGATGATGTCAACAATTAAGGGAGCACCTTAAGTGGAACACAAGTTTGTAGAGGCACTGCTCACGCAGTCTGCTCTTTCCAGGGCTTCACCATCTTGACATTATGCCAGACTGTTTAGCATACTTTAAGCAGAGCTAACTCCCAGGGAGTAAAAATCTTGTCTAACTTTCTAATCCCTCTGTCTTGATGCCTACCTAGACACAGAGTGATACTTGACACGTGGGAGCAGATCATTGGTGATGGATTGGTGTATTTGATGAATTAAAGAGATTAGAAACATAGCTATGCACTGGGGTTTAGTTTCTGTTTCTCTTCCAACATCCATCGCACTGTGAAGTGATCGTGCTAAATGTTCACAAGCAGTTTTAAGCCTGCCATGTTCTGTGCTTCAGCGGTCCTTTGCAATCCTGTCACCATCAGACTCATATCAAGAAGTAGATTGTTAATCTCAGGTTTTGATACACTGGTACAGTATCAGTAAGATATTTTACTAATATTTTTTCTATCTTATGTCAACATTTTAAAAAATGACCAAGGAAAGGATTTGGTGTTAGTATGTTAACTTGTTTTCTTTTTAGGGCTAAATAGATCATGGTAGTGAATCTAGAAGTCAGTACAATTGGATGTTACAATCTCAAAAAGAAGAAGACAGTCATTGGAGAAATTGTTGTTTTATGCAACCTTAATGAAAGTCTGGTCTGTCCATGTGAGTATAACTGAGATAGGCTATAATATGATTACAGAAAGATTTTTCTTTTTGCCACTAAATAGAATATGTGAGTTGGCATATGCTGTTGATGTGGAGAGAAAAAAAATCAGAGAAAGCTGTCATCCTCTTGCAGTGCATTCCATCCCTGCTGCTCTTTTCAAACTCTAATCCTCAGTGAGGGATGTGGCCTAAAATTCCTTTTCTCTTTTGTACCTACCTGAACCTAAACTAAAATATTGCTCCTCTTTGATACAGAGTCAAAGTAATCAAAGCGTTAATGTACTATTTTTCACATTGAAAAACACAACACTTTATACATTTAGTTTGCCTTCAAATCCCAATTTTGTAAAGATTAGTGCGGATCAAATTGTCACACTAGACACAGATAATGGGGAACAGCGTAAAGTGTCCGCAATATTTTCATGCTTTCTTCTAAATCACTGCTGTTATTTGTACTTTTCAGTGACTGAATTCTATCTTGTACCATTGAACCCATGCACTGGTGTTGAGAAAGGTCTCCAGTAGGCAACTAAAATCCCAAGAATTAGGTCTGTAGTGATAGATAAAACAGCCCCTATACTGGTTCTGTCTTAATCTGCATCCTTCCATTTCATTATGGAGACAGCATGACCAGGACCGGGTCTTCCCTAGTCAGTCTTCCCCCGTATACCCTCGTCACCTATCATTCAATGGGAACACCAATGGATGCCTCTCCATGTTAAAGAGAATGATAACTGCATACTTTAGAGAGAAGAATGTTGTAACAATTCAGAAGTTTCAATGACTGTTTCCAAGACTTCATATACCCTCTTGGAGAGGGAGCAGAGAGGGATCATACATGTTTACATACAGCATTCCATGGGGAGTTTTGCCTGGGTTTAAGTATATCACTATCAACCTAAGTTACTATTTCAGTGAGCTATTTCACTCTGATTAATAAACTATGAAACATTACATAATAACGTGATTTTTTTTAAACATTTTATATTAATGTTTAGTTACAACACGGAGAAAGTACTCAATAATTAGAAAATCTTTTAGAATCCAGTGTAATCGCAAGATCCCCATAAACTGGAAAACAGTCTTGTCAGAATCCTGTAAAAATGGTCTTTATGTCTTATTAAACAAAAGTTACTCAAATGTCTACCATAAACTGAGAAAATAGTCACTTTAGCTTATCATCATCTATAAAAGAGACTGCATGAGAAAAGTGAGTGGCAGTTTTCACTGCATAAACTGATGACTTTTAAAATTATTTTTATTAATTATAGTTTATTTACTTTGTATCCTCCCTGTAGCTCCCTCTCTCCTCCCCTCCCAATTTTACCCTCCCTTCCTCTTCCCCACCTGTGTCCCTTACCCAGTCCACTGATAGGGGAGGTCCTCCTCCCCTTCCCTCTGATTCTAGTCTATCAGGTCTCACCAGGAGTGGCTGTATTGTCTTCCTCTGTGGCCTGGTAAGGCTGTTTTCCCCCTCAGGGGGAGGTAAACAAAGAACAGGACAATCAGTTCCTGTCAGAGACAGTCCCTGTCCCCATTACTATGGAATCCACTTGGACGCTGAACTGCCATAGACTACCACTGTGCAGGAGTTCCAGGCCATCTCCATGAATGGTCCTTGGCTGGAGTATCAGTCTCAGAAAAGACCACTGTGCCCAGACTTTTTGGATCTGTTGCTGTCCTTGTGGAGCTCCTGTCCTCTCCAGGTCTTACTGTCTCCCACTTCTTTCATAAGATTCCCTGCACTCTGCCCAAAGTTTGGCTATGAGTCTCAGCATATGTTTTGATACCCTGCAGGGTAGAGCCTTTCAGCGGCCCTCTGTGGCAGGCTCCTGTTCTGTTCCCTATTTTCTCCCTCCTCCGATGTCCATCCTCTTTGCCTTTTTCAGCTTATGGTAATAAAAAAGGATAAGGAGACTGGTAAAGAAGGAAGGAGTGGGAAAGAAATACAGTGATAGTTTAAAGAGTAAAAACCAGAAATCAGCTATTAGGCATTTTCTAGGTTCTGCACACATTACAGAAAGTTTTACAAAGTTATCTAAAATTGATATATGAATTATGGCAAATATCAGCATTCATCTTTTCCAATTTTCAAGTATGGAACAAGAGGCTGAGCGTCACTTGAAGACTTATTCATCATTACATAACTTGCATTTGATGGAGCAGCTTTTCACTCGGGTCTCAGCTTGTGCTCACAAGAATTGAGCATTTCCCAGTGTACTCTTTGTGAAATATCTCATAAAATTTTCTTTGGAAAGCAAATTGTTATTCTGACAAGCAATGTTTGGAAAATATCTCTTCTTTGCTTAGAGATAAATGCCATTGAGTCTTGTAATATAAAATAATGCAATTTCTATCTCAAACCATAGAACAATAAGCAAGACACCAATAGATGAGGCTGATCATGAAAGTGACACCGCCTCAGCTTCCCTGGCATCAGAGACAGATATGGCAAATAGCAGACATAACCTCAGCTTTTGGTAAAAGGACACGTTTCTGGTCAATTATTTTTTTTAAAGAAAACAGATCAAGAAAAGATCTGTTCTTTAAAAAAGAACTTGGCAAAATGAACTTTGAAAGAAAATCAGAGCACAAAGGAAAACATCTTTTCAGCTTTACTTTGAGGTAACCTCATTTCTAAAGGCACATGCATAACACAGAATTCATTTGATTGTTCAATGTGTTCTAAGACTGAACAGCTGTCCTCAAACAGCTAGCATATGCTGAAGAAGCAGGCAAAGCCATCTAAGATGATACTTTCTCTGTATACTGTGATTTCTTTTTTTTTTCCCTAAGGCATGCATAATGGTCAGATCTTGAATCTTTTTTTGTTTTTGTTGCTTTTTTTTTTTACTTGTTAGCAAATATTTATTGATCATGACAATGCTGAGTATGTCATGCCTTCTTGGAAGTAAAATTATTTTTATTTTTATATTCATTTCAAAATCAATTGTAGAGGGATTTTTTCTCCTTTATTTATTTTATTCACTTTACATCCTGCTGTCCCTTTCCTCCTCCCCTCCCAGCTCTACCCTTTCTACCTCCCCTTTTCCACAGAATCTTGATGAATAGACCTGGACTGGCACACAGCAGTAAAACTGCAGAAAAGGAGGGCTGTAGGACATCTCCAGGCAACAACATGTATCAAGAACACACTGATGACACAAGTAACCCTCTTATATATGCAGGAAAATCTATAAACCAGAAATAGCTTTGTTAAACCTAAGCACACAGAGAAAATAACTGTGGTAATATAGTCTATATAAAACCTATTAGTCTTTTCTAGGAAGGTCCAAAAAAGAATTGACTTGTAAAAGATGTTTTGACAAACTCCAAGGGACAAATTTCACTCATATGCAGAATCCACAAAATACACACATATACATATGTGCACCATACACACGTCTAAATATGGTTACAGAGTATCTTCAATTTATGTCAAAACACTGACGATTAACCAAGACATCAATAGAGGTGTGTCTGTGCTCATTGCATGTGCACGAATGTGCAATTGTGTGTGTGTGTGTGTGTGTGTGTGTGTGTGTGTGTGTGTGTGAAGGATACTACTTAGGGTGAAGAACCTGATCATTAGGAGGCGGAAAACAGACCAAGAAAGGGAAGCGGAAGGGGTGAACATGAATAAAGTATATTGTATTTACACATAAAGATGTCATAATAAAACTTATTTTTTAAAAGGAGAGATGATTTAACCACTTAGAAAGACAAATTTTTGCTCAAATGCATGCTCTTGCTTAAAATTAACAACATTTCCATGTATGTGTAACAGGAAACATGGAAGTTGAAAGGATGCTAGGATACAGTTGATTGAGGAAACCCAGTGAAAGGGAAAGAAGGATCAAATAAAGGAAATGGGGTAGATATGAGCAAAGTACACAGCATTCACATGTGAATTCATAATGAATTCCTTCATAATAGAACCTGTTGTCCAAAAAAAAAAAAAAAAAGTCAAAAAGCAAAGGATGAATTGACAAAACCTAGACAGCACATTTAAACCACCTTGTAAGTACACATGACGACAAAGTGACTTCGAACATGCAAAGGACAGCAGAAGAACCCAAGGTGAATAAAACAAGTTATGTATTACAGTTTGCGGATTCCATTTCGATCTTTAAACACCCTTTAACATTATGAAGAACATTATGTTCCAAATGGCTTGCTGTGGAAAACATCATGGCAGCTTAAACAGAAAACATGCATAAGGTGTCCGAAGAGTGATTTCATGATCAGTGAGAAGGAGCCACGCAGAGCCAACTTCTACCTTTGGTTTGTAGAGTGAGAATTACTTTGAGCTCTCTCATCTCCCTAGGAAGGAACACTTCTCGTTCTGATCAATCCAGCAGTTTTTTGGAAAGTGAAGCTGGCTTGGCCTAAAGCACAAAGGAAAGGGCCCAGAATAAGTCATTCAACTCACTGAAATAGCAAAGAGAGTCTTATTTAAATAGGAATGAGTCACTATAGTTTTTTTTTTTTTAATAGAGACTTGCTATTTATTCCTTCAATGTATA
>NW_026596046.1:23705034-23760564 GCF_907164565.1 Psammomys obesus
AAAAAAAACAGAGCAAACAGAGAAACAAGAAAACCATCTTTGGGCTTACCCTAATCTCTTGAAGGACACAGAACTAGAAACAAATAAATTCAATGTCGTACGAAGTGTTGTGATATAGGGAAGGGAACAAAAGTAAGGTTTATGAAAAACAGAGACTCCAAAAGTGAACAATTCGAGTAAGAAAATCTGTATGTTTGGTTCAGGCTGGATCTGCACATAAGAACCAGGGCTCTTTCCCTGAGTACTGTAAGACAGTCTCAAAAGGTTCCTCCATGAGCTGCTCCTTCCCCCAAGGACAGCTTTGCTCCCAGCCTGAAGTCCTCCTTATCTCCTTGTTTTCAGACCGTGAGGTGGGCGGGGAAACAAGCTCCTCTGCTGTGTTTTCAGGAGCTGAGTCCCAGGGAGTCATCATTCTTCAAGCTTCCCTGGTGTCCTATCCACAGCTTCAGTCATCAAACATTCAGTAACTATTTGTCAAATTTTTTTTCTCTTGACCACTTTTAGAAAAAATCGCGTATTTCCTTTCTCCATTTCCAACGAATACATAGGTGTCCTCCACCACCTCTTTCTCCTCCAAAACAAAAAACTTATCTGTGTTTTAAATAAATTGCTTTGCCTTTATACACTAGCACAACTGAGCAACTATTTTATGGCAACTACTAGCTAAAATATTTAATATATATTTCTCACTATCTTCTGTCAGGACTTTTAAATTTACTAACATTCATAAAATTTACATTATATTTAGTAGTAGAGATTATTATTCTCTGTTCACAGATAAGAGAAAAATCATAAAATGTGGATAGAGGCAAAGCCTTTAGGTTTTTAGGTGAATTAATAGGTAGTGGAACAAAAGTTTTGATTCAAACCCAGACAGACAAGTCTTCAAAGTACCTTTTACTCAAATATTTCCTTCCTTATAGAACTACTTTCTCTAACATATATCGCATTTTTCTGTATTTATTCTTCAATAAGATCCTAGCAGATGTATCTCTGCCTTATGTAATTCCGATCTATGGTGACTGGAATAAACAAAGATTGAATGGAGCTGGTCACTCACGTTGACATTATGGAACAACACAACCTGTTCATGTCTCTTAGGCTGTAAATTGGAAGTGGTGTGTTGTGATGAAGCGGGTCTTGCCTTAAAGAGTACATGTTAATCCCGGCTCCAATCTTTAAATTCCAGAGCCATAGAGCAAACCTTTTATCTCTTTGAGACCCTGCAATGTGAGAACAGAAATATTTACCTTGCCGGGTGTCAGTATGTCTGGTACTGATTATGTCCCAAAGTCTAAATGGATACAAAGTTGTTTTCTTTTCACAGGTTAACTTTCCTTGCAGTTTACTGATCTTTGGGGAGTGTAGCCATTTTTTTCAATTTTGTGTTTTGCTTTTGTCAGTGTATCCGCAGTCCTTTATAATAAGCGCTGTTTTAGCGTGTAAAATTGTTGTGGCATACTGTGGTGGGATGAAACAATGAATTGCTAGTGAAACCCTTATGTTCCCATGACAAGAAGCTCTCTGGTCAGGCAAATGTATGCTCACATTATTCATTTTGTCTAGGTCAAAAATAAATAAATAAATAAATAAGAAATTGAGGAGCATAGTCACAGTTTCTCTCCTATTCACAAGCTTGCTTGCTGCCACCTCTTATTGTCTTCTGTCACAATGGGCCACTTCAGGTGGTAGAAGCTGGCAGAAAATGTGATTTCCCCACTGCTGAGTTAAAGTGGCACAGAGAAAATGCAAACTAACAATCCATTTTCTCTTATTTATTCATGTGCTTTTCTTAGTACATGCTTTAGAAAGAAAAGACCATGGTTGCAAACAAACATTGATCCATCACTGACCTTGTTCTTCCAAACCAAACAAGAACTCAAACCAAAGCATAATGAATACAATGAAGTTCCCAAATTCAATTGGCCATACTTGTCTCTGCACATTATTCCATGTGTTTTTTAATATCTTACTTTATGGGATCAAATCCCAAGCCCCGAGTAGGTTTGAGGTGGTAAGGAGTGCTGGTTGTTTAGTTTTATTTGGATATTTTGTTTGATTTCTTTTTTATCAGCTTGATTCAATTTGGTGTTATCGAGGAAGTAGGAATCTCAACTGAAAAAATGTCTCCAGCACATTTTTCTGAGGGAAAGTCTGTAGCGCACTTCTTCATCAGTGATTGATACGGAAGGACCTTGCCTCCTGGGAGCAAGGCCACCCCAAGCTGATAGTCCTAAACTCCATAAAAAGATAAGCATGGCAAGCTTCAGGGAGAAAACCAGCAATCAGTGTTTCTTCATGGCATCTGCTTCAGTGTCTGCCTTTAGATTCCTGATTTGAGTTGCTGCCTCAATGTTCCTCGGTGATAGGCTACGACATGCAAGTCAAATAATCCCTTTTCTGCCATAGTTGCTTTGGATCATAATATATATCACAGCAATAGAAATCTAACTAGAATGAGTTTGGAACAGAGAGTCTCTATGTATAATGAACTCCCAGGTGATGCTGAATGTGCTGGCTTAGGAATAATTTTATCACCAGGAATGGTAGCACATGCCTATAGTATCAGCACTTGGGAAGCAGAGGCAGGCAGATCTCTGTCAGTCTGAGGGGAGCCTGATCTGCATAGTGAGTTGTAGGACAACCACACCTACATAAACAGACCTTGTTCCAAACAAAACAAAGAGAGACACCAAGCAGCAGCAACAATAAATCAACCAATCATTTTATAGCTAACTTTTGAGAGCCATGAGCAGAAATACACATTGTTATTATTAATTGCCTTAAAAGTGAGGAAATTGAAATCCATGGATGTTGTATGATCTGTATAACATTACACAGCTAGGCAGGAGCACAAATGTGATCCAAACTCAAGGACAACTGAATCCAAATGCCATGGTCTTTCTACAGTAGCATGATTGATCAGCTGTCAACAGGTTTTATTTATTTATTATTAGGACAATTAAGTAGGTAATTGTCCCCACCATTTGTTGTCTATTAGGACTTTTGTTTTACAATCATTAAACTCAAGGTCATTATCTACCTACCTGAGGAAAAGATAATAACACTTTCTTTAAAGGGGTTGATTTGGTGGAATTTTTAAGTGTATTTTCCTTTCTGACCTTCAGAGAAGTTTCAGTGTGTCTCAGAGATGAATAAAACCTATTTATCTCTACTTTCTGACATAGGACATACCCTCTTGCTTCACTAAAGCTAACGTTCATGTTAAGAGAATAGTTGTCATTCTGTATTCCAATACAGGTCCAAGTAAACCACTGTGTCAGTACTAAATGGAAGTAAATGGTTAAACAGCAAGGGATGTGAAAAACATGAGGATATGATTTGTTTAAAAGCTCTGTATGGTTAACATGTATTTCCATAAAAACTAACCCTGAAGAACTCTGTAGTTTTCTGGATGTGACAGAATATCTGACAAGAAGTGACTTCATGAAGGAAAGGTCTAGTTTGGTTTGCAGGTCAGACAATGCAATCCCTCTCGGTGAAGAAGCTACATCAGCAAGCAGAGGAGGCATGGCAGGCAGCAGGAAGCTGGCTGGTCACAGTGTGTCACTGTTAGGGCTATACTGCTGTGATGAAGCACCGTGGCCAAAGGCAGTCTGGTGGGCAGGGTTTATTTCACCCACAGTTCCATATGACAAACAGTTCATCATCAGGAACAGGGAGTGCAGGAACTCAAGCAGAGCAGGGACTTGGAGGCAAGAGCTGATGCAGGGGCCATAGAGGAACGCTGCTTGCTGGCTTGATTCCATGGCTTCTGCAGCTTGCTTTCGTATGCAGCCCAAGATTACTTGTCCAGTGATCCCACCTTGAACAGTGGGCGGGATATTTTCACATCTATTGTTAATCAGGAAGATACCTTCAAAGACGTGTGACCATGGACCAAACGTATGGAGACAATTTCACATTCTCCACCTTAACTTTCTCCTTTGCTGCGTCCTACCATTTTTACGCTGTAGAGCTGTGAGGCGCTGGACAGAAGGTATAAAGAGCAGTACCAACACGGATGACTGATGAGAGTCACTCAGGCCAGTCCGTGCATTTTACAAAGGGAAAATCGTGATATTACAGAAAAAAAAAATGAAACGGCTTTTGTGCAGAGAGAATTGTGGGAATGTCTGCCAGGAAACCTGTACGCATTGGGTGGGAATGGACCAGGACAAAAGTAAGATTTACTGCTCAAGGCACAGAGATTGCATGTTCCAGAATTGTAAATGAGAATCAATTGTTCAGACCAAAAGACAAGTAAGTAGTTGTTTTCCTTTCATTTAAAGAAATGTAAAGGAAAGAGACAACTCAAAATTCTTACATGAGAGAAATCTGACTTTAAGATCTGCTTTAATCTAAAGTAAGTGAAATATCTGATGGCACTAGAGAAAAACTGAGCAAACGGACTTCAGTGAAGAACTTTTAAAAGGTCCATTTGCAGAATGCTAACATAAACCACAGCAAAGCAGACACAGGCTTATGATATCTTGCCTGTCTTTTATCACCTTCAAACTCCAAATCCCTGCATCACAGCACATGTTATCTTATTTCCCCTTGGACATTTCCAGAGGCTTTCATTTAATTGTATTCACTGTGCAGACAACTGCTCCGCGACGGCATCTCCGGGGAGAAGAGTGCCAGACATAAAGGGAGTTTCTGGCTGAAAGGAGCAGACAGTCTTTAAACTCCAGGGCATTTCTGACCATCCTCAGTGATTCCAGTGAAGCATTAGGCCTTAGGTGTCAACAGTTTATCAAGTCTCTCTCCTGCTTCTCTGCCCCCTCCCATGACCCACCCTTCCACTCAACCACCCAGCCCTCAGCCCATCTGCTCTTTTCCAGGCAACTAGGTGGCAAGTAGATTCTCTGGGTAGCTCCCAGAGAGAGTATACATACTCAAGGTACACACAGTTGTGTGTGACTCTGGTGAAGGACTGCCAGTGTGGGCTTGTGCAGAGTTTTATATTGACTGAGGTCGTTTTCCTCACAATCAGTTATAATCGTGGACATGTTAGTTCCTAGCTATACACCAACTGAAGAAGTTTCCTAACAGACACACCAAAATTTTACCTATTGGTTTCGCCATCATCATAGGCGTAACATTTTCATACCAGATGAAATAGCATGACATATTATAGCTGGCAAAATTCAACATTATTTCTATGAATACCAATACTGTAGTTATTAAAAATATTAATCTTAGTTTTAAATATCAACATACCAATCTGGCCTAAATACCCTCCAAATTATTGTTTTTGATGCTAAAAATTTCTTTCAAATTCAATGGATCATACTTCAAGTATTTGTTTTCCAGAATCAACTGTTATTTATTATCTTTTAATTACTTGTGACAGTGCATATTCTCTCTTCAACATAACTTTTACAATCTCAGAAGAAGATGCTTAAGAGCGTTTTACTGATGACGGCTTTAAATTTAAAGAGATGAATAAATTGCTCAAAGTGGCAAATGGCTAAGCCAAGTTTTAAATTCTGGTGATAAAGTTGAGAATTTTTGCTCTAAAACTTCAGGAAAATCCTTTTTTTTTTTTTTTTTTTTCTGAAGCTAGCTCTTTAGAATAAGAAAAAAAAAAGTAAATCTTGTAGGCCACATTTTCCATCACCTTACTTTCTAATGGAATCAGAGTATGATGAAAAAAGCAGGATGCTTTTACTGTTCATAAAAGATAACATGCAAGATTTTATACTTAAAAGCTTAATACAAATAAGTTATTAGAATCAGCTAGTGGTTATTAAATGAAAAGGGAGATGGAGAAGTGTTTGACGGTGTGACAGTTCCTACAACTATTGCACTATTTAAAATCAGTCTTAACGCACACCCGTAATCCCAGCACAAAGGGAAGCAGAAATGTATCATTACAAAATATCTGTGCCTACCTCATTAACTAGTGAAGTTGGATGAGTTGTAAGGTAAACTGGGAGTGCTTTTTTTTATTCCCCAAACATTGTTTTCAGGCTGGACATGGTGGAACATGCCTTTAATCCCAGCACTCAGGAGGCAGTTCAAGGCCAGGTAGATCTACACAGTGAGTCCCAGGATAGCCAAGGATGCACAGAGAAACCCTGTCTAAAAAAACAAAAAAAAAAAGAAAAGAAAAAAGAAAAAGAAAAGAAAGAAAAGGGAAAGAGAAAAATGTTTGTTTATTAGTCCAACTTGGAAGTGGCCTAGATATGACATGTCTATGGCATGCAGTCATAACTCTTTCAGAACATAAAATTTCATACGAAAGAAATGTAAGTCTTGGGTATAATTCTGTGAAGTAGCAGTTCTTTCTCTCCCTCAAGCTTCAGTTCTTTAGTGGAAATAGAGAAGATAAAGAAGGGGAAATAGATAATCTCTTTCTCTAGGAAGTTCTCTATCTTTCTTCAATCATCCTGACATCCTTTTTCTGGTTCACTTTCTAAGGCATGCTTCATGAGCACATACAAAGAATTCTTAAAATAATTCTTCAGTTCTTGCATTTTGTTAGGTGGCCAACATTGTGCTGTACCTGATGACTGGTACGAGAACAACGACGAGTCCATCAGCAAAGTTCTTGCCACACAAGCAAGATGACCTAAATTCAGGCCTTATCACCCTTGTCAAAAGCTGGGCATGGTAGCATGCACCTGAAATCCCAGGGCTAAGGAGGTAGAGATAGCAGAATCTCTGAAGTTTATTGGCTAGGCAGGCTACTTAATTGGTGAACTTCATGTGTGAGGATGGAGTCTGACTCGAAAAAATGATGTCAGACATAGGTAAAGAAGACACTGAATATCAACCTATGCCTTCCACATGTATGTGTACATGCTCCCAACCACATACACTTTGAGAGAGAGAGAGAGAAATAGAGAGAGAGAACAAATTACCATCAAGCTATCCCTCATGATAATTGACCTACTTTTAACTCACAGCTGTTTCTTATATTCTTTTTGCTATGCTTCACCTTTCTCTTTATTCCTTAACTAAACAATGTTCCAGATAATTTGAGAAAAGGGGCCTGGTATAAATTTTAATTCTCAATTATCTGTTAAAGAAGTTTATACTCCAGGTAGTATGATAAAAAAAGGATAAATTAAGTTCTTAGTTTCCTTTGGTAGGTATTTCAACAATAAGTAACAGCAGAACAAAAAAAATATATTTTGAGACCCTCTGCTGCCATGTGTCTCCTAAATCTATGTGTTCTGAAAAGTCAACCATGGTCTTAGGCACCTTCTTTGGAGAAATCAACTATAATGACATTCTCAGTTGTCAAGTGTCTTCTTTCTCGTTTGTTCTGTTTTTTGGAAAATATGGAGTTTTATTTAGCACAAAAAAATTGAAACTATATCACTTTTAGGGATAGTGAAACTGTGATTATCATTGTCAGCAAAATCTGCCAGAGTCAGAAGGACACACACTACACACACACACACACACACACACACACACACACACACACACACACACTCACACACTGAGAGGGAATGAGTAGAAAGAGAGAGAGTCCCAGTGGTAATAGCATGGGCTTTTTAAACCTCAAAGCCCACCCTCAATGAATCACTTCCTCTTCCCACAATGCCACCCACCCCTCTAATCCTTCACAAACCATTTCACCCACTATAGAATAAGCCTTCAAATGTAAAAGCCTCATCAAAAATAGGGGAGACATTCTCATTCACACCACACAAGTAATTGTGTGCATGTGGGGAACTGGGATGAGGGATAGAAAGAAACAGAAGCCAGAATCGAATGTATCTTCATAGATTGATTTTCATCTTATTTAGGGGCAGAGTCTCTCACTGAAACTGTAACTCACTGACTGGCTAGATTGTACAGCCAGTGATATCAGTCAGCCCTCACCTCTACACGACAGGCATGGACAGCCTGGTGTTTTCGACAGGTGGTAGGGATCCTAATTCAAGGCATCCATTTGGGGCAACACGATTTTATAGACTGAGCCACTTTTTCAGCCCCCTTTTATCTTCACCTTTATTTCTACAGGTGTCAGACAAATCAGACCCTTTATGTCTGAATAACACAAGTAGAAAACCAGACTCATCTGACCTATTAAAAGGCATTCGGGGGTGCAGCCTTGCCAGGCCACAGAGGAAGATGATGCAGCCAGCACTGATGAGGCCTGATAAGCTAGGTTCAGATAGAAGGGGAGGTGGTCCTCACCAATCAGGGAATTAGGAAAAGGGATAGGGGGAGAAGAGGAAGGGTGGGTGGGACAGGGAGGAGATGAGGGAGGGGCCTGCAGCAGGGATACAAAGTGAATAAATTGTAATAAATAAAGATATAAATAAAATTAAATTTAAAAGAAAAAATACATTCAGGATCTCTCTATGTCTTTTAGAAAAAAGCATATTTTTGATTATTCAAGGTTCTTCATAGTATATCTTCAGCTCATCTTCCTAACCTTTTGAGAGCTTCATCTTGTGCAGCTTCTAAGTATAAAACTTACTCATAAAGTTGATTTCTGATATAAACTTCAGTCTCCCTATATAGCTATATCTACAAAACATTTACTGATGATGGAAAGGACCCTCATTCAACTTGCCCATTCCATCTATGTCTTTTAAAAGGTTATTCTCCAATGTGAAATACACAGAAGTCCTAAACATATGTTGTCCACATTAATAACCACAACTCACCTAGTTATATACATATATATTCATGCATGCATGTACACATATTGTCAGAGATTTGAGTATTTAATTTATTATGTCACATTTTATTTACATTTTCAGTTCATTTTATGTTCAGCTTTTAAGTTCTATGCAATATATAGTAATATTCTTTCTCATGTTTGAATGCTGAAGGGATTTATTGGACTATTGTCTTTCTTTTTCATTCTCTTTTTCTTTCTCTGTGACAGTTTTTTGTTTGTTTGTTTGTTTGTTTGTAGACCAGGCTGGCCTCGAACTCAGAGATCTGCCTACCTCTGCCTTCCCGAGTGTTGAAATTAAAGGTGTGTGCCATGATGCCCAACTGGACTATTTTCTTAAAAGTAATGAAGATCTATTTATCCACACTGCAGTCAAATTACAACACAAGTGTTAACACATTAAAATTCTTCTTTTTGAAGATAAAACAAATATCAATATAATTAAAAATAAAATTAATTTTGGTGAACTTGACAAAATTTTAATTCTCTGACTTTTAATATTTATTCTCTAGTTTATCTGAAAATTATTCATTGAGAATGTACAATATAACTGGAATTGCTCTAAGAAGAAAAAGAAAGTGATAAACAAAATAAAATCATAGCTCTCACAGAATTTCACCTGCTATCAGTAATAATGGCAATAAAGCAAAATATACGGAATATTAAATCCCTATACAAGAAAAATGAACTATTGTGAGACCCTAGAATGAGGTAGACTGGGAATTATTTTATACATTTTTAAAGATGGTATCATGAGCACCTTCTGTATGCTGAAAGAATATAAGTACTAAGTAAGAAATGTAGCAGGAAGTGTTCTTGGAGACAGTAAAAGTTCCGAGAACGAGAAAAAGCAAACCAAAGTGATCTTGAAGCAGGATCAAGATTTTAAGATGCAGTTGAAGTAAACCAGGAAAAGAAAATGATGGTCACCAATTCTGGCGTGGGGATGGCTAACTGGGTGAGGTACAAACTTTATGTTTTCTCCTGTCTGTAACAGGAAATGTCAGAGAGTTTCAGGAGTTACATGAGAGGATGAACATGCTAGAGAGTAGCCTGTTGTTTTTATATAGAATGATGTAGAAAGAAGAGGTGGATATTGGGTGTACATTATAATAATGGGTAAAATATTATTCCACTATTACTGCAGTTACAAAACTCAATGATTGTTTGAATGTGTTTTATAAAGAAGAAAATTAAGAGAGGAATTAAGGTTTCCTCTGTAAATAATAGAATTGTAGCAATGTAACTTAGCTTTGTAGGAGGAAAGATATGAAAGGGAAAAAAACAGGGATTGAGTCTGGATTATTAATAATATGAATGAATGCATGAATGAATGAATGAATGAATTCCATTTTGAGTTCAAAGTGGAAGTGAAGGACAAAAACTACAACAGAAAAGAGAGGTTAGGAGAATCACGAACATTCAGCAATGATGGAAGTCAATGAAGGAAGATAGGATGTGGGTAGAAAGGTTAAAAAGTAAGCACATTTTGAAAAAGATGGAATTGGTTGGGAATTTCCAAAATTTAAGCAAGGAAATATCTAACTAGAGAAGCCTAAAAATTTTCTGTAAAAAATTGTTGTAAAGACCATGGAGTTTGGTACAACAAAGAGTAGAGACCATAGATATTGAAATAATAGATACTGTAATGATGTCAGTATTATCTGAGCCCCTAAAGACTTTATATCATTAAAGGAAAAGGTGGGGTTCAAATATAAAATAGTGGATAACAGCTCTAGTCACAGAGAAATCAAGACAAACAGCAAAGAGTTTTCATTTAGTAAGCAACCATATTGGTAAATAAAATAAGGAAGTACAGTGTCACACCACACCTTTTAAAAAAAAGCTCTTTTCTCCTGAAGCCCAGGCAGAAGTACAAATGACATTCACTCATCCGTCTTTCATTGTCAGATCTTCAATTCAATCACATAAACTTTAATAGAATCCTCAAACTACTAAAATGCTAATGAGATTCTAACAGTCAAAGACGGTATTGATATCAGCAGCACTGGGAGTATGTAAGTCTCTTCCAAGGTTCTATTTATGATGGGTTTCATGAGTACACTCACTTGCTTGTTTAGGCCAGCTCATGTTCCTTTACAGACTACACTATACGGCCATTTTAGATTTCTAAACTGTTGAGCACAGAAATAGTCAAAATATCTTAGAGCTTGGCAGCCTTACCATGGACAAGACACTCTTTATTATTATTAATTACACTTTATTCATTTTGTACCCCCCATAAGCCCCTCCCTCCTCCCCTCCCGATCCCACCGTTCCTCCCCTTTCTGCATGCATGCCCCTCCCCAAGTCCACTGATAGGGAAGGTTCTCCTCTCCTTTTTTCTGATCTTAGAATATCAGTTCTCATCAGAAGTGGCTGCATTGTCATCTTCTGTGGCCTGGTAAGGCTGCTCCCCCCCCTCAGGGGGAGGTGATCAAAGAGCAGGCCAATCAGATTATGTCAGAGGCAGTCCCTCTTCCCATTACTATGGAACCCACTTGGACACTGAACTGCCATGGGCTACATCTGTGCAGGGGTTCTAGGTTATCTCCATGAATAGTCCTTGGTTGGAGTATGAGTCTCTGAGAAGTTCCCTGTGTTCAAATTTTCTTGTTCTGTTGCTCTCCTTGTGGAGTTCCTGTCCTCTCCAGCTCTTGCTTAGGTTTCATCATAGAATATTTATTGTTCTGTAAATATTATTTTTTCTTTATTAATTATACTTTATTCACTTTGTATCTCCCCTGTGGTTCCCTCCCTCCTCCTGTCCCAATCCCTCCCTTCCTCCACCCTCTGCATGCATGCCCCTCCCCAAGTCCACTGATAGGGGAGGTCTTCTTTTCCTTCCTTCTGATCCTAGTCAATTAGGTCTCATCAGGAGTGGCTGTGTTATCTTCTTCTGTGGCCTGGTAATGCTGCTTCCCCCTCAGGGGGAGGTAATTAAAGAGCAGGCCAATCAGTTCATGTCAGAGACAGTCCCTGTTCCTATTACAATGGAACCCACTTGGATACTGAAATGCCATGGGCTACATCTCTGCACGGGTCTTAGGTTATCTCCATGCATAGTCCTTGGTTGGAATAACAGTCTCAGGAAAGACCCCTGTGCTCAGATTTTTTGGTTCTGTTGCTCTCCTTGTGGAGTTCCTGTCCTTTCCAGATCTTACTGTTTCCCACTTCTTTCCTAAGATTCCCTGCACTCTGCCCAAATGTTGCCCATAAGCCTCAGCATCTACATTGATAGTCTGCAGGGCAGAGCCTTTCAGAGGTCCTCTGTGTCAGGCTCCTGACTTGTTCCCTCTTTTCTCCTGGACAAGACACTCCTACACCAAGACAACACAACCAAGTCTATGTAGCTCCTGCTACAAAGTACGTGATGAAAAGGCCCCCTAGAGGGCAGCAGAGACCCGCCGAATTAAAGACATCCAAAACAGGTGGTAGAGGGTTTATGGGATCCAGTTGGAGACACATGAGAGCAATACACATATTTATGGAGAATGAGACAAGGAAAGCCCAATGAATTTTTAAAGTTCAGTAATATAAAAGGGAGAAAATTCTAACTCAGCAACCAGGCATTGAAAATAAGTAGGCTTACAGAGAGGAGGGGTAGATAGTTGTTGTCAAAAGAAAGCAAGATCCTCTGCTTGGTGAATGCTGTTACCTAGGCAATAATATTAAATAGATATCATTTGCCAAAAAAAAATTATTCAACACAATATCTGTCAAAGTTAGACAATAGTTTTTAAACTACAGCACAAGTCATGTAGCTAAGTAACAGAAAGTATCCTTATAGTGAACAAAGCCCTGGATTCTATCACAGTTCAGAAAGAAAAAATGATATATTTTTTATTATATATATAAAATATAGATAAAATATATATAATATATATATATATATATATATCCTTCCCCTAGGCGATGCCTCTCCTTATAGCAGACTCAGAAATGTAAACAACAACATCAGTAAAGAGTTGTGTGAAATATAATTATTTTTGGGAGTCACAGAACGTGTGCTGAAGGAAGGGGAAAAAAGAACCACATAAGAAGGGACAGGAACAGTATAAATGAACACTAAATGCCGATTTTGATTGTGGTATTTGTTGTTATGGTTCTTATTGTTCAATCCCCTTTAATTTTGCTAGTCTTTTTCTGAAATTATCCACTTTTTTATTACTCACTTACTTATTCTTTTTACCCAAGGGGGGGCGGGGAATGGAATCCTGGCAGAATGAGATTGTGGAAGACATTGAGATACGATGATGTCTCTGACGGCATGGAATTTACTATACTGTAATTTTGGGGGTGAAGATAATACGGTCATGTACAAGAACGTAAGCCTGGCCAGGGTGTATGCCGCCATATATCTTCCTTGTACCTTTTCTTTCTTCTTTGGGTATACTATGCCTCATCCACATGAGAAAGAATGCTTGTATCAGAAAAACAACACTAAACTTTCAATGAATTTATTTCTTTATGCCACTTACACATCTAACATAATTTTGAGTGGTGGTCATGCACAGCATGGCTCTCAGGTCAACTTTTATTGCAGCTTTTCCATTTTAATTTGCGAAGTGTGGTCTTTCCAAATAAGTAGGTGTTGCTTCCTTCACAAACTCAGTGTTGTTTAATTGTTCATCTATGTTGGGCTTGTTTGTCATCTCGATTAAGTTCTAATGCCCTTGAGTACAGAGGCTAGAAAGTGTGTTATCTTCAGTCATCTACAAAGCTGGCATCTATTATAGACGGTACAAAACATGTATCTAAGTTTATTATGGGGTCAGCAACATCTAGTGTGAATCCCAACATCAGCATTTATTAGCTCTGTGAGCTGTAGTTCTCATGCAAAGAGGGCAACTGGTAATGTATCACAAGGTTGCAGGACGTTTGAAACACTGTACAGAAAGCTCCTAGAATACTGCAGGATGTCATTTTATTTCTCCTTCTCTTTTGAAGTCATTGGTCTCTCTATTTGAGTTTTTATTGATTTTTCTTTTTCTATTACGTATCTCTTTAGTGATTATAGCTCTTTTTTTAATATAATGTTGTGGAACACAAGCCTGTAAGTTTATCAGCCCAAATGTGTGCTCAGGCTTTGTCCTCTCTAGTCGTCCAACACTGAGCAAGTTATTGTACTATCCTCTGTTGTATTTATAGAATCACGACCATATAGAACTCAGCACATGGGGTGTCTGCAAGACTAAATGCTCAAATTACTGTAAATTGCCAACCTTATGAGAAAAGTAGCTTTATTCTTTACTCCATTTCCTTTCTTCAAAGAAGAAATAAAATTACATGTGCTGTTCAAAATCATACAAGTAAGTGCCTATTCTTGTTTGCTTTCCATGACTGTGATAAACATCTCAACCAGAAACAACCTAGAAGGAAAGGATTCTTTCCTACTACACATTACAGTATATCACTGAGGGAAGTCAAGGCAAGAACTCTGGCAGAACAAGAATATCAGCAGAGCAGGAGCTTTAAATAAAAACCATGGAGAAATACTGCCCATTAGCTTGTGCTCAGGGTCATGTTCAGCTACCTTTCTTTTGGGGCTCCAGCACACGTGTCTTGGATTAGCACCTTTCCCTGTAGGCTGGATACTCCTAAATTAATTAGTAATCAATAAAATGCCCACCAGCCATGCCCATAAGCCATTTCAAGGCAGGCATGAATGTTTGTTGTTTCTTTGGTTGGGTTTGGGATTTATTTATTTATTTATTTATTTATTTATTTATTTATTTATTTATTTTGTTTCTGGGAATGCTACATTTTTCATAAGGATATGAGTATCTGGAGATTTTGTTGTCTGTAAAATGTCTAGGAAAGTATGCCCAGAGGTGCCAAAGAGTATGTGTATACCTCTGCTGTAGCCACTTTCATCCATGACATACCACCGTATTTTTAGATAAGCAAACAACTAGTTCCTAGTTCAGTCCTAGGCACATAACTGTAAAGAAACAAGAATCACTAATGAATCTTTCCTTTGATTGTCTCTATTATGAAACTAAAACTGTCTCCTTTTATGTCATATGATAACCGTTTCATTTAAACAGGGAAAACTGAGAAAAGCTATTTGTTAGAAATGTGTGTCATCACCATAAATCATTAAATATCATCCTAAAGCCAAGAAAATTTGATTCCCTTAATTAAAAGGACTTTCTTAAAATAATGTGAAAGAGAATTAAAAAGGACTGGATGTCTAGGCACAGGACTATGACTTTGGTCTTCTCCTCTACGTACCATAGCACCCAGCTGATTCTTCTGAATCTTGTTTAGTAGATCACTGGACCAACAGTGAGTCAGGCATGCTTCCTCTCCATGGCTTTCTTTCCAGGCTGAACAGCTATAGTAACAGTAAGCTTGGTTCCCCTTCCCATGCTCCTCACACCTCAGACAAATATATGGACCTAAAACACCCCAGTCTCCTCCCACCTGGACCTCACCTTGGTTTTTTTTTTTTTTTTTTTTTTGTAATTAAATTTTTATTACATTTTATTCACATTGTATCCCAGCTGTAGCCTCCTCCCTCATCCCCTTCCAATCCCACCCTTCCTCCCTCTACTCCTCCTATTCCCCTCTCCAAGTCCAATGATAAGGGAGATCTTCTTCCCCTTCCATCTGACCCTAGCTTATCAGGTCTCATCAGGACTGACTGCAATATCCTCCTCTGTGGCCTGGTAAGACTGCTCCTCCTTCGGGGGGAGGGTCAAAGAGCCAGCCAATGAGTTCATGTCAGAAAAAGTCTCTGCCCCCCTTACTAGGGTACCACTTGGATACTGAGCTGCCATGGGCCAAATCTGAGCAGGGGTTCTAGGTTATATCCATGAATTGATCTTGGTTGGAGTAGCAGTCTCAGAAAAGATCCTTGTGCCTAGATATTTTGGTTCTGTTGTTCTCCTTGTGGAGCTCCTGTCCTCTCCAAGTCTTATTAACAACCCCTTCTTTCATAAGATTCCCTGCGCTCTGCCCAAAGTTTGGTTATGAGTCTCAACATCTGCTTTGATACACTGCTACCTTGTTTTGGTTAAAGTGAAAATGCTTTTTTTATTTAATTATTTTTATTTTTATTTATTACAGTTTATTCACTTTGTATCTCCCCTGTACCTCCCTCCTCCCCTCCAAAACCCACCCTCCCTCTTCCCCACTCGTGCCCCTCTCCCAGTCCACTGATAGGGGAGGTCCTCCTCCCCTTCCCTCTGATCCTAGTCTATCAAGTCTCATCAGGAGTGGCTGCATTGTCTTCCTCTGTGGCCTGGTAAGGCTGATCCTCACTCGGGGGGCGGGGAAGGAAGATCAAAGAGCAGGCCAATCAGTTCCTGTCAGAGACAGTCCCTGTTTCCATTACTATGGAACCCACTTGGACACTGAACTGCCATAGGCTACCACTTTGCAGGGGTTCCAGAACATCTCCATGAGTGGCCCTTGGCTGCAGTATCAGTCTCAGAAAAGACCCCTGTACTCAGACTTTTTGGACCTGTTGCTGTCCTTGTAGAGCTCCTGTCCGCTCCAGGTCTTACTATCTCCCCATTCTTTCATAAGATTCCCTGTACTCTGCCCAAAGTTTGGATATGAGTCTCAGCATCTGCCTTGCTACCCAGCAGGGTAGAGCCTTTCAGAGACCCTCTGTGGTAGGCTCCTGTCCTTTCCCTGTTTTCTCCCTCTTCCGATGTCCATCGTCTTTGCCTTTCTGAATGGGGATTGAGCATCTTAGCCAGAGTCTTCCTTCCTCCATCTTTGTAGCAGCTTTATTTGTAATAGCCAGAAGCTGGAAACAGCCCAGATGCCCCTCAGTTTAGGAATGGATACAGAAATTGTTTTACATCTACACAATGGAATACTTCTCAAGCGATAAAAAACAATGAAATCATGAAATTTGCAGGTAAATGGTGGGAACTGGAAAAGATCATCCTGAATGAGTTATCCCAGAAGCAGAAAGAAACATATCACTCATAAGTGGATATAAGACAGATAATATAGGATAAATATACTAAAATCTGTACACCTAAGAAAAAGCTTTTTTAAAACCTGAGAGAGAAAATGAAAATTGAGGACAGAGCTGAGTTATATGCACAAACCAAGAATATGTAAAAAGAAATAATGAAAGGATTTTAAAAACTAATAGAATTGCCTGTGTCCTTTGGACTACTTGAAGACAAAAAGATGGTACAGGTAATATTTGTAGCGAGCATTTTAGTAGGAAGAAATATATATTATTGCTAATAGGCCAGGACCTTGAACAAATTACTTAATTTTCCAATGTCCTAGGAGTTTCTTATTTATAAAATAAGAACAAGAATAGTAGTCAATAGTGTTATGACAATGATTAAATCCAAAGATTTGGTTATGTCCTAAGAATAGATCTTGTTGTATTTTACGTGATTAATAAATAATAGCTCATCTTCTCATTATAACCCCAGAATCTCCTCACTCCCAGCCTTCTCTGATTAATTATACACAAAATATAGGGATAAATTTCCATTGGGAAACAACTCAACTCTTTTAGAATAATAAATTTTCCTGAAAAATCCTTTAGACCTGGAATAAATCCAAAAATGACAGTAACGTTTAATTAGTTTTTTTCAGAGATGTTCCTTGAGGCTGGCCCTGTTCTTATGGTGCTTGTCTCTGTACTTAACATTTGCCCATGGGCTGAAATGTTTTTCTATGTGAATATGATGTAGACTTGTAAAGCATTTAGGAGAAGCTTCTACATGCATAGCTTCACGATTTCTCTTAATGGTAAGACAGATGCAGTGTTGAAAGAAAGTACACTGTGAAAAGGCAATGACTCAAGATGGTTTGTCGATGACCAGTTTCAATATTTTGCCCTCCAGCTGAATGTCAAGAACGAACGTCAACACCACATAGTAAACTGAGTGAGGGTACAGACCGATGGCTGGCTGATCATCCAGTAGACTTTCTCTGAGGGCAGAGTTCCAGGCAGCAACTGATAGTTATAGATCGTGTCTTCCACTGATAGTGGCAAACTGAGGGGCCAGATTTGCTGGCATTGGCCAGTGCTGCCAGCTTTCGTGATGTGGGCTTACACCTATTAAGGTAAGCGTGGGCTAGGCTGATAGCTCTAGCAAGGGCTTTCCACTGGTAGTGGCAAAGCCTCTCAGAAAGAAAAGAAAGAAGGAGAAAAAAAGACATCACACACACACACAGACACACAGACTTGATGATGAAGTAGGACAGATTCTAGAAGGTAGATTCAAACAATCTTCTCTTAATTTAACTTCCCTTCATTTAGCTTCTCATACAGGCTTCTACCTTACATATGCACATGCATGCATGCATACGTACATACATACATGCAGACATATGTAGATACGTACATGCATGCATACACATTCACGTATTGGATGGATGATGGAGCAACTCCAGAGAGTGGGCTCAGTCCAACCTTACAAACATTCATATACAAAAACACAAATCTTGATAGATGGAAAATATTCCAACAGCCTTACACACATACACACATCCTGGTGGATGGAACAGACTCCGAAGAGCAAGTTCCAAGCCACGTTTTTACTTGTCTTTTTTTTTTTTTCTTCCTATAGCTTATATTTCCCAGCAACATCTTTCAAGCAGTATAAAAATCACAATGTAGTTACATCCTGTTTTTTCAGATAAACGATTACAATGAGTATATGTAAAAGAAAAGTTCTCTAATACCCTCACATGATCAAATATTTTACTTATAATAGGTGAAAAAACAAATACGAAAAACAAAGTATTCCTGAGAACCAGTAAACATTTATATCAAGCAACTTGTTCCTATATTAACAGAGTATGAGCAAGCAATATAATTTCTCAGCCAGCATCTTCTTTACTGGAAAACTGAAATTTGTTGTTATAAAGAAATAATCAACTATCTTAAAAGGTAATCTTATAAAAATCTTAAAAGAATCATAAGCCTAAACTTTTATATAAAAGCAATCAGCCATTTCTACTTTAAATCTTTAAGGTGCTCATCTACTCATTAATATTTGTGTTAAATCATATCAGAAAACTGAGAGCAAAAACAAACATGAGGAAATGAATTGTTGTCTCAGCCACCAGCCCAGCTTGAGAGGATCGTGTCAGCCAGGACTACCTTGAGATACTGTCTTTGCTCACAAATCTCAAAAAGTCCCTAGCTTAACTATTAAGAGTGTACTTTTCTGAACTTTAACTTGTTCTTTTAAGATTTTCTACATCAGTTTTCTACTAACAAAAACATCTTTACATAACCTTGCTAAACAATCTATTTTCTCAAATTCTTGCTAAGGGTAGTGGTCACCCGTAACAATCTGTGTCTCTAAGTACTTTTCAAGGGAGGTAGGCGAATCATTAGCCTGCTCCAGCTGCCATGCCTGAAAGAGAGCGAGCATTATTATTGTTGAGCGTCACTGATACTGCCCAGTGAAGGTCTGGAAGCCCCTTAGAGTTTTGGTAAGATTCACACATTAGGTTCTCAGGGTTCTGCCACGCTGAGACAAGGCCGCCACGGCTCTGCTAACTGGTGGGCCGCATTCCTTAAGTTCTACAGTTGTTTTGCTTTTTCTCCTGCACAGCCCCCAAAAATGTTTTTTTTTCTTTTTTTTTTAATCTGAAAACATTTCTTTCTGAACGTGGGATTAAACAATGTTTATGCTCATCTACTGAATTATTTCCCAAGAACAAATTTTCTAGACTAAAATTATTGGGTCAATAAAAGCGATCTTTTCATTGTGATTGCTTAGTTGCATTGCTGACACACCTGCCAACTTCTGCCTGCATTTGTTTTTGTTTGTTTTTTACAGAACACAGAATATGTTCCTCGACAGCTTTTTGACTATTTTCAAAATTTATGTTCATCTCTGATATTCTTTTGTGAGACTATTAACCATGCTTTTTTTTTTTTTAAGCTGAAATCTTTGAATGAATCAAGTCAACATTTCACATCTGGGCGAAAAGGATTTTTGATTTTACTTTATTTTGTTTTTTATGTATCTGAGTTTATTTGTTTTTTTTTTCATTTTATTGAATTTTTTTTAATTCTTGACAATTTCATACATTTATACAGTGAGCTATGATTGAATCCTCCCTTCATTTCTTCCTTTAACTTTCTCCGTGTTCCCTTCTACCTGAGTGGCTATGGACTCTACACAGTTTATGGAACATTTGGAAAGCCATTCTAGTGTATTTTCTCATAACTTTACGGACCAGAGAGTTACTCTGCAATGTCACTCTTACGACAGCTTTTTAAATTTGGCTTCACTCCTTCTGAACTGAACATCATTAATGCTCTTCTGCCTGTCACCATCTAGAATTTTTCTCCCCTCAGTTTTTTTCATGGAAGTGTGGCTTGGACTTTCCTTGGGCACTCCAGGCAGTGCTTCGGAGCTCTTGTAGTCTTGCGTCCCTCGCCCCTGTCCATCTTCTAATGCAGTGCTGTGTCAGTTTTTCTTCAGCGATGCCTCTTTAGAGGACTTTAGATTTCAGTGTTTTTCAGTCTATGTGAACTCCAGGGGGTGGAATGGCATCTTGTTTGTATGTTAAGAGGAAGTCTGAAGAGTGGTTTTATTCTACTTGGCCATTATGCGATCATATTTGACCTTTAGAAAAAAATCAGTTTATAGTGTGCTCAAAGCCTAGTTCTACTAAGCCCACACGGTTGCCTTCATGTGTGACCTTTCTGGTGTCTCAAATGCGTTATCAGACTATGTAAAAAGGTCTTCTCAGCCTAAAATGAGGAAACAGGAAGATGTTAGTAAAGGCCCTGTTATTTGAGTGTAAAACACTGCTTCTAGCCCCACTTCTGCGATTCACCAGCTGTGAGACCATGGATCCAAAGCTGGAATTAGATACTCTTTTTCTTAGCCACAAGATCTTGGTCTAATAGGCGAGGGAAAGCTTTTGGAAGAAATCCTACGGTATAGGAAAACTTTTGCATAAGAAGACTGTAAGTGTTACACAGTTTATCTCCTTATGATTGCCTGGATCCAAAGTTAGGATAGCTCTAAAGGGAAGTAGCATATTCTGTGTGAATTTGTTTGGCTTTTGTGGTTTGTGTCCCTTTTTTCCTGTTTCTTGGCATAATCCATTAACTGCCTGCTGGTCTTAGCTTATACAGACTATTATTATAGCAACTGAGTCTCTTTTGAACAGGCTTATATTTCACAGTTCTGGGAGCTGAGAAGATCAAGGCATTTCCACATTGAAAGTCTGGTTGAGGTCAGCCATGCTTCTTTATATATTCTTTGAAAATGCCATAATATATACAATGAATTTTGAGAGTAATCATTCCTTGCTGCCTCTGTCCAATTCCTCCAAGACCTTACGATGTCGCCTCCTCAAATTCATGCTCTCCTTTTAAAAAACTTTTGTTCAATAAAATAATACACTTTAGGATTATAACATTCAGTAAAAAGTACAGTGTTTTCAAGTCCCTGGCATGCTATGCTTTGAAGAGTTGGGACTGTAGTTCTTTGAAAGTACTACTAAATCTTATAAACTTTTTTCTTTGAAAAAAAATTAGCTATTCAAATAATACAATGTGAAGAATTTAAAATAACCATAATTTTGAACGTTTTTAATTTGTTTTCTCTGTCTCCCCACCTGGTAGAAGGTGTGCGGAAATCCTCAGTAGTCTCTGCTCTAATCTCTCCCTCATGAGAGATCCAGCACTGTCAACCTGTAGATGTCATACATTTTTGAGGGGTTATATGCATATGGACAATAGTATTGTGAACATTAGTTATTTCATTCTTTCACTCCTGCTTTCACACAATTCCAGACTCATCCACTTTACTCCCATAGATAATTTCTCTGACTTTATTGAGTCCAGGAGCGCTTAACATGAATGTGCTAAGCTTTCCTTTTTAAAACATAAATATGTGTCCATAATAACAGAATAACAACAGGTTCTCCTGTTATTCATGCATTTATGCAGACTCTCAACTGAAATTATCACCTATAAATAATGAGTTCAGCAATGTCACAAGCACAGGAAAAGGTAGAAGTAACTAAAACTCCTCAAAATCCACGCCTTCATAGAGTTTATGTTTTGTTAGGCATTTTAATGGGAAAAACAGACAGTAGATTAAAGAAGCAAATAAAATATTATTTGTGCTGTATAAATACTCCTGATAAAAGCAGGAAATATGGAGTGAGGCTTGTTCTTTCGAGTGAGGTGGATGTAGCACAATGTACTGCCATTTGAACACAGATTTGGAAAGGATAAGATAATTATCAAGTAGGAATGTGTACTCTGCCTTCTTTTTTTATGTAATTTCATTATTTCAAAACACTGCAGGATGTAGTCCTTTTTAAACATCTTCATCTTTTTCTCATCCTTTGTCTCTTGACCTAAATTTGTAAAATGTTTTCAGCTGAGCTGGGATACGGCTTAGTCGTAGGGTACTGTCCTACCATGGATAGGTCTCAAGCACCAAGCACCAATGTCCAGCACCAAAAAAAAAAAAAAAAAAGACAAATAATAACAAAGGTTTGTTAAAGATTTGATAACACCTACAGTTAGCTTTCCATTTTCTATCATCCATTCAGATTTTTCTTCAGGGCCTGTTTGTTACAAACAGTATTTTTTGTTTTTTTAAATTTTTTTATTATTATTAATTACACTTTATTCATTTTGTACCCCCATAAGCCCCTCCCTACTCCCCTCCCAATCCCAACCTTCCTCCCCTTTCTGCATGCATGCCCCTCCCCAAGTCCACTGATAGGGGAGGTCTTCCTCTCCTTCTTTCTGATCTTAGACTATCAGTTCTCATCAGAAGTGGCTGCATTGTCATCTTCTGTGGCCTGGTAAGGCTGCTCCCCACTCAGGGGGAGGTGATCAAAGAGCAGGCCAATCAGATTATGTACTCTCATCTCTGGACTCCGGGATTTATGCCTAAATCTTAAAAATCCTCCTTTACCTATTGAAAACATCCTTTGTGGGATTGTGTGTGTGTGTATATGTGTGTGTGCGCGTATGTACACATTGGAAGCTGGGAGAGTCAACCTGAAGTATTACTCCTTAGAGCTGTCCACCTCAGTTTTTTTGGGTTTTGTTTGTTCGTTTGTTTGGTTTTTGTTTTTTTGATAAAGGGTTTTTCAAAGACCTAGGAGTCACAGGTCAGGCTAGTGTGGATAGCCAATGAGTCAAAGGCATCCTCCTCTTCCTGCCTTCCCAATATTAGAAGCATAGTATGTGTCACAACCCTCCACCTTTTCAGCACTGAGATTACACTCATAAGCCACAACACATGGCTTTTTCCATAGGCACTGGGAATAGAACTAAGGACTTCATTAGATTGGAAGATTTTTTTTTAATTTTTATTTTTCTTTTTAGTTACAATTTGTTAACTCTGTGTCCCAGCTGTATCCTGCTCCCTCATTCCCTCCCCCACCCCAGCTCCCTCCCTGGTCTGCTCCCTGCCCCTTTCCAAGTCCACTGATCCCCTTTCATTTGACCCTGTTTTATCAGGTATCTTCAAGGCTGGCTGCACAGTCCTCCTCTGTGGCCTAACAGAACTGCTCCTCCCCTGGGGGGGGGGGGGGGAGGTCAAAGATCCTGCCCTTGAGATCCTCTTAGAAATAAGTCCTTGTTCCCCTTACTTTGGAAAACTATTTGGTTACTGAGCTACCACGGGCCACATCCGAGCAGAAGTTCTATATTATATCCATAGATGGTCCTTGGTTGAGTGTCAGTCTCAGAAAAGACCCTGTGCCTGGATATATTTGGTACTTGTAGAGCTCCTATCCTTTCCATATCATACTAACTCCCCTTCTTTTATATGATTCCCTGCACTCTGCCAAGGTTTGGTTATGAGTCTTAGTGTCTGCTTTGAAACACTGCTAGCTAGAGTCTTTCAGATGCCTTTTGCGGTAGACTCCTGTCATACATTCAATGCACATCCCATTTGTCTTTCTAAATGAGGATTGATCATCTTCACCCATGTCCACTTTCTTGATTGGAAGATTCTTAACAACTGACCAACTCTACAGTCTCTATAATTTTTGTGTGATATTGACTGACTTCTGCTGTAAGTGATTCAAATGTCCATCACTCAATAACTTACTGTTTTTGTTTTTGCAAGGAAGACTCTTTTCTTCCATATTATTTTCTACACTTATGCCACTCTTATCTTCTGAAGAAACCAAAGGTAGCTGAAGAAAACATACCTGTGTTTGACAAATGGGATAGATTTATAATAGTAAATGATGTGTTCCAGAACTGCATATTCCTAGTTATTCTTTAAACTTATTATCTCTCTCCATTAATGTCTTTTCTTTAGCAAAGCTTTAAAATTTTACAGAAAATCATTGTAATATGAATAAGAATGCATATCAATAGCAAAGCATGTGCTTAGCATGTATGAGGTCTTAAGTTCAAACCAGAATGCAGGCAATCATAACCCCCCTATGGTTTACGATTGGTTGGCCTGTGAAAAGTTCTTATCAGAAGAGGTTAGGTTTTAATAGAATAGACTGTTTAGAATTTAATGTATGTTATATAAATGAACACTACCAAGAAATGTATGATGATTTGAGAGAAAATGAACATGGATATAAGAATAAAAGTCCAAGAACTAATGAGTGAGAGAGGAAGAGTCAGAAACAGTAAGAAAGAGATGAAAGAGTATAAAATAGAGACAGACAGATACAGAGAGAGGACATGGAGAGAGCAATGTAAAGCTAAAACCTAGTGAGAGAGAGTCTGGGACAGGAGGTATTTAGAGTAATAAAAGTGTAGCTATTTTAAAATACTAGTGAATATTTTTAAATTACTATTCGGCTATTACCCTAACAAATGATTTTCAAAAACATGCTTAGGTCCCTTTGTAAGAATTGAAAGGTCATAATAATTTTAGTATTCCAGTGATGCCATTTTAGTTGAACTGGTATATTAGTATATTGGTTGCACCATCCAATTCACAAATATTTAGTACTGGTATATGGAGTACTGTCCACTGACAGGTAATTAACCAGAGCTTACCTTCTAAAACGTTTTTCATAAAACAAAGATCTCCTCATCTACCTTTGCCTATGTTTTACTTTTCTAAACAAGTTCTTTTCCTCTTTTGCATGGCCTTCTTCAGTCAATTGTGTCTTTCTTCTTCTTTATCTTTTCCCATAATTCCATAAACCCCCTAAGACAATATCTGGGCATTACTCTTTGTGGCTGGCATAAAAACCCACTGTTAATGTATTATAGAAGCTCAACCAACACCCAGTTCATAGGTTAATCCGTCACCCCCATTGAATTTCATGTAATGATCCATTTTAATTAAAATATAAAATACAAAATAGTGTTAACATTTAGAAGATATATATCCTAAGACCTCTACATTAGGACCAATTATCTTGATTACATGACATTCTGTTTTATGTTCTTACACTTGCTAGACAGAAAAAGAAAAGAAAAATAAACTAAAGAGAACAGGACTAACCTGGGGTTAACAAGTCTTCTCATAGTAACTCACTTTCTCCATCATCTATTGAATACCAGGAATCATGTCAGACTATATGGAAAAAGGTACACACTCTCAAGCCTTGTACCTCACGATGTACGCAGGAAGTTTATTTTTTTCTATCAAATTGGCTTGGAACTTTGGCAAAGGCTGTTAAGTCACTCTCATGTGCCTTCTTTGAAAGCAGAACTCACTGTTTCTTCACTTACCCCACAGATTTAGAACAATGAGTAGGAAACTGTTTCTACACAAGCACTCCATATCTAAACAGGGCTCAGAAGGTCTCATATTGTACATGTTGTAAATTCACGTTAAAAGTATCTTGTTACTCATTTTAGGAAAAAAAAAAACTAGTAGCCCCTTGGGAAGGTGAGCTATTGGTTTTGTTACAAAATGTATTTGAGACACCCTCCAAATTGTGGGCCACCAAAAACTGACCCAGGTCTAAAAAAAAAAAAAGCTTCCCAACTTTTAATGTTTTATTAACCTTACACACACACACACACACACACACAACCACACACACACATAAGACATTTTTAAGTATTGTCAATACATAAAATAAATATTCAGATATGGTATCCCTGAGTAAGAAGGAACAATGACATAATTTACTGGTAAAAACGTGACTGTGGAAGACAAGAATTGGTTCTAAACTGACTTTTCACTCAATGCTCAGAGTAACTACTTACTGATTGTCTTTTGTCAATTTACTTAATCTTTGCAATTTTACATTTCTTCTCCAGTAACATGGAAATAATCATAAAAGAACCTCTATCACAGGACTGCTGACAGGATTAAATTTAGGTAAAACTCTAGTACAAAGTCTGATACATGGTAAGCACTAAACAAATCCTTATTGAATAATTATGATTTCTTCTAGATGCTAGGAATTGTATTCTTCTTATCATTGACTAACAGATTTGATGAACTTACAGATTAATCTGTTGTGTAAAGAGTTTATTGTGTGCGATTTAATCCCAAAGTAACAAACTTTTTCCTGGTTTTCCCATATACTACTGGCATCATCAAGTAAATATCATAGGTCAGCCCCCAATACAGTGAGAAGCAGAAAGCTTTGCTTTGGTGTGGGGCGACCATGCTTGCAGTCATGGGTCTTCCTCAACCTGGAGGTTAAGTACACAATCACATCTCTCTGTTTGCTCCTGTCCTTGTTCATGCTCACCAGGTACAAAGACAGGAGACTGGCCCAGCACAAGTCGGAAATAGAATGTTTCACCCCCAAAGGGAGTATGGGGAATGGTGGGAGAGCAACAATGAGCAGGTAAGCAAACTGTGAGTGGCCTGAGGTGGTGTGAAATAAATGTTTGCAAGCTAGAGGAAGAGGCGGCTCCCTGTTCTGGGTCCTTGCTCAAATTATGCATCCCATCCAGTAAGTCCAATGTTGGCCACCACTGGTTTGTTGTGTGTATTTGATCTGTAAAACCTATGCCATCCTCATGTCAACTAATGGGAGCCTCCTGTCCCAGATGCTGCTGTTTCTTAGGGTTGTGCGCTTTGCATGTCTGAAGCCTTAGCTAACAGTCAGTTCTTCACTGGATTTTAATTAATTGGCCAAACAGTTTTGGAGTTTGCAAAGTAGAAGATATTGGAGGAAATACATATTTTAGGAATATCGGATTGTTTAACAAAACAAATCCAAAAGATTAGGGCTGGATTTGAGGGAAGGACTGCAATTGAGGGAACACTGAGCCAGGAATTTAATCTGAGTTACTCTGAATGTAATGTGTCATAGTCAAGTGCAGAGACAATGCCAAACTAGTGGATTATAATGTAAGAGACATTTCTCGAACTGCAATCAGGAAAGCTAATCCTCCTCTGGCTACTATAGCTTTGCAGCTCCTTGACTTTGTTGTGTTGGTGGTAAATAATTCCTATTGCTGTGCTGTGCATGTTTCTTTGTACTGGGAACTTCCAACTGAGTTGTACCCTGTGGAATGGGGTATTTGGAACTATAAGCAACAGCTGAGCTGTGTTGCATGAAATGAACGTGCTTTTTATTGCATGAAACTGCGTTTTAAGAAAGGGGCTCTAGAGAGATAGACAATCAGGATTGTATTAAACAGTTCCAGAATTCTGGGAACACTGTATGCTGAGAAATCACCTCACAATTAGTTAACACTCCTGTTCTAATGTTTGTGTCATTTCTCAATTCTACTCTGGTATAGAGCTGTTAAGGGAGAGTGTTGCAGATTGTCATATATTTGAGAAATGAGGGAGTTCAGAAAATAATGTATTCATTTATGTTTGCATGTGCTGAGAACTTGAGGCCCAGCTGTGCAATCTGAAGTTAATACTGTTGACTCCTGTTGAAATTTTACCTCCAAAACATTTTGTTTGCTTCCTCAGTGGTGGGATCTTTCCCATTTTCAGAATAATGGATCACATCAAGGACCAATACATTGAAACTGCTGGGATCCATTCATGACTGTCTATGAAAATGTTTCCAGGAACTGTGTGGTTGACATCAGAGAAACCATAGCCAAAAGCTTAACAAATCAGGTTTATGGCTCTCAAAGACAATGCAGTGAGTGAATACACATATAGGCACTTATGTCATAACACTCTTCTGCTCTTAATCCCTTTTATAGCGATATCTGAGTCTCAACAGGTAGTTTTAGGGAAGTGTCTACATTTGTAGCTCCAGATTTTCTTTTACCTCGATAGTAAATGGTATAAGCTATATCCTTGTTAATAAGACAACCACTGTACTAAAGTAGACCGATAACAGTGATATCATCAACTGAGAGCTGTAAGGTTCTGTCCAGATTGACTTCAGATTTGAAGCTTAGAACTGGACTTCCAAATTCTAGCACATGAAGCTGTCTATCAAACACACTGGAGAAAATCATGGATGCCCAACCACAGCCTTTGTCATGTAATGGTATTCCAAAGCCATTTCAACTTAGCCAGTTCACAAACTGGCATTTTGGAATAAGCTCCACATCTGGGAGAGTCTGTGGAGCTGTTTAAGTTAAGCACTAGTTTTCAGTTATTCTATTCAGTGTCTCAGGAATTTTAATCAAGCTTTAGAACTGTCAGATATATTCAGTCCAGAGGCTAGATTTTCTAAAGGCTATCTTAATAGAAATAGAAATAGAAATGGGATGACAAAAAGAAGGACATAGAGTGTAGGGCTGAGGCACAGCAAATCCAATAGACTGAATATCTCTGGGTCAGATTCAGGCATACAGAGGTGGCCATTTCAATATGCACTCCAGGACTAGTCCACATTTTTCTACAGCAGCAAAATACCATTCAAGTTTTGTGTGTTCATTTGTTTGAATATGGTCAAGGTAGTGGCAAGGAACATTAAAATGATATGTCCTAGAAGGAACAGGGATGAGCACAATCTAGAGTAAAGTATTACACTAGGACCCACAGAGAAGCATAGTAATTGAGTACAATTACTCATAATTAACTCATAGTTAATTGAGTACAAATGCTCTTTTCTGCACAACTTTTCTTTTCACACCCTTTGCAACAAATAAAAAAAAAATGAAAGAAATAGAAAGCAGGATCAAAATGTAGAAAAAGAAAAAGGAAGGAAAAGATGTGTCTTGATGGACTAAGAATGTTTCAGGAGAGGAAAAAAACCTAAAATTACACAAAAAGTAAGGCCAAAATTCACAAGACAAGGTGTATATTGTTCCAGTTGTATACTTTCTCATAAATATACAGATAAATGACTGTAGTAGGTTTAAATAAGCATTAAGAAAAACAAGTCAAGGTGAAAATACATTTTATGAAAGATCATTTCCAAGTGAAGGGCTAGAATAATTAGTTCGAGTTTGCTTACTTGGGAAGTAAAGATTTAACAGGAAGATAAATAGATGTATATGACACACCTGCAGAAACGGGCCTTGTCAGCTGCCAAGGTTTCCTTTACTTTTCTGTTCTTCCTGAAGTCTCCCAATTCACCACACAAAAGTGACACGCAGTCACACAGCGACCTTCCTCTGCAAAGACGTGACCTGCTGTGGGCCGTTTGTTGCACACACAGACCCAGGGAAGAACTAAAAGAAACTTGAATGACCACAGAAACCCAGTAGGGGCATTCTGCACCTCCAATGCCTGGTTTCTTTACTGAAACTATAGGAAACATATCTGGAAAATTCATATCTAGAATGATTGCCCCTGAGCTTTGGTGGCTGCCGAAGAGATTTCAACAATGCTATAGTGGCAGGAGAGCTGACCCTGTCACATCATCTTACAGTGCTCTATTGTCAGGGCCATAGACCTATGTTCTCTGCCTTAGTTACTCTTACCATTGCCCTGGAGCAAAACAGCTGACCTAAAAGAACTTAAATAAGACAATTTTTATCTGAGTCCCATGTTGAGGGTATAGTCCATCACTATGAGGAAATCAGGGTGACAGGAATTTTAGGCAACTGGTGACATTGCATCCACAGTCAGGAAGCAGGGGATGATGGGTGCAGGTGCTTGGCTTGCTCTGTTCATTTTATTCAGGTTGAAACCTGAGCTCATGAAATAGTATCTGCCACATTTAGGGTGAGCCTTCCGGACCATCACAAGTACCTACCAACACACCAACATCATGAAGTACCGGGTTTCTATACTCTCTTTAAACTCACAGTTTGTGTGCGAACATGTCTGAATATTGTGGAACTGTTATTTTCCGTGTAGAGTCTAAATTTGTGTCAGAATCCGTCTGACTGACGAAGGAAAAGAGACCCTGACTAGTGAAGTCTCATAGACGTTGCATATGCGTATTCTCTCAACCCTGTTGTTGCTGCCTTGTGAGTTCACATACAGATGCCCGCCCTCCTCAGAGATGAGTAAAGCTCAATAATGGATATTACTATTTCCATTCTCCGCAGGGACACAGAGAAGAGTTGCTGGATTCTGTGTTCTGATATGTTAATATTTACCCATGAAAGAGAATCATGGTTAATGTCTCCGAGAAAGGGCTCCTTTTCTTCAAATAAATAGATAGATGAGAAGATAGATGTGCACCTCACCAGTGCAAAAAAAAAAAAAAAAAAAAAAAAAGGAAGGTAGTATGCACTTATTTTATTAAAACAAAAGGGAATTTTTATTGTTGATATTTCACTGCACTAGTTTCACAAAGAGTTAGCTTTCAATCAGTTGAATAGCTGATTTCACCTAGTATCTATAGGATTACATTTCAGTAGTTATAAATATTTAATATCATCTTAGAGAACTCAGCAACAGCATAGTAGTCATTGTTAAATTAATAGAAAGGCTAAGGCACTCAATTCTGTGCAATTCAAGGTTTGCTGAGGAAAAGGAGTGTACCATTTCAGTGCAACACACAGGTGGCTGTTCAAGATGGATCAGGACTTCCATGAGTCTTACTGTCTTTCCCCCATATCCAATCTTAAATTAGCATCCTCATTTACACAGATATAAAATATACAAATATGCAGTAACTTCTTGAACTACTGTGTACTGCACAGTACTCTAGTCTTTTCTCATATGCATAAATTATTTTTCCTACAGGTGAGAGAAATACATCTGAGGTTAATGTTAAATGACTGGCATGGTGAGGAATTTACTGAAAATCATAAAATAAACTGGCTTATGTCATTTTTTAAATTTTTTTCACAGTTTATTCATTATATATTGCAATTGAAGCTCTCTCCTTCAACTCATCCCAGCCCTATCTCCCTCTGTCTTTCCTCCATCCTCTTCCCCTAGTCCACTGAAAGGACGAGTTCTCCACTATTGCCATCTGCCCCTAACTTATCAAATCTCATCAGAACTGCCTAGATCCTCATCCTCTGTGGCCTGATAAGGCCTCATTGACAGGGGCAAGTGAACAAAGAGCAGGCAACTGGATTCATGACAGAGGCAGCCCCTGCTCCCCTTACTCAGGAATTCACATGGAGACTGAATTGTCTATAGGCTGCATCTGAGCAGAGGGTCTAGGTCCTCTCCATGCATGGTCCTTGGTTGTTACATCAGGGGAGCAGGACCCCCTGGGCTCAGATATTTTAGCTTTGTTGTTCTATTGTGGGACTCCTATGCCCTTCATGTCCTTCTGTCCCTGCCACCTACTTCTTCCATAAGACTCCCTGCATCTGCCTAAAGCTTGGCTGTGAGTTTCAGCATCTGCTTTGATCCCCTGTTGGGTGGCTCTTGTTTCCTCTGTTCAACTTCTTCTGGTGTCTATCTTGTTTGCCATTCTGAATGAGATTTAAGCACCCTCCCTAAGGTCCCCCTTAGTATTTAGCTTTTGTAGATTTTAGGATAGCTACATTATCTTATCTTATCTTATCTTATCTTATCTTATCTTATCTTATCTTACATTATATTGCATTAGATTATGTCATATCATATCATATCACATGGCTAACATCCACTTATCAGTGAGTGTGCACCACACGTGTCTTCCTGATTCTGTGTTACCTCACTCAGGATGATCTTTTCTAGTTCCATGCATTTGCCTGCAAATTTCATGATTTACTTGCTTTTAATTGCTGAGTAGTATTCCATTGTGTAAATGTACCACAATTTCTGTATCTATTCCTCAGTTGAGGAATATCTAGGCTGTTTCCAGATTCTGGCTATTACAAATAAAGCTGCTATGAACAGACATTAAAGGCCTGAGGAGAAATAATCTGTGGAGCAATTAACATAGAAATATTCAGCCACTGAAAGTAAAGAAAGAAGAAAAATCTACATCACAGGAACTGACAATAGGCTTGGTGGAGTACATTTGTCTGTCAAATATGCAATATGAACATGAGTGGATTTTGCTTATCTATGTTACTTAAAGTCCCTAGTCTTTAGACTACATTAAGCTGCACTTCATTTGCAAATCTTTCCTTGAAATATTCTTTTTCGGTAGCAACTTTTTTCTGAGTTTTTTTTTTTCTTCATGCTAAGAAGAAAAACCCAATGGACAAAAGCAATTTGTTTTCCTCCCAAAATTTTCCCACCAGTACATTCCATGTCATTTTCACTCTGTCAATTCATTTAAACTTTAGCATCATGACACAGCATTCCTATACCAGCATAACTACTTCTTGAATAGCTCTGTTTTGCTTAAGTCATTTCTCTGGTCTTCAGTCTCCCAGGGATCAATTAGCTTAGCAAAATATCAGTTAGGTTTTAACATCTTCCTGTATGGAAGTGGTGCTAAATTTGAAACACCGCCAATGGGCGAAGCAGTGAAGAAAGCTTAAGAAGATAATAGATAGTGGTGCCTAAAGTCAAACAGTGCAGGAAAAGATCAAAGAATAGCATTAAATAAATAGAAGACTAGAATAGAAATGGATCTTGAGTGTCTCTTTCTTTGCTCATTTATAAGATGAGCTTTTAGACTCCATTTGCACCTAGCAATCAGACTAACTTCTTTGGTCTATGTTATATCATATATCTGCTTCTGACAATGAAAAACCCAAAGCAAATTACTGGTAATTTATTCAAATAGTATAAGAAGGGTGTGTGTTGGGGGGAGGGGCGTAGAGTCTTAAGGTGGAGGTACCTAAACAGAATTGTTAGAGCAGACAAGAGTCCAAAGTCTACCTTTTGAAGCATTGACTGCTACACCACTCCTACAAAGTCAAACAAGATCATTGGCAATCTCTTGAACATTCTCTGTGGGTTTCTGGACTTTGGATTCTGCTTTCTTAATGGAGAGCATTGTCTTTCACTTTCTTGGCATTTCATTATTTCCATTAATCCCTGAAGTCTGGGTACATTTCTTCCATGGTGGGAAGATGGTTTTCTCTGGAGTTTCAAATTCTTTGTTATCTGTTCCACGTCAAATCCCTGTTAACTGAACTCTTGTTCTCATGTTCCACTATTTCCCACTGTTTTTACCCTTTGCAGCCTTCCACCTCCTATATTCTTCTTAATTTCAACGTAAGAGCAAAAGGAAAAACAACTCATCATGTCAAAATATTGTAACTAAATACTGATCCCCTTCTTTTGTGTCTATTTCCTCTTTTACATTCATTTTCTATCACGATTGAAAAAAAGTCTTACTTATCAATAATTATCATCTACAAAAAAACATTGATGAATAAAAAATGCTTGTAAAGATGCCAGCCATCATTTTTGTCTATTGTCTTAAGGTTTCTATGGCTATGATAAAACACCAGAGCCAAAGCAGCTTAGAAAAGAAATCATTAAATGTGGGCCTCACGGTTCCTGACCATCAGGACAAGGAGCAGGGCAGCAGGCAGGCAGCTACTGAGGCAGTAGTTGAGAGCTTACATCTGATCCATCAGCATGATGCAGAGAAAGCTAATTGGAAATGGCGTGGGCTTTTGAAACCTAAGCCCACACATATCACACACCTCCTCTAGCAATTCCATGCCTTCTAATCCTTCTCCAAAAGTTCTCTCAACTGAGGACCAAGTATCCAAATGTATCAGTCTCTGGGGAACCATTTCCATTTTAATTATTTTATTCCTACACAGTTTTATTGAAAAAAATTAAGACAGTGTCTTTTGGTCATGATTGCTCTCCCCCGTATCTCCTTCCAGACTCTTCTCACCCACTCAACTCCATCCCCTTTCATTCACTTTCTCTTTGATAAATAAAGATAAACCAAGAAACACACACACCTCAAAACCACAAAATTGATAGCTAAAATACACAAGCAAAAGACCAATACATTTTTTTTAATGCCCATAGAAAGCAATATGAGACAAAATGAATACAAAAACACTGTTGACTTCATTTCATGTTGGGTGTCTACTCCTGCGTATAAGGCCTGCCACGAACTGTGGTTCATATACTGAGTAAGTCTCCACGGAAGAAAACTGTGTGTGTGTGTGTGTGTGTGTGTGTGTGTGTGTGTGTGTGTTTGGTGGTATAAATTGCAGATAGCTCCTTGATTAGGGGTGGGAGCCCTTGTCCACTTTCTTCTCTCAGCACTCATACTCAATCTACTCAATCTGGCTTCATCCTATACAAACCATCACGGTACTGCCGCTCCCTTTGTGAGTTCGTATGAGCATCCGTCCTGTTGTGTCTGGAGAGCACTCTTTTCTTACTGTCATCCATTCCCACTGACTCTTACACTCTTTCTTACCTCCTCTTCTGCATATACCCCCTCATCTCTGCTTCAATAAGTTTGATAAAAAAAAAATACTTAAAAATTAGGGCTCTAAAACACTCTCTTCATGTTGTTCAATTGTGTGTCTCTGTGTTAGTTCCTATCAACTGCAAGAAGAGGGTTCTCTGTAATGGCTGAGCAAAACAGTGCTCTAAGTGTATAGAAGTATGTCATTAAGGGTCACTTTACAGAATAATAGTTGGTTTCCTGTGGGGGCTGTTCTCCTTCAAACCACTGCACCTACATTTGCTCAAATGTCAACAGTTTTGGTATAGTTTGACGGTAGATTACTCATACAATTAGAGCATGGACCATTTATTGAAATTACAAAACTAAGTCAGAGAGAACGAGAACTATCCAGAAGAGTGGTTTTATTGCATCAACACATAAAAAGACTGATAACCTATCACATAAAGTTAACATATATGAGTGTTGGCTTTGAATACCGTCAACGAGGCATCTAGTCATTATATCTGACAAGTGTTGGCACCTGATCAACAGATGGTACTAGAATTAAAGACCAGCAAGGTGTGTAAGGAGCTTTTGGCCTGTATAGTGACTGTATGGCTAAGAAGTGCTGAGACATGAGGTAAAACAGAGTATAAATCAAATGGCTACCTCATTTACTCAAAGCACACACTATTTCCAAACACTACCTATAAAATGAGGAAAGTGTGTGTGTGTGTGTGTGTGTGTGTGTGTGTGTGTGTTGTATAGTGTAAGACCATGAGCCCTGAAATCAGAACTGTAAGTCATGATGTTTGTCTCATGTGGTCGTTTATTTACTCTGTGTAGGGTAAGCCACTGAACACTAATCTCACTGAATTTTGGTTGTACCAGATTTTTAAAGGCCTATAACAGCATTGATCCCTTGATAGTCACACCATGACAATCAGATAATTCCTAAAAGCGCTTTATAGAATGTTACACACATAGAAAATGGTGTCATTTTTAGTTTGCATTTGTGTTTGGTAATTTAGCCTTTGACTTAATTTTCCTGTAGTTAAGGGAATTTTTTCCCCGCATGTAAGTCTTAACACATACATCACTAGAGCTATTTAAATATATTCTGTCAATAAGATAGCTTTTTAAATATGTTTGGGGGTAACTGAAGAAACTTATATGGATCATGTCTCTATTTTCATAATACTATAGAACATTTCTTAGTGTAATTTTAAAAATCAAGATGTCAGCTTTAAGCAAAGCTAAAATATAAATTATTTTACCTACTTTGGAAAATTCTAAACATAATATTAAATTCTTTTTTTTTATAAAACTTAAATGCTTTGTAATTCAAGAAAACTTTTTTTTAGAAAGCATTGACAAATGATTTCTCAAACAACTAACTACTCTTGCAAATTTTCTGCCTGTAATGGTCTCAATTTATGATTTTTTTCATTAGCCTATTATATTCGGATGTAATTCTACATAGGCATTATTAGCTAAGGACGTTTCAAGTGTTTCATTTTTATAAATGTTTTTTTTTTTTTGTCTTAGGTAGGACATAATCATGGTACCTTCTGACTAACCCCAAAACCAAAGTACACAAACAAGAGAGGTTCATTAATGAATACCATTTTAAAAAATAACTTTTAGGAGGTGTGTTTAATTTTTTATGGCCTGAAATTCTGCATGTTAGGAAGGTACTAATAAACCATTCAACAAAAAATGTTAGGGTTTGTTTTATTTTTTTTATCAGCAAAATGAAAAAAAAAAAAAACTAGTGCTTATATGCTTCCTTTTTATCACACCACAACCCTAAATTAACTCTGGGGAAGAACAGAACCGCACAGATTCTTCAAATCCATTTAATATTAACGCAAACATTATATATTCCACAGACCTTTGTGCTTGTCAGACTCTGATGTGTACTGCCTAATGATGGCATGCCGGGGCGAGATGCTCTAATTTCCTCAGATTTGGGCAGATGAATAGAGAGAGTGATGAGGTCACTGACCTGACATTCAGAGCCTGTTGAAATAAGTAAATTATTTAAGTGTCCTACGCAGAAGGGATGAAGAACTACTGCTGAGAATACAGGTAAAAGGTGCCATTTTGGCAGCCCTGAGATGTAAACAAAGACATCTAACCATCCAATGACACCTCTCAAAATCATTAAGAATTTTTTTTTTTTTTAGTCAATAAAGAGAAAAGTGTCATAAAATGAAGATGTTAGACTATACAATATTATGCTTTGAAAGGGATTAACACTCTTTGGAAGAACAAGAAGTGGTATTTTATCCTCTCCAGTTGGAGGAACTGTCCTGACCCTTCCTCTTCCACTTCTCTTCTGAAACCCAATGCATGCACTGTATAAAATGCTATGGCCAGGTAATGAAAAATTCCCTTGCTTTTTTCTTACCTCAGTCCACAAAAACAAACGTATAATCCTTCAGCTGAAACAAATGCTCTCAGCTGAAGTAATCAATAAATGTTACTTCATGTGAACAGAAGATGTAATGATGATGAATAACCCTCTGCATTTGCAAAGATGCTGTGCTTGGTTGAATACACTCTTCAGTGTGATCACCCAGGTTTCTTCTATAAGTAATGTGAGTAGATGCTTATTCTCCGACTCTTTGCTGATAATGAAAGAGTGCAAAGACCTTAAGTGGTTAGTCTGCCAACATCAGCCAGGATCAGATCTCAAAACTTAATCTGGGCCCGGAAGATAGGGAAGATATACGGCAGAGTTCTTACATGCCTAAAGTTGTGGTTACAAGAATCCAACTGAGTATGGGTTAGGAGGAGAGATTTTTTTTCCAAGACAATTATGCTGAAACAAAAGAGAGAGAGAGAGACTAAGGTAGAGGAGGGTAGGGAAGACAAGATGTCCTTAGGCAAAAGGGGAAGAGCAAGGCAGCAGCAGTAAGGGAAGGCAGTAAGAGCATTCAGGAAGAACGTGTCCTGGGTGTGATCACCCAAGAAACTGGTGTAGGATAATAAAGTTGAAGGTGGGCTTGTCCACAAGACTGTGGAATTTCAGTCAGATGAAGAAACAATGGAGAAAACTTTATAATGTTACAAGCTGTTTACTTTTCACAAAATTCTCTTCTCCTGTAACCCAGAAAAATAGCACTGAATATAGAGATTTCTTTTTCTAAAATGTTATGCTCACATGGAACAAGGCACATCTACTATTTACCACACCTTTTCACCTGCATTTTCTCACATAATGCTCAAGACAACTTCTACCAGTTAGAAGAAAACTGCTTCTGAATTGAGGCAGATAAAATGCTTTCTCTTTTCCAAGCATCTTAGATGGCAGATCCAAAATTAAAAACCCAGGTTTTAAGATCTCTTTTCCAAGTAGGCTTTCTTTCTTATTAGGTTCCTTTTTTTTCTAGCAAAAAGTAGTTCATTCACATTCCAGAGAGAAGAGAAGTGTTCATACTTGGACTCTGTTTCTCTGGTATCTTTTATATCTTGTCACAATGCCCTGATAATTCTCTCTCCCTCTCTCTGCCCTTAGAATTGTTTTATTATGTATTTGGCCAAAGGTTTTTGAACATACTATCTCATTGCATGATGGGTCATGAAATAAAAGACTGACGGTGTTAGCGTAGAAGTTACATTCTGTCACAGTAAGTTTAAGAGCTGCAGAGAGAAGGGGAAGGAACGAGAGCGAAAGTTTTAAAAATATATGTTTTCAAAACCTTCCTACTAGAAGTTGAAGCATCCCTGGGGTAAAACTTGGAAGAGATGGTCCAGTTACACTTCTGTTTTCTTGTCCATGCTTTGTATTAAAATGGGTGCAGTGACCTGGAAGTCTAATTACCACTCTCCAGATGCCTGTTTCTTGGGTTGCTGTTAAAAGAACTGGGACTAGTTGGTAACCATCCTATCAATCAAACCCCATAAATAACCTGGGCACTTCTGCTGTTGCTGTGCTGCAGAAGTTAATGAACACTTAGGAAGAAGAGAGTCATGCACTACAAACTCCAAGTCAGGTTAATGCAAAATGGAAAAGTCAGTGCTGAAACTATTAGAAGGAAAGTCAGGCATCCAGAAGCATCCCTTCTGCTACTGCAGAGGTACAGCTATCTGCAAACTTGGAAATGCCTCATCCTCTCTTGCCAGAAGAGCGGTGGGGTGGGGGACACTTCACTCTGAATTCTGGAGATTGCACAGCATGTGAGGTCACATGAAGGAGCAGAGAGAGGAAATCTGCAAGTGCAAAGAGATAATAATTCCGCATTGAGCGGAATTAGAACGAGCCAAGAAGAACACTGCTAAGGGAGCTGTGGGAAGGCTGGTCTGTTATCAGGGAAGTTTCTCTGCTCAGGTGCTCTGGCAGGTGCAAGCAGGAAACCTCAAAGTAGACGAATTCAGGCCTCTGCTGAGCAAAATCAGCCACGCCCTCCAACAAGGAGGCCACAGGAGCAATGGAACCCGAAAGGGAAGCACACCTTTCCGCCAGGGTTGTTCAGCTTATGAAACAAGCACATGCTTCAGAGTCATTTTAGTGAGAACGGAGCAGAACAAAATTCTTATAAAACGCATTGATGCTCAGGTCCAGTGCAGAATACTGGAATCTTCTGAGGGCACATTTGATATTTGGGATGGATGAGTCCATAGACAATTAAGTTCACTTACTCAAACTAAGTTTAGTAATAACCACTGCTTGAGAGAAATTTTCACTCTTTAACATATTAGTTATATTGGATTGAAAAATACTTGATAGACCAAAAGTAACAGACACCCTCTCGTTTTCAATTTATCCTCATGGGGATTCACATAAGGATCCCTTCGTGAGCTATCCCTGTGAGGCAGGCAATATTCTCTGGCCACCATAATGTTTAGGATGGAGTGGATAGTCTGGTCATTTCGGCAGAAAGAAGGATGCAGATTCTGAAGTTGAGGCATTATCTCCATTTTCATTAGAGTAGCCTTCGGAGCACAGGGGCTGCCTGGGAGAGGAAAGGGTAAAGAAGGCGTTCAGAACCTCGTTTCCGCCAGGTGAAACTCATCAAGACCCTCATTTTAGATTGCTACACATTGCTGAAGGCAAGGCGCCACAATTTCTCTGGTAGAATATATTATTCAAGTTGCAGGCCTAAAATCAAATTATAGGAAGAAGTCCTGTGGTGTAGAAAATTTTAATTAATTAGAAATTTGTGTGTCTTCGTGAAATTCATGTTTTCCAGTAGATAAACCAGACTAAATAAAACTATGTGCAAAGTCAGGCGTTCGCACAGCAATCCCTAGGTATCTACGCCCTCCTGCAGAATAAAAACTGAGCAGGAGCCGCTGCCTACTACCTGGTAATCCCCACTCTTTGACCTTTCCTTCCTTCCCATAACTGCTGGTGAGTCGAGGTCTTGATTTAATTAGTGTTCCCATCGGGAGGCTGCTAAACCTAAGAAGCTCCATGCCAGGCTTTTCTACACACAACACGACGGTGCCAACCTCCACCTTTGCAGCATAAAACATTGTTGCATCCATGGCGATGACAAATGCTGTGTCATCCTAATATTTGATACCTTTGCTATAAGAGCACACGCGAGGGCTAGGAAAAGCACCTCTTAACCCAAACACGATCTCTTCCCACACTGTCCTTGTGGTCATCCCTTCAAGGACTATAGCGTGCCCCCATCACCTCCCACCATTGGGGAAGCTACATGGAAGGCTGGTAGGGCATATGCTGACTCACCCTTCCCTCTCTTCTCTTTGCAGCTCCAACGGGAAATCCGTGACATGGGCCCAGAATGAGAAGAGCAGCCGGGGGCAGCACCTGTGGCAGCGACTGTCGGTCCACATCAACAAGAAGGAGAACCCCAACCAGACAGCTGTCATCAAACCCTTCCCCAAGAGCACGGAGAGCCGCGGGCCAGGGGCGGGGGCGGGCGCGGGCGCGGGCGGCGGGGGCTCGGGCCCCGGGGCAGCGGGCGCTGGTAACGCAGGATGCGCCGTGGCTGGCGGCCCGGAGCCGCCCGACGCGGGCCCCAAGGCTCTGTACGACGTCGGGGAGGCCGAGGAGCGCTTTCCCGCGACCGCCAGGCCGCGCTCGCCCTCGCCCATCAGCACGCTGAGCCACCTCGCGGGCTCGGCGGCGGGGCGCACAGACGACGACGCGCCGTCGCTGCACTCCGAGACCGCGGCTCGCAGCAGCTCATCCCAGGCCTCGCTCATGGAGCAGATCAGCAGCGTGGTGACCCGCTTCACCGCCAACATCACCGAGCTCAACTCCATGATGCTGTCCACCGCGGCGGCGCCGGGGCCTGCTGGCGCCCCCATCTGCTCCTCTTACCTGATTCCCAAAGAGATCCAGCTGCCCACGACCATGACGACCTTCGCGGAGATCCAGCCGCTGCCGGCCATCGAGGTGACCGGAGGAGCTCAGCAGGCCGCAGGGGCATCGCCTGCCCAGGAGACGCCCGCAGGAGCTGAGGCTGCCCCAGGCAAAGCGGACCTGGAGGAGCTGGTGGCCCTCACTCCGCCATCGCCCTTCAGGGACTCGGTGGACTCGGGGAGCACCACCCCAAACTCTCCGGTCTCTGAATCGGCCCTCTGCATCCCATCCTCTCCCAAATATGACACTCTCATCATCAGAGATTACACGCAGAGTTCCTCGTCGTTGTGAGACACTGGAAACTTCCCCAGGATAGGCGTGAGCAGCAGACCTCGGTGTTCACACGTGGGCGCAGCGACACCCATAGTCACCCCAACAGGGAACCTGAGGTGGAAGAGGCCAAGGGCACACACAGTGGATACACAAGATCAATAGTGCTATTTCACGACAGCCGATGACGACACCAATTACACATCTTCTGGCAGATTATCTTCTAGTGGCCTTAGAAAACATGGGCTTTTAAGAAACACTGCTTCTGTTTGTGGAGCGCTGACCGGGAGAGGCTGAAGCAGTTACAATACCAAGTGCTTTGCTCTGAGGCAGCAACAGTGTGAAACACCCTGAGCGGTGAAAAGTGGAGTTAATAAGCAATTGTAGACAGTATTGTTTGTTTACTTCATTTTCCCAGAAGAGTCTGAGTCACCAAACATTGAATGTACATTTTCTAAAAAACTCAAAAAAATCTGGGACCAAAAAGTCAACCTTTCTGTTTTTTTCCTTCTTTCCCTGGTCCCTCCATGCAGACCTTGAAAAGCTAATAATAGGGCCCAGTTTTTACTGGGCTTGTGAGTCTCCTACGTAACACAAACGGGTAGTGAGTGTTGTGCTAGCGTACAGAGAGTTTCTAGCAAAGACTTTGAAATCGGGCTGTGAAATACTCTTCCAAAAGCCTGCATCCTGGATTCCGCTTAGTTATTTCGGATTCACTTCCATTAACCGAGAAAACCAGTGCAAGATTTCTGGACTCTTTCACCATGTTGCCAATCAATCCTGGAGTAGCAAAAAATAAAAAATAATAATATTTTCTGGAACACTGTTTTGTAATTCCCTCACTGGGGTGCATTGTGTAGCTGGAAATTCTCTTTGTAATAATAATACATGAGCTATAGCCTGGCTCTCTCTCATGATAACACAGGCACTCCTCCTTATAAATGCCCTTGTGTTAGTGTTGCCAGCTGAAATAGTAAGATGCGCAATGAGCTTCCTCATTCGTTTCTTTTGAGAACCTGATATACAAAGAGATCCTCTGTTGTTGGTGGCTGTCTTACCCCAAGTCCCACCTCTGGAAGAGTAGTCCATAGACCCCGTGAAGATGTTATAATTAGAGGGATTGTTGTTGAAAATAATAATAATAACAATAACAGGAAAGTTGGCACAGCCGAACATTTGTTAATGCCCTTGAGTAGTGATTTTCTCTTTTCTTGGCTGCTTACATGGGGCAGCTAAGAACTATGACAAATGTAGATGTTTTCAAAGCAATACAGAATACTAAAACAGAGGAACCTTAATATCAACTACACAGTCTTTCTCAGCCATTCCAAGAAAAAGGCAAAGCAAATACTATCCTTTACTTTTTAAAATAGTTATTAACGTGGTTTTGTGCAATTCATATTGTCACTTTTTAAATATTGCAGAAAAGAGTTTTAGAGTTACAATAAAAACATACTCATGTTGGTGGGCTCATATAGGTAGAAACTGTAACTGAAGACCTAAAACTACTGTCATCTTTTTATTGGTCCCATTGCAGCAATCCTCAGGTACCAAATGTTCTTGACTTTTAAATAAAGATAGTAATAAAAGGAGGAGGTATCCTGTAAATTTAAAGTTCAGTTGACCCAGCCTTATACTAAAGATAGCCTTATAAGAAAGATTTGCCGTGAGAAAGAAGTATATTTTTGGCAGAGAGAAATTTAACTAGAACTTTAAAATTCTTATTTCAGTATCCTTGACAATTTTGTCATTCCTTGGTTGGCTTTGATTTTGGTTGCTATTGGTTTTGGGTTTTTTGTTTTTGCTTGTTTTTGTTTGCCATCTGATTTAAAAACAAATTGAAACTAGATGTCTATTCATTGGCCTAATCTGTCATTCTCCAGTTTTAAGTATTTATGGTTTAAAAACTATTGAAATTGCTTTTCTGACACCTGTTCTTATTTGAAATTTTAAATCAAACCTTCCATATTAACACATTAAAAGCTAATAATAATTCATAAGATTATTATCTTGAAGTGAATCAAACTTCTTTTTTAATCAAGCTTCTTAAATCAGATTTGAAAATAACATTATCAGGGCAATGTGATCCCAAGTAGTAATGAGATTTTTTCAAACAGAAATCTAGCTAACTTGCATAGCTTCATTAAAAGCAAATGCCTGCCTCTACCTAAAAATCCAAGCAAATATTCTGATATGTCAATACCCCTTTGTATCCATCAATAAAATAGCGTTTGCCTGGGGTGGGTTAGTGTCTGGTTTCTTAGATGTTAATATCTTTCTACATATGCTCTACTTTCTGAGTTGCAAATTTTGTTTCATTGACTCTTACCTTGATTTTCTGTTTTATTTTCACGTGCAGCAAGTTTTATTCCTTTGACATTTTCATCCACAATTTTCTTCTATAATTTTCATGACATTATTTTTAAAAAATTACTACATTATCAGGGATTGCACTAAGAATTCTAATTTAATGCAATTCGCCTGTGATAGCAAAGTCAACTGTGACAAAATTATTTATTCAATTAGAAGAAAATAGTTATTTTTCTTATATGTTACCATAACATTTGCCATTTCATTGAATACATTGTATATTGCAAATACCAGTAATACATCTTTGAAATCTTTTACTTTGGAATCACACTAACTCTCTTTGCTAATTCTAATACCAGGTTCCAAGTAATAAATATAATATAAAAAGAACTAAATATTTATTTTAGGGCTAGAATATAAACTTCCAAATTTATTTGGGTACCTATTCTTACTGAGTTTCCTTGATAACAATTTGTTCCGGGGACCCGGTGATAAATCAGTTGGACCCTGTGTAACTAAAAAGAAGAGTGAGAATGGTAAAAACCATTAAAGTGGCCTGAAGGAGAATTTGGCCTTGGTGGGAAAAAAAAGAAAAAGACCTCATTTAATTAAGTTTATCATCTAAGAGGTCCACTCACCTTCCTGTTAAAAAGAGTGGAGTGAGCCTGAGAAGATTGTGTTTGGCTGGGGCTAGACATAGGGAACAGGAAGGAGATCAGGAGAGGAAACTCATAAGAAAATTGACAGACTCAAAGGAGAAGGACAAGGCAAATCTCCAAATGTGCTAATCTTTGAACGTAATAGTCTTTTTCAAATGACTGACTTACCAGCAAGTAATCAGAAAGACTCGGAGCTATTTATGACTGTAAATGCATTGTACAATGGCTCTGCTGCAGTCTGTGACTTCCAAACCAGGAATAAAACACTCTTTTTAATAAAATAGAAAAAAAGAAGAAAAAAAAATCCTGTGCTAGTCTCCCAGCAAAGTGTACATGGTCTGGAGACTTCAAAGTTATTATATGAGTTCACATTTAGCAGCAGCTTATTAATAACCCTCAAGCTGTCAGAATCTCTATAGTTACCATTTACAATTTTATACTGTGAAAAATATAGATCAGTGAAAATATAAAGATATCTCAGAAGTTACTTTGAAGAGTGTCTGAGGCCTGGGAGAATTTCTAATGTTTATTGAAGAATGGGGCATGTATAAAACAGTTGGCTGGATTTCACTGATCTTCCCAATGTGAACAAATATACTATGTATATTGTGTGTCTTTCTAGAATTCAATGGCAGCTGCTGGTGATGTTGTAATTAGAAATCTATATAGAATATAGATGTTTAGAGAGATGGTGCCAATACTAAAATATTTGTGTGGGCTACAAGTGCTTGTACTTATTTTTTTCTGCACTCAGAACTGATTTGGTTTTAAAACTGTGTGCACAATCTGTTCTTCTGTTGTTGCAGCTTGTACTATTAAAATAATAGAGAATGTTAAATTATTTTGATGTGAATTGCAAATGATTTTTTTCATAAATTTTAACATTTTTATCAGCATTGTTTCGCTTTGTACTTGTATAAATGTGTTTTATTTTAGCATTTTAAAATATACTTGCCTGCTTCTCAGTTGTCTAAATCACATTATAGTTGGTGTTTGTGAAGCCAGTTAATTTTTGGAAACTATTAAAAAAGAAACTATGATATGACTTCAAGATTATTCCCCTCAAATGCTTAAAATGTTGTTCTAAAGGTATTTCCTGAGAATAGCACACACGTTTGAGTTATGATCACTGGATAATAAATTAAAGTAAAGCAACCACAAACCAAACATAGATTCTGTCCCTTTAAAGATATACATATTTACTTTAAGAAAATAAGACAGGGACCACTGAATTTTTTTTTTTTTTTTTAGCTAGGCATACAAAATACAGGAGTATTTTTGAACTTATCTGTCTGGATGCTGTTAATATTACACATACGAAATTGACAAGGTGTGTGTGTGTGTAAAACACTTGTAGACACATTTACATGTTTACTTGAGTGTCCATTTATACATATCTTTGTAATTTTGTAATTTTGTTTGTAAGGGTGGGTCGCTGCACATAATATCTATATACCTTTCCAAGAAAAACATTGTCAAATCTCCTTTTAATTTTGACTCCTAACACTTATATTTTGAATACTAATAAGTGAAAATGTCAAAGTAGAACATGTATTTGACTTGATTTACAAAAAAAAAAGGTACAGTTTAAAAATATATCCTCTCTGAGTTTACAATAGTTGGCATTTACACTCAAACATAATCTATAAAAGAGATATAAATGCATGTACTTATTATACAGAATATACTTAATCTTCAACAAGGTAGCCAATTTTCTACATTATCACTATTTGCCCTTTGTAATGTTCTATTCTTCACAAGTCATTCATACGAAATTGACCTAAAAGTGAGATGCCTGAAAAAAAATAGAGAAAAAATTATCTTCCAAAATGTAAGAGAGACTTGCTTCAACAGAATCATAGAAAACCACTCAAATCCAGTTAAAGGAAAAAGAAAGCAGGGAACACACAGAAAGATTTATCACCCTAACAACATCATATTTAGATTGGTTGGTTTAACTTTTTTACAGCTCAATTCTTTTTTTTTTTTTTTTTTTTCTTGAAAAAGCAAAAGAGAGGGGAAATGTAATGTTGCTTTCATTTCTTGCGCTCTTGGTCCATGGATGAGTGTTTGATATATAGGAGCTGTTATTTGTGGAATTAGTATCAATATATTTAGCACACAGTTAATACTCCACAGACAGTTTAAATCTGTGATGCTCAGTCTTGTGTAGAAATACAACAAGTTATTTTTAAGGTTAAAGCATATGCCAAGAAAACCTACTAAATGAGCTAACATGAAACTCTGAAATCATCTTTGAGGAAAGTTAGTAATTTGGTATTGAGTGCCACAAAAAAAAAGAAAAGTTTTTGTTAACTTCTACTTAATGCTAGCCAGTATTATTTCTATGGTCAGTTTTAGGGAAAAAAAATTTACTTTTTTTGGCTGCTGGAGAAGTGGTTAATATAAACTGTTAACAAAGCTATCTCCTCAAACATAAACATAGTATTTTTTATTGCTTACAAGACATTGTATTTCTTACAATTATTGTTAGTCCATAAACTCCAGAAAAGTGAAATTAGCTTCTCCAGTTATGTCTACATTCCTAGATAGAAGTGATACAGGAGCCAGGCGCGGTGGTTCATGCCTGTAATTCCAGGACTTGTGAAGGCAGAGGCAGGAGGATCTCTGTGAGTTTGAGGCTAGACTGGTCTGCAAAGCAAGTCCAGGACAGCCAAGGCCACACAAAGAAACCCTGTCTTGAAAAATCAATCCAGAAAAAGAAGAAGAGAAGGAGGAGGAAGAGAAGAAAGAGGAGAAGGAGGAAGAGGAGGAGGAAGAAAACTAAATTTTCACATAGTTAAATATTTTTACTCCAAGACAAAGGCATTAGTTTTAATCATGGCATGTGTCTTTTTGAGTGACAGACAACTTATAATCAACCTAGTTATTTCATGCACATACAGAAGGAGCACATCTGGCTTATTTAATTTATATTCTTATTCATTGACATTAAAAAGTAAACTTTACATATTGTTGTAATAAGATAGATGTTATATTATAAATTATACGAAGGGTATGCCTTCAAAAGTACACATTTGATTATCCTTTCTGAGGTATTAACCTGCCACAGGCAATTCATAAAAAGTTTCTACAGCTTAAAAGCTTCAAAAGCAGAATAATTCCAAATAATTTACTGTATTCACCTCATAATGTACCAGTCCTTAATATGCAAATATGCACTTTTAAAATTAAACTTGTCACTAGAGAACACATGATCCTAGAATTTACTTTGAAAATGCTACAATAGAAAACTACAAATTTGTACAATTAGTATTCAAAACCACTTGCTTTCTGATTCCACGAGGATCATCTAAGACACTTAGAGTGAAGACTGAAGTGGTGGAGCCTCTTCTCCAGTAGGCACCATCCTGAACCACAGGAAGTCATGCTCAATGCTGCTATTCATTGAAATCCTCTTTCAGGTAGTGAAGGTCTCTAACATCTTAAATCCCATCCTGATCCACATACATCACCCCACTACCAAAGAGCCTTGAATCCATCTAAGTGTATATAGAGAAATCTCTTACTTTCGAAGATAAGTATACAATCTAGTACCTCAAGAAAAGCCAGAAACAAAATTTGTGCCCACCCTTGCTAGTTCTGGCTCACCAGAATGAGAGAACTTAGTGCAAATACCTATTAATTTAGTTCTTGAAGAAATGAATTGAATTCCTAAAGAATAGGAAGGGGGCTGAGATAAAACTCTGAAGTGATTAAATGGGAATGAGTACCTTAAAGAAAGTGTTGATGGTGACAAGGCCAACAAGCAGATTGTGAAACCCAAAAGGAAGAATAATGTAATTGTATCAGTGGGTAATGTTGAGGGCAAGCAAAGTATCATCAGCCAACATAATCCTGATACACAAAAAGCAGTGACAGAAGCAAATATTAAATAAACAAAGGTTTATAAGGGATATTAACTTTTAACAAGAAATAATTCAAGCATAAAGATATTAAAACAGTCAAAATGTATGCTTTCATGGGTAAAATACTTAGATGATGAAGCAAATATTAAACAGTATGTGATTATCACTAATGTTTCAGAATTTACAAAACAAACAAAAGAGAAAAAAAACAATTAGACAATTACAATCTTTAAATTACCTTACTAGAAATGTATTTAAAAGTGTGCATGGAATCTTATGTAAGAAGTGGGAAATAGTAAGATCTGGAGAGGACAGGAACCCTACAAGGAGAGCAAAAGAACCAGAAAATTTGAACACAGAGTTCTTCCCAGAGACTCATAATCCAACCAAGTACCAGGCATGGAGATAACCTAGAACCCCTGCACAGATGTAGCCCATGGCAGTTTAGTGTCCAAGTGGGTTCCATAGTAATGGGAAGAGGGACTGCCTCTGACATAATCTGATTGGCCTGCTCTTTGATCACCTCCCCCTGAGGGGGGAGCAGCCTTACCAGGCCACAGAAGATGACAATGCAGCCACTCCTGATGTGATCTGGTAGACTAAGATCAGAAGGAAGGAAAAGAGGACCTCCCCTATCAGTGGCCTTGGGGAGGGGCATGTGTGAAGAAGAGGGAGGGAGGGTGGGATCGGGAGGGGAAAAGGGAGGGGCTTATGGGGGATACAAAGTGAATAAAGTGTAATTAATAAAAAATAAATAAAAAAGAAACACACAAAAAAGCCAAAAGAATAAAATGAAATAAAAATGGGAAAAATTAAGAAACCAAAGCAGCAAGACTAACCAAAGATGTTTAATTGAAGACTCATGTTACTCAAAAAAAGAAGATGAAAGAAACAAAGAAGAAATATATTCAAGACAAACACATGCACTTGGAAATTTCTAACTAAAATTACAACCTACTTATAAATGAACACTACCAGGCTGATCATGGTAGCACACACCTGTGGTCCCATTACTGTGGAGCCCTAAAGTATGAAGAACTGAAGGTTGAGGCCAACTTAGGTTACTTAGTAAAAACCTATCTCAAAAATAAAAGCTAAATAAATAAAAACCTTCCATGAGGGCCTTGCATATTGTCAAATGCAAAAACATAAAGAATGTGATTTATATATCTTTTTTAAAAGTCAATTATTTAATTGAAGATGATGAATGATAAGCATACAATACAATAATTGTTGATTAAATAAAAAATAATAAAACAAAACAAAATGCAAAAAAAATATTTAAAGGTATAATTAATCCTAGTCCTTTCATTTATAGACAAAATACCTGTCCCCTCCAAGACTTTCTGTCTCTGCCTGCCTTCTTTTATAAGATAACCTACATTCTGCCCAAAGTTTGGCTATGAGTCTCAGCATCTGCTTCAATACTCCAATCAGTAGGGTCTTTCAGAGGCCCTCTGTGGTAGGTTCCTGTCCTGTTCCCTGTTGTCTCCTGCTTCTGTTGTCTACCCTGTTTGCCCTCTGAATGAGGACAAAGGATCTTCCCTAGGGTCCTACTTCTTGTTTAGCTTTTTTAGGAGTATAGAGTTTAGCATGTTTATCCTGTTATAAAAGAAGGGGGAGAAAGAAAGACCTGGAGTGGACAGGAGCTCCACAAGGAAACCAGGTGAGCCAAAAAATCTGGGCCCAGAGGCCCTTGCACAAATAAATAATGCAACCAAGGACCATGCATAGAGAGGACCTAAAACCTCTGCTTAGATGTAGCAGGGGCTGTCTCTGGCATAAACTCACTGGCCGCTCTTTGATCACCTCCCCCTGGTGGGGAGGGGTTTAGGAGGGTGGGAAGGGTACAGCCTTGTCAGGCCACAGAAGAAGACAATACACCCAGTCTTGATGAGACCTGATTGGTTAGGGTCATATAGAAGGGAAGGAGGACCTTCCCTATCAGTGGACTAGGACAGGAGCATAGGGGGAGATGAGGGAGAGAGGATGGGATTGGGAGGAAACAAGAAAGGGAACCACAGCTGGGATACAAAGTGAATAAATTGAAATAATTAATAAATGAATAAATGAATGAAGACAAAATACATTAAAAAATATTTCTTGAATGTAATGAAGTAAAAGAATCAATCCACAAATTCTGGTAATGATCAGAGAATGGCAGAAGGAGAAAAGGAAGAGGAAACTAACAGGTAAATTTTTATGTTAATGAATTTTAAAATACAGATGAAATGAACAGTACTTAAGAAAAACACAAATTACGAAAATGAGAAAAAAAGAAAGATAAAACATATGACAACAATAGTAGAATTTTACGAAAGGTAACTTGCTTTAAAAAACAAAACCATAGGGCTGGAGAGATGGCTCAGAGGCTAAGAGCACTGGCTGTTCTTCCAGAGGTCCTGAGTTCAATTCCCAACAATCACATGATGGCTCACAACCATCTATGATGAGATCTAGTGCCCTCCTCTAGGCAGGCAGACATACATGCAGGCAAAATACTATATAAATATTAAATAAATAAATCTTAAAAAACAAACAAACAAATAAACACAACCAGAAGGTATAACAGTAAAATTTAGCATGACATAGAAATGCAGAATGTGGGAAAACAGAGCTATCTACTACATTTTCCCGAGGCTTTCATCATTTTGCTATAAAAATAAAACAAAGATGAAATGAGAAGAAAATTCTAAGATAGTCTCATAAACATAGATTTATTTTTAAATTACAACCATTAATGTATCAAATTATAGAATGTTGAACCAGATTTATTATAAAATACTTGCAAATAAATAAATACATCATATTCCAAAATTAGCTAGCACCTTTCTTTACAATTCAATGAGCTTCTATTATAGTTACAATAGGCATTCAGAACAAAAGTTGTGGGGCTTTACATCAAATTTTACACTTTCAGCATCAAATACGCTTTATGTACTTACCCATCACCAAGGCCAAAATATCCATGACAGAATTAGAATTATAAAAACAACTTGCTTTATATCTTATTCATAACTCATGGTTATAACGTACTGTCAGTCTTTCAAATCGTGAAATTAAGTAAACAACTAATACTTCACAAAACGGCATAGTTTATCCTAGGAGTTTAAATGCTCATTATTAGGAAATCTATCAACATATACATCATTGTCATATTAAAGAAAAACATGATTAATGTAAAACAATATTAGGATGTTATAAAGATTACTGGAACACTCCAATTATTGCAAAGAACAACATATTAGAATTCCATCATCTCAAGAGTGTAGGGGGAACAGTGCGTATTCACAGTCTGTAACTTTCACAATGGTGAAGAGTTAAGTGATTGTGACTTCGGGGAAATGACATTATTCTGATTACTTACATCTGCAATGTACTGAGCAAACCAAGACTTGAGCCCACTTTAAGATGGGAGTATTTAATACGGTGTTTAGCCCTCCAAGTAAGACTCTAGCAAATAAAAGTAAAATAAATAAAATACTTCTTTACAGCAAACCCACCTGCAGATTCATATAAAATTTAGCACAGTCAAGAAATAAAACGTTAAACTTAGCAACATACAAAAAGAAAAGCCATGTGACTTTGAACAATCAGTTTTGTCCTTTGTACTATTATAAAACCTGCTCACAAACCCAGAGACAACGATGTGATAACTTTAAAGCTCTGAAACATAAAAAGAGTGCTCTTTATTCAAAGCTTCCAGTCCAATGATTGAGTTACATGTAATTAAGCTATTGGCCAAAAGGACTCCATGGGAATCCCCAAAAACCCAGGCTAGTATCTACAGGCTGCTCTCAACAAACTGATAACAAGGCCCCATTGCTGGGGCCTGCTCAATTCGTTGAACATCTGATGCCTACATAAAGCCTTCACTCCTAAATTATGGAAGCATTGATACAGGAAGGTACTCAAAAGCCTACCAAAGAAGAAACAAACACCAAGCCAACTCCAATCCTTTTGATGTACAACACTGTCCTGCTTGCAAAATATGGTAGAGTAATGAGGCACAAATCATGGAAGTAACTAACCCATATCCAAATTGTCTTAAGGACCTCTCCACTATATGGAACCTATACCTGACCCTGACACTTACGTGACTTAGGTTAGGCGACCACAATTCTGAGACTATTAGCCCAGAGAGTTCCAGGGTAAAACCAAGTACTACTGTTCTAATTTTTTTTCCTTAATGTAGCAATAAAATAACTCCCAATAACATTTTGCTATATCATAGTCATCATCTGAGAAGCTTATTCTTGCAGCAGATGGGAACAAACACAGAGACCCACATCTAAACGTTATACAAAGAATGAGAGACTGTGGACACTCAGCCCTAAATGAGATACCTCCACCAAACTTGTCCACTCAGGGGTCAAGAAACCCTGATGAAAGTGGAGGCAGAAAGAGTGTAAGAGCCAGAGGGGATGGAGCACACCAAGGAAACAAGGCCCTCATGAGCAACATGAGAAAAGCTCATACAAACTCACAGATACTGAAGCAGCATGCACAGGGCTTGCATGGACCTGTAACAGATCCTCCAAAAATATATTATGGCTTCTAGTGTAGTGTGTTTATGGGATTCCTGAATGCAGAAAAGTATGTCTCTGTTTCTTGTGCCTTCTCTTGAGTTCTTTTCCTTTTGTTTTTTTTTTATTTTTGTTGTTAGTTTTGTTTGTATGATATTATATTATCATATTATATTAGTTATATTGTAATCCCTTAAGAGCCTGTTTGTTTTCTAATGAAAGACAAAAAAGAGATGGAGCAAGATGGGAGTAGGTTGGAGAGGAAGTCGAAGAAGTACAGGGAGGCAAAACCTAATTAGAATGTATTATGTGCGAAAAAAATCTATTTTCAATAAATGGGAAAAAAAGAATAGCCTTCATTTAAAGAAAAAAAAGGAAGAAGTATTGCTGAGGACAATGTTTCATAATACTGTCCAGAAAGAGTTCTAAACAGCAAAATTTCAGAAGATTATTAGGAGCAGACTGGATAGATACAAGTGGAGGAAAGTGTTTAAGGACAAGAAACTGTACTGCATAGTCATAAGAAAGTCGACAGAATGTTCAAAAAAGCACCATCTGTTAAAATTTATTAGAGCTGCTAGTGACAATTTAGTGAGATGATTAACAGTGGTACTTAGGAAGTGCTTGCAAGGAGAGTAGACGTCGCCTACGACAGCTACTCAGTCATGAGAGCCATAGTAACATTGAATGTTCAGATTCCTCCACTCAGGGAAAATGTTCCTCTATTCAACTTCCTCATTCTTCTCTATGGTAAATAGCTGTTTTACTTCATCAATGTTTCTAACAATTTCAAATTATCCAAAGACTTCCATCCCATTAGGACAGCAAAACTTTCAACCACTGTGGTAACATTTAACATGCAATGACTTTTCCTCTGAAAAGTTTTGGTTATTCAATAGAGTTTTGCTAACGGAGTGGCTCATCTGTAAAATTATACCTTTACACCCATCAAATACTACGTCTTCATTTCCTCAGGTTTTTTTCATGGCAATCTCTACCCCATATTCTGCTTCTATGGGTTTGACTCTTTCAGACACTTCAGGTAAGTGTAGTTATGCAATGTATTGCCCATTATGATAGGGTTTCCTTATTTTTAACATATGTATTATCCCCTAATACCATAACAATAATAATGCAAACTTTCCATTTTACATATACACAATGTTTCTCATTCATGGGCATGTAGGTCGTTTCCCCATGTTTTCTATTTTGAATAAGTAACAAAAATTATATACCAAAGTCTATGAAGCTCAAAACCCCCTGAGAGAACAGAGTACACAGCTGCTAGGAATAAGAACTGTGGTCTCTTGGTGCCTCGTCCAGCTTGCTAAAGAACAGTAAACATTCAATTGTCCTGGAGCAGTTTTCAGCACACTAACAACATGTCTGATTTAATTTATAGGTAAACCATTAACATTATAAAATGAGCAATTTTATTTTTATACCCTAAGTAACCATCTGTCAGTACCGTGAAAAGTTTTTTTTATGCCATTAAATGTAGTGACATCTCAACCTACCATTAAATTCCACTCCATCTAAACATGAAATAACTCAAATGGGATTTTTCATCATTCCTTATTCTTTCAGCTGTAATTTATAATAAAAAAAAATTAAAGTGCTTTGATAAATGGAATGGCAAATTACCTTCATATATGATTTATTTGGAAAACAAACTGTTAATATTTGTTAGGATGCTTTTCTAAGTTCTAAGTTTTAGGCAATGAAAGAAAGTAATAAAATTATTGTTCTTCGTTGACTTTATTGAGAATAAAGGATGATTGCAAGTATTTGACCAGGTTTTATTGCCCTTAAATGAATTGTGGAAGGCTTCCATTGAAATACATCTTTGAAGAAAGGACCAGAATAAGCTAATTTGACATGCTAATTACAGTAGAGGTGTAATTTTAGATCTTGGGTCTCAAAAAAAAAAACTTTAGGCTAGAAATGCCTATATATCATGGTACCATAGGCTAAATCTCACACACACACACACACACACACACACACACACACAAACATGCACACACATTTTCTGTCGACTACCAAAATTATTATTATCAGAAATCATGCTTTTTAAAGCTATAAGGAGGTTTTGTGAAGTTATATATCATTACAAATGGAATTTGCTTGCTAAATTTGAAACATACTTTGCATAGTGACCTCCATTTTAGTTCTAAAATCACTGAACTTTATAATTGCCTTTTACATTTCATATTTCTCTGCATGGAGGAAAAGAAAAGATTTTGCAAGTGAGAAAGGCAACTTTTGTGTGGCAGATGAGACAATCCTAAATAATATGTACATTAATCCTATCCAGAGGTAGTAGGATACACCTCAAGGCTCAGTTACTTGGAAGGCTAAGGACAAAGAATCTCCTCCAGGAGTATTACAGAGTATCACAACTGAATTCAGGTGTAAGAAGTTGGCTTGAGCAATGCAACAAAATCTTTTCCCAAAAAAAATAAAAATAAAAATAAACAACAATGTATATCAAAACATTTCAATGTTCACACTAGCTCAGAAGCAAAATCTGAGGATAGTCTTCCAATATTTTTGCTACAAGCTGGGCTCTGGCACTTAAGGGTTCACTCTTACTACTAAGCAAACAATTCACTATTACAAAACTCTGCGAACCTTTCTTCTTCCAAAATCAAGGCATAATTGGCAGAGCAGTTGGAGTTACAAACTTTCCTGTATTCTAAAAGTCCATCAGTCATTCTCATTCTAACATGCCATAACATGTGAGAGTTGATGACTATGCTTTCTTCCAGCATAGTCCACAATTGAATTGAAGCCTCATTTCATGGTTTCACCAGTGACAGCAAATGTTAGACTAGAAAAAGTCTAATGTTGAGATTTCATCTCCTATTGTTGATTGGGAAGGATCAGTACAAAGTATCACTGTTTCATCCATGAGAACCCCAAGTTCTGGGTTTTGGATATGACATCAAAAGAAGGACAAGGTACCAAATAGGTGCCCAAATAAGTTGTGGAATTGTCTAGAGAAGCTTCCCAGAGAAGGTGATACTGGAATCAGAACTTAAGAGATTACTTGAGACATTCTTAGTAAAGGATATAGTATACATAAGGGCACAAGAGTGAAGTTCAGTCATTTTTATAAGCATCATAGGGGTTGGTAAGATTGAAGTACAGGATTCTTACAAGGAAGTATCAGGAACACATCTAAGAAGGTAAAAGATAAGGAAAAAAAAAAAGCAAAGTCCAATATATTAGTAGTCCAGAAGTGACTAGACTTTAAAGGTATTGGAGCCACTGAAGAGTTTTATGGAGTAAATTAAAACAAGCAATTTTTTGTCTTTTAAAGTTTTATTTAGATGAAGTGAAAATGGTGAAGAAGAAAAAGAAGAAGAAGAAGAAGAAGAAGAAGAAGAAGAAGAAGAAGAAGAAGAAGAAGAAGAAGAAGAAGAAGAAGAAG
>NW_026596046.1:23760574-23800011 GCF_907164565.1 Psammomys obesus
AGAAGAAGAAGAAGAAGAAGAAGAAGAAGAAGAAGAAGAAGAAGAAGCAGCAGCCAGACCAGGGCAGATGGTGATCTGCTTGAGAAATAATGAGAGCTGTAACTATACAGATGGTGAAGAAGTACATTCAGGATGTGCTCTGAAAGAGGGAATTGATATAAATTAGAGACTATCTCCACACAGTGAGTAAGACAAAGAAGCCTAGCATGCAACCCAGGTGTCTGGTACAGATCAGAGGTTGCAACAGTGCCTTGGAGAGTACCGTTGCTTTTAGGAAAGCAGCTTTGGGATAGTTTCTCACTTAGACATAATATTGAGTTGAGACTGATGAACGTAATACCCAGTTAAGTATGCCCAATTGGCAGTGGATAATAGTCTTTAGGCTCAAGAGAGAGGGAGAGAATGAAAAAGGTACAGTAGGAAAGCTCACATCCAAAATGCCTACTTGAAAGGTGTTAGTAGCTGAGTTGTTACAAATGTATGAGCAAGATTATATCAGTAGTAACGAGCAGAGACTTGTAACAGCGGGAAACACCTGGCTGAGTTTCTCCAACAGAAGACATTTGAAAGGTGCTACAGTCTGGGAGCTGAGAGACAGTCAACACCTTATTTCTTCATAGCTGCCTACGCAGCTGCCTAGAACAATGTCAGTTTTCTTTAATGGGAATCAATAAGCAAGAGTAGGCAGCCAGCCTTCTAACCATGTTTCCCATGCATCAGCCTAAAGAGACTACCCATCAATAAATATTTAAGTTATCCTAGCTTACAATATCCAAAGTCATACATCTATCATTTACCTTTGTAACCCCAACTTCCTGAAGAACTGGACAAATCAAATAAATTTTGTACATTATTGAAATTAAAACCGAAAACACAGGTGAAATATCTAAGGTTCTTAATACAAAAATGTCTTCAGCTTTAGTATAACTAGGAACTAAAACTATGAAAACAATATATGAAACCAGAAAACAAATATACATCATTAAAAGTGTTCTCTCTATATATGATTTGATATTAAACACTTAGCATTGTGCTTGGCAATATAGTTTCTAAAATGCATTTATTTCACTTAGTTCTTTTTTCATTAAAGAGGAAGTTTCACAGAGTCCTGTTGACTTGTCCAATGCTACAGTAGTTCATGAAAGGGCGCGATTAGTAGAAAAAGGAAGGACTGCATATGTGGTATGTGCCAGGATCTACACATAAAATTCATGTAATGGCACTTATTTAAAATAAAAACTCATGAATCAGACAGGACATGATTGCAGGCTCTGTTCCAGGGGTTTTCTACTGCAGTACAGTTTCCCCTTGATCTTAACCCTCTACTTGCTTAGTATATAATTACACTAGCTTCTAACGGCAGCGCAACCCCAGTGACATTCACATCCAATTTCCCCTTTTTCTGTAGTCTCTGACAGGTGGCTCAAAAGCTGTAAATAGACAAGAATCTGGAAAGACAGAACACAACAATTAGCAGGCCAAGGTCAGCATGACACCCAGGTCCAAGTGGTTCAGAAGATTAGAATCAGAATTGAGAAATTCTCCTATCCAATTTGGTTCCTGGAGAGAGTAATACATTATGATCCCAAATGACTTCTCACTTAAAAAAAAAAATAACGCTAACATCTGCTTATGTGGCCGCCAACTTGGAAATGTTCTCAGTAAAGGAGTGAGATGTGGTATGTTTCATCATCTCTCTCAGCATTGTCTAGAAATGAGTCTGGCACACTTCTGGCTGGGAAAGTCAGTCCATGCAAAGGAGGCCACTATTAACGTTTGTGTGGACAATAAATACTTGAGCAATAAAGAAGTGTAATAGTAGATGACAGCAGTGGTGGACAGTTTGTCTGGAACTTGTACACTCACACTCCACCAGGGTGTTTGGCTTTTATTCACCTGTACGTAAGAGCAGCGACCTCATCTCACTCCCTAAGGACCCGCCGGTGGTTGCTGATCACACTCAAATTTCCGTTGTGTTATGATACACCCATCCAAACTTCCCAAGCACAGAGTTTTTGCAGAAATATTATTGTTTTTATTCATTTCCTGTATGTGTGTTACAAACATGTGTTTTCCCCAACTATCCTCAGGGACCCCAAAGAGTCTGCCTTTTCTGCTTCCTGAGTCTGTGCTGTTTCCAAAGGCAACTCAAGGAAGGCCCCAAACTAAAGCATATCTATCAGCTAGTCTATCAGTGTCTGCTCCATGAACTGGTAAACATATGAGTTTCTAGGAACCTTCTATTAGATATAGCCAACATAGAAAAGGACAACTTTCACAGGTCTAAACTGAGCATGGGTGTAGCAAGCATCCAAAGAGGCCTCTCAGATGCCTTACATGCTCTGACTTCCCCATAATCATTGCTCTCCACTTTACCTTACTAAGTTGTTTGGGGCTCTTCTTAACAGTCAGTATTGTTTAGGAAATTGAACAGTGTTGTTGAAGCTCCTGTAGATAAATTATTTTTGCCATCATTCACCTTTCTATTTTCTTGATTTGCTTAGTTTTCTAGCCTATGAAAATGCTTTAGATTTAAAAGTTAGAAGAGTGTGTTAAAGGAGAAGAATGTGTTAAGGGAGAAGAAGCCTAAACTTTTCATAATTCTGACTCTTACACATTTTTCATCTTTTGTTTTGCTTATCTTTAATTTTTTATTTTTATTTTTTATTAATTACACTTTATTCACTTTGTATCCCCCCATAAGCCCCTCTGTCCTCCCCTCCTGATCCCACCCTCCTTCCCCCTTCTTCATGCATGCCCCTCCCAAAGTCCACTGATAGGGGAGGTTCTCCTCTCCTTTCTGATCTTAGTCTATCAGTTCTCATCAGAAGTGGCTGCATTGTCATCTTCTGTGGCCTGGTAAGGCTGCTCCCCCCACAGCGGGGACGTTGAGGCTTGACATTTTAGGTATTTTTATTCTCATTTGTTAAGTGGGTTTTTTATATACATCTCACAGGACTTGGACTGTTGTGGTAATTTACTGAATTCACAGGAGCTAAATAAAATACTTTATAGTCCATATCATACATTTTGCCCCAGAAACGATCATGGGCCTCCTAACCACTTTCATATTACAGTTTTCACAGAGGGATAGCACTGTTGCATTACTTAAGATAGAAGGTGAGGGGGTTGTAATGAGGTCGTTGGTAGACGCCTATTACAGAAAACCTACAATATTCTAGTCACAGCTAAGCAGTTTAGAAGCATATTCCTCTACTATTTCCCCACAAGGACTGGGCTTTTGAACCAAAGAAAATAAAGGTCACATGAGGAAGTAGTGAGCCAAAGAAGTTAGATATACTCTCTCAGGTTACTTGGCAATGCAAACAACGTAGGTATGGCTCCTGAACCAAGCTCTTGCACCACACGGCACAGCCTGAACGGTGTGAAATAACAGATGCTGTCAAAATTAAAATTACCGACATCCGTGCCAGTAGCAGACTGGCGCGGGCCCTGAAGCAGGTGCAGCAGATGCTGCAGCTATGCAGAAGTGTGTGTGCGGTCTGAGGGGAACCAGGACAAACCATCAAATAAAGCGTCCGCAGGGGCAAAGGGCGCGCTGCTCTCAAAATGTCAATACGCTTAGTTTGTAATAGAACCCTCATTTCTTTGTAATAAGAAGCAGTCAGAGATTAAAGGGTACTTAGTGGGAGAGTCAGGAATAATGTTTCAAGTTGTAAAGCGCCATTAAGGCAGGACAGAATCTTTCAATTCACTTTACTTGAAGGGTGATCCTTCAAGCCATTAACGTCCCTTTCAGCCACACCTTTAAATGACTTAGAAAAATGTCATGAAGAGCAGGGCTTGGTGATTCAAACCCGAAGTCCCAGCACTTAGATTTCAAGCAAGAGGCTAGACTTATCTACATACACAAGCTGTCTTCTCTGAAAACAACATCACAAATGCCAACTGATAATAGAGTCACCAGAAGAGATGGTGAACACTATGGAGGTCACCTAACAGTTGGAGAAGGGCCTGACTCTGTTGCCTGCCTTTGGGTGCCTTTTGCACAGCTGGGCTGAATGCTGCCTCCATGGGAGAGGATGCTTTTAGTCCTGCTGTTACTTGACATGCCACGGTCGGTTGGTACCCATGGAGGTACTCCCCTTATCTGAGAAAAAGGGGGGATGGAAGATGGGAGTGTGAGGGTGGGACTGAGAGGAGAGGGGCGAGGGGGCAGCTAGCATGCTGTAAAGGGATTAAATAAATTAAATTTTTAAAAGAGCAACAGAACAAGAAAATTTGAACACAGGGAAGGGAACTTCCCAGAGACTCATACTCCAATCAAGGACTATTCATGGAGACAACCTAGAACCCTGACAATGCAGCCACTTCTGATGAGAACTGATAGACTAAGTTCAGAAGGAAGGAGAGGAGGACCTCCCCTATCAGTGGACTTGGGGAGGGGCATGCATGCAGAAAGGGGGGAGGGTGGGACCGGGAAGGGAGGAGGGAGGGGCTTATGGGGAGATACAAAATGAATAAAGTGTAATTAATAAAAGTTAAATAAAAAAAAAGAGCATGGAAAACTTGGAAGCAGAAGACAGGGAACAGGACAGCAACCTACCACAGTCGGCCTCTGAAAGACTCTATTGATCAAGGTTTCGAGGCAGACGCAGAGGCTGAGGCTGAGACTCATGACCAAACTTTGGGCAGAATGCAGGGAATCTTATGAAAGAAAGGGAAGATAGAAAGACCTGGAGGGGACAGGAGCTCCACAAAGAGAGCAACAGAGCCAATAAAACTGAGTCCTGGGGACCCTGCAGAGACTGATAACCCAACCAAGGACAATGCATGGAGAGGACCTAAAACTCCAGCTCAGATGTAGCCCATAGACTCGGTCTCCAAGTGGGTTCCCTAATAAGTGGAGCAGGGGCTGTCTCTTGCAGGAACTCATTGATAGGCTCTGGGATTACCTCCCCCTGGAGCGCTGCATGGGGAGGGGTGGGTGGTGGTTCAGCCTTCTGAGTCCACAGAGGAAGACAATACAACCAGTCCCGATGAGACCTGATAGGCTAGGGTCAGATGGAAGGAGAGGAGGACCTCCCTATCAGTGGACGGGTGGAGGGGCAAAGGGGGAAAAGAAGGAGGGAGGGTGGGAGAGGAAGGAAAGAAGGGAGGAGGACACAGCGGGGATATAAAATGAAAAAATTGTAATAAATGATAATAATAAAAAGTTTTTAAAGCATGAACAAACTTCAAGAAAAATAAAAAATATGTTTGAGGAATACGTGGCGGGGTGCGGTGCCAAGGAATACCATTCCTTCTTTAATGATGCTGGAGAAACTTTCACTAAGCAAGTTCGGTTACTTGTCTAAGGCTGTGTCTGAGAGAACCCGATAACGAGCCTATTTTCTCCGCTTACCTGATCAGAAACGCTTTTCAGAAGATACCATCACCATGGAAATATCAATAACAGAAAAAACATGGTAGCTAAATTCTAATAAATTTTCCAGACAAATACTTGGTTTCCACTCATATCTTTTAAGGCTTCTTATTTCCTATTGAGTGACTTCTTAGCATAACTAATGCTTTCTCTTACAACTCCTCCAGATTCTTACCTATAGAGTATTTTTAATATAACTTTTTTCACTAAATTTTTATTTTTATATTAATTACAGTTTATCACTTTGTATCCAAGCTGTGGCCCCCTCCCTCACTCCCAATCCCACCCTCCCACTATCCCTCCCTCATTTTCTCCCATGCCCCTCCCCCAGTCCACAGATAGGGGAGGTCCTCCTCCCCTTCCCTCTGACCCTAGCCTATCAGGTCTCATTAGAAGTGGCTGCATTGTCCTCCTCTGTGGCCTGGTGAGGCTGCTCCCCCTCAGGGGGAGGTGATCAAAGAGCCAACCCTGAGTTCATGTCAGATACAGTCCCTGTTCCCCTTATTAGGGAACTCACTTGGATACTGAGCTGCCATGGGCTACCACTGTGCAGGGGTTCCAGGTTATATTCATGAATGGTCCTGGGTTGGAGTATCAGTCTCAGAAAAGATCCCTGGGCCCAGATTTTTTGGTTCTGTTGTTCTCCTTGTAGAGCTCCAAACCCTTCCAGGTCTTTCTATTTTTTCCTTCTTTCATAAGATTACCTGCACTCTGCCCAAAGTTTGGCTATGAATCTCAGCATCTGCTTTAATACACTACTGGAAAGAGTGTTTCAGAGGCCCTCTGTGTTAGGCTCCTGTCTTGTTCCTTATTTTCACCTTCTTCAGATGCCTATCCCATTTCCTTTTATTAATGAAGATTGAGCATCTTATCCAGGGTCCTCCTTCTTGCTTAGCTTCTTTAGGTGTACAGATTTTAGTATGATTACCCTATATCATGTCTAATATCCACTTATAAGTGAGTATATACCTTGTGTGTCTTTCTGCTTCTGGGATACCTCACTCAGGATGATCTTTTCTAGTTCCCACCATTTGCCTGCAAATTTCATGATTTCCTTGTTTATAATTGCTGAGTAGTGTTCCATTTTGTAAATGTACTACAATTTCTGTATCCATTCCTCAATTGAGGGACATCTTGGTTGTTTCCAGATTCTGGCTATTACAAATAAAGCTGCTAAGAACATGGTTGAGCAAATGTCCTTGTTGTACACGTGAGCATGTTTTAGTATTTAAAAATGTTTTCTGGCTCTTTGACCTCACTCCTGCCCCCCCACACACACCAAGGGAGGAGCAGTCCTGCTAGACCACAGAGGAGGACTTTGCAGCCAGTCCTCAAGATACCTGATAACCTAGGGTCAGATGAAAGGGGAGGAGGTCCTCCCCTATCAGTGGATTTGGAAAGGGGTAAGGAGAAGATGGGGGGAGGGTGGGATTGGGAAGGAATGAGAGAGCAGGATATAGCTGGGATACAAAGTTAATAAACTGTACTAATATTAAAAAAGTAAAAATGTAATAAAAAATGTTTTTCCTAACACTAACATTCCAAATTTCTTTCACATTCAAACTTTGTTTTTCCAACGTATGAATGTCCCATTCTCCCTCATACCTACAATGACTTTCATAGTATAAAATAATTATTATGAAAACACAAAAAAGGAGTGATTCAGAAACTGAAACAAAGAAATATCACATCATTTTAAAATTAGAAGAGGCCTTGTGCCAGAGAAATTTAAAGAATAAACTTTAAATAATAATTTTTGAATAATTGCTTTGAATAATTTCCAAGATTTAACAAATTGTAGGACAATTTAAAAAGTTTTTCAATAACAAAGATCACCACAAACATAGGAGCTGACACAGGAAAGTGTTAGTAAGAAATGCACAAACTGGGAAAGTGAGAAGGCAGGGAGGACAGCACTCTGCAGTGAGATAATTTGAAGGTTGCCAATCAGATGACAATAAAATCATAGTCTTGGGGATGACCCCCATACTTTCTTTCACCTCTGTTATTGCTTCTGAGTGAATCCAAAGCAGAGAAGTACTAGATACATAAAGAGCACCTTGAAGAACACGAATCCCAAGTGGAATTACCAGCTGAGGGGCAAGCGTCCATGGACAGCGCGTGCAACCAAGAAGAACCTTTGTGGCTTGGTTAAGTCTGTGATTGTTGCAGAGAGTGAATATCACACATGTTTGATAAAAGTATCATGAAAGTGTGATTAATATATGAGATCTTTCAGAGAGAAAGAGAGAGAGAGAGAGAGAGACAGTAGGCCATTTAGAAATAAAGACTGAATACTGAGAGATAAAGGAACTAATGATGATTCCAAACTTTCTAGCTCAGGTAAAGAAGTTATTGAAAAGAAAGTGTGGGAGCAAGGAATATAGAAGATTGTACATGGAGAGCACAGTAATTCCAGGCTCGTGATAGGTGGATTTTGAGTACAAATGTAAAAATACGTGGAGAAAAACAACAAGCCAACAAACACACAACTGCATATTTAAAACAAAACATAAGACATGGAGATCAAAGTATAAGTCCTGATTTTGAAATTATGAGCTTCCTGTATTAAGAATAACTTCAGAGAAAGACAATGCAACCAGTCCTGATGAGACCTGAGAGGTTAGGGTCAGAGAAAAGAGGAGGAGGTCCTCTACTATCAGTGGACTGGGGGAGGGGCATGGGTGGGGATGAGGGAGAGAGCATGGGATTGGGAGGGGTTGGGGGAGGGGCTACAACTGGTATACAAAGTGAATAAACTATAATTTATTAAAAAATTAATAAATTTAAAAAATATAAAACAAGAAATTTCAATATCATAAAAAATAATAAGTTCCGTCTCAGTGTGTGATAGGGATAAAATGTTAGGTTTGTAGTACTTAAATTCCACAAATAAATATACATTGAAAGCATCTAAATTGTGCATGACAGGACTATAGGTTCAGCTCTGGATAACAACTTAAATATTTAACACAAATTGAAAATGGTCTGTTATTATCTCCAAGACAACATTAATGATACTGTGTTTCTGACACTAACTCAGCCTCTATAGTAATTTCCAAATGATGGTTTTCCAACTGGGCTACATAAAACAATGACAAATGCTGTACCTAATGAGCCGCAAAGCAATTAAGACACTGATTCATCAGAGAATTCTCTTTCATTTAATCATCAGAGAAATAATAAACAAATTGCACTCTGATGATTACATGAACTTGATAAACCAATTACAATTTCATTTCCAAAACAGAGTTTTGAAAGCTACAAAATTTTTTGTGTGACATGATCACAGGTTCTAACAGAATGATAGGGAAACACTGGAAAAAGTGCTTAGCTAGGACTTGGATACACTGAGTTTTTATTTGCGTTTTTCCACCAATTTTATGACTTTGTGAATTTTCTGAAATTATTATGTTTCTTTGAAGTTCTAGATCTTTGTTTACAAAAAATTAAACTAAAGCTAAGTAGGATGATTTTCAAAATTAAGACAAGTAATTGCAGGTAAAAATATTTTAGAGTTTTCTGTTCTGTTTTGCTTCTACCTGACAGAGACCAGATGATGTACGGCAGTCAAAAGACAGTGGACCTGAGAATGAAGAACTCTTGTTACCTTCTCTGCCACTCAGGTGTGTTTATCCATGTGTTAGACTCTGCCCATGAACGTTGAAAGCTCAGCACAGAGAGGACATTTCTCAGGAAGAAAGTCATACAGCTAAGCAGAGATAGCAGGAAAAATACCCCACAAAACTCCAATGTTATCATTTATAAAAGGACAATGTGATCTAAGAGAAATCAAATACTTTGAAAGTCCATTCTATTCTGTCCTTTATGGAAGATTTTCATGAGAAGAATCATCTTAATAATGTTATTTTAGGAACAGAAGACTTAAGTTAGTTTCTCAGTACCCACATGGCAGTTCACAACTACCTGTAACTCCAGTTCCAGGGTGTTCAAAGCCATCTTCTGGCTTTTGTGAGGACCAGCCTCACACATGATCCACAGACACGCATACAGACAAAACACCTATAGACATAAAATAAAAATAAGTCTGTCTTCAAAGAAAGCAGTGCTATTTTAAAATATTTAATTAGAGACCAGGAATCATGTAAGATCAAAAGTGGGAACGGATGTGTCTTACATGCAAACATGAGGCAGAGGTCCATCTTACAAGTTCCTTCTCCAGTGGATTGTGTTAGAGCTTTTCTAATCTCTTGTAAGTGATCAATAATTCTAAGTGCACAAGCTTTACCATGTATATCTAAGTTCAGAATATCTAAGCAAAAAAAAAAAAAACGAAATATATATATATTCTATATATATATAGAAAGAGAGAGAGAGAGAGAAGGAAATCCAAAGAAATGTGGCCCCAGGGAAACCAGCAGCACAGGCCTGGTCCAAATACGAAGTCCTGGGAACAGGGAAGTCAGTGATGTAACACCTTGTGCGCAGTCAGGGGCCTGAGAGGTGCACCAACGCCCCAGAGCAGAACAGACACGGGGGCCAGCTCAGGCAGATCTGAAATCTGCCCCTCCCTTCCCACCGTGCCTTGCTCAGGACTTCAGGAAATGTCCTAGGGTGGGATTTTTCCCCCCTTACTTTTGAGATAATATGAATACATTTCTCTCTTTTCTTTTCTCCCTTCAACCCATATACCACATCTTGCTCTCTCTCCATCCATGGACCCCACTTTTTCTTATTACTTAGTATTAAATACAAGGTGGTTTTTACATCTGTAAAAAAGAGTGGCATGATAATGACTTCCAGAAACAGTCTCTGGACAAACCCAGTAATAGTGTTTTACCCAATATTTGAACAATGCTTCAGCCAGTGAAACTGTTATGTCAGCTTATTTATTTTGAATGTCTACTTCTGTTAAATGTTAAATATTTCCACTTCATCAAAGTGTTATATCTAATTTTCTCAGGTGGATGTCATCTGGTTTCCTCAGGAGGTGCGTTTCCAACGTGGATACTGTGCTTACCCCTAATTTCAGCGGCTTCCTCTCCCAGTGTTTTACTTCAGATTCCAGGATTTTCCTGGACATTCTCAAGGACAACTTGAATATTAATTTAGCTGATATCTTTATTTTAAATTTTATTAATTTTCAGTCTTACTGGTGCTTACTTTCTACAGGATTTCAATTGTTTTATCCTCTAAAATTAGTGCTATAATTATAAAATTGCTTTATTTTATTTTTTCTTAGTAATGATGACAGTGAAGGCATGCATGTTTCTTCTGTTAGTTGCATTTATTGTTTCCTATTGTTTGAGGATGAAGCATTTATTTGAATTTTGTCCTTTGTACGACTAAATACTATATAGTGTTAGTTCTATTATGATATTGAAAGATTACCTGGATATTTATTAATGGGAAATGCTTGTGTCATTTTATTTATTTCTAATGCATTGGCTTTCTCGTAGAGAATATATTCAAAATTTCTACTTTTGAAAACAAAACATTATTTTACATCCATATACAGGACCACGCATGAAAACATGTAAGAATGTGTGTGGTGTGTGTGAAACTAAATAAAGCATCTGTTATGCTAGTTTCATCTCTTCACACAAATGCAAAGGACTGAAGTAAGCAAATGAATGTCACATTCTTTTAGGAGTAAAAAGAAAACTTAATGAAAACAATATTCACAACAGATTAATAAAAGTATCATCCTGAAAGGTGGTAACCTAGGGGACACTAAAGAATTTAATGCACAGAAAATGCTAAGATTAAGGATGACAAAATTTATTCTCCTCATTGAATACTTAATGGTATCTGTTGTAGCACTATTCGTTCACCTTGCCTTTGTTCGTCAGAATCATTACAATCTCAAAATAAGTTTTAACGGAAATAGACTTACATCACTTTTCTCCCTTCTTTATTTCATTCAGACCCTCCACTCTTGTTTATATCTTCTTTTTGACTGTTGTTACACATGAGCGTGTGTATTCAGTAATTACGTATGCATATACATGTGCATTCATGTAATTATGTATGCATATATGCATACATATAATAGCTTGCTATTTCAGGACTGACTGCTGTGCATGGACTACCAATAATACATAATCCTCAGGAGATCAAGAATCCTTCACAGAGGGTAAGTATCCCAGCTCCTGTAGATAAATCCGCAGCACAGCTCTATATCTCAAACAACATTGCTAAATAGGGGCCAGAAAGAGTGAAAGGGCCAGAATATGAGGAAGCCTGCTATAAAACAGCCTGTCTTAGAAATGGCTCCATATGCAAGAACAGAACAAACATGTTTATGTGGGATGGGGAAATTTAGTGGAGTCCCAACCCTATACGTTAATATTCTTAACAAACATCTGCACTAAATGTGTGCTCTCAGCAACTGAAAATAAGTCTCTTCACAAAGATAATAGGGTCAGCAGTGTACCTTCTCTCTGGGTTTCTGCTGAGAAACGATTGCAGCCAAGCTCCCTTAAAGCCTGTGATACCGTCTGATATTCTAGTAGATGCAGCCACTTTTCTTTTGACTAAATAAAGAAAATATCAGATTAAATGAGATTTTCTGTGATAATATCATTGAAACACCTCAGGCTCCTTAACTTCTAATTAACAGTTTGTACATACAACACTGAGCCAATTTGGGGGATTCAATGTAGTGAAATGTTTTTTTTTTTAAATCCTTCTTCTATGCTCCATGTTCCTTGCCCTACTCAGTGGACACATTCACATAACTTGCGGAACATCTACAGACTCAGAATCATTGCTGAGTTTAATTCAAAGGCCGTGCTATATTTCTTAATTTTCTCACTTTCTCTTTTTGTCATGAATTTCATATTTTATATTGTGATCACTTTATTTATTGAATTACAGTACCACCTGTATTCCTGATATGTTCCTGTCTTGTGATGGAAAACAAAATACTGGCATCTCTGTTAAAATATCATGTAGAAGGGCTGCAGAGATGGCTCAGCAGCTAAGAGCACTGCCTGCTCTTTCAGAAGAGCACAGTTTGAGCCTCAGCACCCACATGACAACTCACAACCATACAATTACAATCCTAGGGGATATAATACCTTTTTCTGGGCTCCATGATACTGCGCCCATAGGGAGCACAGACACAGTTCCGGGCAACCCACACATGAAATAAAAATAAACCTTTGTTTTGAGTCATTAAATTTTGCAAGACAAATTTTGAATTACTTCCATTTTATAACATCGATAAAAGTGAGTATCCAAAGGCTGGTACAATATCATACAACTTTCTAGGCAGAGCTTAGGAAGCTGCAAGTTTGCCTTACACGCACACACACCACTTTCATTCTTCCAGTTTACAATGTCGAGATTCTCAGATATAGTAGTAATTCTCTTTAATACTTCTGCTGGCATAAATAGACATAAATATGAAGTTTAGAACAAAAGAATATTGTAATGATTTACTGTCTGATGTTACCCTGAGAAGCTTTCATTCAAAGACAATGCCTATTAACATATTTGGAAATGCATAAAACGTTGGCAGAAATTTCAGTCTCTCTGAGACATTGTACTGCAGTGTCTGAACACAAATGTGATTCAGGTTCCAAGGACTCACTAATCCTTCCCTCAGTAACATATAATAAAACCATGCATGCTTGGGCTTATATACGAGAGATGACGAAACAGCTGAGTGCACCAGCTCCTTTTCCAGAAGACACAGGTTCTGTTTCCAACACCCACATGGTAGCTCATGTAACTCCATTTCCAGGAGCTCCAACACTTTCTTCTGGCTTCTGAGGGCACCAAGCACACAAAGTGTACACAGACAGACAGACAGACAGACATGCAGGCAAAAAAAAAAAAACACTCATACATGTAAAATAATAAAATGAAATAGATATACAACATTTTTAACACTCTTACTTAGGAAATATTTTCTGTGGTTCTAGCATGTACCTCCGAGTCCTCCTAGTATCCATACACAGCAAATGGCTCCTCTTAAAACTGAAATATTTCCTCAGCATAGCTTTTGAACACTGACTGGAATTTGGAATTCCAAAAGTCACTTTTTAATTTTGTGCTCTCCCCTTTTCCCTTCTAAATTACTCAATATAAAAATAACCTTGAGGGTTTCTCATGCATTGATTTATTTATTACAATCTATCTTTGGTATCCTAAACTCTCTTCCTTGTTGATTTATAATTTGTGCATGTATACTCATGAGCACTCACCTGCACATAAATTTGTGCATGTATACAGGCATGCATGCATGTATAAGCACATACATGTGGAGGCTAGAGGACAACCTTGCTTCACTTGGACGACAAATTAGGCTAGACTCACTGGCCTGGAAGCTCCACATATGTAGCTTTTCCTGCCTCCATATTGCTGTAGAAGGAAGGTTGTCTTTTTCACATGGGTAGTAGAGATCAAACTCAGGTTTTCATGCTTTAGATGTGAGCATGACTGATCCGTCAACCCAGTCATTTATGAACCAAGTTTTATGCCACATAGTTAAACAAAATCCATACCAAGAATTCTGTCAAGAGAAGATGTTCCTGCCTTGGCACCTCATTAGTTCCATTGAGTTTTATTGTGCTTTAAAGTGCTACTGTAGAAAATCTGCAAGGCATCTCCATTCAGGGGAGCTTTTGTATCTTTACAAGGACCTGTAAGGACGCTGCTCTGGGAAACTTTGAGGTCTGAAACAAAGCATCTCATATCCCTACCTTAACTGTAATTTTTGACAGAAACCCATTTTTAAAATTCACATTCTTTTGACTTGTAGAGAAGGTAGAAATGAGTTACAGCTATAGCTTTGAACTTATGAAATCCTTAATCGTTATGATTTAATCACTTCCTCCTTTCATGTTTCTCTCACACTGTCACAGCAATGCGGGGAGGACTTTTTCTTTCAGTGGTTTTTCTAACAGTCTCCTCAGCCACTTCAAACCTTATTAGCATGGATTCTATTATCCACACTGCAATAGGGTACAGCGTTTTAAAATCTCCCACTGCCAAATAAAAGTATCTGCATTCTTCAGCTACAAATAAAATATGCCATTCCTTAAAGGCTTCACAGAGTATCCTCAAAACTCTAATACCTTTGTGTTGTTCTTATAGAAACTCACTTTGGCCTTTATGTTCTTCCCAGTCCCGGAATCAAAGGAAACTATTCTTGATTTTGTTATGTTGCCCACAACTGCTGGTGTGTAACTATCTTCCAAGTCACACTAAGCCTGCTTCACAAGTGATTCCAGCTGAGTGTTATAAATCAAAATTCACTTTATTACATTTGCCAATTGAGAAGAATAAGGACTATGAAAGGGCAGCATAAGTTAGGTGCTTTCACTCTGTGACTCCTGAGGCATCAAATAGTGAAACTAGGCTTGACTCAGTAGTTGAGATTCACAATCTGAAGGCTTTCTTGTTCACACCTCTGGTGGCTTCTGCTGGCAATCAGCTGGGGAGTCATGCCAACATATGAACTCAGAGAAATATATCTAGGATACAGATACTTCACACTTTCTCTGTGTGACTGTGACTGTGTACTGTGACTAAATTCCAAAAGTGATTGTCCCAAGAGAATAAAAGTGAAGATGACCCAACATCAGAGAAAAAATGGAACATCAGAAAAGCAGCATCCTAACCGGTATGGATAAAAAGAAAAACATAAATGTCAACTATGAGAAAAATGACACATTGCAAAAAAAAAACATAAATAATAGAAAATACTTCTGTGGCTATTGTTGGCTAATATAATCATCATCATTAGTATTTCTGAACTAAATGACACAGAATTCCAAAGTTAAATGTGGCAGAAATGCCCCAATAAAGAAAGTGGAACCTATGAATATAAAATATGAGAAGTGTTTCTTGTTTGCAATTGTTTGGCAGTTAGGAGGCCTGAGGCCAGAAGATTTAAATTCAAGGTCGGATCAGACTACATAGAGATCTCCAAGTAAGCATAGGCTTTTTTTGTAAGGGTCTAGAAAGGTGATGGAAGATAGGGTATGAGACTGGTGTGGCGCAGTCACTGTTCCTCATCTGTTTTTCTGTGTTTTAATCCTCTGTCTGCGTTATTTTATATCTTGTATTTGTCAGTGGGGTGTTTATAAGATTATCTATGTTCATGAATGGGACTTATATCAGTACATTTTTGATATTGCACACAAATGTCTTTTATGACATATTAAAATTTATTTATTCATTTTCCTGTTGAGGGACTTTTTGTTTTGGTCATTGTTAAGGTTGCTGCTTTAACTGTTCATGCACATAAATTTTTGGGACACTCTCCAACAGTAGCATAAGCAAACCACAAGGCCCATAAATTTTCAGTTTATTGGATAATGTCAACACATTTTTTTACTTATAATTGACTCAGTTTAACATAATGCCAATGAAAGTGGGGTCTATTTCGCTTGGTCCTTATCCTTTAAAATAGTATTATCATGTTTTCTATTTTTTGCTAGCCACTCTGCTGTAGTGTTTCTGTATAATTTTGCCCCAATTTACAAGTGGAACTGTGTATTTTTTAATGTTGATTGGTTGTGTAAATTTCCTGTTTGTACAGTTCAATGCTCCTGCTAAATATTCTATGGTGTTTCCTTTTTTATGCTTTTCAGTTTGTCTTACATAATCACAGGTTCTGGGTCAATACTTTGATTTAGGATTATTTTGTTTGGCATTTACTTAAGAAAAATATACTACATAAAATTGTCCTTTAAAGCTGGTTGTGGCGGTGTATGCTTTTCTTGCCAGCACTGAGGAGGTGGAAATGTTGAGTTTCAAGATCAGAGTTCAAGGCCTGTCTGAGCTATATAGGGAGAGTGAGTCCAGGCTAGGGCTATATGTTCTCAAAACCAATAACACACAAGGTAATGTTTTTCAATGTGCTCTTCTGATACCCTGTTACATTTATATCTGCAGACTCTCTGAGTTTGATATATTTGTTCCACATGTTGGTAGTTATTCAGTTTTTTTGTATCTCTCTATAAATATCAGTTGTCTAGAACATCTATTGAAAATACATTTTTCCCCCATTATCCTACATTTTAGTGAGATCCATCTCACATTTGCTGTAACCTCTTCTGTACTTGTTAATTGTTTCTTTTACTGTGAGGATATTTATTTCAGTCTGAAATCCCATTTGTTTATATCTATTTTCAGAGCCTGTTTTCAAGTCAGATCCAAAAATATTTCAGGTCATATCAATACAATGGAGATTTACATGTAAGAATCTTTGAGAATTTTTGCAATTACATGGCTTACACCTAAGTATCTAATATGTTTTGAGGTGACCTTTGTGGGCAGTATGAGAGTCAAATTTCATGCTTCTACATGTAACTAGTTTGCCTGGGTCATTCCCTAAGCAGGCTGTCCTTTCCTCATTGTGTACTTATAGTGGCTTCGTCAGAAGGAAGTCGGCAATAACCATAAGCACCTTTGTGTGCCGTATTTCTGGCTTCTTCCATTGGGAAAGACATCCATTTTCATAGCAACAGAATGCCAATTTGACTTAAATTATTTTTTATGTAATTTGGAGTCAGATAGTGTGACACCTTCAGCTTTGTTCTTCCTGGGTTCTTTGTGCTGTTTTATGCTTCCTTGTAAACTTAAAAAGTTGTTCTTCTACCTCTGTGGGAAAACTATTATTAAAATTTTAATCATTTCTATTAAATATGTAGTTCCCGCTGGGTGGCATGAAATGCCCATATTTGTGTTAACAGTGTATTAGAGTAATCTGGGTTTTCCAAATAAGGCTATAAAATTTGCTCTTTTTCTCACTATTCTATACCAAGACCCCTTTCAATTTGAAGTATGTAAATGTCAGGGTATTACATCCAATCAACTATACTCATTTCCTATAACAAATTTTAAGTATAGCGACAACACAAACTTGTTTCTTAATAATCAGGCTGCTCGTCAAAACAGAAAAGGTGGGAAGCACTAAGTGTTATCAAGAATGCACATCAAACAAAATAATCTTATTTTAGTTGGTAATAACATAAATAGACTCAATTATACTACAACTTATTTTGGCATTGTCCAATAAATCTGAAAGTGCACATGACCTGTAGTTCCAGATTTCAAAAATTTTACATAGTTTTATTTAATAAAATAGGGTGTCAGCAACTAATTCTAGAACCCCTGGAGAAAGATCTGCTTTCTTAGATTTCTAGCATCTAGAAGTGATCTACATTCTCTGTCTTGTAAGCCAATCCCCTCTCTTCCAACCACAAGGGTATTACTTTCAAATTCCACTCTGATAATGTGCTGTTGAATCTTATAGGGTGAGCGGATGAGATGGTACAGTTGAGAAAAAAAAAAAATCTTGCTATACAAAGTTAACAACCTAAATTTGTTTCTTGGAACCCACAGTGGAAGAAGGTGAAAAAATTCATCTCTTACTTGTGTTTAGGTCTTACTCCTAAAAAAGGACTATTTTAGTCTAGGAAAAATAATTAGAAATTGAACTGAAACTATAGCAATGTGATTAAATAGAAATAGAAGACATGCATAGTAAAATGTGTTAACTGATTAAAGATGATAAATTAAATGATAAAAACAGGCCTATCAGTCATTTGAAGCATTTGACTCATGTTTGTGCTAAGAACAAAAGGTGATCATAAGGACAATTAACAATATTATTAGAAGACAATGCATGTGTCTGGCACTGTCTGAGTGATGACTGTTGATTTGTTCTACTAAGATGTCATGGTTAATTGCTGAGAAATGATGGGAGTTTTCCATTACTAAAACATCTCATGGGGATTTCAAAGAGTCACTGATAAGAACCTTTGTGTGTGTGTGTGTGTGTGTGTGTGTGTGTGTGTGTGTGTGTATGTGTGTGTATGTGTGTGTGTCTGAGTGTGTGTATTCCCAAAGCGAACAGAAGATTTGAAAATGATTCTAAGATTGGAGTGGCATGGACACAATAAAAGATGAAATTATGGAGACCTTAGTCATTTATCATCTTCCAAGTTCAGTGTACTAATCAATACAAAATTACACAAAAATTTAAAACCTAGTAATAATAATTCAATATTTATTGTCACACTGCAGAAAAATATTTTATGCATTGAGTTTAATCTTCATTTGTACCTTGCACATTTTTACTCTTTTTATTCTTTTTTATTATTATTGCTATTATTAATTATAATTTATTCACTCTGTATCCTGGCTGTAGACCCCTCCCTCATCTCCTCCAAGTCCCACCCTCCCTTCCTCTTCCCCCTACCATGTCCCTCCCCTACTTCACTGGTAAGGAAGGTTCTCCTCCCCTACTATCTGAACATAGCTATCAGATCTCATCAGGACTGTCTGGAGAGCAGGCAACCAAGTTCACACCAGAGATTGACCCTGCTCCCATTACTAGGGACCTCCATGGAAACTGAGCTGCCCATGGGCTACAGCTAAGCAGGGCGTGTAGGTCCTCTCCATGCATGGTCCTTGGTTGATTCACGAGTCTCTGCAGGCCCCCCTGTGTCCAGATGGTTTGGCTCTGTCTCCTGGCGAAGCTCCTGTCCCCTCCTAGTCTTTCTCTCTCTCCCTTCTTCCAAAAGATCCCTGCACTCTGCCTAAAGTTTGGCAATGAGTCTCAGTGTCTGCTTCAATAACCCTGCTGGGTAAAGTCTTTCAGAGGTCCTTTGTGGTTGACTCCTGTCCTGTTCCCTGTTTTCTCCTACTTCTGATGTTTATAATGTTTGCCCTCCTGAATGAGGATTGAGCATCTTCCCTAGGGTCCTCCTTGTTGTTTAGGTTCTTTATGACTATAGATTTTAGTATGTTTATCCTATATTATATGGTTAATATCCACTTATAAGTGAGTATATGCCATCTGTGTCTTTTCTGCTTCTGGGATACCTCACTCAGGATGATCTTTTTAGTTCCATCCAAATTTCATGATCTCCTTGTTTTTAATTGTTGAGGTGCATTCTCTGGTGTAAAAGTACCACAATTTCTGTATCCATTCCTCTGTTGAGGGACATCTAGGTTGTTTTCAGATTCTGGCAATTATGAATAAAGCTGCTATAAACATAGTTGAGCAAATGTCCTATGTTGTTCTATGGTTTAATATCTTTTGTATGTATGCCTAGGAGTTCTTTAGCTGGATCTTGAGGTAGTACTACTCCTAATTTTCTGAGAAAGCACCAGATTGATTTCCAAAATGGTTTGTACAAATTTACATTCCCACCAGCAATGGAAGTATAATGTGAGAAATCTAAATGTTAGGAAACTATGAGGCTTGGAGGTTTAGGATGGAGTAATTCATTGTGTTCTAGGTTAACTAAATAAACCCAGTCTCTGTGTTGTGATTTGGTTATACAGCTGTTTAAGATTAACAGCAAGCTTTACCAGAAGATATATCAATAGTAAAAATTAATCACCACTTACAACATACAGTTTATTAACTTTGTATCCCAGCTGTATCTTGCTCCCTAATTCCCTCCCAATCCCATCCTCCCTCCCTCATCACCTCCCTGCCCCTTTCAAAGTCCACTGCCCTGCCCCTTTCCAAGTCCACTGATGTGGGAGGACCTCCTTCCCTTTCATCTGACCCTGGTTTATCAGGTATCTTCAGGACTGTCTGCAAAGTACTCCTCTTTCTTAAGTGTTTCTCTGCCATTTGATATTCCTCAGTTGAAAAATCTCTTTTTAGCTCTGTACCCCATATTTTAATTGTATTACTTGGTTTGCCAGTGTTTAACTTCTTGAATTCTTTTTATATATTCTGGATATTAGCCCTCTGTCATATATAGGGTTGGGGAAAATCCTTTTCCAGTCTGTAGGCTGTCATTTGGTTCTGTTGACAATGTCCTTTGCTTTACAGAAGCTTTTCAGTTTCATGAGGTCCCATTTATTAATTGTTGATCTTAGAGCCTGTGCTGTTGGTATTCTGTTCAGGAGGTTGTCTCCTGTGTCTAGTTCAAAGCTCTTCCTCACTTTTTTTAAAACAGATTTAATGTGTCTGGTTTTATATTGAGAAGTTTGATCCACTTTAGTTTTGTGCAGGGTGATAAATATGTATATATTTGCATTTTTCAACATGTAGACATCCAAATAGAAAGACTTGTATGAAAAAACGTCAAGTCTCTGAAGAAAGAAATTGAAGAAGATATCAGAAGATGGAAAGATCTCCTTATAGCTCATGAAGCTGTAAGATTAACAGTGAAAATGGCCATCCCACCAAAATCAATCTACAGATTCAATGCAGTTCCCATCAAAATACCAACACAATTCTTTACAGAACTTGAAAGAACAATTCTCAATTTCATATTGAAAAACAAGAAATGAATAATAGATAAAATAACCCTCTACAATAAAATACCTTCTAGAGGTACCTCCATCCCTGATCTCAAGCTGTACTATAGAGCAACAGTAATCATAAACAGTGTGGTATTGGCATATAAACAGACTGGTGGATCAATGGAATCGAATTGAAGACCCAGAAATAAACCCACACCCCTACGGATACTTGATTTTTGACAAAGAAGCCAAAACAATACAATTGAAAAAAGATAGCATCTTCAACATATTTACTCTTATTGTTATTATTTTAATGCAAAATTACTGGATCTTAGAACGCTAACTCACAGAGCGAAGAAAAGAAAGCCACATTCCATGGCTCTGTGCTGATAAGTGTTCAGTCAGTATAAACAATGTGATCAACATAGGCCCAATTTCAACAGAATTGTAAACAGAATATGGGCAAGACACTCCAGACGTGATGGACTCTTGCTTACTTTTTCTCACAGAGATAACCTTACTCTCTGTGACCCATTTTTGATCTTTTTCCCATTGACGACTCACAAACCAGTACTGCCAACTGCTTGCACTTTTGTGATTCTCTTTTTATTACCCATTTCATCTGACTGTCCATCTCAAGTTCCCTTCATTCTGTACCCAGGTTCCATATTTCACAAAGTACCCTGGGGTGAAGTATAATTTGATTTTCAAATTATCAGGTGATAGAATCTCAGTTTGCCATGAGACATATTACTGGTAACAGCCAGTGTTCCATCTCTGTGGAGTCTCCTCTGTTGCACAGAAGACAAATTCTATTTACTGAAATATTTTAAGCATTTTATTTTATACAAAAAAGACATTCCACTGAAATAAAATAAAAAGACTGAATAGAATTTCCTTTCTGTTGGTGAGATTTTTTTTTTAATGCTAAGGATAATAATAGAATATAGATGATGTAGAGTCATTTCAGAACTTTAGGACAGCTTCGCATTCTGGAATTAGCTGCAGAGAGCAGATAAAAACCAAGAAAGGCTCCCTGGAGTGAACCTGCAGGAAATAATTTGACATTCACAAACTTCTTTAGTCCTAAATCTGACACAAAATGAATTGTTTATCTGAGTTTGAAATTTTATTTAATGACACTCCTACTGACAGGAAAGTAGCAGGCTGTCTTTTAAGGGTAAATGTTGAAGTGCAGAAAGCCGTTATATGAAAGACACAAACTCTGTATCCAACTGAAAAGCAATATCTTCCTCCAGTTGAATTATATTACAGGATTTAGGGATGTTAGAACAACTAAAGTCCCCTACAATTGGGAAATTGTCTCTTTCCCACAGCCCATCAGACACTCACTTGACTGTAGTTAATGGAAGATACTGATAGAATGACATGAAGGTGCCACTAGGGTGACATTCTATTTAAAGTCACCCCAAACAGACATTGTGAGATTTCTAATGGAGGCATAACCATCAGCTGGAAGCAGGCAAGATAATAGTGCAGAACCTAACAATATGGGAGAGAATTATACAACCTAGTAACTCTGAAATGGGCCTCGGTGGGCCACTAGCATCCTTGACGCATGCAGATGCATTGGGTCCCACTCTTATCACCTCCAAAAGCCTGGCTGTTGCCTGGAAAAAGCAGAGGATGGAAATAACATACACTCCTATTTGATTAAGATTCTAAGCAAGTGAAAAAAAAATGGAGGGGACAATAACAGTGTTCATGTCTTAGCAAGAAAGTTGTATTAAAGAGCAGAAGAGATAGGCCTGTGACTCTACCATTCTAGAGTCTAAGGTTGTCAGTGAAAAAACAGGATTAGGTTATGTCAAAATAGCTCTCAATGTTTATTTCTGTAAATTGATTGTGTTTTGCTTATTTCAGTTGGAAGAATTAATTTTGGGGAAAAAACATATATATATATATATATATATATATATATATATCTATATATATATATATATATATATATTGGAAATTTCTATTTTAAGTTTTATTTGACTGTTGAAAATTGTGTTTCTGTATGAGCATGTGCAAGTGTTAAGTTCAGGAGCCCATGGAGTCCATAAGAAGGCAGTGGCTGCACTGGAGCTGGGGAGACAGGAGGTGGCAAGCTGCTTGACATGGGTGCTGGGAATGGAAAATGAGCATACCTTCAGCCTGACAGTTTCTTTTTAAGAAAGAAAAAAATGGCCTAAATTGATTTTAATAAGAATGTATAGATGTCATGCTACTTTAAAAAAAACATAGTCAGTAATTTAAAGTGAAATAATTAGCCTGTATTATAATATGAGCACCACCCTTACTTGAAAAGAAAAATAATAAGAAGAAATTTGGACACATAGACTGACCCACAGAAAGTATGGGTTGAACATGCAGACAGAAGACCACATCAAGGCAGAGGGTGTATCTACAAGCTGAAGTAAGTGAGGAAAATTTCATTCACAGGTTTTTGAATGCACATGGCCTTGTTGGCACTTTGATTTCAGACCTTTAGACTTATTAGGGAAAAGCTACTATGGTTTCTAGCCAGGTCATCAGTGGCACTTTGTTAGAGCAACCATTAACACCATGCCTCTGTTTTGCCCTCAACTTTCATCTTTATTCCACTCTCTTCAGTTGTCACAAGATTATTCCAACTGTTCTCAATAGCATAACCTGCCACATCAAAAAGATAAGAAGAAGGCTACTTTGTCTAGTGTTCCTCCTTTTTAGGAAGGAGCAAATCCAGGTAGAAACATTCAGGTTATATTTCAAGAAACTTTATCTTCACATCCCATCTTCTGGGATAGGTCATGTGTCCATTCCCTAGCTGCAAAGGAGACCAAAAATTGAGTGACTGCCATGTTGAACTTCCACCACAGAATGCAGGCATAGCCTTCAAAGTGACTGTTAGACAGGCGAGCAATACCATCTGTCATGACACATAAAGGCTTTAGACTGGTGATGACAGCTTAAAGTCTCAGTCACACTCCATTTCTGTATTTTACAGACATTATGTAGAATAAAATTTTGTTTTACATTAACATCTAGAAAACATCTATTTGACCATTGACTATATTCCAGTAACTACAATAGCATTAGATATGAAGTCCCTGACTTACTTCAATGTTTTTATTATTTTGTGTGTCCTGAAACTTGTCCTCTGGTCTTCACGTGTGATGCATGCCCCGCCACTCTTACATACACATTCTAATTTTATTTTAATAAGCATCATACAGGGTCAATACTGCTAAAATTAAGATGATATGGCAGAGAAGCCTGAAATAGAATACATTAGAATATCATCTAATGTCATACAACTAGTAACTGATGGAAACAAGAACTGATTTTGAAGAGTTTAAGAGAAAAACAATCCACAAAAATAATTTTTAAATATGAAATAAAAATTTGTAATAACCATATTTCTGTTTATAAGCACTGTAACAAAGTTCAAATTTTCATAAAATAAACAAATATTTTCATTTTTCAAACTGCTTTTAACTGGATGTTATGAAAATGCCTAAGCAATACAAAAGTGGTTCATATTCCTCAGAGAAAAGCATTTCAAATAGATTCAAGCAAAAATAACTCCAAAGAAAATGTAAATTGTTTTCTATCAAGAAAGTATTATGCCTGGATAGTGGAAAACCCATGGATTTTTAAACCGAATCAATGATTTTAATTCCAACTTAACCACATGGAATCACACTAAATGAGAATGGCCCCCACAGTCTCATGTACTTTCATGCTTAGGCCCCAGTTGGTAAACTTTTTGTAAAGGATTAGAAGGACTAGAGGGTGTGCCCTTGTTGAAGTAGGTGTGACCTTGTTGGAGAAAATATGTCACTGGAGGTGAGGTTTGAGGTTTCAAACGTCCATACCAAGCTCATTCTCTGTCTACTAGGTAATGTATTGTGGAGTAGCCATGAAATCATTAATAACCTTCATTCTTATTGCACATAGAACTTATTGCCTCAGTTCTCATGCCTGAGCACTGCCACCAAAACTAACATTGTCTTAAGACTATTTTTAAAGAGATCTACACAGATTAATTTTATGCCTATCATGAATAATGCTCAAATTCAAACTGGAAAAAATAATCCCAGCACAGACTTTGCATATACACTGGCACAGTTTCAACAAAATGTCATCTTTGCTAAATCACCATACTTTTAGAGTAACCAAAGTTACTGCTTTTTTAATTTAGCTGACACTAATTATCATAGTCATGGGGCTTTAGCCTGTGGAAGGGTAGTAAGAAGTGATTGATTTAGTTTTTATTTGACAGCATTGAGACACTGGATCTATCCTCAGTAATATGACTGTTCATGTCAAAACTCCAGCTATAGTTTGTGTTATTCAGTCATTTAAATTTTTGAATGTTCCTTTTCATTTCCAGTTGATTCTTTTCAAATGCTTCTGAATTTATATCTGTACAAGATTAATATTGGTTCTGTTATAATGATTTCCCACTTGAGGATTTGGTAGTATTAAACTCAGATTATTTTTTATAAAAATAAACTTTGTACAACTGCATTTATTTGCATGCAAGATGCTTAAAAAGGTGCCTGGAATATAGTAGACATTCCATAAGAATTAGTCATTACCATGATATTGAAATTGTGATTTTGTCTTTTTTTTTTTTTTTTTAGTGACAAGAAATAGGAATCATAGAGTTCTACAAAATCCCCTTACTCAAAGACTGTTGATGTGTTACTCTGTTTTTCACACATGCATGACAAAATACCTAATAACAACTTCCAGAAGAAAAGATTCATTGTGACTCGTGCTTTCAAGGCAGAAATAGCATCACGGAAGAAAGCTGTTCACCTATGGCAACCAGAAAACAAGTAAAAGCAAGAAGGGCTCAGCAACAAGAGAAATCTTCTATGGGTTAGATTAGTTGACTCTGTTGGTCTTCTTGCAGCATTATTGTCCCTTCGTGTCCTTTTATCCTTCCCTCCCACTCTTCCACAGGACTCCTGAGCTCTTCCTGAAGGGAACTGTCTATGATGGACTCTTGTATGCTTTCCATCTCTTTGCCCTAGCCGGGATGCATTGCCTGGCCCTAGTGGATGAGGAGGAGTTTAGATGTAATGGGGTGGGGACACTCTCCTTTTCTAAAGACAAGTGGAGGAGAAGTAGGTTGAAGAGGGTGGGAGGGAGGGACCTACGATCAGGATGTAAAGTAAATATATAAATTAAAAATAAATGTTTAAAAAAAGTAAGAGGAGCCTGCTGTGCTAAAGAAGACAAATCTGATCACTCTAGCAAGCTCTCTGCACAACACTGTCATTTTTAAAACTATGTCCTTGTCTGTTGTGGAGGCTCCCTGCTGCTTTGGCATGCAAACCACTTCGTTCTCTACGGGCTTTGCGGTTTTTCCAGTAGACTTCCCTTGCAGATGTCCCATGATGCTGTGTCAGGACTATTTTCTCACTAGAATTCTTAAAATCTGCTTCCTAAAGCAAACTTCAGATACTGCGCTGGGTCTTTCCTTCCCTAATCCTTACGAACGCACAAACAGGGAAGCTTTCTACCCAGTTACAAATGTCTTTTATGTCACCACATTCAGACCTCAAGTCTCAGTTTCCCTTTTTTTTTAATTTTTTATTAATTACACTTTATTCATTTTGTATCCCCCCATAAGCCCCTCCCTCCTTTCCTCCGATCCCACCCTCCCTCCCCTTTCTGCATCATGCCACTCCCCAAGTCCATTGATAGGGGAGGTTCTCCTCTCCTTTCTGATCTTAGTCTATCAGTTCTCATCAAAAGTGGCTGCATTGTCCTCTTCTGTGGCCTGGTAAGGCTGCTCCCCCCTCAGGGGGAGGTGATCAAAGAGCAGGCCAATCAGATTATGTCAGAGGCAGCACCTCTTCCCATTACTATGTAACCCACTTGGACACTGAACTGCCATGGGCTACACCTGTGCAGGGGTTCTAGGTTATCTCCACGAATAGTCCTTGGTTGGAGTATGAGTCTCTGGGAAGTTCCCTGTGTTCAAATTATCTTGTTCTGTTGCTCTGCTTGTGGAGTTCCCATCCCCTGCAGCTCTTACTATCTCCCACTTCTTACATAAAATTCAGTTCCCCTTTTCAATCTCTTCAAAAGCAACCTCGGCTGAGAGCGTGGAGAAGCGATAAGATGCTTCTCCTTCAGCTGAAGGAGTGTTTTGCAGACGTTGTGCGGTTAGCTTGTCCTTTCCTAGTTGGGGCCCATTGCTCATTTCTGTAATAACTTATTTCTTTTCCCAGGGCACATCGACGTGCCTCGTAGAATCTCTCTTCCCTCCCAGCTTTGTTTATGAAAATAAACCTCAAACTTTAATTTGTGCATTTTTGTTACATAAACTCTTGACAAGATTATAGAATTTCAACTCCCAGATACAAATACACATTTATTTTTAATAAGTCACATTTTAAAAATGTTTTGAGGTTATAATTCCATCATTTCTCACTTCCCTTTCCTTCCTCCAAAGCCTTCCATATACCGTTTTTGCTCTCTTTCAAGTAGCTGGACTCTTTTAAATATATATATATATATATATTTAATATATATATATATATATATATATATTACAAATCTTCATTAGGACTACATGCATACATGTATTTGCATGTATGTGTTTGTATGCATTCCTAAATATAGTCTTCACACTCTGTGTAATATTACTTGTATGTATGTTTAAGGGTTATCCATGTTGTATTGGATACCCAGTTGGTTCATTCTTTCCTAGGGAAGACTATTTCTTCCACCCTCATCATCCTTTAGTTCTTTTTGTAGCAAAAAGCCTCATTGTCTTTTTTCCATCTACTTTGGCATAGTCCCAAACTACTCCAAATATTTTTTTCTTCTTATATCCACAGATAAATGCCGTCCTTACCCCTTACTAAGGAAACTTTGCTTTGCAACAGATGGAGACCATTACAAAAACTACACCCAATCAAAATGCAGTTATGGAGCCCTGTTCCAATTGATACATGTACAAAACAACTCCCCACTTAAGGCTCAGGGAACATTGCAGACAAGGGGACAAAAAGAATCTAAGAGCTCAGGGATCAAGGAGTTTGTTGTGAGATTATGTAGGAATGTCAGAAATTAAACCTATAAAGTCTCATACTATCTAAACATGAACTGAATAAAAAAAAAAAAACAAGTTTCACCTTTAAACCACTTCTTTGAATCTTAGATATCAACACAGAAAAGTTACTAATTTTGTAATAGTATTTTATTCTAAGATAACTTAAATGTCATGCTAATAGATAAGCGTATATTTTCCAATCTATTTTGTTATTATTTTAGAATTGCCGAGTACTTGATACAGGTATTTTGTTTCCACCTTACAGCTTTGTCCTTTAGTGGGTTTCTCTTACAGCCTTGATTGTGAGCTAGGTAATAATCAGATAAAGCAGCTGGAGTAAATAATTCTCAAATCTCACAACACATGAGAAGGACCTCCACAAGTTACATAAAGGTGTCCCTCTTTTCTCCTACTGATGTACACTGGTGTTAGGGCCCAAGAACTGTAGGGTTGGGCAATACTTGACCCTTTGGGAATTCCAGAAGCAAATGTTCCTCCTTTAATAAGATAGGCTATACCATCCAAGATATAGTGTTTCCATATCTTCAACAATTTTCTAGAAGCCAGTTTCATCTGTGAAGCCAAATATTTCTATGTGAAGTGTTTGTCTCAAGACTTCTTGGTTGGAACACTGAAAACACCACATGATCTTTGCATCAGTTTTATTCCTTTAACATACTCCCCTAGCTCTCAGAAAGAATTTGCAATTCCAAGTGTAATTAATCATGTGATAGAAACAAGAATGAGAAGTGGTTAGCTATCTTGCATAAACTTCTAATTCTTCTTTAGAAAAACAGAACATCTCCCAGAAAACAGAGGTATTATCCCTCTGTTTCTGCATCAATGAATAGTTAGGAACTATGACAAGTCTTACCCCACTGTTGGGACATTTCTGTTACTCCAAAGTATAAAAAGTCATTCTTATGAGATTGTTTTCTTTTCTACACTATCTGAACTCTATAAACAAATGGTTCTAAGCCAGGTACCATTTAATTCCTTTGGCAATTCTGGAGCCTGTCCTAAGTGGATGTCGGTGGGGGCCTTGGATTTCAGTGGGGACTTGGAACTTGGTAACATATGGTGACGGGTTTCTCTTTGTTTCAGGAGCTGCTAGAGTGCTTTAGGTTGAGTCCTAAGTGTCCTAGGCCAGAGTAGAAGGGTTTTTCATGGAGTATTACAGTTTAGAATGAGATTGCTGGTGGCAGTGGAAACTCAGGCGTTCCAAAGCCTATGGCGATACCACAGTGTTTCAGCTCTTAGTGAAGTTGCTGTGCTGAACAAGGCAGAGGTAGAGGCAAAAGCCCATGCCTGGTGGGCTTGCAGCCGAGTCACAGGCCTGTCAAGGCCCAGACCCAGTGGCCCAGTAGAGGATAAATGATGAATGTCATGTGGCCATGGTAGAAGCCTGTTAGTATCATGGAGCATGCTACCAGCCAGCAGCACCTTTATTTGAAATCAGGAATTTATAAACCTTGGGCCATGGGGAGGGATTTTGAGGGTTAATTTGTTTGATTTGATGGGGTCAGGGGGTCAGGGATACTTAATTTGCAATTAGTGGTACAGTGCCTCATTTTCTAGGCAGTAGAAAGGTCCTATTATTAGAAGGAGAACCCAGTACTTAATTATCCTATGAGTGAGAGAATCTCCAAGCAAAATTGAAGGTCACTACTAAAGACTAAGATCCTTATCAGGGTGAGGTAGTTCTAGGAATAGCTAGCTAGCTGAACTGGTTTCCTTATCAGTCAAAGTCTGGCCTGTAATCTTCTCCTTACAAGATCTGGAATCACCCAGATCAGGGGGTGCTTTTAGAACCTTGCTGAGAAAACAAAGTCCATCATCATAAACCAAGCACAAGCAAATGTCTATCTTGAGAAGTCAGAGTTCAACTTAATCCACCAAAGCCCCACAAGTGGAGAGTAATCGGGTTACTTACAGGTCATGGTAAGTGATCAAGGATATTGATAAACATCTCTCAACACATAGTACAATCTCTTGTTCAGGAAAAAAAATATATAAATGTGAAGAATGCCAACATTCAGAAACCCAGCTATTTATTAAACTATGAATATCTACCACTAATGCATAACTACCACAGGCTGTCTTCATTTCCATTGTTTATTGAGACTATGAATCACTCTAGATTATTGCTATAACTGCTCAAACATCATTTTCATGACATCCATAAGGACATAAAGGCTTTAATCAGCCTTTTATTCTATGTGACCCTTTTCTCCCTTCCTTTTATATATTAGATTCTGGGTATCCAAGCACTTATATGCCCAGTAATACTTCCTTGCAGGAAAAAGCATCTCACCTGCTCCATGTTTTTCTTGTGAACTTCTGGATACTGAACACATACATGGATGGTCTTGGGATCCAGCGCTAGAACCATCTGTTTCTATCCCTTGAACAAAACTTGAGTGAAGCACAAGAAGAGGATAATCTGCCTGTAACTACTTCCTCTGGTATTAGTGCTCTAAAGAGAAGGGTCACTTTTAACCTTTATTTTATCTGACAAACTCACTGTTTTAATTTCATATAATGTGGAATTACATTGAACTGGCTAAAAGAAAAAGTTTATTTTGTCATGGCAACTTTAACTTAAAGGTCCTCAATTGTAGCTTAATTATATGGCCAAATGCATGGTTCTTTCCAAGGAAAGAATTCTTTTCCATGCTGAGCCTCAAAGCCTGGGTTTGAAGAGTTTGAGGTATATTAGACAAAAATATATCCCTGGCCACAAATAACCCTTTTGTTGTCAAAATAATAATAATAATAATAATAATAAATAATCTGATAGGTCTGGTTATAAATATATTTGCTGATCCCCACTTCTTAGATCTACCTTTAATTGTAATATTAGAATATTTTTAGCCCTTCAGTTATGATAAATATTAATCACTATACTTTCTCCTTCTTCAGTGCTAGCAATGCCTATATCCTGGGTAGAAAATAGAAATAAAGATGGTCTCTGCCTTAAAAAACTTGAAAGTCCAACTTGATTACTTTCTAAGCTTCCATAGTATCCTATCTGCACTCATTTCTCAGACCAACTTAGAAAACCTTGCCATTTCCTTCATCAAGCCATGTTATACTATGCATATGTATATATAAATTGAAAAATGTAATATAAAGTAGCATTGCTCAAACAAGGTGAATGGGAAATAGGGCAGTATAATTAGGATCAGAAGTCAGTTACATAGTCATATTATGATAGTCTCCATCTTAAATGTGAAACACATGGGCTAAAAAAAATTGCACAAACTTAAAAGCTCATAGAAGAAATTGCATTGTATTTTATTAAATTCAAGTCTGATCTCAGTGGCTGGCTCTTTGACCAGCTGCCCTGCACCAAGGGGGGAGCAGCCTTTCCAGGCCACAGAGGAGAACAATGCAGCCAGTCCTGATGAGACCTGATACACTAGGGTCAGATAGAAGGGGAGGAGGACCTTTCCTATCAGTGTACTTTGAGAGGGGCATGGGAGGAGATGAGAAAGGGAGGGTAGGATTGGGAGGGAATGAAGGAGGGGGCTACATTTGGGATACAAAGTAAATAAACTGTAAATAATATAAAAAAATAAAAATTTAATTAAAAAATAAAATAAATTCAATTCTGAAACATATTTGATGTTGCCTTGAAAATAAATCAATGACTTTGTAAAGCATTGCTTTTGAAAAAAATGTTCTTCTTGGGTTAGCTGTTATTTTTCTATATATATATATATATATATATATATATATATATATATATATGTATATTTCTCTCTCTGTGTATATACACACACAGACACACACAGGGAAAGAGAGAGAGAACCACAAAATCCTAAATCGGATATGCCAATGCTTTGAGTAAATGTTGTGATCGAGGTGGAGTTGAGTTATAGCTCCATTTGAGCTATTTGCTTTACTGATGGTCTTTTCTCTTTCAATCCTGCATGGTAAAGCACTGTCAAAGAGAACAAACGGCTTAAGCTCTGTGTGTTGTGTCAGTGTGTAGCTTATCTGGAATCCTTCATGTTCGTCCCTTGTGCACATCTAGCAATGTCTTTGCAAGGTCAGAGAAAGGATGAGCAGAAACTCTCGGGAAAATTAGAAACAATCCAGATAAGAATTTTATTATTGTTGTTGTTTCCTCTTGAGGTGCTGGTATAAAATCCAAATTCTCCCTCCTCTTCCCTGCCTCCTTATTACAAAGACTGTGAGAACTCAGCAGTCTGATTTGAAGAGGACCATATTGAGTCTGACTAAGCTTGGATGTTAGACTTCCAGAGCTGTAGCAGATAAATTTCCATTTTTAAGCCATCTATTTTGTTTTAGGGCAACAGCCTAAGCTTTAACAGTTCATATTACCAATACATCACTGAATCTAAATTTTGTTCTTAGAGGATAATTTTTTTAAGAACCAGTACCAGGCCAAGTAAGTGAAACTGAATAATTTTCATATGGACCTGGCTCCTTACAGTCTATGACTTACAAAAAAAAAAAAAAAGGATCTGAAAGTCATACCAACACTCCTGCTGGCTTTCTAACAACTTCAGAATATTATGTGGTAAACGTGCTTCTCTTAAGATAGCTCATAGGTTAAGCCCAGACTGTAAGGTCTATGTCCTTATGTGCTTATCTTGGGTGTCTGAGTGGCTGAAGTGAATGGGAAAGATCAAATAGCTGTGGTGAAGAGGAAGTTCTGCCACACTAAAGCACTGAGAACTACTTCTTATGACCCCAAGTAAGTCTAAGCTAGGGAGCTCAACAGCATGGGAAAATAAAGCCTACAGTCAGATTGCTTGCTCTAATTTTGGCTCCTTCCAATAATATTCACTGATTGCCATGATCTAAATAATTATGCCCTTTCAAAATTCATATGTTGAAACTCAATCACAGATGTGATGGTATTGGGGAAAAAAAGGGTTTGGGGGGAGCTCATCTGGTCATAAAAGCACATGACATTGTGAGGAAACCAATATGAGCCAATTTGCCTCTTCAGCTTCTGCAGCTAGAAGGGTCATCTACAAACCAGAAACTGAGCCCTCAGCAGATGCCCACACCCTGGAAGTAGACATCCAAGTTTCTAAAATTATGAGAATAAATTTGAAAACAATTCATTTATGTTATTTTGTTATAGAAGCCAAGGGAACTAAAGTATTGAAGAAAAGAGAAAAATGAATGAACACAAGCAATGAGTAGGAAAATAAAAAGATACATAAATGTTGATTATTGGTAATAAAAAAAAATTGTAACTCTACTTCCAGTGGATTTCTCAGTGTCATCTCCTCCCTGACCTTCTTGAATATCAGGCATGCACATAATATACACATATCCATGTAGGCAAAACACTGATACAGTATAGGAAATAGGTGGCCCCACCATTTATGTTCAAATGGTCTTTGGTAAGTAATGTCATAATCCTTGCATCTGGTTGCTTATAAATAAAAGAGAAATAAAGTTGCACTTACGTACAGTAAAAATGTAAAGTAACCAAGAACCCAGCAAACACTGAATTCTCATCAAGAAATAATAAAACTTTCCACTTTGGGTGTTTAGGAAAAGACAACTTGTTTGCCTATAAGACTTAGCAATACTTTACAAGAAGGTCTGTTTTCTAAACACAGAGTCACATTTTTTTTGAATTTTATTTTTTTCTTATCAGTTACATTTTATTAACTCTGTATCCCAGCTGTGTCCTGATCCCTCATTCCCTCCCAGTCCCTCCCTCCCTCCCTCCTCTCCACCATGCCCCTTTCCAAGTCCACTGATGGGGGGACCTCCTCCCCATTCATCTGATCCTGTTTTATCACGTATCTTCAGGACTGGCTGCAAAGCTCTCCTCTGTGGCCTAACAGGACTGCTCCTCCCTTGGGGGGTGGGGAGGCCAAAGAGCCTGGCATTGAGTTCCTGTTAGAAATAGTCCTTGTTCCCCTCACTATGGGAAACCAATTGGTTACTGAGCTACCACATTTTTAATGGAAGGTAGCACCTGAGCACAGAAGGACAAAAGAACAGATGTAAAATTTATTGCCTACCCAAGTCAAAAGATCTACTTTGCCAGCCAGCACCATAGCCTATAGCAGGCTGTAGGCAGTGGACCAAGGAAAAATCTGAAATTCTAGTCCAGTTGCAGTCCAGAATTTCTGACTGGAGCTGGACTAGAATCCTTTACTCAAGGGACATTTCAAATGAGAATCAAAATCAGTTTTTCAATAATTCATGAAATTACCTGCTATGTTTTAACAATTGGAAAGATGATAATTATCTTCCCCAAATCTTAGTAATATAAATATTCAACCGCATATAAAAGTGCTAATATATACATATTTTAGCTGGGAGAGACCATGGAAACCTGACTTTTTCTCTTGGACTTTCTCACTCTCACAGAGCTCCTCCCCAGGGAAATTTCAGTCGCTCCCAGAAAAGGAAAATAATCAGCAAGGAATACAGACCAAATAAATTTTCAACAAAACAAAACAAGAGAAATATTACTATCTTATTACATATAAATGGGCCTGTCCAAGTTTTATTTCATTGACAACAGTTCTAATTTTCTAATGTATTACGGGCAAATAAATGGAAAATGACAATAAACAGATTTTTTTTAAGGAAAGAAAGTCCCCTGGAGAGTATTGGAGTTTTACCATATGTGACGAGCTTCCCTCTGCAGAGTAGAGGCAGCTGAGTGGCTACTTGCTCCTTGGTGCAGGGTGTTATTGAGGCATAAAGATCAGCTGCCAAGAGGAAGCTGTGGGTGGTGTTTTCGCTGGGTAGTTCTTATTGGGAAAGTAATTCTTCAAGTCTTCAGGTTACTGAATGTCACATGATAGGTGATTTTCCAGGGCCCACTCTAAGGACTTTGAAGCCAAGAGTGTCTCTCTGTCTCCTACCTACTGATCCCCTACGATACTCCCTATGCTTTGGGCCCTAAAACCTTCCCCTTGAGGTAAAATACACAAGCACACCACCAGGTCACAGAACAAGTATATATATTTTTTTTGCATATGGACTTTAATTATTTATAATATATTGCATACAGTAAGAACAATTATGAAACAATCAGGAAAGACTTACGTAAAAGTTACCTTCAAAATGTTTAGCTCATTTGTATTTGGCAATCTTGAAGAAAATACTATCTATCCTACCTAGGTGAGTCCACAATTTTGTACCTAACTCATTCTCTGCCATATCTTGTTTTTATCAACTTGAAAAACAACTTTCTAGACCTTAAGACATTTTCTTAACTCAGAACAAGTGCCAGGAGCAACCTCTTGAAGGTTAAAAGACCTCCAGGACAAGTTGTGCATTCCTGTGGTTTTTAGCCCAGCCTTTTTTTTGCTGGTTCAGTTAAAATCCATTATCTCACTTCAGAAAGTTCGCTTTCATAGACAACACTGACAGTCTGCAAAGGCTGAAAATAACCATAGAGTCTTCTGGCCCATGAAATCTAAATGTGAACGTGAATGGGTCTCCAGGAAAATCTAAGACATTTAACTACCTGAGGTAGGAACAGAGATCTGAAGTCTGAAAGCAGCAGACCTCAGAGGTGTCTTAGAACTCGTGCTGTTGTGATGGACTCCTGGAGTGCCACACTTGCCACACTGGATCCAGGCTCTCCACTCTACTGTGCGTCTTAATTGACTCCCGACTCCTTTCCGCATGCCCTCGCCTCCCTCCCGATAATCCCCGATATTAGGATTTCTCTTGCCCTTAGCTTCATCACAGCTTACCTTCCTCATACCCACCAAGGCCTTCAACCAGGAGAGATGTGGTCACTCATTGTTTGAATTTGCAGCCCTGTATGCTATGGGGAGGAAAGTAAAAATCTGTCCCTTTGTTGGAAAAAAAAAAAAAAAAAACACTTAGTATTTCTATGCACAGGAAGAGAAGTTTAAGATGTAAAATCAAATCATGAAAGCATTTGCTCATTTGAACTAACCATAAAAAAGTAGAACTTGAATAAAGCGGAACGACTGGCCAAAAAGAGCCTGAGAATTTATTCCTCCCTATTCCTTATGCCTCTCCTAAGCACGCACAGAAAAGCAGCCAAGTAGTTCTAAATTGCCAGCAAGCCTGTGTTGACATCGTGCTCCTCTGACTTTCTCAGGCTCTTTGCTTTCTGTCTTAATTCCTGATTTCCTTTTATGCCTTAAGAATTTCTGCAGCCACGGAGACTAAAACTGACTAAAAGTCACAAGTTCAAAACATGCAAACAAGACCAAAAAAAACAGAAGCCTGCCTTTCTTTCTCTTTTCCCAGATGATGACTCTCCTCAGCCTTGTGTCTGACTGCATACATGACTCAGTGTTTGCTCATCTACTCTTCTCTGTTGTTGAAACCTGTGGGGTCTTCCTCTGAACTCTTTCTCAACGCTGGTTTTTCCAACAAGCCCACATCTTGCCTCTGGGCCAGGGGCAGTAATTTCTAATCTGAAAATTATCGTGTCAGCACTTGCAGCTGTTAGAACTAAGCCTAGCAGTGAAACCTTCTGACTTAACAGATCTTGATTTTTCCATTCCCTTCTAGGCTGCTCCAGTTGGTAGATCATGTAGGCACCATTATGTAGGCACTTAAGCAATCACTCACATGTGAATTTTTCTGCTACTTTATTTATTTTGCTCTATTTTTCACTGACATATAATTGTGCACATTTTGAATCATGTGATATTTTGGTATATACATAAATCATGTGATGATCAAATCTGTACAATTAACGTATCTATCACTTTAAACTTTTTTTTTTTTGCTCAATTGTGTGCATGCTGATCTTCTACTCCATTGGGTCTTTCTCCTGGATTGGCATTCTCTAAACTATCTTGGAAAACTTTCCTTTATTCTTGAAGGCTAAGAAAAGAGATTCAACTCAAGCACTATTGAATTCTGAAGAGCGTTTTTGTGCACACCTAGGGCTTCCAGCATGCAACAACTTCATGTTACTTTTCACTTTGTAGTTTATTGAAACCCGTTAGATTATTCTATTGACAAACAATTATTTCTTGTAACTATTTTTTTCTTGGTAATTAAAAATTAATGTGATCATGGTTATTTCTTCTTAATGTTCAAATAGCAAGTCCCTGATGGACATAAAAATGTGCGTGCACACACACACACACATGCACAAGTGCCCATGTGTCTGTGTATTAATGCTTGTAAAATAAATATGTTAGCCTTCTCTTATGGGATGGATCTCAGGTTGGGCCTGTCATTGGTTGGCTGTTTTCTCAATCTCTGCTACATCTTTATCCATGCCCATCTTGTAGGCGGGGTAAATTTTGGGTCAAAAGTTCTGTTAGTAGGTTGGTGCCCCTTTCCTTTATTGGCAGTTCTGCCTGGCTAGAGGGGGTGAACACCTCGGTCTCCATATCCCCCAGCTAGAGTCTCAGCTAGAGTCATCCCATATCCTCCCAGGAGGCTACTCTGATGCAAGGGTCCAGGTTGTCCCACAGATTCCCCAACCACCTGCTTCCCACCTCTCTTCCAGACCTACTGCTCCCCAACCCTGCTTTCCTGTACCTGCTACCACCCTCTTTCCCCTCCCCACATCTTCCTTAGCAACTAGGCCTGAGGCTGTCATTGACATATCAGTTGGCTGCGATTGGATCATTTTACCTTAGCAGGGCAGCCATGGCTGGCCTCAGTGGAAGAGGATGTCCTTAGCCCTGATGGGACATGAAGTAGAGGGTCAGGATGGCACATGGTGGGGCAGGCGCTCCCTTCTCTGAGAAGAAGGGAGAGGGAGAATGGGGGAAGAGGGTGAGAGAATGGGACTGGGGAGAAAGGAGAGAGGAGGCTGCAATTGGTGTGCAAAGTGAATGAATAAATAAACTTAAAGTAAAAATATGTTCATCTTTATGAATATACAGTAAATTGTTGGTTATTGTTTGTTGAGCTAATCGATTAAGGAAAAAAGAGAGGAAAGAAGGAAGGGAGGAAGGAAGAGAGAGAAAAGTATACTACGAGGGAGGAAATATCAAACAAACTGGAGCACATGAAAAAGACGAGCATAACAGTGCATCATTTTAGCCATGCATTTTTAACCTTGAAAGTTGTTTGTGCCCTGTAGTTGATTCTTCCAACAGCCATCTGAAATAACTGTTGTAGCTGTTTACAAATCAGGAAAGTGAAACACAGAAAAGTTAAGCAACCCGCTCAAGGGCAAGCACTTCGGAACTGGAAGAACTAGTTTTTATTTTATGTTTGTATTTTTGGCAATTTCACACGTTCATAATAAATTTTAGTCCTTCTCACCTCGTCTCCTCCTCTCATCCCTCTCCCTTCTCACTGAAAAGCTTCTTTTCTCCAACATATTCCCTCCTATTTTTATGTCTTTTTCACTTTGATATTTTTTATTTATTTAAATCTATAAACTACATATCTATCCTATCCTGCACAGCATCTGGAAATAAAAGGCAGTGGAGACCTCCCCTTGGCCATCTGGGTGCCCTGACCACACTGTACTAAGAAATTGTTAACTGACTAGAGGAAGATGAACCTAAGTGAGGAAGAAAAGGCAGACAAAGGTCAGCAATCAGGATCAGCACCTCGATTCATTTTCCTCTTCCTCCCCACTTTGTACTTGTCTGCCCCCTTGCAGTCTAGGCCCTTGTCATGCATTCCTCATAAATGCAAATCGTTTATGCTGAACACATGGGTCCCTTGGATCGTGAAAAGCATTCACAACACTTTCCTGTGTTAAAAGGGCGTTTAAGACCTGTACATTTCTTTTTAATCTTTACTTATGTCCCTTTTTTTTCTGTCTCTATTCCTCAGCATACTCAACACCTCTGAAATACTAGAACATTCTCTCAGGCCCTTCAGTATGGATCATTCATTTATTCACTAAATATTATTACTAAATATATGAATACATTAAATTTATTAATAAAATATTAAATAATATTAAAATTATTATTATTAGTGTACTGGATTCTTTTGCTTTGAGATAAACTATTTTAAGTGTAAAAGCTTTAGACATCACTGATTTCTTTGGCATTCTCTAGATGTTGGCACAGTGTGGCTAAATTATCTTTTTCTGTTCTTATTGGATTACAATTGAGGTTCTAGTGACAGAGCTCTTCTAGAAGAGAGCTGATAGACTTGGTAATTGGCAGATTTCAGCTTCCTGTGGCAATGACATGTATTGTGGCTCCAGTTTCTTGGTCCCACCATACTCAGCCACGGTTCATTCAATCCTTGTGCTTTGAAGCTCTCTGGTTTCTGCTCTTGCCTTCCCAATTAATGTGAAGAGCTCCTGCGGCTGTATTAGTCACACTTAGATAAACGAAGACATTCCGCCTTAGAGTTAACATATTACTAACCTTAATTGTATCTCCAAAGTCTCTTTGACATCAAATATACTGTATTCAAAGGCATAAACACAAGGTGGGCATCGTGAGCCACACTTCTGTCTACTACATTGATCAAGTGTAGCTCAGATGTCCTTCCTGCAGTTTCATACTCATTGATTTCTCTGGATCTACTTCTAGACTGTAAACTAAATCAAGTCAGACAGCTTTTACATGCTGCACATGTCAGCAATACAGCGGTATCAGTGTTAATCAGCTATTAAATGTTACTAAATTTTCAGGAATATTGCCCCTTCCTGATAAATTGTTATTCAAAATTAAGAATTTACAATGAAATAAACTGTATTTTTAAATACAAAAAGCCAAAATCATCAATTGCTACTTTGATAGCATATTTCTACTATTATCTATTCATTCTAACTATCTGCCTATCATTCTCTCTTTCTTTCTGTCTCTTTCTGTGTTGTTGTTGTTGTTTTATTTTTTAAAGTGGGTTTTTTTTTTT
>NW_026596046.1:23800021-23833165 GCF_907164565.1 Psammomys obesus
AAAAAAAAAAAATCTCTAGATTTACTAACACTTATAGGTAGTGAGAGAGAGCAATCTGAGTCATTCTCTAGCCAAATTTCAATTTTGATACAATTGTGCTTTTATTATAGTAATCATTGCTAAAACAATATTACTAATTGTTAGATATAAGTATCAATAGTAATTTAAAATAAAAAAAAGAACTTTGATGAGTCGACCTTCTCAATTTCTTCAGACCATTTATCCATGACAAGGAGCCCCTTAGAAGCTAGAGTGTGTACTGGTCAAAAGACACACCTGTTTGCTAGGCAAGGTAATAAAGATGAGAGCTACTCCATTCTTTCTGGAAACATTCCATGGGTGTAAGGTTAATGTCTGTTTCCAGAGAAGAGATTTGCAGGTTTACCAGAAAGCCTGAAAGAAGATTGGGCTTCTTCATCTGAGAGTTTCTTAGGCTGAAATCTACTTTCTGTTACTGTAACAGACACTTGACACTAATAAGGTTACCAAGAGAAAAAAGGTTGTCTTTGGTTCACAGTTTTAGGGATCCCATTCTGTGATTGATTTGCCTTCTACAAGGCAGAACACTGTGATGGGAAATGACTGCAAAACAAAGCTATTCAGCAACTGATCTGAAAGAGAAATAAACTTTGCATGAGAAATCAAGTCATGTTTTCCTTTTGGCTGTCATACATGAAATCAGATGCAGATGAGTTTTTCATTAGTCCTTCCAATTATGCAACACATCTGTTACCTACAGCATGTAAGTGTTCCAAAGAAAACCAATGAAGAGAGCCAGTGTGTAATAATAACTTCATGTTACTCATTTTCATTCAAACTCTAAGCAACCAGAAAGTTTAAATCGTTGATTTCTGTATCATTTGCTCAGGATGGAAAAATGACAAGTTCATATCAGATCAGGTTCAAAAGCATCATGATGTGCTTCATTGTGGCATAACGGTTTAATGGAGCTTATCAGTTCCATTCAATCTGTGTCACAGACCCAATAATAATAGCTACTCCCCACAGTGATGTCCATCAGGGTGGCCGCAATACAGTGTCAGCTCACTTCAAGCTCTTCTAGGTTTAGAAACTATCAACTGAAGATCTGTATCCACTAAACTTGGAGTCTGCTTTGCATCCAGAACATGTGGCACCAGCTTTGGAAATGCTCTTAGAGGTGGAAGCCAAAGTTATGTCTTACTTGTATGGGGTTAGGGCTTGGTGGGAACACACATTTATTCACTAAATTTTATTCTCAAAATGTCCTCTTCCATGTTTTAATCACACCAGCGTTTTCTTTGTTGCAACTAATTCCAAGGTGTGATTTATCTTTTCTTTCAAAGCCCTCTTTAAACCTTACCCTTCATGGAAACCACCATGAAGTAGTGCTGTCAGCTTGAGGTGTAGATGGAGCCTCTTGATCCACAGCTGCAGCAGCCAATTGCCTGTATAGGTGAACTGGTATAAACATTTCCGTAGGCAGTTGCTTTCCGAAAGTGCACTACTGTCAGTTGTGCTGCTGCATATCAGTAAGATATGCTTTAGGCAGGAAGTTCATGACTTCAAGAAATCTACAACTGCTAAGACGGTCTTCTTTCACATGAGTGTTTTCAAATGAATTTTCCATTTCAAAGGCTGGAGGCAGTGATAGAGAGGGTTGAGACCAGTCCTGTTGTCCTACAGAGAACTTTACAGCATCTCTTTAACTGAATTAAGCCATTCTGTCTGCACGCATTTTAACTGTCCTGTCCACAAGTATAACTGAGTTTATACATTTTTTTAACCAAACTGCACATGTAACATTTCTTTCTTCTTGAAAGTCTGTTCTCTCACTGCAAAGCCAAATAAGGGCAGTGAACAACAGCCATGCCACAGCTTGGATGCTCCACTGCCTTGAATTTACTCTGTCAAACAAAATAGCATATTATTTTTTATTCATTCTGGTTTAAATTCTCAGGACATGAGTAGAATGTAGCTAGGTGTTTTTGTTAGGATGTAACATGAATTGTCTTTATCCTAATTCCACCAGAGTCTCTGTTCGTCTCCAAATACTTCATCACAGAGTACTGTGTTTTACAGGCCCAAAAGAATGATTTTGTAAGCTCTGAATAGGGCTTTTGTACCATAGCTCTAAACTCTTCCACATTCCTTCCACAAACCAGTTCCAAAGTCTATGAACCACGTGAACCATAGAGAGGCATTCTCAGTACTAATTTTCTCTGACTTTACTTCTCTCATCCCTATGACAAAATGCCTGATAGAAGCATCTTGTGAAAGAAGAGGAATGTTTCAGATCACAGTTTGAAAGGGCACAGTCCTTCAAAACAGGAAAGATATGGTGGTGGGAGTGGCTCCCATCTTGCAGTTGTAGCAGCATGAGTGTGGGGTGATTGGTTGGTTACATCCCATTAGCCTGACAGAAATCAGAGAAGATACCCTAGCCAGAGCACAGACTGAGCTATAATCCATTACGCTGAAAGCAGCCCATTTTCTTCAGAAAGGCCCCTGCCAACTCATAAGTACCTCATGGTCTTCTGAAGTGGTTCTACCACCAGCAGATCAAGTGTTCAAATACAGGGGCAGGGGTGTGGATTGAAGAATTTCACACTCAAATTCTAAACACAAATCAAGGCCACATGCCCTTTACCAAGCCCTCTACTACAGAGCTAAACTAAACTAAGGATTAAATAGTGTGAACGTGCATAGTGTCTGCACATCTTAGACCCAATAATTGATTATTGCTATTACAATTACAACTTTCTTACACTTCACTCTCTACTCTCAGTTGTTAAATAACTTGTTTTTATTTTATGTGTATTTGTGTGTGTTACTGCAAGTACATTTTTATTTGTACCATGTGTGTATGGATCCTGCAGAGGCCAGAAGACAGTATCAGATTTCCCGGAACTGGAGTTAAAGGGAATTGTGAGCTGCCTTATGCGGGTCTAGCAAATGCTCTTAACCACTGAGCCAACTCTCCTGTCCCACTGCTTTCATTTTTAATTCAGCTTCTCTGTTCTTAGCTCACAGTTGACACACCTGTAGTTATTGTGCTCCCTGTGTGGATCAGAAATGTTACAGGGAACTTATCAGGGATGATCCATCACTCAGACACAGTGTATAGCCAGTTGAAAGGCTGTATTCCAGTAGGCTGGGACAACACCCAGCCTGGGGATATGGGTGGTATTGTCCAGAACACTGGGTATTTTTTAAGGCAAGAGCATGTCTAAGCATCTGGCTCAGCAGCTGCAGGTGGGGCTTTGCAGAAAGAAGTAAGCAGTTTGAAGCAAGCAGTTTTAATGGAAACTAAGATTAGTGGTTCTCTGGAGGGGGTTCTGTACAAACAAGCCATTTTAACAAAGGCTAAGATAAGTTGACTATGGCATCTTGACCTTTGGTTCTTCAAACAGAGTTGGGTAGTTTTCCATAGCATTTTCCATCAAGAATATCAGATTTTAGTTAAACCGAGAATGGCCTCAGCAACAATAGAAAATGGAGGAACCTCCTGGCCTTCTTAGCCTGTCACATAGGTCTGCTAAAATCATAAAGAAAAAAATGCACGTATGTTATAAAATTAAGCATCCAATGATGAAAGTTTGTGTTTTGATACTCCCTCACCTTAGTCTCAAAGAGACATGCAGGACTGGCAAACCATTAAGCACTTGAAAGAATTTTAGAGCTCTAAGTTTAGGGAGAAATTCTAAGGGAAAAAAAAAGCTATTTTAGAACATTTATGAATAAGCAAACACCAGGTTTTTAGAAACAGGTAATATGTATGACTACAGAGAAGGGGAAAATAACATCCAAGACTGATTCTACCTGCGGATCAACTAGTCGTTCCTCTAAATTTTTACAGTGCTGCAGTTTATTAGAGCAGAAAAAGACTGTAACTTTTTAAATAAGTTTATCTTACAAAGTGATAAATCAGCTTAATGACAGAGAAAGTATTAACAAAAATTTTAATGATACCTTATAGGCCACATTCTAGAATAGCTTGAGTTTAATAACAAGATGTTACACTAAAAATAACTTGGCAAAATAAGAAACAGATTCTTTTAAGTAACATATTGAAGAAGTTGGGAATCCAACATAAGCTATACATTTTTAAAATTATAAAAAAAAATAGCACCTCATGTTTTAACCAAGGGATATAGTTTTAATTAAAAAAAGAGCCTAATATACCCTTATTACTAAACTATCACATGAATGAATTAGAAAAATAAAACTAAAAGAAGCTAAATATGGTAAGAAGAAAAAAAAGTCACCAAGAATAAAAGATAGCTTTAGTTCATTAAAAACCAGGAAAACAATTAGAGGTAGACCTATCCAAAAATGCTTTTTCTTAATATTTAAAAATTAGTTTTATTAAATGCTATATTAAGAAATAATAGGAAGAGACTGACAAAAATATGCAATTTTGAACATGATAACTATTAAAAATAAAGTGGAGAGTTCCTAAAATTCGCACATGGGAAATGTTTGAAAAGATTATGAAAATATTGAATGAACTTAATTTTCATTTGAACAAAACAAAGGAAAATACTTCTTCCATGTATTTAGGAATTTAAAGTATTTAAATTGGTATTTAAATTTCGGACAATAAAGATTTTTAACAAGAGAATCACAAGCAGTGGCTAGTCAAAACATAAGCCAACTCCTGCATCATACCACCTAGCAGACAAGACTGTGAATGATGAGGAAATGAAAAGAAAAAAAATTAAATAAACAAGTACCTAAAATATTTCAACCAAATTTTAAAAATATGAAATATTTACATTTGGAACAACACAGAAAAAGGAGGTTTTCAGCAAGAAGCATGGTGAGGATGGTAAAAGTTTCTAAACCCACTGGAGACAATGGTCTTCCTAGGGCCGTTTTGGATAGTGATCAGTATTGATCTCTATCAATTAGTCCTGAAACTTTTCTATAGAAATAAAAGTACTTTGAGCTGCCGAGGTGGCTCATCAAGTAAAGGCTTTTGTAAGTAAGCCTGGTGTCCCGGGGTTACTTCCTGTAACCCATGTGGTAGCAGAGAGCCAAGGCCTACAAGTTGCCCTTTGACCTCCACAAGCATACTTCGGCATGTGGTGTATACACAAGCACACAGGCACACAGGCACACACAAATAAATAAATATTTTAAAAGTATTGTTTAAGAAGTATTGTTTTTTTTTTTAAAGAAATGAAAGTGTTTTTAGGAAAGATGCATGTTCAAGAATGTTTGTTATGACATTGTTTACAGTGGTAAAGAATGATAATGCTGAACTACCCAGAGATAAACTCAAATGTCCACTAATAAGAAAATTGTTAAATAGATTTATTATAGCTGCGTGGAATTGTATTGTATAAATTAATTAAATTGCTTGAAGTAAAAAGATCTCTTTAATGTAATTTAAAGAACAAAAGTATTTTATTAAGAATGAAAATAAGATTGAGGAGAACTGTATTGAACATGTTACCATTCAGTGGTCCTAATGTGTGTGCCTGTGTGTTTAACATCAACAGAAATTTGTTTCTAGCATATAATCTATGGCACAGTTCTTCTAAATATTTCAAATAATTTATTCAATACCTCAGGGTCTCTCACAGAACCTAAAGATCACCCATTTGGCTAGGATGACTGGCTAATACACCCCAAGGACTTCCTGTCTGTAACTGTCCCGTGCTATAATAGCATCAGGCACCACTACTCCTGGCTTTTCACATGGGGGAGAGGTTGCAAGGTAGACCTCAGGATCTCCTGCTGACCTGGCAAACACTTTCCTGACTAAGCCACCTCCCAAGCCTTTTGGTCAGACATCAATGTCTTTAATGTGAGCACTAAAGTTCTATCTACCATCTATCTACCATCTATCTACCATCTATCTACCATCTATCTACCATCTATCTACCATCTATCTACCATCTATCTACCCTCTCACCTTACAGAGGTGGAGCGACAGCACAAACATTCCTCTTTTCATTATTATTCAAATGAAATGTTTAAATCCACCCTGTCATTAAGTAACAAAAGAACGTTCCTTTTCTGATTCTGAAAAGGAAAGAACTTCCTCAATTTGGAAAAAAAAAATATGATAGTCTTGACCTTCACTCCTGCCATCTCAGGCCAGCTGGCTTGGTTCTGATCACTTCTTGAAAAGACACAGTTCTGCTGTTTCAGAATTCACTTTGTGGAATTTATCTTTTCCTCCTGGCATAGCCTATAGCCTACAATACGAAGAAGGAGAAGTAGGAGGAGGAGGAGGAAAAAAAAAAAGAAGCCAACCTAAACTGCAAAGCTATACATATACATAAACTTCCTGTTGCCCAATATGTGTTCTTAAGATTTTGTGCAAGACTTATTTGATAAGCAGTCCGGTGTTTCTTCTGCTGGATGAATGTATCCGAAAGTGATCAGAACAGAGTAAGAAATACCAGATTTGTTATTTGCTAATGCTAGGATTAACCTAGTGAAAATCTCCCGATAAACCTGATTCTTAAAGCTGGAGAGTAAAGTGGTATATTTTCAATCAAATGTTGATGGAACATTTGATAATATGTATTGAAAATTTCCTATTGATGAGACAACCAAACCTCAGGTAGCTTAGTGATTTCTTTTTGTTTTTTTCAAGGAAAGCAGACAGAATAGTTACACATGACTTTAAGCAATATTTACAAATAAACAAAGTAATAAAGTTGACTAGCAATACTTTTAAAATATTGCCATTTGGGGAGTTGCTGCTAAGGAGGTAAATTATTTACAAGAAAGAACTTCCCAAGTAGAGCAAAAGAACAGTCATTAAGAAACTGAAAGGCTCTGCCCTGCAGACTATTAAAGCAGATGCTGAGACTTATGGCCAACCTTTGGGCAGAGTGCAGGGAATCTTATGAAAGAAGTGGGAAAGAATAAGATCTGGAGAGGACAGGAACTCCACAAGGAGAGCAACAGAACCAAAAAATCTGAGCACAGGGATCTTTCCTGAGACTGATACTCCAACCAAGGACCATGTGTGGAGATAACCTAGAACCCCTGCACAGATATAGCCCATGGCAGTTCAGTGTCCAAGTGGGTTCCATAGTAATAGGAACAGGAACTGTCTCTGACATTAACTGATTGGCCTGCTCTCTGATCACTTTCCCCTGAGTGGGGAGCAGCCTTACCAGGCCACAGAAGAAGACAGTACAGCCACTCCTGATGAGACCTAATTGACTAGGATCAGAAGGAAGGAAAAGAAGACCTCCCCTATCAGTGGACTTGGGGAGGGGCATGCATGCAGAGAGGAGAGGAATGGAGGGATTGGGACTTGAGGAGGGAGGGAACCACAGGGGGATACAAAGTAAATAAAGTGTAATTAATAAAAAATTTTTAAAAAAGAAAGAAAAAAAGAAACTGTTGCAGTATTTCAGGCAGAAAGGAAAGACACAAAGATAGTGAAGAGAAAAGGAATCTGGATGGCTTGATGACCAAATGTTTCTGGGACAGTGAGTAATCAGAAGAATAAATAGATAGTGAGGCCAGTCACACAGGGATCATAGGATTTTGCTTAAAATGATAAAATATATGACTCAGTGAGGTGTATTGAAAGTGCAGTGGTTTTTCATTGCTGAGTAGTATTCCATTGTGTAAATATACCACAATTTCTGCATCTATTCCTCGGTTGAGAGACATCTAGGTTGTTTCCACATTCTGGCTATTATGAATAAAGCTGCTACAAACATGGTCAAGCAAATGCCCTTGTTTGTATACTTGAGCATATTTTGGATATATGCCTATTAGTGCTATAGCTGTATCTTGAGGTAGCACTATTTCTAATTTTCTAAAAAGTGCCAAATTGATTTCCAAAGTGGTTATACAAGTTTACATTCCCACCAGCAATGGAAGAGGGTTCCCCTTTCTCCACAGCCTCTCCAGCATGTGTTTTCACTTGAGTTTTTGATCTTAGACATTCTGAGGGGTGTAAGGTAAAATCTCAGGCTCATTTTGATTTGCATTTCCATGATGACTAAGGATGCTGAGCAGGAGAGTAGGGGCTGTATTTGACATGAACTCAGTGGCCTGCTCTACAATTACCCCCCCCCCCTTGGGGCGGGGAGGGTACAGCCTTGCCAGGCCATAGAGAAAGACAAAGCAGCCAGTCCTGATAAAACCTGATAGGCTAGGGTCAGATAGAAGGGGAGGAGGACCTCCCCTATCAATGGGCTAGGGAAGGGGCCTAGAGGGAGAAAAGGGAGGGAGAGTGGGACTGGGAGGAGATGAGGGAGGGAACTACAGCTGGGATACAAAGTGAATAAATTGTAATAAATAAATAAATTTAAAAAGAAAGTGAAGTGGTACAGATTCTTAGGGCACGCAGCTGATCCAATGAGAAAGGGGCAGGGAGGAACAGGAATTGGAAACATCAGGAAAAGCCCTTAGGTTCCTGTCTTGTTTATTAGTTCAAGGAAAAGTTCGTGAAAACAGAAGTTGTTGGCTGTGAGTAACAGCAAGAAGTGATGATGGTACATTGGATAAGGAGCATTGGTACATGCTGAGGCAAGAAGGGTGCACAAGGTTATTGAGTTTGCTTGAGAAAGATAATCCTATTCTGTGGCTCCGGGAGAAATGCTTCTCTACACCGTTTCTTCAAAAGCCCAGGCTGATGCAATACAAGCAGATAGTGAAGAGGGAGTGGGATCATATAATAGAAAAATCACGGCTCAGCTGCTTCCAGTCTGGACAGTACACTAGCAAAACCTGTTTCTCTCCGTTTTGTATTTGGCTGCATTAATCACTAGAGAAGCCTCACTTTTTTAGCTTCATTCTAACATTCTAGTTGAAAACCTGATTTCCTCGACTGGTTGTTAGGTTTATAGCTGCCAGCAGTGAACCCACAGGAAAAAAATACTTAACATTCTAATTTTTAGTTTCCTTATCTATCAACAGAAGTAGTAGATTCTGGGAGATGACCCTCAGAGAGATGCAATACATTATATACATGCTAATAAGCTATTGAAATATGAAAAATAATTCCCTAAACTGTCATAAGATCAGCATTCCAACAAATTTAAGGATGTTTGTCTATTTTTTGTATGTTGTCTGAGTACAACTACAGTGTTCCCATATTCAAAAATGAAGCTAATGACGCACAACTAACAGAGTGTGCTTTCTGTGATATTCCGTGTTCCATTCTCAAATTCACGCTGTGGTCATATAATCTCTCTCTGCTTGCTCATCCATGCTATCTTCTGAGCAAGGACACACTTATCTATTTATTTATTCAGTTAGTTGGTTATCTGATCAATGAGAGATTACCTTGCTGTATCTTGCAAGCTTTTCTTTTTTTAATTTGTTTTAATTTACTTTACATACTTGTTGTAGTCCCATTCCTCTTCCCTTTCCTTCTTCCCCTCCCCATTTCCACAGAAAAGGGGAGCTCCCTTTCCCATCCAGCCCAGCTCATCGAGTTGCATGAAAACTGAGTAAGTTCTCTTTCCCTGTGGTCTGGCAAGACAGTCCTACCAGGGGGAAGTGGTAAAAAAGCTGGCAAGTGAGTCCCTGTCTGATGCAGTCCATACTTTCCTTACTAGAGGATCCACATGAAGCCTAAGCTGTCCATCTGCTACATCTTTGTAGGAGGCCTAAGTCCAATTTATGCATGGTCCTTGGTTGATGCTTCAGTCTCAGCAAGCCCTTCTGGGCCCTCGTAATTGGCTCTGTTTGGTTTTGCTGGTCTGCTTGTGGAGCTCCTGTCACCTCCAGGTCCTTTTCTCTTTCCTCCCACTTTTCTACAAGATGCTTTATGTATCACCCAATGCTTGGCTGTGAGTCTTAGCATCTGTTTTGAGGTGCTGCTGGGTAGCGCCTCTCGCCTCTCAGACAACAACTCTGTAAGGTTCCTGAGTGCAAGTTTAGAAGAATTTTGTTCATAGTGTCAAGGGTTGGCACTCTCCGACAGGGTGGGTCTTTGGCTGGTCCAGGCATTGGTTGGGCATTCCCTCAGTCTCTATCTGTTCTATCTTTACCCCTGCACATCTAGTAGGCAGGGTAAATTAGGGTTGAAGTTTTTGTGGGTTTGTTGGTGTTCCCCTCCCTCTGCTAGGAGACTAGTCTAGTTAGTGGTTGTCCTCTTCAGTCTTTATGGCCTTTGCTATTAGGAGTCTCTGCTTGAGCAACCCTCATATCCTCCCAGGAGCCTACCCTGACTTAGGTCTCCAGCTTGTCACAGAGATGCCCCCAACTCGGTTTCTCTTTTCTCTACAGGCCTGTCCTCTCACCCTTGCTCTCCTTAGGACTGATATTCACCCTCTTAACACTGTGCCCCCTTTCCTTCAACCATTACCTCTGTCTATTCAATCTCCTCTTTTCAGTGAGATTTATGCATCCTCCCTTGGATCCTCTAGGTTACTTATCTTCTTTGAATGTGTGCCTCATAGTGTGCTTAAGGGAGACACATTTTTGAGACTGCTTTTCTCACAGTGTGTCAGGTAGAAAGTTATTCTAACTAAGCTGTTCTCAGAGTACATTATTTATGTGTTTATTGGGGTCTACATGAAATAAACACTGCTTCCATCCATGTAAAAGCATGGATTATGAATCATACAGCACATGCTATTTAGTCATGATAGTAAACAGTTATCTTTTTTTTTTTTGAGATTAAGTCTGAGTTGTAGCCCAAGGTAGCTATGACCTCATGATCCTTTTGTCGCAGCCTCTCAAAGTGCTAGCATTCTAGATCTGTATCACTGTATACAACATACATATTCCATCTTTAAGTTTTACTTAAGAGGAATCCTTCTAATCATTAAAAAGCAAGGTTTGCTGTAACATAGTATATCAATCATATTAACATTGCAGCAGCTTTGCCAGTCTTGTATCTACCATGTCTCTTCACTGTAGCAAAAGACTATACAGAGTCATTGGCATAGATCAGAGGTTCTCAACCTGTGGATCGCAATTCTTTGGGGGGTGGGGTTCAACGACCTTTTCACAAGTGTTGCATATTAGATATCCTGCGTTTCAAAGATTTACATTATAATCCATAACAGAAGTAAAATTGCATTATAAAAAAGCAATGAAAATAATTTTACGGGTGAGGGTCACCACATCATGAGAAACTTAAAGGGTGGCAAGATTAGGAAGGCTGAAAACCCCTGGCCTATGTGACCAGGGCTTTTATGAATATACTCTTTGATGTTTACCACCATCATTCAGTGGCACTTATCTTAGGGTGTATCTCTACTGTAAAGGGACACATGACTGGTTTTGAAAAAAAAGCATGTCACCTGTCACCTTCATTTTATAGTTATTGATAGGAGGATGCTGCAATGGCTTTGAAACTATAGCACTTCTCTGGGCACTTAAGGAGGGCTTAGTTATAGGTGATGATGGGAGCAGGTGTGGCTAGGTTTCTGGAATTCCAAGGCCATCAAAGCTGCCTTGAGCCAGCTGATTTGCAGGTTCTTGTTTTGATAATTTAAAGGATGAAATTCATGGACTATAGAGGACAAGGTTTGGAGAGAAGTTTATTATAGATTTATAGTGGGATCAAAAGAAGGAGAAGTCCCCAGGACCTAGAGTACCACTGATCTCCTAGTTTAGGGGCCTTTAAAGGGATTATGACAGAAACTGGGATGAGGCATAGGGAGGGGGATGAGCTAATTAGTCGAGTTGGCCCAACCAGGTGTTCATGTGCCTTTTCTGGGGTTCAACCAGTAGTCACATAGTCATGTAGTTAAATGCAACCTTTAGGCAGAGGTGCTGATTTTGGAGATAATGAAGACACAGAAACCAGAGCTCTCTTCTGGCCTCTAGCAAGAACATTCTCAGAATTGATGCTTTGGAGTCTCTGCCCTACAGGCCCACTTCTATCTCAAATTATTGCCATTATTTTTAAATAAATAAGTTTTTTTTTTCTTTTAAAAACACTTTTTATTCACAGTAGACAAAGCACTATTCTTGGAGTTTTATACCTTCACAAACCTGAGCATGGCAGCCCTCCTTTGATCCTCAAACTTGAGAAGCAGAGGCAGGCAGATCTCTATGAGTAGAGGCTGTCCTGGTTTATTTGGTGTGTTTGAGTTCCAGGCCATCCAAGTCTACATAGTGATCTTGAAAAAAGAAGAAGAAGAAGGAAAGAAGAAGAGAAAAAAAGAAAACAACCAACCAAAACTAAGGCTTTCTGAGCTGGGAGAAGAGTTTGAGACATTAGGCAACAGTGCAATTAACCAACCAGGCAGCATTACAAAGATAGCCTTGAGGTTACCCCCATAGTAACAGTAGGTTCAAATCAGGTGACTGTTCAAGGTGCTCTCCTTCTGCCTTCCTTTCTTTCATCTATTTTGTTGCGGAAATAAATGGGAAAATATTGGCTGAGCTCTAGGATACAGCTTGATGTACAGTCCTATGGTGGAAGAGCAAAAGTCTGGTAGAAAAGTCAACCACATCATTAGATGAACCACAGGAATATAGCAGGATGTGGCATTTTCTGGCACCAAAGGATAGCAACAAACTACCAAGCCCAGGCAAGGACACTGCAAGCCCCCAACAAACTGTTCTCTCTCTTTTCCTGCTGTGGATAATTTTGAAGCCAACAACGGCCACCACTGGGGCCACACTAAGCCTACTTCCTTTAAAAAGCTGCTGTGGTTGTGCTCATAGCAAGACTCCAGGATCCTCCTCAGCTTCCTATTCAGGCCAGCCACTGAAAGTGCAGCCCCCGTGCCAAGGATTGGCCATTTCTGCACAAGTTGCACTTCTGTATGGGCAGTCCTGGCACCCAAACTCCTTGCTGGGCTGGCTGTGATTACCTCAGCTCCTCCCAGGGCTTTTATTTTTTCCCCTCCCAGATACTAAGTCCCTCCCCCTTCACTTACCTTGTCTTGGCTCTGTCTATACATGTTCCCTTCTCACTTCTTCTTTTATAGACATTAGTTTCAAGTTAAGTCTTTGAGCCTCAGCTTTACTAAGATCAAATTACATAATAGCTACCTTATAGAATTATACCATTCCTATTAAAAAGAACGGTCGGTGTGTTATTGCCTTGGTACTGTTTGTTAAGTATGATGGTGGTATTTTGCCTAGTAAAATGTAACACATTAACTAAAATGTTATTCTTGTTATTATTATCACCAAGTGCCAGAAATGTTTGTAATATCAAACTCCATACCCAGAGTTGATATGTCCAGTATTCCCTCTGCCTGTAAGATCTTTTATTTTGATGTGAATTCCAGTACAGTGTTTTTCACATATATTCACAAGATATCATAAGGCCAAATATCACTATATTATTCACTCTTTTAACAAACAGGTGGAGAATTAATTGTGTCTTAGGAATTATTTAGGACACTAGGATTTTGAAGTGTAATGACCAAGAAAAAGTTGTTTAATAGAAATATATACAGTGACAGGCTGCTGAGTTGGCTCAGTGTTTAAAAGTGCTTGCCACTAACCTGAATAGGTAAATTTGAATCTTGGGATCCATGTGGTAAAAGGATGGAACTGACTCTAACCTCTGTATATCTCTTCCTTACACAAAATAAATACATAACTATTAGTTTAAAAGTTTAAGAGAGAAGAAAAATGTTTCTAAAGACAAATATATGCAGTGACAAATGGCTGATATCTGAAAATAACTGTTACTGACTTACTTAGTCATTGTAAAAGCAGATGAGATAGAAATAGGAGATATAATTATGTATGCTTTATAGATTAAAAAAAGAAGAGTCAAAAGATAATAAGAGATCTACAGTAGCTTGTCCCATAGGCAGACTTTAAGCTTGAGTCTGAAAGTTACTGAAAATGCTCCCTAAAGCTCAAACTGAGTCCATTTCCTCCAAAAGACTGTAAAACACAATTGTTGGAATTTACCTCTGCATTATTTGATTTGGCAGAAGTATAAGGGAGGACTTAGGAGTTTGCATTCCTAGCAAAGTGGCCCTGGAACTACACTTCCAGAAACATGCTAGACACTGCTGCCTCTGCAAAGCTTCCTGTGATTGTGGAAGCCCAGGGGTAAAGTGATTTACTTAGAAGTTCTTTTTATCTCATATCATTCAACATTTACTGAACTTTGGGGCATGCAGCCTGTACCCATTTCTTGCTGATTCTTATTAACTGGCATTTAACAAGTGATTCAACTCTTTCTATCTCCATTTCCTAATTCAGGATGTATTCATTAATCCAAAGAGACCCTTCCCTCCTGCCCACCAATCTCTTTGTCGTTGATCGTAGAAAGGCTGCTTTAAGCTTTTTCATAATTAAAAGTTCCACTTTGATCACGCTCTTCAAAGAAACCCCCTAATTCGATATTAAGCCCTAAGATATGGGTTATTTAATAAAAATTTTAGTGTTTCAACAATGTCAAAGTTTGCAAAAAAATTTAGGAAGGTGATGTTAGTCTGTAATGGTGCCTTTAAGAAATGATAGTTTAATTACATTGTGTCAGTTCTTAATCCTATAAAGGACTATAAAATGTAAAAGGTGTTGGCCCTTTTTCCACTTAGCTCTTGTAGCTTTGTTATGCCTAGGTCACAAGATCCCCAAGAGACCACCAGGAACATGAGTCCGATGCAAAACACACAAGGGACTTTATTCCCAAGCTCGAGCTTGGGTTGCAGTCCTTTCCGACATAGCAGGTTGGGAGAGCAGCAGCCAGCTCCAAGGGAACAGGGTTTTTAAAGGGAAAAACCACAAGCAGGGGCTTCCAAGCCTTAGTGTTACATGACTGGACAAAAGGAAAAGGAATGAAATGCACTTTGACTTCGTTAGTTGACAGCACCTGGCCAAACCACAGACAGGAACAGCTTGCTAAGAGGAGAACTGTGACCCTGGGAACAACTTATGTTTTCTTAATGGACCCCGTCTTTATCTGTCTGCCTCAGCTGCTATGTCTAGCTGCAAGCTGCTGAGAACATTCAGTGGGTTTTTCTGTTTTGTTTTTGTTTTTTTTTTCTCAGAACTTAAGGGTGAGAACCAAGGTACTCCAGGGACAAGCTAACCTTGGATGAAGTCTGAGAGACAACATATAGTTAGTTCTGCTAACTTAACCCTTTCAGTTTAATTTCACATTAAAGAGCACTTTCACTCCTGAATTACCAAGAAAGACTCTTATCAAAGTGTGCCTTCAGGCGTAGGAGCCTAAGTGTTTTTAAAGCAGAATTTAGAGACAGAAGTGGTTCATTCTTCAACCACTTTGTTTCCTCAGACTGCTTTCGAACTCAGTGGAAGAGGTTCTGCATGCAAATATCTGTGATCTGTGAGATGCAGCACACACACACACACACACACACACACACACAAATGTACAAGCCTACAAGCGAATTGGGCAAAGGGGCACATGAAGTCGGCCTGGTCCACCTTTGTACCCTCAAGTTAGCTCAGAAGGAACATGAGCCCAAATAACAACAGCCAGGCAACTCAGAATAGCTCTCAAGAGAAGGGTAGGAGGCTTCCCTAAAAATGGTTACCTAACAATTGCACGCAAGAAGATTGATAGAGGCAGTAAGACTCTAAAGACCACCCTCCCATTTTCTCACCAGGGACAAAGCCTGACACAGGAGCTCAGAAGACCACCACCACCCGCTCACCCTGGGCAAGCTACTTCCTCTTTCTCTTAACTCTTGCTTTTCATTCTGAAGAGCTCGAATAATGTTATCATTGAGAGTCCCATCACCTCCTCCACCCACCCCCATTCAACTAAATCTTATAAAGTTCCAGAGAGGAAAAACAAAACTGATGTACCAAATACGCAGTACAATTGAAATCATCTTGAAAATAGGCAGACAGGAAACCAAACAAAACCGTGAAGATAAACAGGTAGAGTTGGGAAATGGAACAGAAGTTCTCAAACAACTGGAGTGGCTGAGGTTAGCAAGGAAAGTTTTTCCACAGGAGACAAAAATGCAGGCAAGTGGGCTAATGATTAAGAGAAGAAAAACAAAGGAAATAGAATTACCTCCCAGTAGACCTAAGCCTCTTGGTCAACCCCGTCCTGGCCCGAGGAAAGGTTCTATTTTAATCACACTGGCATTATCATACTCAGCTATAAAGAGTCCTCAGATTAGGGTCTGGCTGAGCTGGTGAAGGGCAGAGGTCCCTAAAACCCACTATCCTCCTCCCTCCTAATGGTGCCCATCCCCACCCTGCCTGATCTCTAACTTCCTAAGGCCCCTTTTTAATTCTACCCCACGCAGATCTTCCCACTGGGTCCTACCTCACCTAGTCACACCCTGCTCCGCCTCACAGCACAGTCTCCCCACCCCCATGCTCGCAGCCTCGCCGCTCCTCCCCCACCTCATTAGGTTCTCACCGCCCTGTAACCCCGCCCCCGGGCCTAGGGTTTCCGGGCTCCGGGGTATTTTAAGGCGCGAGCCACTAGGGTCGCCTGACTCCCGTCGCCCGGTGCTCCGCTTCTTGCTTTCTCTGTGGTCTGCTCCCTGGCACCATCAGCCATGGGTCCCTGGCCCCACTCGTTGCGCGCCGTCCTGTTGCTGCTGTTCTTGGCAGTCTGCACAGTGCGTTCCGACACACCTGCCAATTGCACCTACCCCGACCTGCTTGGTTCCTGGGTCTTCCAAGTGGGCCCCAGACGTCCCCGAAGTGACGTTAACTGCTCGGAGATGGGTAAGGCACGGCCGGGATCCTCGAGTTCTTCTTTTCTGTCACTGAGTCCCTGGCTGGCGGCTCGCGCTTGTGGATGACCGGAGAGTAAGAGCGGACGACTTGTCCCCCTGGGGAATCTGAGCCAGAGCCGGGGCCGCCAAGTTGAATTTGAGCTGCTGAGAACTTCTAACTTCACCCTTACTTTCTTGATTATCTCACAACTCTTATCTTCAAGAAAACTTTCCCCTAACTTTTTAATTGTTTTTTTTGCTTTGATTTCTTAGAAGAGAGTGGAGAACTGTTTTCTTGACTCTGCTCCATTCTGACAGGTTCTTGTTTTTAAGACTCCTGCTGAACATAGACTCTGTAGGACAGAGCACGTTTTTGTTTGTTTGGTTGGTTGTTTTTGGGAGGTGGTGTGCTCCCCCCCCTCCCCCCGTCCCCGCGTGAGGTTGTGGGAAAGGACCATCCTCCCAGACGACTTCAGACTGAACTTTCCTGACACCTACTTTGACGTTTCAGGCTGCTCTGTTTAAGGACTGCAAGGGATAATGCAAAAGCCCTTTTCTGTTTCTTTTGTCATGCTCTACCGAGTAGTAGTTGGAAATGCCCCGCTACCAAGCTCAGTGCCTGGCTCAGGGAAGTCTCTCAGGGAATGTTCAGTGAGTGAACACTGCGTCGTTCCACGTGCCTCAGACTAATTGCTTATCCCTAAGAAAACATTAGTACAGGTCGGAAGAGTGACACTCTTGGTCTTCCCTCTCAGTCTGACTTGCACAGAGAGACACTTAACTCTCAGCTAGCTGTAGTTTCCTTGTCAGTAGAATAGACGCTGTCACATGGCCACCCCCCCCCCCAAAAAAAAAAATTCATTTAATTAATTCCAGGTGACTGTCGGTTTTGCTTAGTCCTGGGCGGCGTTTGCCATTGTTTCTTTTCTAGGTTTGAGCATGGAGATAAGGCAGAGGGGAGAAAAGGTTTGCTTTGCCTCATCTCATGCAGTCTCCACTCAGGGTGTTAATCAGAAAGAAGGACAGACTAAAGTGTGTGGCTCCTCGGATGGATACAGCTCAATGCTCTTCTGGGAGCCTCTGCCTATAAACCCTCTTTTGACTCTAATCCAACAGTTAAAGACACAGAAATCTGATCCCTAATAATTTTTAACCTATGAGAGTTAAAATTAGTGTCAACTCAATTTATTTTTAAATATTAGAAGCCTCATGTTGGCTGGATCCTTTGAAAGGATTCAAACTGAAGTGTAAAGTGAATCTACAGTTATTGAGGAGAGAGGTACTTCATTTCTTTGAGCAGAGGATGACTTTCTGTCTGTATGGGATCAAAACATCCTTATGATTTGAAAGCTGATCTTATATATCTTTCTTTTTTTGATCATTTTTTTTTTACTTTCCCCCTTTTCTTTCCATAATTTTTGTTTGTTCATATTGTTCCTTTGCTTTATGAGACAGGGTTTCTTTGTGTAGCCCTGGACTTGCTTTGTAGACCAGGCCGGCCTCAAACTAACAGTGATCTGCCTGCCTCTGCCTCCCTGTGTGCAGATTAAAGTTGTCCACCAGCATGCCTGGCTTCTTTCTGTAATTTTGAACAGTTCTCTCCCCATTCTTTATCAGAGTAAATGTTGTTTTTCTCTTCTGTTTTCCCCTTTCTTTCTCTTTTGAGATAATGCTCTGCTATGTAGCCCTGGTTTACATGTAACTGTGTAGCATGTAACAGGCTTGTTTTAACTTACAGAAATCCAACCTACCTCTGACTCTGGAGGGCTGAGATTAACACACCCGGCTGGAAAAATATTTTCAGTGTTTGGTTGCCCGGTGATCTCTCCCAGTGTGCTGTCACCTTTATGTTCTTTAGAAACCTTGCTTCACAGGCTTGCCAGGACCCCTCCATCACTATATTGAGGGAACAAAATTGAGACTCTAAAAAAATTTTTTTAGGCAGAGTCTCACTATGCAACTCTAAATAGTCTAGAACTTACTATATGGTCTAGGCTAGCCTCCTAGAAATATTCTTGCCTCCATATCCCCAGTGCTGAGTTTATAATTAAAGGCTTGTGCTTCCAGGTCCAGGAGAGACTCTTTTTGTGTGTGTGTGTGGCCTTTCTTTCTTTCTTTCTTTCTTTCTTTCTTTCTTTCTTTCTTTCTTTTTCTTTCTTTCTTTCTTTCTTTCTTTCTTTCTTCCTTCCATTCTTCCTTTTTTTGTAAAATTTATATATTTACTTTACATCCTGACCTAACCCCCTTCCTCCTCTCCTCCTGGTGCCACCCTTCCACCCTCTTCCTTCTCCTCATCTCCTCAGAAAAAGGGGAGGCCCCCTTCACCAATCCAGCTGAGCACATCAAGTCACATCAGGACTGAGCTCATCCTAATGCACAGAGGCTAGGCAAGGAAGCCCCTGTTAGGGGGAAGTGATCAAAAAGCAAGCAACAGAGACCACATACCCACACAACTTACTAGGTAGCCCACATGAAGACCAAGCTGCTCAGCAGTTACTTATGTGTAGGGGGCCTAGATCCAGTCTATGCATGGTCCTTGGTTAGTGCTTCCATCTCTGCAAATCCCATGGGCCTAGGTTAGTTGATTCTTTTGGTCTTTTTGTGGTGTTCTTGTCCCTTCTGGGTCCTTCTATACTTCCCAAATCTTCCACAAGACTCCTAGAGCTCCGCCTAATGCTTGACTGTGAGTCTCAGCATCTGATTTGATCAGCTGCTGACTGGGGCCTCTCCAAGGACAGTTATGCTAGACTTAGCATAGAAACTACTGCGGAGATGTGCTCCCTGGTTATTCAGTTAACTTTTCTTTGTTATCCACTATGTTTTCTTTAGGACCAACAGAAGAAAAAGTAGTGGTACACCTGAAGAAGTTGGATACTGCCTATGATGAACTGGGCAATTCTGGGCATTTCACCCTCATTTACAACCAAGGCTTCGAGATTGTGTTGAATGACTACAAATGGTTTGCATTTTTCAAGGTTAGTTTTGGTTTCTAGTCATTTGTTATCTAAAATTACTCCTGCTTAGGAGCCTCTGGAGTGTTAACTTTTAGACCAAGAACATAACCAGAATAGACACACTAGTTTTCTAAGACAAGCTGGCTATTTTAAATTTGACATTTAAAAATTAAAATTTGAGTAAGTTTGTACATTTGAAAATGTGTAGTTTGGGTTTAAACATATATTTCTGTAAGTATGAAAAAAATCTTATTTCTTGTATTGCTCTACTTTTACTTTCTAATAAATGTTCCCTTAGTCACTAGCTTTGCAGTGAATCTGTAGGAAGGATAAGTAGATGATAAATTTCATTTTCTGGAGCTCATCCTATTCTTCTAATCATGTCCTGCTGGCTCTGAGAGATTGGCCTCAAGTACTCATTGGAGTATTAAAATGTATTACAAATGGTAATGTGAATAATTTATTTAGCCAAAGTACAGAACGAATAGAATGCATAAAAGTCACTATGATTCTTGAGCTGATTTAAGCAAAAGACTGGCTAATTTACACAGCTGGAATTTTACTTCTCTGTTTAGTAAAGAACCATTGTCTGTTTCTGTATTCAAACACACTGCTTCCAGATGCAAGCGTTCTCTGGATTAAAATGGGTGGGAGTGTCTAGATTTTGTGGCTCCCATGTGTCATTCTTATGGAATAGGTAAAACTTTTCCTATAGACCAAGTATTAAATGTTTCAAGTAACTTGAGCCTGAAGCAGCTGTTTCTCATTGTCCATAGAATATGTATACAGTTTTTCATAGTCTTTGTAGCCCCTGGAGCATCTGGTAAGAATAGACCATTTATAGATACTTCTGGGAAACTGGGGAATGCATCTGTTAAAAATAACAGAACGCCTATTCTCTAAGTTTGATTTTTTTTTCATGTGACTTATCCCCAGCATATAGTATTCTGAGCCAAATATAATTCTTAGAATAATGACTTCCAGAGATATTTTAATACAGACCATTCTTTAATATAAAATCAATAACTAAAAGGAAGAGATCCAGAGGAAGATACCATTCCTATCTGGTAGCTAGCTAGCTAGTCAAGAGTCGGTCTGTACTGTAAGTTAGGAGCCCATTTGGCTAGTTCAAGCCAAGTGTGACTAATTGTTAACTATTTTAAATACCAAGCTCCATGCAGTGAGCTGAAATTCCATCCTAGCAGTATCTGAATCTCAAGTTCAGTGATATGGTTGGTGTATTCAATCTGAATTTAGCTCTCGGTGTGTACTTGAATGGGTATAGGTTGGGTTTTTTGTTGTTTTTCAGATACAATACTTCCCCTTTATCCTCCCTCCAAACTCTCCTACATACCCTTTGTTTCTCTTTTTCAAATTCATGGCCTTTATCTGTTTCTTTTCTTATTTCTTAACACACATACACCCACACACATAAACACACACATCTGAGCATGGGTACACACACATGTTCCTAAGGACGTATGTATGACTTGCTCGGGCTATATGTCATTACTTTTATGATTGTTTTCAGGTTTGACCATTTGGTATTAGATAACCAGCTGGTGTCCTCGTGCTCTTCCCTGAGGAATACTTTCCCCCATCTCAGAATTCCTTAGTTGCCTGTAGTTCTTTTTGTAGAGCTGAAGCCTCATAGGCTTTCCCTAGACCACTTCAACAATGTCATTGTTGTCCGTGTTTGTTCCTGCTCAGGCCAAAGTTTTGCAGCCCTCTTCTGTAGCCACATTCCATTCAAGACCTTCTGCCTTCAGATCAAATCGGTTGGCTAACTTGACAAACAAATAGACAGAAAAGATACTTAGTTTACATTATGAGCCTTGAGATGTACCATAATTTACCGTCTGTGGTTTTTTTCTTCTTCTATCTCTTACTGATGCACAAGAAATACTTAGCTGATATTTGCTAAAATAATAGTAAAAATAGTAATAATAATAATGAAAAATGAATGGAATGGATGAACTTGAAGTTATTTTGGGAATAAATTGAATAAATCATTAAGAAGTTGGAAGTGGGATATAAATAGATGAATAAATAATTTATGCACTTGTCTTAGAAAACTTCCCATTTATCTGTACTGCAAAATACTGCCAGGAAAACTATCACCACTTGATTACCAGAGGCATGATAATCAGGAATAGTCTAAGGCAATTGCCCACAGTACTTATAAAGGATAGAAGAAGTATCTGGCATCTGAATGAGGGATTGGAAGACACTGTACATTTCTTTTCAAATCAGTTGAGTAATTTGGCAAGACTATGAGGGTATTAATCACATTAGGTCCAAAGAACCAATTTTAAAGCCAAATAAAGGCAAATGTGTTTTCAAGCTTACAGGAATGAGTCAATGTATATGTAGATAACAAATCAATGTACAGGTGTCCTGTATGTGCCTCAGGATGGTAGTAAACAGTGTTTATTTTCCCAGTAAGTTGGAAGAGGATTTTTACCCGACTGATTTTTTTTTTTTTTTAATGTGGATTTAAAGTATCCGTTTTCCAGAACCTTTACTGGGGACATGTTTTCTTTTCCTGCAGAAAACCCAAGCAATGTGGGTAATTTGGTTGGTGATAAAGATACTTTATACAATCAGCGGATGATATATATAAGATTTTTGTTTCTAAAAAGTCTAATCAAGTAGTTCCCGATGAACAGTTTGCAAAGCTTGCTACACAGGCCTGGTTACCCGAGTTAGAGGTAGATGGAGATCCACAAAATTGTCCTCTGACCTCAACATGACATACATACACCCCTCTATAATCATACATTAATAAACAGATAAACCAATAAAGCATTTTAATAGCAAATATGGCAGCAGTACTAGGGGAAAGTATTTAAAATTTTAAGAAAAAGTATAAAGTGGAGTGACTTTATGAAAGTACTTTGTTAACCCAAAGTTAGTTGGATTTTACCAGTGTCAGGGTATTTCCTACAGTGGTGAAAAACCGTATTTTGAGGAATGTGTGACTCAAGAAATATAAACCTGGTCACTGAATAAAACACATAGATTGTTTTCCAATGGCATAGAAAATATCTTTTGAACCAGTATTTAAAATCTGCCCTTTTGTTTGTTTTGTGTTTTTGAAACAAGGTCTTGATATGTGGTCCAGGCTAATCTTGAACTTGAAATTCTATCTTAGTCTCCAAATTACAGGGGTGAGCGAAAGGCCTGTATTAAAATAGATAAAGTGCAGCAATATTTTTGTTTGTTTGTTTTGAGACAAGGATTTTCTGTTGTAGCCTTGGCTGACCCGGACTCACTTTGTAGACCAGGCTGGCCTCAAAGTCACAGATATCCCCCTGCCCCTGCCTCCCTGAGTATCGGGATTACAGGCGTGCGCCACCATGTCGGGCTAAAAAGCAGCAATTTTAAATGTCATATATAAATTAAATTTATTCAGCCCAACTATTACATAAATATAAAATTTTACTGTCTATACCTGGCATTGTGATTCTTTCATTTATTATTCTAAAAATAATGTTGAATTTCTGGCTCCTTTTATTAGTACACCTAAGAAGAGATCATGTGCTTTTCATCACATTTGTGAAATGTGCTTTGCTCAGATTTCTGATTGTAGGTGGTGCAGGATGTGTTTATCAGGTGTTCCTTTTGAATCCTATAGCAGAGCAGCAGCTATGGCCTCTTTTCCACTTCCACTCCCCATTCTCTCTCTTACATTCTGGTTTGGCTTGGGAGTAACCAATGTCTCAGTCTGCTGCCACCTTGCTTTATTCACATTGTATTCAGGCATTAGCTGAAAGATTAATGTTTTTCTTGACATGAAGATTTGTAAACATTAAAAAACAAACAAACAGACAAAAAACCCTTGGTTTTTAGTTACTTAAAATACGGTAGGTTGAAATAAGACTAGTTTGCCTGTGGATTTGCCTGTGCCTCCAAGCTGCATAGGTTAAGTTGAACAGAAAAACCAGTGACTTTATTTATTTATTTGTTGGTTGGTTGGTTGATTAGTTTTTTGAGGCAGGATTTCGTTGTGTGTAGCTTTGGCTGCCCAGATCTCACTCTGTAGACCAGCCTGGCCTGGAACTAGCAGAGATCCACCTTCCTTTGCCTCCAGTTGCTAGGATTAAAGGAGTAGACCACCATGCCCAGCTTGACTATCTATTTTTAAAGGTTCTCTTTTTCCTATTTCTTCACGTCAGTCTCTGACCTGAATTCCCATCCAAGCAGGGACCTAAGCCTTTACGACCTCCTGTAAAACAAAAGAGAATAATTTTACTTGTGACAAACTGGAAACTTCTTTGAAGTCGTCTTTGAACACGTGGGGCTGTGTAGAACGAACAGACTCTGCAGGCAGGTTCTACACTATTGGATTATAATGGCAGTTATCATCTGGCTCTCCTTGTCCCTGTGGCACATTTACACCTCTGCGAGGTGTCTGCATATGAAAAAAGCAGCTGGCCTCCTATAAAAAACATGATAACAAAACCAGGTAGAAAATGAACAGCTGTGATTATGTCTGACTTTATGTGAGCGGTGGTAAGTGACTACTTTCTCTTCTGTTGGGTTTTTACGTGCTTTCATCAGTTTTTATGAGAAGTTATACAAAGCTCCACTGCATGACATCCTCGGCCAGAGTGTCCAGGGGAAGTCATATAAACAAACGAAGCCCCAAACAATGTCTTCAAGGAGAGCAAGTTCCTAATCCTCACCTTTTCTCATTTTATCTCCTCTGAGGCCGTGGAGGAGAGAGGGGTAGAAAAGATCCTCATCTTATTTTAAAGACAGTTATTCAAACGCTGAAAAAAATAATAGAGGGGGAAATAGGCTTGTTATGGCTAAATATTTTAATTGTGTGTCTTTATTTTGTGGGGGGTTTAAATAATGGTGGGGTTGGGGAGGCATTCGTGGGCCACAGTTCCTGTGCAGAAGGGGACCCTTGTCATTTCTTCGCATTTTATTTGGTGGTGGTCAACCTAAATTTTCTGATTATTGAGCTCTTTTGGGGGCTCTCCGATCCTAATTGAATTATATGCTAACAAATAATACCACCACAGGGATCATAAAACAAGCTATTACTCAGAACCTGGCCAACATATTGAGAAGCCCATGTCAAGCTTTTAATTCCACAGTTTGTGTGTCAGCAGTTTGCATGTTTCAAACTACCCCAACCAGAAATGTTAGTTGTGTTTCCACAATAAAGCTGTTCATTAACTTTTTTCACTATGTTTTTGGGGTTTATTTTTAAGATAGAAGAAATTTATACGAATTATTTTTGCAGTAGGTATGCTTTTTTAAATGTAAATCTGTATATTAAATAAGATTTGGTTTTTCAAACTTTACTTTTAAGATATTTGATGAAGGTTTGGTATCAAAAGCATCTTGATGTATGCTTCATGTATGTTTTTCATTGATGCTAATTTTGTCATGACTCAGTTTACCACTGTAAACTTTTCGTAGGATGTCACTGATTTTATCAGTCAGTTGTTCATGCAGCTGGGAACTGTGGGAATATATGATTTACCACATCTGAGGAACAAACTAGGTGAGCACAATTGAAATATCCTTACCTCCATTGTAAAGCCAGCCTTCTCCTGCCTGCCCTGTTGTCTTATGCAACTCAGTGCCTATTTATGCTTCAGAGAAAGAGAGGGTGCAGATTGTTATTTCCCTCTACATTCTTGCTTGAGCTTGCTTTCTGCTACTTCTCTGTTGTTTTACGCAACTTTCCATTCTCATGTGTTCTGATGAGCCATCAAATCCCAAACATTGCAATTATAATCTTAGGGGGCATGAACCCAAAAAGGAGAAGACCAACTTGGCAAAGCTTAGCTAACATACAACTCACGTTTGTAAAGTAATTAAGCTGTCCTAGCATGTTTACTCTTTTCCCTCAAAGACTCCCTCAAGGTAGAACCGTGTATAGTATATACCCTAGTACCTAGACATACATCCAAGCAGCATTAGGACTTCATTAGTATGTACAGGGCACATAGCTATGGGTCTAAGGTCCTAAAACTGAGGTCATAGGTTTTTTGTTTTGTTTTGTTTTGTTTTGTTTTTGATATGTCTTTTAGAGAGAACGTGGCTTCTTCAAAATGAATTGACATTCTGGTCACTTCTCACCAAGTAGTCATTCATCTTTAAAGTGGCTCTACTAAGAGCATAGAAAGATATCTTTGGTTCACCTATTTCATATTTTCGAATAAATATCTAAGCCACTACTCACATAGAATTTGATGGGAATAATGTATGACGAGCAAACAAAATCAATGTGATATCTTGCTCTTCCGTGTGTTTTAAAATAATAATTGTTTTTTTCTTGTCCTTACTCTTCTTCCTGGTTACTAAGTCCTGAAAGCCAGTTGAGAAAAGAAAAATGAGACCGAGTCTAGAAAGTACCACCATCACTCTGTAGCCACATTTCAGGCTTTGTACCAGGCTTTGTAATAGGTCTGCAGCATCCTTAGAACCAGACAGGAACTTTTGTTCCTGGACTGTTCAGTCACTTCATCTTCTTAAAATTTAGAGACTGTCAGCCTCTAAAACAGCTCAGGGTGAGCATAACTGACAGAAATAAGCTGTGTCGTTTCGGTTTTTCAGGGAACTGAATAAATAGAGAATATGTTAGTTTCCTGTAGTTCAGAACTGTAATATATTATATGGTAGTATATTTAAGTATATTTAGGAAAGAGAATGAATGGAAAATCTCCCCAAAGTGAATTCATTGGTTTCCCAATACAATTGATGAAATTCTGCCCTCGAGTTTTCAACCTTCCTTCTACTTTTAGACACATCTACCAGTACAAAAGATAAACCTTAGTCTTTGTTTCAGAGGTGGGATATAGACCCAATAATTAGACATACATCCAAGCAGCATTAGGTGTACATTTAGATATGTAAAGACATGTAGACATATGCTTTGTCTAGGATGCTAGAATTTAACTTGTTGCTTGAGCACACTTTAAATCACATTAGCCATTTAGAGAGCAGTCACTTTCCGATGCATGTGCTTTGCAAGCATGTTTCCTGCATGCATAATACCCATTTTTGTTTTTAAGCATTGAGCGCAATTGCAATTTTATGTGAATATCTTTAATAGTGTAAAAAAAATAAAAAAAAAAAACTACCAACACCTAATATATTAGTGCTGGTATTGTTTTTTTTTTTAATTTTTATTTAACAATGGTCACTGTGATAAAGTGTTAAGAGATGGTATGATCTTTGTTGCTTGTAACCCTAGTTTTTTGTTTTGTAGTTATTAAATAGATCGTCTGTTGAGAGGCTCTTTTAAAACCACAGCCAAGAACAGACTTTGGCTTAAGAGGCAAACAGTTGGATCTACCTCTTGCAGCTAGCAGAGGCCATGGCAGCTAAAATCCCTTCTGGAATCTGTCTGCATGTAAAATGCAGAGGAGTCCTGGTGACCTACCTCCAAGGCAGCTGCCCTCCTGAACGTTTCCTTGGAAAACAGTAATCACCACTGTGGAATGTGAACAACCTGAAACTGAACAGAATAGAGGAAAAACACTCTGGAAGAGATAAAGTCTCAGGGGACTTCAGCATTTAGCATTTTCATAAGAGGAACGATTTATAACACATGGAGTTTTTTGGTTTTTTTTTCTCCCCCCTCTTTCTTTTCCTATTTGAATATTGTTACGTCAACATAGTTTCTCCAATCTGGACAGGATTTGTGTTCTGTGGTTTTTTTCCCCTGTGTTTTGGCACAATGAAAATTATCAGCTAACTTGTCTGTTCCAGGGTACCTTCACTTTTTTTTTTTTTTTTTTTAATTACCTTGAGAAACTCTCAAAACTAGACGACTTTGAGATAACCTGAGATGGACAGATGTTAGCTATTAGAGGGAGATCCATAGAAGGAAGAAAGATGCTTTCTTAGCCATATACTAAAAGGTATATCCTGCAAACACCTGCAGACCCCCACCCAGAAAGATGTGCTTTTCATTTTCTATTCTTTGTTCCTTCTCTTTTCTTTTCTTCTCTTTTTCCCTTCTGTTTGTGTACTTTGTTTTTTAAATTAGATGATAGCCTTTTTTTGCTAGAACCTGAGATCCTATGAAACTGAAAGCCTCATAAAGTTAGTGAAACTAGTTTCATTTTATAGTTAGCAATGGTTAGTCTCCTGTAATGCTTAAGCTCATACAGTTTCTGACTATAAAATGATAATCCTAATTTTTCAAACCTGAAGACTTCTCTGGGCCAAAAAGTAAAAGGAAGGCCATCTCAACAAACTAAATGGTATTTGGAATGACATTTGGGTAGTTTTTCTGATGCATTCCAGCACAGAAGTATTGTGAAGGTTAGTTCAGTGTAGAGTGTATATTGCCTGGGCTGTTACTGAAGTCTTAGGAGAGTGTCTTTCAGTTTAAATTTCTTTACCACTGGGCCCACTCGCTTGCTTTAAACCAGTGTTCTTTCACTCAGCAAATAACATTATCATGTCTTCTTTTCCCCTTTGCACTCCCACACACTGGGAACCAGGCTTTTAAACTTCTGTATAAGTCCCAATGAAATCCCCAGTGAAATTGACTTTTCTTAATTGTACTATTGTTCAGCCTTGATTGCCATCTTCTAGCTCTTTCCTGCTAAGCAGTGGAGTCATTTCCTTCTCAGTTGGTTTCTAGCTGACTTGGAAGACATAAAAGGTGAATGTGTAACTGGTCCATGTCATCCACTGGGCTTTTCTCTTGTGGCTCACTTAGCTAGGAAAAATTTTGGTCTATGAGTCATAATGACAGTTTTATGCCATGTCAGATTTACTGGTTGGATGATCTTTTTCTTTTTTTCTTTTTTTCCATCCTGCCTCTGGTCCTAGTCTTCAATATCTAGGTGCCACTTCGTTAGTGGAAGAGAGTCCATTAACAATTACCTTTTGTCCTCTGCAGGTACCTCTGGTTTGAACTTGTAAAGGAATAGTCTGGTGTCTTTATCTTCCAGGATGGAAATCTGCTTTTTTCTCTTTATCTTCAGTACATAATGCAAATAGAACTTGATAGGTCTCCAGAAGTAAACTACACTTTTTTTTTCCCCTGTAGACTTTTTACAAGTAATACTAGCCTACACCGTGCCAGCTAATTTTCTAGTGCTGTTATAAACAAAGTGTTTAATTTGGGTTTAATTTAGAGTCACATCTTGATCAACAAGCACTAGACGGAAAGAGCTGACTGGGAACTGTAGAGTCTTTGGAAATCTCAAAGTCCACCTCTAGTGACACACTTCCTCCAACATGACCACACTTCCTAACCCTGCCCAAATAGTTCCACCAAGTGGGGCACAGTATTTAAATATGTGAGCCTGTGGGGGAAGATGGGAGTTTCTTATTCAAACCAACGCACAAAGCATCACTTTTCTTCAGTACTAGAAACACTGGCCAAGAAGGGTGCTATACTTTTATTGTTCTTTGTTCTAAGAAATATTATCAAGTTTCCTGCCTCCAGGGCCCTCAAAGAGTTATATATTTTAAAGCTGATTTTTCATGGTCTAAAAGTGCTGTTGGACACACACATATACATACACACACACACGTTGTTCTGAGAAATATTTTCATCTAAATTTTGTTTCTCTCTATAACTTCATTTTTAAATGTTTATGAGAACAAATTAGTAGGTTCAAAATAGTAGATATGTGCCAGAAGGGCTTACTGTATACTAGTGCTTGGCATGGTTTGTCATAATTGCCTGTTTTTATTCTCTTCTGCTTTGTGGACTATTGACTCTGTATTACAAAAAAAATACTGTATTCCCTGTGTACTGTGCAATATGTGTCAAATAGCATGAAAATAATGACTGTAATAAATAATTCAGTGAGAAAGAAGCTTGAAAAAAATACCTCATTGTGGCTTTTTTTTTTTTTTCTGTTGTTTCTGGAATGTTCTTTCCTTTGTGCCCCTAGAAGCTATGGCAAACCCTCAGGTTATTAAATGACTTACTAGAAAAGATACCAGACTCGCTTTTGTTGTGTGTGTCTATTTACTTACGTTTTAAACTTCTCAAATGTATAAAGCCAAAGGGGGGCTGGCCTCTAAGCTTAAAATAGTAAAGTTCATAGCTTTTGGAGCCATGACTCAAATTAGTGGCCTGGGAAAAAGAAAGTTTTATGTCTCCATTGGCTCCGGGGTTTGTATTTTAACTAGCAGGAAAGAGGGTGGGTTATAAGAAGGAATTGGAGCTAATTAAGAGTGGAATGAACTTTCACGTTCTCTTCCAACCTCACAGTTGAGGCTTTGTGAACAAGGCACTGAGAATGATCCCAAGGATGTTGACCACTTACTGAGTGGTAAATGGTACTTTTCCTATCCCTGAAATGTATATGTTGCCTTAAATCAAGTGTCTTCAGCATAGGTAATAACCAAAGTTAACGTTTTTCATTCTTGTATTTGAAACTAAATGCTAATATTATGTTTTCAGTTTAAAAATTCTACTGCTATTTGGTTGCAACTTCCTGGCAGCTTTGGTTTTGATTAGATTATAACTTTTTAAATAAACTGGTCTTGTTAATAGGCAGAAAGCCAATGCTTATTCTTGGAATAGAATTAAGGAAGTTGGCTTCTTTCTGAGAAACTATGGTAGTATGGACATATGTAGCCAGATGTGGATTTAGTCAAAGTAGCTTTGTTGCTTCTTTTTTTAAATTTACTTTTATTTTTTTTAATATTAGTTACAGTTTATTAACTTTGTATCCCAGCTGTATCCCGCTCCCTCATTCCCTCTTAATCCCCCCTCCCTCCCTCATCTCCTCCCTGCCCTTTTCCAAGTCCGCTGATAGGGGAGGTCCTCCTCCTCTTCCATCTGCCCCTAGCTTATCAGGTATCTTCAGGCCTGGCTGCAAAGTCCTCCTTTGTGGTCTTGCAGAGCTGCTCCTCCCTGGGGGGGAGGGGGGCTCAACACTTCCCTCACAGTATAAACACGGTAGGAAATGGAGTGATTTACTTTTACATTGATTGGTGTCATTATCCACACTGGGGGAAGGTGGAGAGAAAATGGTTTTCAGGGTTGCTTGGATGCTATAAATATCCATATGTGTTTTTTGGTTTTTGGTTTTTGTCATTTATTCCTCAAACAACTATGAAGTACTTCTCCAGAAAGAAGTAAATCAGCATAATGGGTGAAACTTAACGTCCAGGTTTTCATTTGTTCTAAAACTGGTATAGAGAACTTTTAAAGCTGCGTGAGTGCACTGCCATAGTGATGTCATAATGCATACGAGATACTGAATGATTCAGTGGGCAGCGTATATTGTAATAAGTTGTTTCAAGATGATATCGTTAATAATGAAAGAAAAGTCATTATCATAATCTTGTTTCCAAAAGCAATGTTGATGTCTTATTGCCTGCATTTGCATTTGCTGCAGCCTTTGGAGTGCCTTGACTTAAGTATTCAGGACTACTAGTCTTTTAAATTAAGAGACTGCTCAGTTGACAATTTGAAACAAAGTATGAGTTGTCTGAAAGTGTTAAACAACTTTATTACATAAATACCTACAGGACAGCAGATGATGTCTTCATTACTTTCCTGTTGCCTTTACAAATGTTTATATATGCTTATGTTGCTACTTTTCGGGTGTTTTTTTGCACTTTTAAAACTGTTTAAACTTCAGTATTATTTTTATCCTTTTCTACAATCTAGCAAAGGAGGATCAGTCATGAATATCTTGCGGTTTTCCTTAGAAAACACACAGGCTTTCTACTGGTCACGTGCGTGCTCAGAGCTTTGTGAATGATAAGTAACAGAACTGGAATTTAAAAAGCAAAACTGTTGGTGTCTCCTGACCAGTGTACTGTGTGAAATAAATATTCATGTATTTGCTGTAAAGTGTATCCAGAAAAGCAACCACAGGATATTTTAGTGACTTTAAAAAGATCTTTGAAGTATCAAAACACAGTAAAGTGTTATAGGATAAATAGCCTAAGTTATAAAATATCCCCAACAGGTCAATATATTTTGTTTTGTTTTGCTTTTGTTTGTTTGTTTTTCAGGACAGGGTTACTCTGTGTAGACTTGGCTGTCCTAGACTCACTTTGTTGACCACGCGGTCCTCGAACTCACAGGCCTGCTTCTGCCTCCCTGACTGTTGGGATTAAAGGCATGTGCCCAGCTCCAGCAGGTCAATATTACGAGGTAGATCCAGGAGAGTTAATGAAAATATGGTGGCTACTAAGAACACTGGAGAATATGTGGCAACTTAATGGGAGTTTTGAAGAAGCAGAAGAGCTCGTAGGACAGCGGTTCTCTGAATTTAAGTGCCACATGTTAGAAAGTCTTTAAATTACAGCAAATTCTCTCTCTCTCTCTCTCTCTCTCTCTCTCTCTCTCTCTGGAATAGAAATTGGCAAAAGTGAATGAAAACTTCAATTGTCTCATCTATGCAAGTCAGTCTTTTGAGACCAATGTTTATACAAATGAGAAAATTATTTAGTATAAAAAAATTAACTATATTCATTGCTGAATAATGAAGCCAGAATTTCTGCCTTTTAATCCTCACAAAAATGTAAGAGTTCACTGTAGCTGGAAGAGTCACTGAGAACCTCCAAAACAAGGAAATAATAAATTCCCACTGAGGAGGTCCTTTGGGTTAAGATTTTTTTAGCTCTTGACCTTTGACCTAACCTAATCAATGCCTTATTTCTATCTCCTTGGGCTGTACCGTACAGCCCTGCCCTATGTATGCCACTCTGTCCTGCCTTTCAAGGGTAACTTCAGGTTAACAAAAGAAGAAGTAGATTTCTGTAGCTACAGAATATTATAAAATACAGTTTTAAAGGAGAAAATAATACCATTAGTTTAATGCATCAGAAGTGATTGCTAATGCCAGTTTTACTATACCTATAGGATATGAGTTAAAATAACTAACTTGGGTTTGTTTTTTGTTTTTTGGTTTTAATTACTCCTATATATCAAGTGTCTGCAGTAAGAAGCATTTACAAGACTTTGTTAATTTTTTATAGAACCAGAGGTGTGAGACTGTACATGTTGGAAGTTCCAAGGGAATGTTTGGGACATCTAGGTGAACCTGAATTTACAGCATGAAACAGGCTTGAAGAGGAGAGTGGGCATTTCTGAAGTTACCCTGTACATTTCCTTGCTCTTAGACAACTTGGCATTACAACATTGTTATTAATCATTAATTCCTTCACTTTTCTGAATGTTGTAAGTCCGTGTTGACATGATTCTTAGTGACACTTTTCTTTATTTTTCATTCAATAATTAACTGCTTCATACTGCCAGACAGCTTCCTAGATAATAAATAAACAAATATCTTATTTTCACAATGTCTGTGTCTTTTGGGAAGAATAAACATAGAGGTTACCTGAAGGGGAACACATAAACAGTCTGTGGGCTGGAATCTCTTGCTATCAACCCCATTTCACCAGTGAAAGTACAGATACAAGACTCTGACCCAAGAACATACAGGACTAAAGCAGCAGAGGTGGATTCTACCTAGGCATTCCAAGCCTCAGAGGTCTTTAATATCTTTTACCTTTGCTCTGCAGTATTAAGGCCTTGACAAGAATGGCAGAGTCAGAAATAGTCATGGGCCACAGTGTGAAGCTCTCCTGAGTCACCTAATCTGAATTGTTTTCAAAGAAACCAGTGGATTAAACTAACTAACTAACTAACTAACTAACTAACTAACTAACTAACTAAC
>NW_026596046.1:23833175-23889203 GCF_907164565.1 Psammomys obesus
AACTAACTAACTAACTAACTAACTAACTAACTAACTAACTAACTAACTAACTAACTAACCTGACTAACTTACTAACAGTAACACATGAGTATCAGGAGTGCACTCCTCATCCTCTTTGCAGGGCTACCAGTACTACATTCAGAGAACTAGTTCTCCTTATCCCAAGAGGCTTTATGGAGGTTGGGATAACACACATGGAAACACAATTAGGAATTTAGCATTTGCTCTGTAGTTTCTGGTTTTCTCTCCCTCGCATCATTTACCACTCCAGCTGTTTGTGAAGGAGAAGTAGATAAAGAAATGCTGCATGGTACAGAGAGCAACGTTTGATTGTAGGAGTGTTTGCTGTTAAACTCTAGTTTAACAAATCTCATAGATCCTTTATTTCTGCCCTCTGAGAGTGTCATTTGTGCGTTGTCTTGAATCCCTAAGATGGATAAGGAATGGGTACAGTGTTTATAAGAGGGTTTCTGCCTTTGTGGTAGAAAAGCAGCTGTATACAGTGTATTAATATTAGTAGGTGGCTCTGCTTCTCAGGAGTCCAAGAAAACGGTTGTACAGTGATTTTCCTGGGCCTTGGTCAACTCACCCTTTCTTATTAATCTTGCAAAATTTTATGAGTTAATAAACATGTTCTCAATTTTTACATTTGAAACATTTTAGGCTTTCTTTTTTTCTTTTTCTATTATTTTCCAGTAAAAGTTTACTGACATATTGTTACAGAGAGAGACAGAAACAGAGACATTCTGCTGTAAGGAAAATTTCAGGGCTCTGATATTTTAAGGCTGCTTTCCAGTCAGCAGAGCTGAAAGAGGCATTCTCTCTGAGGCCTACCTGGTTCATCTTAGCACACAAGAGAGGACCAATGAATATGACCAAAAACTAGTACCAAAAAGAAACACATGGTTTAAAGTCTATGGGATTCAGGGTATACTGGATAAAATCACGAATATTTACTCTAGTGATAACAGAAGTTTTGTATAGTTCAATGTGGTTGTCTCTCAACTTGGCTGAGATCTTGGTAAGCACATTGTGTGTTGGAAATAATTGTGTCAAAAAATGCATCATTTATTACACTTAACTTGTCCATCTGTGTCCTAGAGCCCAACAGATATAAGCTCTGACACGCTGCACAGCCTAAAGTATTGGGTTTGGCAATTCGGGGACGTGCTTATCAACTTGCACTGGACAACTGAGTCCCAGTGTCACACTTCTGCGTGTGACATTTTTGTGGTGTCCTTGTTTTACAGTTAAATATGGTATAGTAGAATTGCCTTCAAACTTAACTAACGGTCATGCCTTTCTTCCTTCTGCCTGCCTCCCTCCTGCTCATTGTGGTCATGTCCTCCTCCCCAGTGAGATGTCATTGTATGAAAGTAATCTGGCTCTAGAGCCATGGGCCTGGATTCAAACTTGGGTCTGTCACTGTAGTATTCTTTCAGTGGTAACATGTAAACATTCAAAGGGCCATATTACTGAAATAAAGTGGAACCAGTAATTAAGTTGCCTCTCGATGGGCATATTCTAATACATCAGGAGACTAACAGCAAAAAAGGATTTTGTTTAGCTACACAGAAAATATGGGTTGTGACTAATGGGAGCCTCTTCCATCAACAACAACAGCAAAACAACCAGAGGAGGAAAATTCTGTCCCTGCCACTTTAACAGCCCTGTGGTCCTCAGGAGGAATGATGACTCTTCCTGAAATGTTATCAGAAATACAGGATAGGTTGTTATTTTTTCATAGACTGATTGTGAGAAATAAATGCAAAATGCTTTAGATATGATAGCTGCTTTTAAAATGTGAGCTTTTTCCATAGCCATTTTTTTCATTCCTAGAATTGCATTCAGTTTGGAGGCTGACAATGCTAATCTTAGAAAAATTGGTTTCTCTGCTTTTCTAGAGTAATTATCGGAACATCCTCAGCTAAACTGAAGATTTATTTTGGTTGGCAGAGGGCCACAATGCATCTTTAGAGTAAATAGGAGCCAAGAAAACAGACCTGAGAGCCAAGCACAGGTTTAATTGGTCTTTTATTTTCTCACTTGGTTGCAGTATGAAGTCAAGGGCAGCACAGTCGTCAGTTACTGCCATGAGACCATGACTGGGTGGGTCCATGATGTGCTAGGCCAGAACTGGGCTTGTTTTGTTGGGAAGAAGATAGGAAGTGCTTCTGAGAAGGCGAACGTGGCAAATGTAAAAGTGGCACACCTTGGAAATCTCCAGGAAAGGTGAGTTGTGACTTGGGATACTTCCAATTAGCTTTGTTTTATGTGGCGTGTGGGTTGAGTGTGTGTTCGCTTTTGGAAGCTGTCATTTTGGCTTATGACCTTAGCCATGTTACATAAAATTGTACTGGAAATATATGTGAATTGATGGAAATGACCAAAAAGGTAATATTTCAACACATTTCAAAACCAATGAACCAGGGAATGGTTAAACACAAAAACATGGTTAAAGGAACCACAGAAAAATCACAAATTACTAATAAAGAAAAGTCATTTCATTGGTTGTGGTATAGTAATGTCTTGCACAATACATGTATGTGATACTACAACAAGTGTTCATTTCCACACACAACAGACGGTAAACATAAAAAGCAACTGAAATTTAAGTTTGTTGGTGTTTCTGCAGTGCTGTATTTGCTTGGGCTGTCACCTAGAAGCATTGTAGGCTGGGTAGCCGAAAGGAAAGTTTTTGCTCTGGGTTCTGAATGCTGGAACTTGGTTTCTTCCTGGTTTGCTGCTGGATCCTCCCCCTCCTCACTGTGTCCTTATTTGGCCTTCCTTACTGTATCCTAACCTTTTCATCTCAGGACCCTAGTTAAGCTAGACCAGAGCCCACACTAATGACCTCACTCGGCCTTTATCACCTCTTTAAAGACCTATTTCTAAATACAATCTCAGGCTGAGATATTGGAGGGAAGGGTTTTCCGTATTTCTTTTTAATTTTTTTTTCTGCTTGAGATTATAATTAACAATATTTCTCCCTTCCTCTTCCAAAAAAATAAAATTCAGCCATAAAAGGCAGTTACTATTTTCATTCAGGCGTCTGCCATAAGGAGCCACACAAACAAGAATTTTCTGGCATTGTTAGTTTTGCAAGAGGAGGATCAATAAGTATCATTTCCTTTTCCATTTTGTTTACTTGTAAAAGCCACTATAAACGTACACATGAACCAAATCTTCAGAGCCTCGTGATCCTGGCAAGGAATAACTGGAAGCTGTGAGGTCACGAAGATGTGTCTGGAAAGATGCCTTACTCTTCTTTCTTGTCTCCCGGAGGGCTAACCAAAATGGAAACTGATCCGGCCCTTCCTTTTTTTTTTTTTTAATTTTTTATTAATTACACTTTATTCATTTTGTATCCCCCCATAAGCCCCTTCCTCCTCCCCTCCCGATCCCACCCTCCCTCCCGTTTCTGCATGCATGCCACTCCCCAAGTCCACTGATAGGGGAGGTTCTCCTCTCCATTCTGATCTTAGTCTATCAGTTCTCATCAACAGTGAACATGCCACATAAATCTACTGAAACACTGAACTTAAAAGGAAGGGCTGCAGGCCACAGTAGAGGACAATGCGGCCCTTCCTTTTAAGTTCAGTGTTTCAGTAGATTTATGTGGCATGTTTCTTTAGCAGAATCATTTCTTACAAGCTGTTCAGCTTGCATCCTTTCTGGGGTGCTACTTACTGGTGAACCTGATTGAAACTTTCAACCATTGTAACCACTTTGTGAGGAATCTCTCTTGCACTTCCTGATCCTTAAAATAAACTTTTGAGATTAAAGTAACTTTAAGATCTCTTTCAGCTCTTCGTGATCTGTTACGTGATATTGGATACATTATTTTACTTTTATCTATTCTTTGAGAATTTCGGATATGTATATAATGTATTTTTCTCATATCTACCCTCCACTCACTCCTGTTTCTCCCAGACCACACTCTTCCATGATCTCTCCAAACTTATCAGTTTCTTCTTTTTCTTTTTAACCCCTTTTCCTTTATAACTCACTGAGTACAATTTGAGCTGCTGGTACCCTTGTGGGTATGAAGTTCTCCACTGTAGCCAGACAACTTTTCTGAAGCCATATGCCTGAAAAGAAAAGAAGAAAGAAAAAAAATTCATTTTTCCAACCCTTCCAGCCAGGAGCTCTCATGTAAGGGTGTGGTCTCAGGAGGCCATCCCATCCACACTGGAATGTAAACTGACTTGATCTTTTTTAATCTTCTTCACTCTTAAGACACCAAAAATAACCCTTAAATACCATGATGGCTTTTTCTATTTCCATCCATTTGTTTGCATATTTCATGGTATCCTTGTTTTTAATAGCTGAGTAGTATTCCATTGTGTAAATGTACCACAATTTCTGTATCTATTCTTCAGTTGAGGATATCCAGGTTGTTTTCTGATTCTGGCTGTTCTGAACATAGCTGAGCAAATGTTTTTGTTGTATGGCGGAACATCTTTTGGGTATATGCCCAAGAGTGGTGTAGTTAGATCTTGAGGTAGCACTAGTTAGTTCTAACTATCTGAGAAAGCGCCAGCTTGATTTCCAGAGTGGCTGTACAAGTTTACATTCCCACCAGCAATGGAGGAGGGTTCCCTTTCTCCACATTCTCTTCAGCATGTGCTGTCACATGAGGATTATTATTATTTTTTATCTTAGCCCTTTACCAACAACCATGCATGGAAAAGACCTAGACCCCCTGCTCAGATGTAGCTGATAGGCAGTTCAGTCTCCATTTGGGTTCCTTAATAAGAGCAGCATGGGGCTGTCACTGACATGGACTCTGTTCCCTGATCCTTGATCACTTCCCCCTAGAGAGGAGCCCTTGCCAGGCCACAGAGGAAGAGGATGCAGGCAGTTCTGATAAGACTTGGTAGGTTGGGGTCAGATGGTAGGAGAGGAGGGTTCCCCCTTTCTGAGGAATCGGGGGGAAGAGGAGGAGAGAGGGAGGGTGGGACAGGAAAGAGATGAGGGAGGGGGCTACAATCAGGATATAAAGTGAATCAATTATAAAAAGTAAATTTAAATTATCAAAAAAAGAGCTCTGATGGCAGCTTGTCGTTACTCTGATGCATATGTCAGTGTATGAAGCTCTCTTATGAAACTCTCTTAGCTACTGTGACCTGGCAAAGGAAGTAAGTGACAATGCTTCTCAAAAATGTAACAGTGACTTACATTCACTCAGACCATAGACTACGTTACAGTAGGAGTGCACAGTCACTATGTAATTGCTCTCCACTGACACACAGGTGTGATGAGTGTTGGAATTCAGTGAATAATTAACAAGTTTGTCAACATGTGCTTTTTGCGTTATTTTTGCATCCATAGCCGAGTATTTCACACAAAATAGACAAATAATTCTCATGTTTTTATAAATGACATGGAAAACTTATTTCAGAGCCTGATTTTATTGGTCTGGGTTGAGTGTGGTCCACGTTGCCTAAAATTCCCAGATATTTCTGCTGATACTAATTTTTAATAACAAGGGCATAAAACCCCTATATGGAATAATACTTAGAATATGTACAAAACTTGTATGCATGTACTTGCTGCAATCTTTTGTTCATACAACAGATTAGAAAAGTGCACTTTGAAAAGGACACATCCATTTGGCATGCTTGACAGATAGCCTAGCAGGTGTGGAGTGCTGGGATCTATGCTTAGTGCTGCATGAACTAAGCATAGGCTTGGTGGTGCAAGCCTATAATGTTATCACCTAAAAGTAGAGACTGGAGGAGCAGAAGTGCAAAGTCATCCCGGAATACATTAATGATTTTGAGACCAAAGCCTTTCTCAAGCATACAAAATAAAATAGATAAAGGGGGCATGCAGAAAAGATGATACTGTCATGTCAACTACAAAGATAAACACGGCTTTGTTTATCTGTATAAACTTTACCTTTTAAAAATTAATACAGCAGACATTCCTTTTGTATCATTAAATAATCCTTTGTGCTTTGTGTAGTGTGAAATACATACATATAAAGTACTATTTACATTAAAAAGTTCCTTGTTTGGGGACATTGCTCTTGGTTATTTCCAATCTACCATTAATACATACATGATTACTGAATATCATCATATATCTAGATGGCTAATTGAGTCTTTGTAGGAAACAGTAGCTTCCAGCTCACCTCTGGTGACAACTATGTTCTTAAAAGACTACACCACTCTCCACCTTGACATACAGTGTGAGGATCAGTTTGATTGGAGACTTGTTTTATCTGAGAAGACCGTATCTAAAGCTGTGTTGCTTTGTTGGCAGATATTCTGATAGGCTCTACAGTTATAACCACAACTTTGTGAAGGCCATCAATACTGTTCAGAAGTCTTGGACTGCAGCCATATACAAGGAATATGAGAAGCTGAACCTAAGAGATCTGATTAAGAGAAGTGGTGGCCACAGCCAAAGGATCCCAAGGTAACATGGTACCTCTCCTTTTTACTAGTAAAAACTTCAGAACTAAAGGGAACCCTCCTCCACACCAGCCCCACCTGGATGGCCCATTGTCTCATTAGTCCTCCCAATTAATTGTGTTTGTTGTTGTTGTCTTTTTTTCTTTCACCTTCCTTCATATTTGTGGATATTGTCCAAATCATGTTTTAGGGTCTTTCCTGTGCTGTAAATTCACATCCTGTCTCCACTCTTTTTATTCCTGTAGCTTGTCTCTTCTCCTTAATGTCATTTTTAGTCATTCCTTGAAATTTAGCCAATTTCACTGTTACTGACCACAATCTAAAGAGTAGACTTATCCTTACTATCCTAGGTAATCTGAATAGGTCCATAATTGAGTTTACTACTTGACTTGCTTTCAAAAACTATGATAAACATTCTTGAAAGCTTTATTTTCATTTTACGCCACCACGTCTGCTCCCTCACATATTTTTCAGCTTGATAATTATAACTATCAGATTTGCCACTGAGAAAAAAAAAAAATCTGAAAATCTTGGTGTTTTAAGGTTCAGGAAAAAAAAAATAATTACTTACTCTATCCTCCCACCACCACTCCTAGCCACAAATTCGGTGCCATCTTTTGTTTGTAATCTCATTGCATCTTCCTGTTTTGGCAAATTTTATATATATGTATATATATATATATATATATATATATATATATATATATATATGCATAGATATAGAGATATAGCATTATTATATATTATATATTTTATATCTTATATCTTATATTATTATATAAATATTATGTATTTATATATACATAATTTTTTATTCATCTGAGTAAGAATTTGAGTATTCTGTACTATCTTTCTAGAATGATGGCTGGATCTAGGAGTGGATTTATGGTTCCTTAGCATTTGTTAAGAATCTAAGGCTCTTCCTGCCAAACTTTTCTTTAGGAGAAACCAACATGGTTTAAGAGAAGAAAACTAGAGACCAGTAAGAGTCGATAAATTATTTAGGATGATTATTTTCCCTTAACATATTTTAATACTCTTTAATTTTCACAGCATTCAAAGATTAATTCCTGATTATATATAGAATCTTTGATTTTTTTTAATTATGATTGAAATAAGTCACACAATGTTGTAGCTCTTTGAACTGGCTGAGATACATCACTTTTTTGTCAGTGGACAAATGAACCAATTCAATGGAAATATTCAACTATGAGACACTATAGCCTTTTTCTTATCCAACTAATAATATCCCCTTTCTCAATAGACTATTCTATGATATCTCTCAAACTCTGTTTATTAGTGAATGAGCTACTCTGCTTAGTCAAAACTGGGACAAGGAATGTCCCTTTCCTGGATTCACTAAACAGAGTCTTAATGTCTCTGTAACAGAAAGTTGAGACCTGTTTAACAGAAATCTGAGGCAGAGGGAACTAGTAAAGAAGGCAAGAGCTTGTTCCGAGAGCCTGAGCCTCACACTATATTTGTCATATGTTACAATGCTTTGTTTTAGGGAGATTCCTTTTCTTAGACTCTGTCCACACACCAACCTTTGTTTTATGAAAAGCTATTATTACCACTAGAGCTCCATAGAAAGTTTAAGATCAAGATGGAAGTCACATGGAGAAGGAAACATCACAGCAAATAGGGAGGTCTGACTGCTCGATTTCCAGTAGAATTTTTGTATGTGAGTTGATTCTGCTATAAATATCTAGCTGTATACTAGAAAGTCTCAAATATTTTTAACCTGAGGATTAAGAAGCCAGGAAACCATTAAAATCACAAGCAAATATCACTTCTGTGCTGCTTTCTGATACAGACATTTCACTGGATTCTAAAACACTGAGGCCTGAGGCATTAAGACCAGATAATAAATAATATCTGCAAAGTGTTTCTAATTCTCATGTTAGTACACTGGAACTCCTCTTTTTCTTTTTGTTTGTGTCCATATTTGTGTTCCCACTTTTATCTTTTTAGTATGTATGTGTTGTGTCCAAATACTGTGCCTTATAGGATGAAAGGAAGATGGAAGTTAGTGTTTCAGTTCCTAGTTTGTGCCAAAAAATTATTTCAGAGTGCCAGTATCTTATTTAGTACTTTCAGTGACATCTGTGTTGATGCCATTTACAAATTTGTCTTAATTTTTGAGTTATTATTATTACATTGTTTTTTCTCATAAAACCTCTTAAATAGGCATGAGTATACCTGTTTTCATAAAAATAAGCTTTAGTTTGTGACTTTAAAGTTCCTCGCAGAATGTCACATATTGCAAAAGTGAGTCAAACACCAGTTAGTTTTATGCTTTCTCTGGTCCCTCTAATGAACATCTATAACTTGTATCTTGTTTCTTGACCAACACCTACCAGAAGTAAGAGCAGGTCCTAAGGGGAAGCATACTAAAATTAGCTTTCACTGAACAAGGAAAAGGACTAGATCCGGAAAGTCTGCAGTAACCGAAAGCTTTTCATGCAGCTGAGTTATGTAACCGACACATTGTGTAACGGCCACATTGCACCACTCAAGGGCCAAGAGTGTTCATCCACTCTCAGTCAAGACAATAGCTGCTATGGTGGCTTTAACCTTGGAACCCGAGGTTAGGATGCCATCTTCTAAGGAAAGACTTTATTTTGGCACTAAATATGCACTTCCATTCTAGGCCCAAACCTGCCCCACTGACTGCTGAACTACAGCAACAGATTTTAAATTTGCCAGAATCTTGGGACTGGCGAAATGTCCATGGCGTCAATTTTGTCAGCCCTGTTCGAAACCAAGGTAAAACTAACAAAAGTCTGAGTTTTCATTAAGTCATTACAAGCTGTTTTTAATGTTTAATAATGTATTAGGCTCTAGGATGGACTTAGAGATACAGGAATGGAATTGCCAAGGTCTTCCTAGTTTAGTAAAGAGATGGAGGCCAAGTTTTTTGGCACATGTCATGGAGGTTGAAAGCAAGATGTGCTAATATTGGTAGATAGCCTACACTATATTGTGTAATCTGTGCGTGAATAAGCCACACACACAGACACATACAAATGGTCTTTGAATTCTTCCTTCTTTTGCACCAAATTTGCTTTAAATAATCTTTTTACCTGAGCTCAACATTTCTCAACATAGATTTTACCAGTGTGAACTCAGTTACCTAGCTGCCAGGATACACGTCCATGGAAAGAAATAATTATGTGCAGTTAAAACTGGTCTTCTTTCCAATAAAAGTTAAACTGGATCCCTTCTGCTACCTGCCTTCTCACTTTTCCCAGTCTGTGATCTTTAATTACTACATAAGCTTAGATTTCTTGAGCTGTATGTATACAGACCTTTTAATTAACTTTATATCAGAATATGGCTTCTGGTGGAATCAGCTACCTCAGTTTCCTTAGTCATGAGTTCATTTAGCTTTGCAATTACAAAACTTCCTTTACCTGCACGTGAGAACAGATAATCTTTCTTTCCTAAGTTTTACGCAACAGTTGTTTGGAGATTCATTATTATACGTTAGGTTCCTGATCTGAAGAGCTTCAAACACAAAACTTTCTGAAGCATTTTGTGATTTTCAAGTAAGATTCAAAGTTTGTTAGCATATTAGATTGCAGGTTTTTAAAATAAAATACATTCAACTGCTAAAAGCATGTACACATTCATTTTGAAGAATGATTTGTTAATCATTCTCTTTAATGGCTTCTACATAATTCCTGCTTTGAGTTCCTGCCCCGATTTCTTTTTGTAATAGACCATTAACTGGAAGTGTAAGATGAAATAAATCCTTTCTTCCCCAAATTGTTTTTTGTCGTGGTGTTGTGCCTCAACAATAGAAAAGCTCACTAAGACAGAGTCTCTGTGCATGCTTGGATTAGAGAAGTAAGAAATGTCCGATGTAGACTTCATAATGTTTTGTAGTCACAGAGCAAGACAAAGTTATAATTGAGTTCATTTGCCAAATATGATGATGGGAGAATCAAGCATGTGGTTTACAGCAAAGACTACAAATCTTGGTTGTGAAATTTAGATGCTATCTAATGATATTCTTGTGTTTGCTGTTAAGGGGACCTGGTGGTTTGCTATTAACTTAGTTAATTAATGTATTTCAAAGAAGTTACCTTATCATCAAATGGATATTTGGTCAGATACAACAGTGGTATGTAAGTAATTGTTGGGCTACTGAAGGTAACCAAAGCTCTGGGCTCTCAAACAATTCCTTAGAATCATGAATGTTCTAATCAGTCACTCAGCCTGCAGAGGATTAAAATTTACCTGATTACCAAGTAAATCCGGTTCAGGCTAGTTTTGTGTGTCACCATGACACTAAGCTAGAATCTTTTGAGAAGAATGAACTTCCTTGAGAAAATCCATCTACCAGCTTGTAGGTAAGCATCTTCTTGATTGGTGATTGATGTGGGAGGGTCCAGATCACTCTGGGAGGTGCCACCTATGACCTTGGTGGACCTGAGTGCTATCAGAAAGGCCAAATAAGCCATGAAGAGCAAGCCAATAAGCAGAACTCTCTAATGGCTTCTCCACCAGTTTCTACCTTGAGTTCCTGCCCTCATTTCCCTTCATAGTAGACCATTACTTGGAAGGATAAGATGTAATAGACTCCCTTTTCTCCCACATTGCTTTTGGTCATGGTATTGTACCACAACAATAGAAGCCCTAACTACGATAGAAAAAATTAGGGAAGTAATGAATGTCTTGTGTTGATTTCATTATTGATAGCGACTGGCAAATAATATGAGCTGTGAATACTTTGATGGCGCACCTTTGGTTACTTGTCGTAATTTGATAAGACGTCAGGAAGCTTCTGTGTATGGTGTGTGTGCATGTATGGGCAGTTGCAGTCTCCTGGGTGTGTGGAGACCTGGGGTTGATGAGGGATGTCGTCCTCTTGACAGTGCACCTTATTTTGTGAAACATCATCTCACTGACCCTGGGGCTCGCAATGGTCAGTGCTGCCTAGCAAGCCTGATTCCATCAACCCAGTTCTGGGGTTACAGACCTATGCCACCACTCACAGCTATTGTGCGGGTCCTGGTGATCTGAACACAGGCCCTTGTGTTTGCATATCAAGCACTTTACCCACTGAGCCCTCTGTTTAAAGGGTAATAGCTTTTTTTCCCCAAGACATAGAATTTAGAAGGACATACAAGCAAAACATTCAAGTAGAACATGATACTCACATTAGTAAGGGGATTGAGGCATTCAGTGGGGAAGGGTAGAGTGTCTCCCCCCCCCCCACATTTATAGACAGGTGCTATGAGACAGTAATCCAGGGGAAGAAGATGAGATATTTTGAAGGAAGTTTTTTGACATTGTTTTTCTGGAAAATTGGTAAAAGCTCTGATAGTCCCCAAATCTCCCCATTCTTTGTGTTTTGTAAATACAATTTGTACCACAAATGGAAATTTCAAAACACAAGTCATTTGTGAATTGATGGCTTTTCAACCAGTCTCTCACCTGCACTGTAATATCAGGTGCTTGAGGAAGTAACACACCTACCTAGAAGTTCCTCTTTTAACTTCTTTTTGATATTTCTCTTATACTTCAGAGTTGAAAAGACAATGATTTTTTTTCTCTTCCTATTAATTGAGGTACTTGCAAATTTCCCACTTTCATAATACCAGTCTATATTAGCCATAGTTAAGGGAATTCACAACTTTCCATTCATCTGTGAACAAATTAAGATTAAAGCAGAAGTAAATATTGGAAAGGCAAATGAAGTTTTACATTTACACCTTAAAACGACTTTATAAATTCCTTATTACCAGATTACCTTTAGGCTGAAGTGGGGAGAGAAAAGTTGGAGATGTATTTACTTTGTTTTCCCCTAGGTCTTTTTGTATCTGGGAGAGTAGAGTAGCTCTGCAGGATGGGATCGCCACATTAGGTAATGTGGATATTTAGAGTCAACTCTGTTTAGGTCTTGCTTATAAATGTTGCTCATTAGTGCAAGAAGTCAAGGCCCTTAAATTGTTCACTCTGCCTAATCTATCTTTGCACAAAAATGAAAATAAATGCCAGGGGCTAAGCCTTACCCTGGGTCACATGGCTAATGAGGGACAAAGCATGTTCCCTATTGCTGGAGGTTGCGATCATGTGGAAACCATGTTCTGTCTCTTTGGAGGTGGGGTCCCACGCCAAGATTTCTGGGAATGAGGCCCCTTCTTACTTATTGCATTATAGTCATCGTACATACTATGTTTCTTTTAGACCCTAAACTGGATTTTTTTTTCCCAAAGGAGGCAATGATTATTATTTTTTAATTTTTATTAATTACAGTTTATTCACTTTCTATCCCAGCTGTAGCCCCCTCCCAATCCCTCCCAATGCCACCATCCCTCCTTCTTCTTCTTCTCCTATGCCCCTCCCCCAGTCCAATGATAGGGTAGGTCCTCCTCCCCTTCCATCGGACTCTAGGCAATGATTATCTTAGCAGTTGACAGTCTTTCCAGAAAGTCAGGGACTTAAAGAGAAAATTTCCTTGTGATTTCTAATCAAAGCACATTCTGAGCCATGGTCTATACTTGTGACCTCTCCCTCCCATCATATAATCAGATAATGTGGGTTTAATGATTAATACTTACAGGCTTTATCTCCACGGCTGCTAAAAGCTGAGAAAACTCGTGGTTAATAGGACTCAGGTGTCTGTTGTACATGATCGTGGCTTTGGTTATTTGGTCACTCATTTCTTCCTTGACATTGCTTTGTTTTAAGGAGGAGTCCAGAGGAAGTATTTTCTAGATGGTTTGGAAACCACAAGGTCAGAGTTAATCTTCTATGTAGTGATTACATGACAAGGAAAGCATATCTGAAGTAGATTTCAAAAACAAAAGCCAAACAGGAAAAGAAAACGTGTTTTTGCTTTGTAGTTCTTCAGATAAGGTGAACAATAATACAGTTTCTGCTCTTTCAGGGCTTATCCTTTGTTCATGAACAAACAAAGTTGTGATTCAAAATTACAGTGATTTAAAAAAAAAAAAGCAAAGGCTACTAGCCCCGCACTAAGAGAAAACAAGGTACGAACATCTGCTATCGGTTAGCTGATGGACAGGCCATTGACTTAGTTGTCAAGTGAGTAGATTTTGTAGTAGTGCCTTCTAAGTCACCTGACAGGTGTTTATCTTTTCATCTTCATAATTTAGATGATTGCTCAGCAGCGGGAGCAGTGTGTAACATGGGTAAATATGAGAGTTTTAGAAGGGAGAATTGGGAGGAAGATCAAATGAGGTAGCAGTTAAGAAGGAATGAGATGCTTGGTGGATCGTGCTCAGGGTCTTGTGGTACTGTGACCTGTAGGAGTAGGCTCAAGCTAGGATCCACAGTTCTGCTTCCTCTGGAGCTCAGAGATAAGTAGATGGTTGATAGCTACCCTTGAATTTACTTTATTTCTGGGTTGTAAATATGTACCTACTTGTCATCTCTTGACTCATTCTTTCCACAAGCACGCACTGAGCCCTTCACTGTGTCACATGGCAAGATAAAGAGCACTCGAGGAAATCCCAGCTTAGTGTGAGGAAAAATAGTCTGAGCATTTCAAATAGGGTTTATGATAGTGGAGTTTAAACAGCATCCTGGCTTTTCTTTGCTTGCAGGAGGTTCGTGAATCATTACCAGGAGACGGAAAAACAATATTCTTGCTAACATTTTAAAACAAAAGTTTTCAAAGTGCTTTTTTGGAAACAAGGTGGCTACCAAATTACAAATAATCAGATTTATTAAAAATACCTATATATGGAAAATTAGTTAAATTGACTTCATAAATCTTTGGATTTATAATGAAGCGCTTAGCACTTTAGTAGTTTTGTAAAACTAATATAATAAACTGAATGATATACATCCTAGATTGGGTATGACCGTATCGCCATGTAATCTTTGTATCAATGGCAGAGGCGAAAGAGTCTGTGCAACAGTAGAAGGATAAAGCTGTATTCATTTATTTAAAAACTATAGCAAGGAGACATCCAGTTTTACTATGCTTGATGTTTATTTCTTTTACCCAGGCACTTTGAAGAAACATATAGAAAAGTAGCATTGTTCATATACATTATTTTATAATACATTATTTTTCCTTTTCCTGGAATGGCAACTGTCTTCCTAGCAGATGCTTCTCATAAATTCATTTGGCCCTTGCCAATAGATCTCACAGTATCTTTTACAGGGCACTGATCCCATTCATGAGGACTGCCCCCAACTCCTGGCACCAGAGCTTAGAATTTCAATGAATTTTGGATAAACTCAGGTTACTGCATTAGAATTTTTTTTTAAAGTTTAGCTCACATGTGTTCCACTGACTGAAACTGTTATAGACATAAATCCATTCTTTTTTGTCCAGAAGCATGTCAGGTTCAATGCTTGTAGATTATCTTCTATATTGTGCTAATTTTTATTTAAAAAAATAACTTTTATTTTAAATCCTATATTAAGGTGCCTCCTTCACTCAGGTTTTTGTGTTTCTTTGTGAAATTAAAATAAATAGCATACATATTATTTTTTCGTCATCTACAGAATCTTGTGGAAGCTGCTACTCATTTGCCTCTATGGGAATGCTAGAATCAAGAATTCGTATATTAACCAACAATTCTCAGACCCCAATCCTGAGTCCTCAGGAGGTTGTGTCTTGTAGCCAGTATGCCCAAGGTAAGTGTTTTATTTCAGAGCTATGATATGAGCTATTTGTATATAAACAGCTAGAAAAATTAAAGGGGTAGCATAGCAGAAAAATATGGGGCCTGTGGCCATAAATCCCTGGTTTGAATCTGGCCCCATCAATTATCAGTGGACGGTATCTCATGGGATCCACTGCATCCCACAGCAAGACGTCAATACATCAAGTGAGTACTGCCTCTTACAGAATCACCTGACAGTGTATAAGACTGTAAAAAGCAGGCACAGACCTTATTCAAAAGCACAGAATGAACATAAGCAAATTTTTCTCAGGAAAATGATACAGCTTCAGCTTCCAAACGTGATCTCTTTCCACAACCCTGTTCCTAATATCGCTTTGTTTTTTAAGAGAATTTATCTCCTTGTACTTAGTCTTTCAGAACAGGCTATACAGAATATTAAACAATATTTAGAAGGAAATACTATCTAAAATACTACCATTTTAAAGTTTTCTGATACCTGCTTCTATGTGGCCACTGGGAAGTCTCATGGCTTCCAGTGAAACTTCTGGTGAATGACTGTCAGCGAGCTTTTCATTCTCTCTGAAATACTACATACCATATTAGGATGTCTAGGCCCTGGAAGCTATGAGATAGCATAACTCTTCTTAGGCTCGTGAAGTGTGCAATTAGGCAACAGAAGCAGAAGTTAAATAATTACAATGATGAGAACAATGATGGAAGTACAAGTTTGTGGGCCCAGGGTGAAGAGGGAGATGGGAGGAGTCTTGGTAGGCAGTTGTCCAGGAGATTTGCTTGAGTCAGTGTGTGTGTGTGTGTGTGTGTGTCTATTTGGCAATGACTGCACTCACTAACGTGATTGTTTGTACGTGAATTAACTATTCTAAACCTCAACAATAGTGCTGTCACCATCTATATTTGACAGATAAATAAGCAGAGGTACAGATACATTAAGTAGTTCGCACACTTTTAGATTTGAACCTATTTTTGGTTTCAGAGCCCTCCTCAGTCAACTACTATGCTAGAGTAGCTACTTTCCTTATGAAGTGCTAAATGAATGCCTGTTAAAGAGCTCGGCTGGGGAATTGTTAGATGAATGTGTAAGGAAGGAAGACCGAAGTGATATTTAAACTCAGAACCACTTCCAAGGAACAGAAAAGAAAGGGAGGACCCAGCGGAAGCTGTACCTGCCTTCTTCCAGCGTAAGGAGAGTGACGATGTGTGCTTTCATTCTCAGGTTGCGATGGTGGGTTCCCCTACCTCATTGCGGGCAAGTACGCCCAAGATTTTGGAGTGGTGGAAGAAAACTGCTTCCCCTACTTAGCCGCAGATGCCCCGTGCAAACCAAAAGACAACTGCCTCCGCTACTATTCTTCTGACTACTACTATGTGGGTGGCTTCTACGGTGGCTGCAATGAAGCCCTGATGAAGCTCGAGCTGGTCCAGCATGGGCCCCTAGCCGTTGCCTTCGAAGTCCATGACGACTTCCTGCACTACCGCAGTGGAATCTACCACCACACCGGGCTGAGAGACCCTTTCAACCCCTTTGAGCTGACCAATCATGCTGTTCTGCTCGTGGGCTATGGAAGAGATCCAGCCACTGGGACAGAGTACTGGACTGTGAAGAACAGCTGGGGCACTCAGTGGGGTGAAAGCGGCTACTTCCGGATCCGCAGAGGGACCGATGAGTGTGCCATTGAGAGCATAGCCGTGGCAGCCAAACCAATTCCTAAACTGTAGGACGCAGCTCCCAGTGTTACTGGTCTTCATCGTTCGCAGAGTGATTTAGTCACAGGATTGAGACTTTACAACAGCAATTTCAGAAGCTTAGCACTAGGTTTCCATGAAGACTTTTGCCTTTAAATTTAAAAATCATGCTTGATTTTTTTTTTTTTTCTTATCCTTCCCATCAACTGAACCACTCTTTTTTTTTTTTTAAATAGGTACATGGTTATATAAGACTTTTGTGAGCAATGGTTAAGTTGTCAAATAATGAATTTTTTTGGTCATCTACAATGATCAGTACTACAGAATTTCTATATGTGTTTACAAGAATTTTTGTCACTGACTCCTTCCCTTAGAAGCATTTATATTCCATGATGCATTTTTTTTTTTTTTTAAGGAGGAAAGACAAAGAAAATATGTCATGTAGGAGACAACCTAGGGAACAGGAAAAATAGGTCAGCTGCAAAAAGTGCTTGCTGTGCAAGTATGAGGAGTTAATGTCAGTCTTCAGGATCCATGCCAGACATGCTGACACACTTGTAATCCTAGCACCAAGGAGACAGAGACAGGTGGATCTCTGGAGCTTACTGGTCAGTCAGTGTAGTTAAATGAACAAGTTCCGGGTTAGTAAAGTGATCTGTGTCAAAATCAAGTGAGTGTTCCTAAGAAGTTATAGCCACAGTTGGCTTCTGGCTTCTGTACCGGCTTATGCTTCCATACTTACATGAACATACAGATAAACAAACAAATAAATAAATAAAACAAAAGCTTTTAACCTTATGTCAAGGGGTATCTTCTGACAATACCTAGTGAACTCTAAATTCATACAGAAAATAAAGGGTTTTCATAATACCTGCATGTTGAAACATTTCTTGTCATGTGTCTTCTGTATTTGGAAATGTTGGTCGGCCTTCACTGGTGAATAATAGTAGCTTAATGAGTGAACTATACTGTTTAGATTTGAGTAGCTCTTTGGGAGGTCTACAGATGTTTTGCAGTGACATGAAATCATTATGCTGAGTAAACAGCTGACATCTATTTAAAGTAATGTGACAGACAAATTAGGCAATGCCATCAGAGTTCTACAATAATGTCATAAACCAAAAGCTTTTTGAGGCTCAAGAAAACCAGGGCAGTCATTCTACCTAAGCTCCTCACACAGATAAAGACAGTGATTTAGACCAAGTGCAAGGAACTTTATACTGAGTGTCACAGCTAATAAGTGACGCAGTCATAACCAAGACCCAGATCTGTTGATTCCATTTTTTCCAGAGCACTGGGGATACTATTTAATCGCCTGGGATGTTAGTTGTGTGCTCAGTCTAACTTGGCAGGCTGAGTCTTAAGACTTGCTATGTTAAACCTATATGATTTTCTTTATTTTGAGATAGGGTCTCCATTTGTAGCCCTGGCTGGCAAGGGACTTGCTGTGTGGACCAGGCTAGCCTCAAACACACAGTGATCTGTCAGCCTCTGCCTCCCAAATATCATTTTTTTTTAAATTGCAGCTGATTAAATGACAATTTCTCTGCCCTTGAAGGAAAGTAACACTCTAAAAACATGCATTGTAGCTTTATCTTTTATTATGTTGATGAAGTTTTTGTTTGCTTTTTTGATGTTTTGAGACAGGGCCTTACTGTCTGGCCTTGTCTGGCCTTTGACTTATAATTCTCTTGATTTTGCCTACTGTGTGTAGGATTGTAGATTTGCTTTACTCAGCCCAGGTATACTACATTTAAAGTCCAGCTTCTTGAACCTCCTAGAGTTTGCCAAAATTCTTTGACTTTCTGTGTTGATAAGGAATCGGATATTCTGCATGGACAGCTAAAGCCATTAGCTTATAGGCCTCCAAAAAACAGTTTTTGTGACTGTTACTGAGTATAATTTTATTTTTATATAATGTCTTGCCTTTCTGTTTTGTGGGGGCTCTGTGAAGTCTAATGTATAATCGCCACCATTCATGAAATACTTCAGGAAATTTTGCAAAGTATATATATGAACTTAACTAGCTCTGGCACCACTTCTTACGATCATCCTGAGTTGAGAACAATGGTTTGAATAGACCCTAACTTTTCAGGCAAGAGGAATAGGCAAGAACAAGAGCTCCGATTATTCTGTACTCAAAGCGAAGATTATTCTACACTGGGAGGCGTATTTTCCTAATAGGCAGATAGTGTCTCCCTCCCCTGTGGTTGATGGACTTCAGTAAAGACAGCTCATAAGTGACAAACCATCTTCCCAGACTAAGCCATGCAGCAAAGGTTTGTTGTGTACAACTTGTTTATAGTAGCACCAATAAAGCAAACCATCATAGTCTGCTGACACTGAGCTCTCTGATAAACCTTCCCAAACAAAGGTCCAAAAAACCTACAGAACATGTTTACGTGACAAAGGGGAAAAATTAACCTGGATATTTTGTTTCTGGCACAGCCCAAAGCCATAGTGGCCAGAATCTGCTGGATCTGTCTGATATTTGTTAAATCCCAGAAAGATTCCTTTACTTGTCTGCATCTGTTTCTGCATCTGTGAAATAGATAATTCTATACTTTTGACTCTTAATACACTTTTAATTAATTAGATCCCATGCCCTCTCCTACTTCTTGCCCCTCCCTTTTTTTGTCTGTGTGCTATGATGTGGCAGTTAACCACTTTGGAGCCTCATCCCTGAGTAGGTTAATTCTCCTCCCAGCAGTCATTAGTTGCCTGAAGTCTCTGTCTAGAAGTGCAACACCCTGAGTGAGATTTCTCCTATTCACCATTTGCCTGTCTATTGATATTGACATGATTTAGTCCTGTTTCTTCAAGCATTCCAATGACAGACTTTCACAGCTGTCCTTCTGGTGAACTAGTTCCCACTCCCTCTGCTGTGCATGTTCCCTGAGACAAACTGTGATGATTCTAACTGCATTCTCTACTTCTAAGGTCTTATCCTAGGGCATTTTCATTTGTCTTTTTAATTACACTTGTGTGTGATACCGTTAATCCCAGAACTCATAAGGCAACAGCAGGAAAATTTTGTGAGTCTGAGGCCAACCTGGTCTTTGCAGTCAATTCCAGGCCAGCCAAGGTTATACAGTGAGACCCTGTGTCAAAAAACAATCGAATAAACAAACAAATAAATTAAAATTAGACTTGCTACTTTGCTACTTAAATTCTTGGCCTTTCGCCTAAGACCATTTCATTCAAGTAGGGGAGCTAAAGTAGATTTAAGTAATTCAGTTTCTCTACACAAAATTGTCTGGGAAACCCTATCTGACGTCTAACCACTGAACTCAGGAACTGAGTAGGATTTTATTGCAAAAGAAACATATAAGGTACTCACTTCAGATAGAGCTCTGAAAACCAAATGCCTTCTTCAGTATACACAAAGAATCCAGGAAAGCCCTGGGCATGTAGTAAGGACTGTAAAAAATATTAGTTACTCTTCAAGGTGTCTTCTTACAAATTGAACTTTTAAATAATCTGCTATTGGGAAGAGCTAAGATATTTTCTATAAACAAAAAGAAATTTATGAGAGAGCTTATTGAATTTTTAAATCTTATTTAAGAATCTACATAGAAACCTTGAAAAATCTGACTTAGGAAGATACTTTTGAACTGAGTTGGTTTCGGTTACTTTTTGTTGTATTGAGATTTTTACAGTTGCCACCTATTACATCTGCTGCTAGCCATGAGGACAGAGTGATTATGGCTGTGAAGGAGCTTTGGAAACTGGTGACCGTGGGGCAGAGCAAACTAAAGTTAATCTAAGATTTCCATAATTTTTTTTCTTAGGTTTCAAACAGCATTAAGTAGGCTCTAGGAAACTAAGATTGCCATACTGCAACATTTTCTAGCTCGCCTCCATCTTTAAAAATGGGTTTGTTTGAAGCAGGTAAAATAACAAGCCTGAGAAGGATCCTGACAATAAAGACAATTAAACTTCAATATGTTCAGAAATTTCTAATGGTTTTCATAATCCTTGTTTGTAAACTAATTTCCAAAATCTTTTTGAGCTTCCAGAATTCCTATTTTGTTTGAAGCAAAGTACTTCAAGTATATTCAACTCATGGATGATAGTTGGAAAGCTGTAATTGAATGGTTTTCCTCTAAATATACTGGTGTCAGTGTTTATATGTTTATTAATCTTGTAAAGAAGAAACCTGGACAAAATTGCTGGGTGTGGGGCCAAGGAAATGGGACAGGCTGTAAATTGCTTGCTGCACAGACTTAGAAACAGAGTGGAATCTCTGGAGCCCACATAAAAACCTGATGTGGTGACTTTCATCTGCAATTTCAGTCTTTCTGTAGAGAGGTGGGAGGCAGAAACAGCATAATTAGCTGGAAGGTCCTTATGCCAGCTAGTCAGGAGAAGTACTACCCAACATAGTAGCAGAAACAAGAAAGACCTTGCCTCAGTGAGAAGCAGTCTCTGAAATTGACCCTCTGACTTCCACATATTTGCCTGTACACACAGATAGATGATTGGTAGATAGATAGATAGATAGATTGATAGATAGATAGATAGATTAGATAGATAAATAGATAGATGGATAATAACTAGCAAGATTGATCAATTGTTTGATGATGGATGATGTAAAAACTAAAATTGAGGATATACATCTATATCTTTTAATATGTATATCTCAAGTGCATATGACCTTGAAATTATGTGTTGGTGGCTTAGCAGACATTGCACCTGATGAAATATTAGCTGTAATAGAATGATCTCAGTGAAACATAATTCTGATTCAAAGTACACGATTTCCTGAAATGCCTGGGCTATACCAATATTGAATCTCAGCCAACCTTCTGGTCAGTCAAGCCACATTTTATGCGTGATGAAAGCATAAAAATCCACAGAAGATATGCTAGTCCTTGGACAGAAATGCAACATATGCTTTAGTCAGTATCTCTTATTATTTTTTTCCTTCAAAAACGTATTTACCAAGATCCCTTCTCCCCAGTGACATTTAAATAAGTTGAAGAACTAATTTAACCTCTCCCTTTTTAACTCTGAGGCTTCCCGGCTTATACGCTTCTTAGTTTTTTAAACTTTCTGTCCTAAAAGGCAACTTGTTTATAGAAATTCTACTCCATATGTAGAATGGCAGGAAGAATGTTAGAAACTTCAAACTTCATAAATTGAGGGAGAAAAAAAAAAACCGAAAAACAGAAGACCTGGCTCTTCTTCTAATGCAAAAGGTCTAAATAGTTTAAAATTCTGGGTATCAATTGTAAAGAAATTGTTGGAGAAATAGCCTGCCAAGACATAGGAATGAAAAGTCATGAAGTTCAAGATGCTATTGCTTCAAAAGTTATCATGGAGGGCAGGCATGGTTTGCCTAGGAACTTCCAAGACCATTCCACCTATGAGGCTGTTCCATTTTCTGGGGCCAGAAGACACCAGGGAACAGCAGCATGCTCCAAACACCATCTGCTAGGCCCACTCCATTTCCTGGGACCAAAAACTACTAGGGAACAGCAGGTGAGGACCTGTTTCCCAGGTCCTGGCCTGCTACAGACCAGCTGCAGAAACCTGCTGGTGTGGTCTGCCTGAAGCCATCTGTGCCCAACTATCTACCAGGCTTGCCTCATTTCCTGGACCAGTAACCACCAGGGAACAGAACCATGCTCCAAGCACCATCTTCTGGGCCACTCCATTCACCAGGTCACATCTCCACCTGCATTCTCAGAGACTGGGGAATAGCAGTCATTAGGGAGCAGCAGAGACCAACACCCATTGGGAATCAACAGCATCTGGAATGCCCCGTATCCTGGTTCCTACCCCCTCTGTAATCCCATAGACTTGCAGCCATCAGAGACTACGAGTTCTTGTATCCCCAGAGATATGCTTTCACCCAGGAAAGCCAAAAGTTGCTACTATCTGAGTATAACAGCAAATCTTATAATCCTAGAGGCCAACTACCAATCAGACACCACCGGGTCAGACAACACCAGGAACAACCAAATGGCTAAAGGCCAATGTAAGAACACAAGCAACAAAGCCCAGGACCATATGATACCACCAGAAACCAACTATTCTACCTCAGCAAGCCCTGAAGATACTAGCACACCTGAAGCACATGAAAAAAAAAAAAAATCTTAAATCTGAGGTTATGAAAATGATAGAGGCCTTGAAAGACAAAAATAAATCCCTCAAAGAAATATGGGAAAATACAATCAAACAGGTGAAGAAACTGAATAAATCCCTTAAAGAAATACAGAAAAATCCAATCAAAAAGAAGGAAATAAATAAAACTGTCCAAGACCAAAAAACAAACAAACAAACAAACAAACAAAACAACAACAACAAAAACAAAACCAATAAAGAAAATGTAATCTGAGGCGCTACTAGAGAGAACAGAAATGATAGACACAAGAATCAGCAACAGAATACAAGAAATGGAAGAGAGAATCTGAAGGGAATGAAGATACTATTGAAGAAATTGGTATATCAGTCAAAGAAAATGTTAAATCTAAAAAGTTCTTGACACAAAACTTCCAAGAGATCTGGGACACTATGAAAAGACCAAATCTATGAATGATAGGAATATAAGAAAGAAAAGACTGCAGCTCTAAGGGCCAGAAAATATTTTCAATAGAACATCGAAGAAAATTTCTCCAACCTAAAGAAAGAGATGCATACAAACATAAAAGAAGCTTACAGAACATCAAATCGATTGGCTCAAAAAAGAAAATCCTCTTGTCATATGACAGTCAAAACACTAAACGTAAAGAAGAGAGAAAAATATTAAAATCTGCAGTAGAAAAAAGCCAAGTCACATATAAAGGCAGACTTACCAGAATTACACTTAATTTCTAAAAGCCAAAAGGGCATGAGCAAATATCCTACAGACACTGAAAGACCACAGATGTCAGTCCCAACTCCTATACACAGCAAAAGTTGTAATCACCATAGAGGGATAAAACAAGACATTTCACCGAAAACAAATTTAAACAATACCTAACCTCAACTACAGCCCTATGGAAGATACTAGAAGGAAAACTCAAACCCAAGGAGGCTAATGACACCCAGGAAAACATTGGAAACAAACAAACAAAAAAGAAGAAGCACACACACACACACTACCACCATCACCACTACTACAAAAATAACAGGAATTAACATCTAGACATTAATATCTCTCAACATCAGTGGCTCAACTCCACAATAAAAAGACTCAAGCTAGCTAACAGAAGGATGTGAAAACAAGATACGTTAATCTTGCTGCACACAAGAAATATACTTCAACAATAAAGATAGGCATTACCTGAGAGTGAAGAGCTGGAAAAAGGTTTTCCAAGCAAACAAATTGAAGAAGCAAGCTGGAGTAACCATTCTAGTATCTAATAAAATAGATTTTCAAGCACAATTAATCAAAAGTACTGGGGAAGGACACTTCATACTCATCAAAGGAAAAATACATCAAGATGATGTCTCAGTTCTGAATATCTGTGTCCCAAACGCAATGGCAACCACGTTCTGAAAGGAACATTACTAAAGATGAAATCACACATCGAACCCCACGTATTAATAGTGAGAGACTTCAATGGCAGACTCTTACCAATAGACAGACCATTAAGACAGAAACTAAATGGAGAATGAAACTAACAGACATCATGAGTCAAGTGGGACCTAACAGATATCTACAGAACATTTTACCAAAGCACAAAAGATGATTCATTCTTCTCAGCACCTCATGGAACCTTCTCCAAAACTGACCACATAGGCTGTCACAAAGCAAGCCTCAATATATACAAGAAGATTGAAATAACCCCTACTATCTTATTCAGACTACCATGGATAAAAGCTGGAACTCAGCAGCAATAGAAACAACAGAAAGCCTATTAACACATGGAAACTGAACATCTGCCTACTGAGGGAAGAAATAAAGAAATAAATTAAAAACTTTCTAGAATTAAATGAAAATGAAGTCAGAATATACCCAAACTTATGCGACATAATGAAAGCAGTGCTAAGTGGAAAGTTCATAGCATTAAGTGCCTCCTAAAAGAAATCCAAGGGCTCTCATGCTAGCAATTTAAAAGCACACCAAAAAAAAAAAAAAGCTCTAGAACAAAAAGAAGCAAAACACCCAAGAGAAGTAGATGGCAGGAAATAATCAAACTCAGGACTAAAACCAATAACTTATAAACAAAGAAGACAATACAAGGAATCAATGAAAGCAAGGTCTGGTTCTTTAAGAAAATCAACAAGATAGACAAACTCCTAAGTAAAATAACTAAAAGTCAGAAAGACAGTATCCAAATCAACAAAGTCAGAAATGAAAAGTGGGACATAAAAACAGGCACTGAGGAAATCCAAAGAATCATTAGTTCTTACTGTATTCCACAAAATTGGAAAACCTAAAGGAAATAAACAACTTTCTTGATAGACTTCACTTACCAAAGCTAAATCAAGATTAGGAAAACAGTTTAAACAGTCCTATAACCCCTAAGAAAATAGAAGCTGTCATCAAATTCTCCCAACCAAAAAAATGCCCAGGGTCAGATGGTCATAGCTCATAATTCTACCAGACTTTCAAAGAAGAGCTAATCCAAAATTCGTCAAACTAATCTACAAAATAGAAACAGAAGAAACATTGCCAAACTCATTCTATGAAGCCACAGTCACTCTGATACCTAAACCCCACAAAGACTCAACAAAGAAAGAAAATTTCTGACCATTATCCTTCATGAACCTTAATGCAAAAACACTCAATAAAATAATTGCAAACAGAATCCAAGAACACGTCAAATACATCATCCACCATGATCATGCAGGCTTCATCCCAGGCATTTAGGGATGGTTCAATATATGAAAATCCATCAATGTGATCCACCATCTAAACAAACTAAAAGAAAAACAATCACAGCATCATCTCATTAGATGCAGAAAAAGCAGTCCCACTGAATTCAGGAACAAGATAAGGCTACTCTCTCTCTCTATATATATATATATCTTCAATATAGTACTTGAACTTAAAGCTAGAGTTATAAGACAACTAAAGGAAATTAAGAGGATACAAATAGGAAAGAAAGAAGTCAACATTTTCCTATTCGCAGATGATATGATAGTTTACATTATAAGACAACTAAAGGAAATTAAGAGGATACAAATAGGAAAGAAAGAAGTCAACATTTTCCTATTCGCAGATGATATGATAGTTTACATAAGTGACACACCAGATTCCAGCAGAGAACTCCTAAGGCTGATAAACACCTTCAGCAAAGTGAATGGATAAAAAGTTAGCAACAACAAAATCAGAGCCCTTCTGTACACAAAAGACAAACAGGCTGAGAAAAAAAAAAAAAGTAGGGAAAAAACAACCTTCACAACAGCCACAAGTAATATAGAGAATCTTGGTGTAACTCTAACCAAGCAAGTGAAACACTTGTTTGCCAAGAACATTAAGTTACTGAAAAAGGAAACTGAAGAAGATATCAGAAGAAGGAAAGATCTCCCATGCACCCAGATCAATGGGATTAACATAGTAAAAACGGCCATTTTACCAAAAGCAATCTACAGTTTCAATGCAATTCCCATCAAACTATCAACACAATTCCTTACAGACTTTGAAAGAACAATTCTCAACTTCATATGGAAAAACAAAACAAAACAAAACAAAACAAAAAAACAGAATAGCTAAAAAAAATCCTGTACAATAGATCTTCAAGTTCATATCTCCATCCCTGATCTCAAGCTGTACTATAGAACAACAATAATAAAAACCTCATGGTACTAACATAGAAACAGACTAGTGGATCAATGGAATCAAATAGAAGACCCAGAAATAAACCCACATACCGATAAAAAGTTAATTTTTGACCAAGAATCCAAAACCAATAGAAAAAAGACAGCATCTTCAACAAATGGTACTGGTCTAACTGGATGTCTACATGTAGAAAAATACAAATAGATCCACATGCATCACCCTGCACAAAACTAAAGTCCAAGTGGATCAAAGACCTCAACATTAAACCAGACACACAAAATCTATTAGAAGAAAAAGTGGGGAAGTGCCTTCAACTCATTTGGCACAGGATACAACCTCCTAAACAGAATACTAACAGCACAGGGTCTAAGATAAATGGGACCTGATGAAACTGAAAAGCTTTTATAAAACAAAGGACACTGTTAATAAAGAGTAAATGACAGACAATAGAATGGAAAAAGATACTCAACCTGAGAACAGGTGACATGAACACAGTGGCTGGCACTTTGATCACCTCCCCCTTGGAGGGGAGGGGACAGCCTACCAAGCCACAGAGGAAAACAATGCATCCAGTCCTGATGAGACCTGATAAGCTAGAGTGAGATGGAAGGGAAGAAGGACCTCCTCTATCAGTGGACTGGGGAAGGGGCATGGGAGGAAAAGAGGGAGGAAGGCAGGATTGGAAGGGGATGAAGAAGGGGGCTATAGCTGGGATACAAAGTGAATAAATTGTAATAATTTTAAAAAAATTTAAAAATCTTAAGAATAACAACAAAAGATCTTCACCAACCCTACATCTGACAGGGGTTACTATTCAAAATATATAAAGAACTTAACAATTTAAACACCAACAAACTAAATAATCCAATTAAAAAATGGGGCACAGAGCTAAACAGAATTATCAACAAAGGAATATCAAAATTCTGAGAAGCACTTAAAGAAATGTTCAACTTCCTTAGGCATCAGGAAAATGCAAATCATTCCACCTCATACCATCAGAATGGCAAAGATCAAAAACTGAAGGGATGGTGCATGATGGAGAGGTTATGGAGAAAGGAAACACTTCTCCATTGCTAGTGGGAGTGTAAACTTGTACAACTTTTAGAAATCAATCTGGTGCTTTCTTAGAAAATTGGAAATAGCTCTACTTCAAGACCCAGCTATGTCATTCCTTGTCATATACCCAAAAGATGCTCCCTCATACATCAAAGACACTTGCTCAACTATGTTCATAGAGGCTTTGTTCATAATACCCAGAAACTGGAAAGAACCTAGATGTCCCTCAACAGAACAATGGATAAAGAAACTGTGGTATTTCTACACAATGGAATACTATTCAGCTATTTAAAACAAAGACATCATGAAATTTTCAGGGAAATGGATTAATCTGGAAAAGATCATCCTGAGTGAGGCAACCAAAACCCAGAAACTCAAGCATTGTATACTCACTTATACGTGGATATTAGCCATATAATACAGGATAACCATGATACAATCCACAGACCTAAAAAAGCTAAGTAACAAAGAGCACCCTAAGGAGGATGCTTAATTCTCATTCAGAAGGGCAAATAGAATAGACACAGGAAATGGTTGAAGAGAGGGAAAAGGACTGCAGCATACTACAAATGTCCTCTGAAAGACTCCACTCAGCAGGGGATAGAAGCAGATGCTGAGAATCACGGTCAAACTTTGGGCAGAGCACAGGTAGTCTTATGGAAGATTGGGGTGATAGAAGGACCCAGAGTGGACAGGAGTGCCACAAGAAGACCAAGAAAGCCAACAAATCTGAGCCTAAGGGGACTGAAGAGACTGATGCCCCAAACAAGGACCATGCATGGTGAGGACCTAGGCCCCCTGCTCAGATGTGGATGAAAGTCTCCATGTGGGTTCCTTAGTAAGGGAAACATGGCCTATCTCTGACATGGACTGTTCCTAGATCACTTCTCCATGGCAGGGTGTTCTTGACAGACTACAGAGTAGGAAGATACAGCCAGTCCTGATGATACTTGATAGGCTGGAATCAGTTGGTAAGGGAGGAAGGTTCCCCCCTTCTGAGGACTAGGGGAGGAGGATAGTAGTTGAAGAGGGAGGGAGGGTGGTACTGGGATGAGCCAAAGAAAGGGTTTACTATTGAGATATAAAATGAATAAATTATATATATATATGTATATATATATATATATATATTAAACTTATTATGGAGAATTTTTTCTGTAATATATTTTCTGAACCCTCATATACATTGATTGAATAGTTTGCTGATGCTTAAGATGAAGGATGCAAATGAGTGTCTTAGTATCAGAATTTTATATCCCTGTTCTGTTTGGCAGTGGATGGGAATAGCTATGATTTTCCTTGAGACTTATCTTTCAGCTACTATGAGAAACTAACACTGTTTCCAAGAGAATGCAGACACTATCCTATTTCTTCAGTGTGAGATTCATTTGGGAAAAAAAGGACAAGTCAAAAGAAAGAAAGTTAGGAAGAGCAGCATGCTACTATGGAAATGTCATGACCTTGGGAACCTGACCATTTTCCATCTGAGTGTTGGTTCCTTTGATGTTTTGTTTTGTTTTTAAGTTAGGCTTTGTTCAGTCATTGAATAAAAAGGTCTAATTGTCAGTGTCTTCGCTTATTAAATGCAACACTAATATCTATTTTCAAGGGTTGAGCATGGGTTTAAAAATGAGCAGTGATTGATATCACTGGACTTCCTAGGCCTCCTTCACATATGTAGCTGATGTATATCTTGGACTTCATGTGGAAATGCCCACAAATGGAGCAGTAGCTCTCTCTGCTGCCTCCCTTTTGATCCTGACCTCTTAAATGGGTGTTAATGTTATTTTTATAAAACCTTGTTTTGTTTTGTGTTGTTTTTCAGTTTCTCTGTTAACTTGGCTATCACACAAATAATTAAGACTTTATTATATTACTTTAACAAACTTCACAGCACAAGAACTGAGCAGTTATTATTCTGTTCTTAACCCTTTAAGCTAATCTGGCTTTCTTTCAGTTTACATTCCAGAGATACTTGTGCTTCGTAGCTTTCCTTGTTGAGGTCTGACATCTCCTGGACCTCTCCCATGGCTGAATCCCATGAGGACCCCTCCTACTTCTTTCTCTAACTCCTCCTCCCCTGAATAACACAAAGTCAAGCCCTATTCTGTCCCTTGCTCAGTGATTGGCTATAAGCTGTTTTATTGACATATCAGGGGACAATTGGGAATCAATGTTTACACAACATTGAGATAAGAAGTTCTCAGAACAAGGGTTGCAACCAGATATGGGGATACAGAAATTATCATTTGAATTACACAATAACCTTATGCCTACAACTGGACTGCCTTGTCTGGCCTCAGTGGGAGAGAATGCACTTAGTACTGCAGGGTCTTAGTGTGCCAGAATGAGTTGGTTCTCCTAGAGGAACTTCGTGTTCTCTAAGAAGAAGAAGAAGGGGAGTATGGTAGGAGGGGTGTTTGAGGAAGGAACTGGGATGAGAAAGAGGGAGTGCTACAATCAGAATGTAAAGTGAATGAGAAAGTAAATTTTAAAAATGAACTAAGAAATATGTAAGTTGCCTTAAATAACTGAGCCCAAACATTTACATGGGATTTGAATTCAAAGGCTGAGAACTAAGTCTCTTAACTATTCTCATTTCTATCTGTGTCTTACCCACAGTGTGCTGATTTTTCAGGCCTGATTCCACTTATTTTACTTTAACTTTTTGTCCACAACTATTGTACTTCTAAAAGTCATGAGAAGGAAGAAGATACCTTTAATATTGTAAACCAGGATTAATTTTTTATTAATAATTTTTTATTTTTTTATATTAATCACAGGTTATTTACTTTGAAAGAAGTAGGAGATAATAAGATCTGGAGAGGACAGGAGCTCCAAAAGGAGAGCAACAGAACCAAGAAATATGGGCAAAGAAGTATTTTCTGAGACTGATACTCCACCCAAGGACCATTCATGGAGATAACCTAGAACCCTGCACAAATGTATCACATGGCAGCTCAGTCTCCAAGTGGGTTCCCTAGTAATGGGAGCAGGGGATGTCTCTGAAATGAACTGATTGACCTGCTCTTTGATCACTTTCCCCTGAGGTGGGAGCAGCCTTACCAGGCCACAGAGGAAGACAATGCAGACAGTCCTGATGAGACCTGATAGGCTAGGGTCAGATGGACGGGGAGGAGGACCTTCCCTATCAGTGGACTTGGAGAGGGGCATGGGAGGAAATGGGGGAGGTAGGGTGGGATTGGGCGGGGATGAGGGAGGGGTCTAAACTGTAATTTACTGGGAATAAACTGTAATTAATAAAAAATGAATTAATTTTAAAAAGTTTTGAGACTACCTGTTTTGTGAATCTTAGATTATGGTAAGACAACTATGTTACTCCATCTCTGGATGGAAATTGGTAGGTAAGCAAGAACACCATGAAGAGCAAGAGCGAGCTAGGCATACTTTCTAACCATTCCCTCCTTTGGTAACTGATCTAGTCCCATCCAGGTATTCATGTATGAGGTCTCTGCTATGATCCAAAATCCACTCCACCTCCCAAGGACAAGCATCAGCATGAGCTTTGGATACGACAAACCAGATCCAAGCCATAGGAGATGATCATGACAGAGACTGTAAGTCATAAGGCATCTGGTGAGAAAGGAATGCACAGCTTTCTAATAAACATGTGATATTCTAGCACACCACCGGAAACTCAGAAAAATCATTTCCTTCCAGCAATCATTTACCAGAAATGTAAGAGTGATTTGGCAGATCTGACATTGAGCAGATGTGCATCTACTGTTGAGAACTTGAAGGGAAGTTTGTTTTCTCTTGTTTTGTTTTGTTTTTTTGTGCTACGCACTCGGCCCTCCTAGGGCTTATCATGCAATAGCAGGGGGAGTAATAGGTCAATGTTTCTTCTTCTATACTGGATATGCACACAAAATATGAGAGATGATGGCGGTTCTTTCTACAGTATTGCACACTGCTCAGAGGGAAGACAGCAGCCAAGAGCTATCTCCGCAGAACACGGAGTTCAGAACACTTAAAGCCAGTCTGGGCAAGGCATAACCGTCTTCTGTTTATTTGAACCACCTACCTGCTGTTTGGGGTAATAAAATAATAAACACAAAGGAACACTAGAAGATTTTTTTGCATGCATTTTTATTTAAATCTTTTTATAACCCTTTGGCAAAGAGAGTGCTGGCGTTGAAAGCCATCTAGGAAGCTTCTCTCATGAGAAGCATCTCTGTTTTTGTTTGGAGAAAGTTTCTACTATGAACACAGTAATATTTATAGTTACAAAAACATTAGAACAACCTAGAATTCCGACAAGCATGAAATGGATTGTTTATAGTATACAAATATGACAATACATATTATTAAAAATAACCATGCCACCAATATAATGGCATTAAGAACTGTTCAAATCATATACAGGGAAATATGATTTAGTGTTGTTATGTAAGATGCAAATGGACTCATAAATGCATTGAAAGAGGCAGAAGGATTTTGAATGGTTATGTTCTTTTTTGGTTTGTGTTTTTAATGGCTTCATTATAAATAACAAAACATGCAATATAAATTTGCATAGCCAAAATGCTTTGTCACATTAATTTGCATGTTTTCCTTCCTACACAAAGGATACAACTTTTTGCAAATATTACCTTGATCCTTTCCTCTGTCAAAGGCTATCCCTCTTCAAAGACTGTCTCTTACTTTCTCACTTTGACTTGACTCCTCAGACTATTGAAATCCGCCTGCCTCCAGGTCATTGCTTTGAAGCTGTTCATATTAAAGTCAGAAAAATCCACCTTGTGTCTGAAAACAGTTTTTGGTTTTTATCTCAGCATTTGATATTCCCTAGGCTTGGAGTCATCCCTCCCTTTCACCTCAGGCTTCTAGGTCTCTACTTATTCCTCAGATTTGTTTTTCTTCTGGTTTCCACACCACTTTCCATTTCCATCTCTTCTCATTGTTCCTCAGGGAGCCCACACATTATATATATATGTATATATATATATATACACATATATGTATATATATATATATATACACATATATGTATTTATACATATATATCATTTATGTACTTGTAAGTTCCAAATCTGGCCTATATCCATTAAGTATTTGTATTAACATCTTTTGTGTCATATAACAAATTTTAGTGGCTTAAGTCAGCAAGTCAGCATCCATTTTTGTGTTACAATTTCTGTGTTGTAGAAATTCTGGCATAGTTGTCAGGGGATGCTTGGCTTTCTGCCTATCATAAAACTGAAATTGAGGTGGGAACCTCTGATCTTCAGTCTCACTTGAATGCTCAGCTAGAAAAGGCTCACTCAGACTGAACAACCAATCCAGTAGTTTGTAGGTAGTTGGATTGAACAAGTTCCTTGCTGATGTGTTAGCTTTCTGTTGCTAGGACCAAAAAGAAGACTTACAAGAGAAAGTCAGCTCAAGCAAGGACAGATTTATTTTGGTATTTGGTTTTAGTCCATAGTCATTTGGCTTTGTTGTTTGTAGTGTTTCTTGAGGTAGAATTATACCAGGAAGCATGTGATGAGTAACATTGCTTCCATAACGTGGCTTGACAGCAGGGAGCAACAAGATATAGTTCTCATATGCATGCTACCAAGGACCCTTATTACTTCCTTCAACTGGGTTTCGTTTCATAAGTTTCTGCCACTTCCCAGGATCCCATAAGGCATCAATAGACTGATCTATTGATTAAGTCAGTGCCCTTAAGAGTAAATCGATTTTTTAAAGTCCCACCTCTGAAAATAGTTGCACTAAGGGTCAAGCCCTCAGCACATAGGCATCTAGGAACCAGTCATTAGCTGATTAACTGACTGAATGATTTTTGAGATAAGATCTTGTTAAGTAGCTAATGCTCCCCTTCTGCGTATATTACAAGTGAGTACCACCACACCTGGTTTAGGAGAGACTTTTGGTGAAAACCATAGCACTAGCTCTTGTGGGAGGCCACCTTTCACGCCTTGCTGCATGGGTCTTTCAACACAACGCGATCACCGTCATTGATTGGGATGAGCTGTGAGAAACGCAGAGACAACCTACACAACAAGACAGGTTTCATAATCTTTTGTGACCCCATTAAAGATTATACATTATGTAGATATAAATTATAGATAATACCTAAACATTTTTAGATTCTGTTGGTCAGAAGCAAATTATTCAAGCAGAGTCCCAGGAAGTAAGAAATACTGGGGTCCCAGAAAAGACTTCCTGCTGCAACTATAAACCAGATGCTATGGTAAGTCTTCACCTTTTCACAGAGAAAAAGGTCCCAAAAGTAGGACCTGAAGAGAGAGATTCTTGGTTAAGAACACTGATTAGTATTCTGGAGGATCCAGGTTCAAAGCCCAGCGCCTATCTTGCAGCTAACAAACCATCTATCATTCTAGTTCCGGGGAAACCGATACTTTCTTCTGCCTCCCAGGACACCAGACACACATGTAGTGCACAGACATACATGCACACAAAATACCCTTATATGCTAAAAAAAGATTAAAATTAAAGATCAAGGGATATTCCATCAGCAAATGTAAACTATGGAAATATGAACACACTATACCTCCTCTCCAGTAAAAGATTGTTTCCATCTCGTTAGTATAACAGCACCACCGTGACACAGTTTTAGTAATCAGAACCAGAGATACAAAGTAAAAGTGGAAAGGGAATCATTCCAATAGAACAGCAGTTCTCAACTTGTGGGTCACTTTGGCAAACCTCTATTTCCAAAAATATTTACATTACAATTCATAGCAACAGTAAAATTACAGTTATGAAGTAACAACAAATTATTTCATGATTGGGGTCACCACAACATGAAGAACTGTACTAAAGAGTCACTGCATTAGGAATATTGAGAACTAGTGATGTAGAGGAAGGAGACTAAGGTGAGTGAGGAAGGTGCAGTGAAGGAAATTATGAATATCACATAAATTCTTATAGACTCACACACATAAGACATAAAATTGGAGGGTGGACAATCTGACAAAAAAGAGAAGAACTAATATCAAATGGAAAAGGAAACAGGAGAAGATAAGGAGGAGTGATCATGGATGAAGTATAAAGGTATGCGAATATGAAAATGGTATCGTAATAGCATGAACATTCATTTCATAGGCTACTTTTGACAAGTTTAGAGAACCCGATGCAAGTCTTCTTTTCTTTTTACATCCAGTTAAATATGTCTGTTCGATATTTAAAAATTACTAATACCCGTCAGAATTTTCGATCCATATCCATTTTTAGCTACCTCATTCTGTGAGCTGTATCATCACCTGTAGCATATCTCTCACCTGGGAACCTTGTCTTTTCCCAATCCAACGACAGTGACAATAGCATATTTTTATTTAAAATTCTTCACCACTTTTTAATATGTCACACATATTTTGGGTTGAACAGGAACTTCTGGAAATACAAATTCAGCAAAGTTGTGGTTTTCGTAATGTAAACTGCAGACATGCAATGTCTTTTCAAGTGAGATATACTCACTTTAAAACAAACATAGTGATCGCCTAGTTCTCTATTTAAAACATATCAAAACTCCTTAATAAAATGTAAGAGTAAGTAGCTTGCAGTGGAATCTTAGTATGGGAAGAGAAGAATTAAAACAGCTGCATTTGTTTGCTTAACTGACATCAATTATTTTCACAACATTATTTTTTGGGGAAAGCCAAATCCCTTGAAGATATTTGTGCCCTATTATATAACTTTGCAGGCATTTTAGATCATTAAAATTTTCATGCCAGTTCTCAGACACTCAAACCTATTTTCTGTAGCATTGCTACCTTTCCGGGCTCTGCTAGCCCACAGGGTATGACTATAAAGAACAACAACAACAACAAAAAAAAAAATGGTGCTCCAGAGATAGCTCAGTCAGTAAAGTACTTGCCAGTCAATCATGAGACCCTGAGTTTGAACCTCAGAAGCAATCTAGAAAAAAGCCTCACCTAGCATGGTGGCATGTGCTTGTCGTCTCAGCACTGGAGAACAGACGCAGGTGGAGCCCTGGGCCTTGCTGGCTAACTAGCTTGGCAAGTTCGAGGCCATTGTCTCAAAAGAAACAAACAAACAAAAAATAAGGTGGATAACAACATGAAGAGCACCATGTGAAGTTGACATCTGGTTTTCACATAGACATATACACACATGCACCTATACCCACATCCACAACAAACCTATGAACACACAAAACACACACCCAGACACACATAGACAAGAGTCAGAGACGGGGGGGGGGAGGGAGGAAAAAGGTGGGAGGGAGACAGAGTATTGATGTTCCTTCTTGTCAGCTCGGAACTTGAACTTCTCCCTAGATCATCTGAGACTCTGGTTGCTCCCAATGTGAAGATGTTGTGGTCTGCTTCTGACAAACCCACTCTTTCTTTCTCTAGCTTGGTCACAGGGTGAAGAGAGCTGAGAGTGCAGATGACATTTTCTGTTCAGCTGTGGAATAGTCGGTGGTCAAAGCCTTCAAGCGTCACACTGGAAGGGTTGTTGCTGGTTTCCATTGGCCGTCTGTAAGGCAGCTGCCTACACCACAGCAGCCTCAGTCTTGCCAACTCTAAGGGGAAGTTGCTGCCTGGACTCATACAATTCTAATGCCCATGGTTTCAAGGCATGAATTACTGCATTCCCTGAAAATGTTCCCCATCTTTAAATTAATTTTCACTGGGTCAAGCTCCCACGCTCAGAAAACAGTTGATACTTACAGTCTTGACAGCCCTCATTAAAACTGGTTTATGAAAAATGACCTTTCATGGGGACATACGGGAAAAAAATGATAAAAACCCTTAGGACTCAGTTTGGCAGAGACAATCTCCCATTCAGTCATTTGTAGTGTATCTGGCACTTAGCTGTGGTACTTTGAGGCTGCCAGCTGAATTACCTTGGCCAAAGCCCAAAACTCTAGCATTAAGAGATGATCTTTAAATCTCCTCTTTAGTTAAAGACAAATTTAAAACACTTAACAACCATTTATATGTCAAAAATAAGATATTATGTTAAAGTGATTTTAGTCAGATTATAACTTTTGAAATTACTTTTGAAATAATAATGGATGAAATAATGACATTTTTTTGTTTGCTTTTTGTTTTTGTTTTTGTTTGAGAGCTTCTTTGTATAGGCCTGGCTGTCCTGGAAACTGCTTTGTACCAGGCTGGCCCTAAGACTCAGAGATCTGCCTGCCTCTGCCTCCCACGTGTCAGAATTAAAGGTGTGTGACCGATTCCCAGGCGAAATAATCACTTTTAGAATAATGGTATTTCATTTATATTCTCATCAAGACAACCTTTGAGACAAAGTTGGGTAAGTTTATTCATTAAGATTTACCTAGTTTTAATTGTGTGTGTAAGTTTCTGTGTGCATGTCAGTTCAGGTTCATACAGGAGCCAGAAGAAGATATCAAATGCCCTGGAGTGGGATTAACAAAAAGTTACGAGGTACCTGAAATAGGTGCTAGGAACTGCAAATAGGATCCCCTGCAAGAATAGTCCATTATCTTAACCACTGAGGCATCATTCCGTCTCCATAGGGCAGACTTTTAAAGCAAATTTCACAGATATAAAAATCAAAGTGAGACTAAGAGCCTAGCTTGCAGGATTCAGAAAAATTGGGACCAGAGATCCCAGCTTTAGATAAAAGCTGATGTTGAGTCTCTTTACTGTAACACGTGATTCTTATTTTTTAATTAATTAATTTATTTTTAAATTAATTCATTTTTTATTAATTACAATTTATTTATTTTGTATCCCAGCTGTAACCACCTCCCTCCTCCCCTCCCAACCCTCCCTCTCCTTCCTCTTCTCCTCCCATTGCCCTCCCCAAGTCCACTGATAGGTGAGGTCCTCCTTCCCTTCCATCTGACTCTAGCCTATCAGGTCTCATCAGGACTGGCTGCACTGTCTTCCTCTGTGGCCTGGTAAGGCTGCTCCCCCCTCAAGGGGAGGTGATCAAAAAGTAACACATGATTCTTTTTTTTTTAATTTTTAATTTTTAAATTAATTAACAGTTTATTCACTTTGTATCCCAGCTGTAGCCCTCTCCCTCGTTCCCTCTTAAACCCTTTATTAGCTACTGCTGAGGAGCTAGTTGTGAAGGAGTTCTGAGGAAAAGGAAGAGAAATAACAGAGTTACATGGGTGAATATAATCACAATACATTGCATATACATATATATGTATGTATATATGAAACTGTCAAATACAATCTGTGAACATGGTTCATGTTTCCATGCTTGCTAGATTCCACAGATGGGACTGTTCCTTCCTCCTGTTCATTCTGTAGTCCTAGGGATTGGACATGAAAACAGGAACTAAAATGTTAAGTTCAATTTCCATATATAGCAAGCAGCCATCAGGTCGGCCACCTTCTGAATCACGGGTCTTATCTGCCTTCTTGTGTTAACAAAGAAGGGGCGCGCGTGCGCGCCCCTGCGCGCGCGCGCGCGCGCGCGTGTGTGTGTGTGTGTGTGTGTGTGTGTTGTGTATGTATGAACCGTACCTCAAAGAACCTGTACAAGAATACTACCACCGAGCAGCAACATCTTCAGCCCTCCTGGAGTGAGTTTTAAATCAATTCCAACAACTTCCGAATGGAGATTTGGCGCCCTGGAGGCTGTTTTGCAGTTTGATAGACTAAGAGAGGGGCTACAGCTCAAAGTGAATAAACTGTAATAAATAACAAATAAATTAAAAAAGAAAAATAAAAACTAGCCACAAGCATAACATCTTCCTCTCTCTCCCACAGAGCTTCCACGGTTAACTCCCTTCTCTTATCACAGAGACCCAGTGTTGTTTCTATTTTCTCCTCTCAACAAGTCTGTAAATGTGTTAATTTCCCAGATAAACTTCTCTATTAGACAGGAAGCAACATTCTTTTTTATTAAATTTTTATATTGATTACAGTTTATTTACTTTGTATCCCAGCTGTAGGAGCCCCTCCCTCATTCCCTCTCAATCCCACCCTCCCTGCCTCCTCATTTCCTCCCTGCCGCTCTCTAAGTCCACTGATAGGGGAGGTCCTCCTCCCCTTCCATCTGACCCAAGCTTATCAGGCATCTACAGGACTGGCTGCCATGTCCTCCTGTGTGACCTATCAAGGCTGCTCCTCCCACGGGAGTGGGGAGGTCAAAGACCCAGCTACTGAGTTCATGTCAGAGACAGTCACTCTTCCCCTTATCAGGGAACCCATTTGGATCCTGAGCTGCCATGGGCCCCATACGAGCAGGGGTTCTAGGTATGTACTCACTTATATGCGGGTACTAGACCTATAATATAGGATGAACATAGTAAAATCTATACACCTAAAGAAGATAAACAAGAAGGAGGACCCGGGGTAAGATGATCAATCCTCACTTACAAAGACAAAGGAGATGGACTTTGGAAGTAGGAGAAAACAAGAAACAGGACAGGAGCCTACCACAGAGGGCCTCTGAAAGACTCTACCTAGCAGTATATCAGAGCAGATGCTGAGACTCATAACCAAACCTTGGGCAGAGTGCAGGGAATCATATGAAAGAAGGGGGATTTAGAAAGATCTGGAGAGGACAGGAGCTCCACAAGGACCAAATATATCAGGACACAGGGGTCTTTTATGAGACTGATTCTCCAACCAAGGACCATGCATGGATATAAGCAAGCAACATTATTTTTTGACATTTTATATCTTAAGAAAAAGTAGAATAATGTTTTCATACCTAACACAGTTGTCAGCATATACTTGGTGCTCAATAATATTTTTTAGTAAACTAAAACTAACTAAATACAAACTAAAACTAAGCTCCATCTATTGACTGCATACTTTTAATTATAGCTCAATTTCATTGAAGTCAAACTCAGTTACTGAGAGAAGCAATGAAATGGAATTCCCAAGAGGTAACTCTGTCTTGCTGTTATTAGCACATACAAATAAAGAGAAAATTAATTCTTTTTAATTTTACTGTTACTGGGAATACTTCTGGATATGCGGGTGGGGGTAGGGAGAACGTGTGAGGAGGCCAAAGGATAACTTTCTGGAGTTGGTTGTCTTCTTTCACCTTGACATGGTTTCTGGGAATTAAGCTAATGCCACCAGACTTGCACTGCAATGCCTTGTGAGCTATCTCACCAAGCTGAAAAAGAAAGATTGTGTGACATTGGACAATGTAAACAAGAGGAAAGAAGAACTAGACATCTTACCACAGGCCTACTGCAAGACAAGACTTTGTTATAACCCTAACAAGCTAGGATGACCTGAGTAAAAATGACTTCAAAAATCTAATAAAGAATGGCAATGCTAGAATCTCCTTTTAGTTCTTTTGTGGCGAATAATAAAGCTCTTTACTTTCCCCACATATTCTTGCTTTATTCACCTCACTTGATTATGTCTTACTTCAAGGTCTTGGTAGTGAATCTGCAGGGAATAATTGCAATGTAAAGCCCATACCACAATGGCCTCAGATATTCCTAAGTATGAAGGAGAGAATTTTCTTAGAGGTCACTTAGAGGTTGTATAATGCAGTTATGTTGCACTAATAACACCTGGAAATACAGTCAAGGAGGCAACATTAGCATATTTAGGCCAATGGCCTCTGCTTCTGAAAAATCGTCTGGTGGCCAAGGGTAAAAGATGAACTCTATTTTTTCCCCCTTGTGATCAGAATAATACTTTCTTCGTGTTTTACAGAAGCAGAGATAGATTAAAATATCATAAAGCCAACTTGGATTATTAAAAATAGATTCCATTTCTTCTTGGCCTGAATCTACCTCTTGAAGAGGGAGGACTTGATCAGACTCTGGAGGTATATAGAAAAGAAAATAGAAGGACAAGAAGCTGAAGTTATAACCATGGGTACAAAGGATATATTTATGGAACTTATTTGGTTAAAAATACAATATACCAAAGCAAAACTTTCTAAACTCTGAAATATATGTATACGTATATATTTGTATATGAGGCTTGTGTATGGAGTAAATAAAAGCCCAAAGAAGAAGAGGTATAAAAGTAAATTGTTATCAAATACTTGAATTTTTTTTCATTAACCGACACATAAAAATTTGGATTGTTATTATTTTTTTTACTTTGCAATTTTTATTTATTCTTATTCTGTGTTTATAAGTGGGTTTTTCTCTGTGCACCACATGCATGCAAGGATAGAATTGGGTGTCAGATCTCCTTGGACTGGAGTTAAGATGGTTGTGAGCATTATGTGAGTGCTGGGAATTCACCCTGGGTTCTCTCAGAGAGCAGTTCTTAACCACTGAGACATCTCTCCAGCCTCCATGAAAACAGTGAGATATTTTGAGTTGATTGAGCTTCCTTCCAGTTTGCAGTCATTAGGGTGCATAATTTGCAGCTTGTAAATACTTAAGTCTTTAACTTCTTATGCTTTCTTAAAAAATGTTTTTTATTTTAATTTTTATTAATTACACTTTATTCACTTTGTATCCCCCCTGTAGCTCCCTCCTCCTCTCCCAATCCCACCCTCCCTCGCCCTTCTCCACACATGCCCCTCCCCAAGTCTGCTGATAAGGGAAGTCTTCCTCTTCTTTCTGATCCTAGTCTATCATGTCTCATCAGGAGTGGCTACATTGTCTTCCTAAAGGGCTAATATCCTTCTTATGCTTTTGAGACAACTAAACTCAGGCCTCATGTATCACTCACAGTTTGATCCTGGTAATGTCAAATAGTTAGCAGTTCTTTTCCTGAACTTAAGGCTGTTTCATTTTTAAGGCTTGATATGCTGTTGGTAAAAATTACAAGTTTAGGTCCTGCCATTAAGCTAGATCTTGCTCACATGAGTAAAAAAAAAAAAAAAAAACGAAATCGGACTAAAGTTTCAGGCTGAAACAGCAGTAGCATGCAGGATAACAGTAAGCCTCTTCAAAATTATCGAATGGTACAGGACTGCAGTAATCTCTGGGTTTCTCTGAGCTATATACATGTCAAATTGGTTGGCCATGGTTTTTCTTATTAATTTCTCTAGCGATATTATGAACTAAGCTTGGCACCATGAAATATTCTCTATTTTATCATCTGAATGACCTTTATAAAACTCTAAAGTGCCTAAAATTATTTCTAAGCTGCATGTATTTAAACCTTTAAGAGATTACTACTACCATTAAATTGAAATCCAACCTGAGAAATGAGTGTATCAAAATTAGACCAACAAGCTACAATTCCAGGTTCTACTACACTTTAAACCTAATGTATTTTAGTTTCTTTGCCTCAGAGATGAGGATAATGATATCAACTACCTCTCGAATCTGTTGAGAGTATTTAAGAAGATAATTAACCCGAAGCCATAGAAAAAAAATCCACAGTATTTAATACTAGTCAATGTGATATTGGTGTGGAATGCAGAGCCCTCTCCACTGCACTTTTATCTCACTTTGAAATTAATATGCCTGAAATTCTGTTGGATTTCTCCAAAGATGTTTGGTCCAATTTATACATAAAGTCAAAAGTTTTGTCATTCCTGTTTTCAAGCATAGAGAATACAAACATCACCACCCAATCCTTCATCACATGCTACTACCCAATTATATAAAGAAAGTTGTCCATTTATGTAGACCAGAGTAACTTATATAGAGAACATCAATGTAGAGCAGTGGCTCTCTACGTCCTAATGCTGTGACCCTTTAAGACATTTCCTCATGTAGTGATGACCACTAACCATAAAGTTATTTTTGCTGCTACTTTATAACAGCAATTATCCTATGGTATGAATCACAATGTAAATATCTGTGTTTTCCAATGGCCTTCTTGGGATTGTAACCAACAGGTTGAGAACCACAGATCTAGGGAGATGGACAGATGGACAGAAGGATGGACAGGTGGGTGGCACAGGCAGGCAGAGGGGCAATAAAAAGATTAGAGAAAGGGTCTAGGCTCTGGCCCTAATATGTTGATAACAAGATTGAAAAAAATTTCTTTAAAATTTTCCCAAATCCTTAGTAACAAAAGCCCCTTTCTTGGCTAAAGACAGTCTTTCTTTGCAAGTTAAAAAGTCTTATCTTGTGCTTTATTGATGGTAGCTTTCTAGAAGACTCCAAAAGATTAAAGTCTACATCTCCCCTGGAGAGGATGTGGTAGAAGGGTGCTGAACAAAAATAACTAGGTCCATTGGAGGAGTCATGAGAAAGATAAGTGGCAGAGACTCTAATTCAGTGTACAAAAGATTATAAAGGTGACCTATTCAGAATTATCCTTACCTTAATTCACTAGATATTTGGTCACTGTCCTCGCTAGTTTTATGTCAACTTGAGAGCAGTTACAGTCATCTGACGGGAGAGAACCTCAATTGGCAAAATGTCTCCATAAGATCCAGCTGTAGGCAGGTAAGTCTAAAGGGAATTATATTAATTAGTGACTGAAGGGGGACGGTATAGTCAGTTGTAGGTGGGGACATCCCTGGGCTGGTGGCTCTGGGTTCTATAAGAAAGCAGGCTGAACAAGTCATGAAGAACAGGCCAGTAAGCGGTACTCCTTCACGGCTTCTGAATTAGCTTCCTCCTCCAGATTCCTGACCTCTTTGAGTTCCTTTCCTGATACCTTTATATGAAGAACTGTGATATAGAAGTAGATGGGAAATAAACCTTTCCCCCTCCAAATTGGGTTTGGTCATGGTGTTTCACTGTAGTGATAGTAAAGCTAACTAAGAGCCATTTATAACTATGTATCTAGAAATTGCTACTGAAAAGACATCAGCCATGATACTGAGTGTTTATATGACATAGACATGCAGACTCCATCTCTAAACATGAATTTTCTCATCTTCTTGAATGTATTGCTACATGGCCAGTTCATGGTAGATAGGTCTCATGTTGCCTATGAAATAAATGCTGACATGGACACCCAGAACTGATAAGGTCTCAGATAGAATTCTAAAAATGCTAGGGCATGCTTGAGTTATCCAGAGAATTCAGGCTGTTTTGGTATTGACAGAGGTAATTAACAGTACAATTATAGGATAGGTTAATACTATCTACCAAATTCAAATTCCCACACTCCTCACCTATGACTTTTCATTATCTACTTTTGGTTTTGCTTAGTCTCATGGTCAGAAAAGGATTGGGGTCTAGACTTCATGTTGTAGGTGGTGATTAATATTTATTATTGATATTCTTTTTGTATAGCTGCTGTTAATCCTAAACAGCTTTATACCCAAATCACCACACAGAGACTGGGATTTATTTAACTAACCTAGAACACAATGTTGGGCAATAGTTACTCCATCCTAAACCTCCAAGCCCTCGTAGTTTCCTAACATTTAGATTTTACCCATTATACTTTCTTTTAGTGATGTATTATGGCCAGACCATCTCCACGTAGTTCCAAGATCTGTCCTCCAGCTCTCTCTCCTAGCTCTCTCCCCTGATCTGCTGTGCCCTCTCTCCTCCCACTCATTTCCTGCCCTCTGGCTCCTCCCTTCTTTCCTATCCTCTGGCTCCTCCCCTTGCTCAATATTGTGGCTAGTTGCTTTATTTTGGCCTGTTTACACAAAGTTGAAACAGGATGCTTAGAATAAGTATCACAGTGCAAATCCAGGTTGAAACCAGAGAGTGGTGGTGGTGGTGGGGAATCAACATTTGAATGAACAAGGGTAAGGTGTATACATTTCAAAAGAACATTATACCAACAACTTCATTATGAAACATCAGATCTCTGTTTACTGGCTTCTTGTATGTTCGTTAGTGACTCCAAACAACCTTGTTCTTTGTCTTTCTCTAATTTTACTTTCTCTCTTGTTATAACATACTTTCTATGTGTAATATATATGTGTGTGTATTATTGTATATATGTGTGTATCTGTACATATACAATATTCACATCATTAAAAAAGTAAACTTATACTAAATGTTTTCTCATCTTATACTGTTAGTCCACCCACAACTGTTTAATCCAGTACCCTATCTTTTTCAGTATCACAGGGTTCAAGTTTAAGTTTTTCAAATTAGAAATTGAGATATTTTAAAAATTTTTTCCAATTTTTTTATTTTTTATATTAGTTACAGTTTGTTAACTTTGTATCCCAGCTGTATCCCGCTCGCTCTTTCCCTCCCAATCCCACCGTCCCTACCTATTCTCCTCCCTGCCACTTTCCAAGTCCACTTATAGAGGAGGACCTCCTTCCCTTTCATCTGATATTGGTTTATCAGGTATCTTCAGCACTGGCTGCAAAGTCCTCCTATGTGGCCTAGCAGGGCTGCTTCTCCCTGGGGGTGGGGGGTGGGGGGTGGGAGGGGGAGATCAAAGAGCCCACCGTTGAGTTTATGTCAGAAATAGTCCCTGTTCCCCTTTATTAGGGAACCCACTTGGATACTAAGGGCTACATCTGAGCAGAGGTTCTACATTACATCCATACATGGTCCTTGTTTGGAGAAACAGTCTCATAAAAGACCTCTGTGCCCAGATATATTTGGTCCTTGTGGAGCTCCTATCCTCTCCAGGTCATACTAACTCCCTGTACTCTGCCAAAGGTTTGGTTATGAGTCTTAATATCTGCTTTGATACCCTGCTAGGTAGAGTCTTTCACAGGCCCTCTGTGGTAGGCTCCTGTCCTGTTACTTGTTTTCTGTTACTGTCCTGTTACTTGTCAGGTGAAATTTCAGGGTCGTTTTGATTTGCATCTCTCTGATGGATATTGAGCATTTCTTTAAGTGTTTCTCTGCCATTCTGTATTTCCAGGCTCTAAGAGCAAATATCAATAAAGGGGACCTCATGAAACTGAAAAGCTTCTGAAAAGCAAGAGACACTGTCGTCAGAACAAAATGACAGCCTACAGACTGGGAAAGGATCTTCACCAAACCTATATCTGACAGAGGGCAATATATCCAGAATATGCAAAGAACTAAAGAAGTTAAAAAGCAGCAAATCAAGCAATCCAATTAAAAAATAGGGTATAGAGCTAAACAGAGAATTCTCAGTAGAAATGGAGAATTTATTTGGATCGGTTATACTAATTTTGAGTTTTAGGATGTGTGGAATGGTGATGCTTTGATTTTTATTACTTTAATAAATGATGCATAATAGCCTTTAAACTAATTGCATATTTATGACGCATGAAATTTGATAAGGTTTGACTAGGTCAAGTTCACGAAGACTTCACTGTCAAGGTAATGAATACATTCTGCCTCAGAATTTCTTCTGGCAAGTTACAGTGTTTCTCCCCCATTCTATCTACCAACACACTACTCAATTTGTGAGTTTCCCTATGTGCCTTCCTCCAGTCCATGCTGGTTCACTGTTGAGCCTATTCCTCCCTTAAAGCCTGTTAGCCAGACAAATGCATATGTCTATATTGGATTTTCTTTTTTTATATACTTTTAATTTTTTATATTAATTACAGTTTATTCACTTTGTAGCCCCCTCCTTCATTCCCTCCCAATCCCACCCTCCCTCTCTCATCTCCTCCCATGCCCCTCTCTAAGTTGACTGACAGGGGAGGTCCTCCTCCCCTTCCATCTGACCCTAGCCTATCAGGTCTCATTAAGACTGGATGCATTGTCTTCCTTTGTGGCCTGGTAAGGCTGCTCCTCCCTCAGGAGAAGGTGATCAAAGACCCAGTCACTGAGTTCATGTCAGAGACAGTCCCTGTTCCCCTTACTAGGGAACTCACTTGGATACAGAGCTGCCATGGGCTACATCTGAGTAGAGGTTCTAGGTTATATTCATGAATGGTTCTTGTTTGGATTATCAGTCTCAGAAAAAAAAAAAAAAAACAAAAAACAAAAAAACAAAAACCCTTGTGCCTAGATTTTTGGGTTCTGTTTCTCTTCTTGTGGAGCTCCTGTACCCTCCAGGTCTTACTATCTCCCCCTTTTTTTCATAAGATTTCCTGTACTCTGCCCAAAGTTTGGTTATGAGTCTCAGCATCTGCTTTGATGCACTGCTGAGTAGACCCTTTCAGAGGCCCTCTGTGGTAGGCTCCTGTCCTGCTTCTTGTTTTCTCTTTCTTCCAATGTCCATCCCCTTTGTCTTTCTGAGTGAGGATTGATCATTTTACCCAGGGTACTTCTTCTCGTTTAGCTTCTTTAGGTGTACAGATTTTAGTAAGTTCAGAGTAAATGATCAAGTTTGCTTAAAGGAGTTAGCAACAATTACATCACTGATATTATCAAGAGAAAGATATTTTAAAATAAGCAAGCAAGCAAACAAACAAACAAAAACCTTTCCTTTTGGGAGCCCAGAAGAGAGTATTACGGAATGTTCAGCATTCTAAAGCCCATGTTTGTTTTCTGCAAATTTAAGTAAAATATTTTTCATTCTTCTCAATAGGGCAGACAAAAGCTTTAATTAAACAAATGTCTCATGGGAACCCTTGCCCTCCAAGCCTTTATTGGTCCTAATTAGCAGATGCAGCTGTAGACTCTATCAATATTAGATGGTCTGTTTATTATGTCCATTTATACCACAGTCATAAGGGAGCATGTGGAACGCACCCTAGAATTATCAGCTTTAATTAAAATTAGCTCAAATGGTGAAGAAAATACCCCCCCCACAAAATTGTTCAGGTAATAGAGGAAGATGAAAGCATATCATTTTTTGGAATGTTACTAGGGCTCCTTTGGGAAGACTAGAGGATAACATTATTGTCAACAACTGCCTGAAAGAAATAGACATGTGAGGAAGAGGCTGAGTTAAAAAGACACATAACAACAAAATTCAAGCATTTCACTTTCCTGAGTGTTTGTTCCTGAGTGATTGTCTGAGAGTCACTAGATTTATAATAGTTAGGTGGAGAGATAGGCATAAGCATCTCATTCAAATGCTTTGTAATTTATTATATAAGTTCATTATGTAATTCATGATCTGAAAACTCATAGAAATATATTTTGTAGATGATTGATAAATAGCCAGATATATGGTTGAGAGATTGATGATAAGTGGTACTTGGCAGTTTTTGGATAAAAGACACAAGGCTCAAAAATATTAAGTCCTCTATAAGATAACATAAACATACTAAAATCTGAACACTCAAAGAAGCTAATCGAGAAGGAGGACCCGGGGTAAGACGATCAATCCTCACTTAGTTAGAAAGACAAATGGGATGGACATTAGAAGTAGGAGAAAACAAGAAACAGGACAGGAGCCTACCACAGAGGACCTCTGAAAGACTCTACCTAGCAGTGTATCAAAGCCGATGCTGAGACTCATAACCAAACTTTTGGCAGAGTGCAGGGAATCATTTGAAAGAAGAGGGAGTTAGTAAGACCTGGAGGGTACAGGAGCTCCACAAGGAGAGCAACAGAACCAAAATATCTGGGCTCAGGGCATTAGAAACCCTGGGCATCAGAAACTAAAGTTACAAATGGCTGTAAGCCAACAAGTGTGTGTGGGGGGGGGGGGTGGGGATAGAACCTAGACTCTCTGGAAGAGCATTCAGTGCTCTTAACCACTGCCTAAATTCTTCAGCCCCAAAATATTTGATTCTTAGTTTAAGCTCTTTACCATTTTTATTTCTCTTACTTAGTTTTCTTTTCTTTTTTTTTTTTTTTTCATCCTTAAAATCAGGATAATAGATACGTCTCAAAATTTGATTATATGAGATAAGATACGTAAAATGATTCTGGCTTTTGAAAAACAGTTTCAAAAACAGTGGTGCAAATCCCATTCTCACTTTCTATCAGGTACTTCTTTTAGAAGACATTGAGACAGAAGATTCATGGGCTTTCTTTGGAGGTATGTTGAGTAATTCACATTGCAAAGTTCTATTGAAGGATAAGCTCAAACAGAAGCTACCCCTCATGTTCCACTGAAACATAAACAAGCTTCATTGTTTCTATTTTCTGGGGGAACAATTACAGGAGTCATGTTTCCAAAGTGCAAGTGTTAAAAAGAATTGAAAGAAATCATAACCGATGCATAATAGGAATGCTGTAAGTAATTTAGGAGACACACCTAAATGATTTTATTGAGATTTCCTTGAAGGAACAACATAATAAGTTTTGGGAGTTATAGAAGATAAGTGCCTGGCTAACCTGGGTCCCCAACACAGCACAGAACCCCTAGAAAAATTCAAGATAGATGTGGAGACGGAGGAAAAAGTAATGTGAGATGACTTTTGTTCCAGCTACGCCAAGAGTGTTTGTTATCACAGTATAACTTATCTAACCTGAGTGACACACAAATTTCAACTAATAAACATTTTTTCTTAACCTAAAATACATTAGCAGAGAATTACTATCTTTCTGCTAGAATTGAATTATCATTTACACCTGAATGTACCTCAATTTGTAGTATAATTGACACAATTTTGTTTGCAATCCAGTGGATATAACTTAATTTGAATATCCAAGCTATCACCTGTGGTTTCAATGTTTCTCAGCCTCCATTTACTACTCCTTAGATGAAGCTGATGCTTTTATTATAGCATTGTCACAATGATTTGTTAGAGCCACGTAATAAGGTTGTTTAAGAAGATGCATGATAACACCAAAGTGTTTAGCAGAATGTTGCCATTCTGCTTTGGTCCATAAACCGGGGGGACATGGTGCTGTAAAGTGCCTGGTGTCAGTGAAGGGGACATCAGATTCTTTGAAACTGGCACGATAGATGACCTACTGAGCCACCATGTAGGTGCTTGGATTCCAACCCGGGGTCCTCAGGAAGAACAACTTTAGCAAGTACTCTGAACCACAAAGCCATCTTCCCAGCCCTGAAAAGGGTACTCCTTAGAGATGTGACCTCTGGTAAGCTGCTGATGCTCAGTTGGATGTCTCCATCTATGTACATAAGGGCAGCAGTAACTGGACTCAATAAGAAAAAAATAAAAGGACATGAAGCTAGCAAGGGGTTGAGCTGTGGGGTATCCAAGTGGAGTTGGAGGAGGGAAATGAAGTGTGGATGCATTATATTGAATACGTGTGTGAAATTCTCAAAGAATTAAAAAATCTCTCATAATAATCTTAATAAAAAGTTGATGAACTTTTGTAGCTGTTTCTGCATTAGGTCTACGGGGGTGTCTGATACTATCCAGCAGGCTCCGAAAAACTACCCTTCACATATGAGAGTGCAGATCCAGCAATGTGTTATTCATAAAGAATATGAAAAATGGATCACTGTTTAAAATGCAGATTCTTTAGACCCCTCACAACCAACAGATTAGAATTTTAGAATACGGGTGTGTGATTTTATAAAATCCCTTTGACCACCTTCTCTGAGATAGAAAAGTTAGTGTAGAAAACAAATGCTAACATTTTTTTCCTATGTGCACACATTTAAACAGCTGAGGCAGCCAAAAGGCTTTCAATGGGGTTCTTGAAACAATCTTCATACCATCAAGGGAAGATCACTCACGTCACTGTGGCTGCCTCAAAGCACACTCAACAGAGGGCATAAATGAATGTGATTCACACTTCAGAGCAATACATCTAAAAGGAAAACCTTTCTGAATTATTTGTATCTCTGAGTGTCACATGAACTGTAGTCTGACTATGGTGAAGTTAGCTGATGAGGATCAAGGAGCAGGGCTCTGGGTCTTGAAGTCTGAGTAACAGCAAATACTTATGAAATGAGGGCACTTCAAATAGCTACTCATACGAGTTATTATAGTTTGACTTCTTTTGGACAGAAATAGCTTCTATTTTTTATAGTTTAGAAACAGAGATAGATGTCTTTCATTGGTTCTATTATTGTTGTTGTTGTTATTGTCGTTGCTGTTATCATTTTTATGAGAATCTCACATTGATGCCTGAGGCTAGTCATCTGTTGAGCTCATTTGTTTCTCTCATACCAGCTTCCCCAGCAACTAGGAGTAAGAGTACATGCAACCATACTAGGTCTCCTTATAGTGAGTGTTTTCAATAGTTGTAAGCGGCTTTGAAACTATCTGTCACCATTCTAACACCCTAACAGCATGTCACTTTTTCTTACTCCTTATTGAAACAAAAGGAGTTTGAAAATAGCCAAGGTTGACTCTAATTCAAATGAAGTCATGAAGCTTTCTCCTTCAAGAATAAGAAAGCAAAAATCTCTTTTGGCTTTTAATTTTGGGTTAACGTGAACAAGAACCCATACTGGAAGGGATTCTGTAGTAAAGAGAAAGAGGACTGTAGGTTTGACTGGTAGGTTTGTAGGAAATGCTGTGAAGGACTGAGGCTGGTCCACCTTTGAAGGCTAGAAGTCCTTGGCTGAGCACTAAACAAGGAGACTCAACCCCAATTTCTAGATACGGTGGTAGAACCATGGACATTTGTTGTGTTATACACCCACAAAGAGCAAAGATGACAAGGAGAGGTACACAGTGTTTCTTTCCTTGCTCTAATTTTTGATGCCTGGGAAATACCACTTCATAACTTTTCTTACCATCCTCTTGCCCTGCCAGTATTCTTGCATCATGAAGGAAGTAAGAAAGGGAACTATACCAAATGTCTTCCAAGTAGTTTGATGTTGTATTTCTCACAAATATGGGTGGGTGAGGTGTCTTTAGAAATCTCAAACAAAACTGAGAATTTGTAACAAATGTGGTGCTGCTGGCACTTCGGGTTATTGAGAAATTTTGACTTACGCTCCATCCAGCACCCTTGCTTGAGTTAAACTGGGGTGGCTGGCAGACTCCCACATTTGGTTTCTGTTAGAACAGAATGTGCCTGCAAGGCAAGGATATAGTGTCTTCTGAGTTAGTGCTGGCCTGATGAAATGAGATGCTGCAATTTCTCAAATCATATGAGAACACATGAGTTTGGAAATTGCCACTCAGATTTGCCCTCACTTCCTTCTAATATCCTGGAGCCAAATTTGAAGTCACAAACATGAGTCTTGCATCACTTTTACCACTCTGATGGAATGAAACTGACTAGAATTATGCTCAGTCTTATCCATATTTTGAGAGCATGGACTGTTTTGTTCATCCTGACACAATGTCAGTTGACCCATTGACTCATTCACCACCCTATTCCTCTGTGGCACTCCATAATTTAGTAAATATTTCTAATCTACAAGTATTTTCTAGGATATCAGACAGCAGAATACCAGCAATGTCAAGAGTCAATGTATCAAGAAGCAGTCTTCAATTAAAGAGATATGGCAATTAGAGTACTAACATACATGTTCCTTTCTGGGGACAGAGATGAGTAACTTGATGGCATTTCTTACATTGTCTATGAGTTTCCCCTTCATACTGATACCTAATTGCCCTTAATCTTAACTAACTTACTTGATATTTTAGATTTTGTTGGTTTTCTTCTATTTCTTGTTTCCTGACACCGTTTTCCCATTCATGTTTTCTATAAACAACTCCCAAATATGTGATTTGCTTACATATAATGAATACCACAGATGTTGCTTCAGGAAGACATCAACCAAACATTTCTCCTTAAGGTGGGAAGGGGACGCAATGAATACTTAATGAGTTAATAGGATGTGGGTTTAAAAACAATCCATAGCAACAAAGTGATGTTAAATTGTCACATGAAAGGAAGACGGTAGCTAATCCCCATGGCCATCCCCAGCTAAATGACTTTCATAGCCTTGGTGATTTTATTCCCCATAACTGGAAGCTTTGCTTATCTCTTCAGCAAAACATAGGCCGTGTAGTACAGTTTAAGCTCACAGAATTGAGATATAAAAGTGAAATATCAGTTTATGAATTTGACATAATAATGACCACATAATGAATAATGACCAATAAATAATGACTGAAATACTCAGTCTTTGTGTTGTATCTGTATATGTTGCTAGAGGGTGACTTAACATTGTCCCAAATAAGAATAAGATGTTGTGTAAATACTATGGACTCCAAACAAGGATCTAAGGGAATTTGTCTCAACTCGATCCCAAACCTGGGTGTACTAAAGCTCCTTCACACAATATCCTTCTCCAGTCATTTCACATTAGGGTTCCTCTTTGAACAATACCTGCAAACTGTTGGCTAAATTTGAATACCAGTGGGAAAATGTGGTCTGAATGGCTCTGAAGAATGGCTCTGACATTCTCAACTCCTGTTAGTCTCTTATTCTTTCTGTAAATGTCAACTAATTCAATCCACTGCAAACTAGTTCTGCTGGACTGTAAATTACTCAGGTGTATGCTATGATTTTTGCATATACCAGACTGTGTTCACTTCCAAGAGTCAAACTCATATCCCAAGTATTTGGAGAGAACTAATAGTAAGATTAGTCTTATCTGTTTCATAGATCTTTCAGGTGGATGTCAGTTTCCTACTCACAGAAAAATAGCTTCGTTTTGAATTTCAAGGTTGGCTTTGTTTGTGTCACTAATTCTTCTTGTTTCTACTTTGCCATAATGCTACCCAAAGGTTACCACACCAATTCCCTACTCATGAGCTAATTTGAAAAAAGGCTTTTACCACTAGAATAAAGTTTGACAAGACCTAAAGATCTATCTAGCTTCTTAGAGCGTTTAATTTCCTAATGTTTCTGGCTAGCTAAACATCAAAATTAAGACTTTTTTGGTAAATAATTCTGACAAAAAATTATCGCTTTTGGGTATTCAGGGACGTGAAACTGTGTCTGAGTTATCTTTTTAATTGTCCTGGTTTTTCACTTCACTGACTTTAGGATCGGCTATAATTCACCATGTCTCCTCACTAATGCACATTATATCTGATACTGATGGTTTAAGAGGCAGAAGAGTAACTTTCTAAATAATGTAAAACACCTAGTTACCTACATAGACCCTGCTCAGGAGCAACCACAAACAATTAAGGTTAGCTGTAAATGTGAAACATATGGGTGAATTTTATCATGAAGGAATAAAAACAAGCTTACTAGCTTGATATGTAGCTTATCCAGCACACATGTGGTATTTGTTTAATTATCTAGAACTTTATTTTTTTCTATCTTCCTCATTTCTTCCCTTTCCTCCTTCTCCCATACCTGATTAAAAATGCTGATTTTTCCCCATTATGAAATAAAGTAAAAGATTGCCAAAGATAGTTTTAGAAAATGCAAGAAGTAGATTTGTTTAAAAACAGTTTAATTCCATCACTCAGATGCAGAGATGCCTGGATCTCTATGAGTTTGAGGTCAGCATTGTCTCCATATTAAGTTCTAGGACAGCCATGGCTAAATAGAGAAACTCTGCCTCAAAATCAAAACAAAAGAACAAGACCAATAAAATATCTGTTCTCTAATAATTGAAAATATTCCTGTTAATCTTGTCAGACATCTTTCCTTTTTGTGCACACACATAACATTAACTAGTTTTTGTTTGTTTGCTTTAAAGAATATCATCCTACCTATACTTTAGGAACATCACCTATTATACAATTTCCCTTTCTAAGAAGAGAAGAGTTTAGACTAGATCAGGAGGAGAGAGCCAGATAAAAACATACAAGTATCATTGACACACTGCCAGAAGTGTGAACACAGAGGATGAGGCAGAGCCAAGAAGTATAGTTAGTTCTAGTGAGAGATGCTGGAAAATGTGTAGTCATGAGGTGAGCAGGGACAATAAACATGGAACCAGATCACCACATCGAGAGATATGGATTCAACTAGATGACCACAGGAAAAATTTACTTAGTGACTTGATCAGAGCTATAGAACAGGGTCTGGCCATTGGTGGAGCTCAGTAACATCTACTGGGGACATAGAAGAACAAATGTCAGCTCTGCAGAAAATGGGAAGCAATATAATTATCTAGAGGCATTAAAGCCGTTAAAAATATCATTAGTCTTCTGTTTTTGTGTGGAATAAGTTTCTAGAAACACAAATAAGAGAAGAAGAATGGGTTATACAAAAATTAAGTAAAGTTTTCTCACCAAGTTCCCACCTTGTGTGATGAGTAAGCTACTTTCTCTGGGTACTCCATAATCTGCATAAACCTCTGTCCTAGAACTGGAGTGTTTGCATTAATTTATTATACAAATCGACTAACCTGAAAAAATTGTGGCTTTAATAGAGGTAGGCATTAGACCTGTGCTCTGGCGGATCCAATCTACTACATTTCTGGAGTGTCTGGTCATCAACCAAGGACACTCATACAAAATTGAAAATCTAAAACTCAAGTTAACTAAGATTTACTTTTTATTTAATAAAAGACTTTAAAATTGACTTTAAATCTTCCAAGCCAAAAGGTTATTTTGTGCTTCTGATTATTTTAAATACACTTACTGAAAAAACTGTGAACAAAGCTCACAGGATGCCCACAAGAGATGTAGTTGATAATGCACAACGTTATCCTAAAGAAGACATGCAATTAGTTGTCCAACTGCATGTATATACCAACTGGTATATGAAGATGTTCAACATCACTAGTCATCAGAAAACTGCAAGTTAAAACACATATCAGCTTCCAGATACTAAGTCACACCCAGTAGAATGGCCACTATCAAAACAACCAAAGATTACAAGTGCAAATGATATGGAAAAAATAAGCATTTGCCTATTGTGATCCAGCTATAGCACTACAAGAAAAATAACCAAAGGGAATGAAATTACTATATCAAAGGGATGCCTTTCACTCTTGTACTAATTGCATTGCAAATTACAATAGAAAAGTCAGTCAGTATGGCCATCAGTAGATAAATGGATTAAATAAGTCAGTTAAATTAGATGTGAAATATATATGTGTGTGCGTGTGTGCGCACAACATTCTAGCACTCAACCACAGAAAAGTCTGTTGTTTGTAACAGCGTCTGTACTGACTAGTTTTATGTCAGCCTGACCTAAACTAGAGTCCATTCAGAAGAGAGAATCTGAACTGAGAAAATACTTCCACCAGATTGACTTTTGAGCAAGCCTATGGCCTTTTTTTAAGGATACGATGGGAGGTACTCCCCCTGGCCTGGTGGTCGTGGCTGTTATAAGCAAGCAATCTGAGTAAGATGTGAGGAGCAAATTAGTAAGCAGCATTCCTCCAAGGCCTCTACACCATCTCCTACCTCCACATTCTTGTGCTGCTTGAGTTCCTGTCCTAACATCCCTCAATGATGGACTGTGATGTGGAACTGTACACTGAAATAAACCCTTTCCTCACCAACTGGCTCATGATCATTGTCTTTATCATAGCAATGAAAATGTAACAATCATACCACCAACGGTCATAGAAGATACTATGATCAAAAAAGTATGACAGGCACAGAAAGACAATTAACACATGAATTCACTTTGATATGGAGTCTAAAAAGGTGAAATTCAGAGAAATAGAGAGGAAAGGGTTGGTTGCAGTGTCTTGAGTGATTAGAGATTAAGGATCAGAAGGTGTTGTACTAAAGATATTATAATTACAGTTAGGTAGGACTATTTTAAAGTGTCCAGGATAGGCAAATATTTAGAGGTGTAAAATTAGTTAACTTATTGTTGGGGTACATAAGAAAGCTAAGAAGATAAGAGGATCGAGGGAAGAAATAGAGAATAAATACTAAGTTAAGGAGGTTGTTTTTTGGGTGATGTAAATGCCCTAAAATTAATGGTTATATGAACAAAAGAAAATCGATTGAATTATTTGGAATATCTAATTTAAATGGCTAAATTGTATAAAATGTGAATTATGGTTCAGTGAAGCTGTCTTAATAAAGTAGATGTGTGACTACATATGATGGTGTATGTGAGTGTGTATGTGTGTGTGTGTGTGTGTGTGTGTGTGTGTGTGTGTGTGTG
>NW_026596046.1:23889213-23931711 GCF_907164565.1 Psammomys obesus
TGTGTGTGTGTGTGTGTGTGTGTGTGTGTGTGTGTGTGTGTGAGCGACATGGGACAGCAGGGGGTGGGCAGAGAATGTCAGGGCTCCAGATACTGAGCAAGGAGAAAGAAAAGGAAAAAGTTTTATCTCAAATCTATCAGGGGTCAGGGAGTAGTATGAAAAGCTGCTCACTTTTTCAAGATTAAAGATCTTTGAAACTTCTCCGGTCTCCTTAACACTATTTTTAACAGTTCTAAAATTTAATACAGTTAGAAGACAAGAGAAAAGGAGATAATGGTGAATACATTGATAGACTGATACATGTTGCCAACACCCTCCCACACTAACTGTTGCAGGAAAAAGTCTTTGTATGTTTGTCTTGTCTTGTACATATCTGATGTCAGAAAATTGAAGGGAGGGAAAAGAGTTTTTTCTAAGGCAGGGTTATAAAATTTTCATTAATTTGTTCTTTAAGAAAAAGAATGAAAACAAGCTACAGATGACCTAGAAGGAATCGGTGGCTCCAGCTGCCTTATTCTCCTATTCTTTGACAGTGCATATTCTTCTCAAAGCTCTTGGTCTGCTCTATGGGTTGGATGAAAGTTATGATGCTATGATATCAGGAACAACATCCAGTCAACATATTACTGTCATGACAGCCCTCCTCTTAACTGATGTTACTGCATCAGTGGTTGTTAGATCAGATTTCAGAACATCTTTGAGATGAACGGCATCTATTTGGGCATCTCAGTCTCCTGTGAAATTGTAAACTACTCTACTAGGTAGGAAGGGTCCTTCTTCACCATGGTCATGAAAGGGCTGGAGGCTTTACTCTCACTAGCCTGTAATATTTAGGCAAAAACCCAGTTATTATGGCTTTAGATGCTGGCTCTTGATGGGTGAGATGAAGTATATTATTATTTGGGACTGAGACATTTTCATAGGCAGAACTTACCGCCCAAAGTTTTGCCATGTTATTTTAGGTTATCTCAAAAGCAAAAAAAAAAAAAAAAAAAGGTTTGACACAGTTTTTCCTTTCCTTATGTCTCAGAGAGAAGCATTGTACATGTTATATATGCATACAAATACACATACAAGCATTTGTAATATTTTTATCCTTCAGAGAGGAATGGTATGGATTTATATCACATATCCATGTTTTTACTATACAAATGCCTATAATGAGTAAAGGCTTTATTATTGTCCATATTTTAACAATAGTAAATTCTCAGCTGCTGAGAAAGCGCCAGATTAATTTCCAAAGGTTGTACAAGTTTACATTCCCACCAGCAATGGAGGAGGGTTCCCCTTTCCCCACATTCTCAACAGCATGTGCTGTCACTGGAGTTTTTGATCTTAGCCACTCTGATGGATGTAAGAGGGAATCTCAGAATAATTTTGATTTACATTTTCCTGATGACTAAAGATGTTGAGCATTTCTGTGTTTCTCCACCATTAGATACTCCTGTGTTGAGAATTCTGTGTTTAGTTCTGTACCACATTGGTAAATTGGATTATTTGATTTCTTAGAGTTTAATTTCTTCAGTTCTTTATATATTTTGGCTATTAGCCCTCTGTCAGATATAGGATTGGTGAAGCTCTTTTCCCAGGCCGTAGGCTGTTGACACTGTCCTTTGCTTTACAAAGGTTTTTCAGTTTCAAGAGGTCCCATTTATTAATTGTGGATCTTCCAGCCTGAGTTCTTCATTTTCTGTTCAGGAAGTTGTCTCCTGTGTCAGTGAGTTCAAAGCTCTTCCCCACCTTTTCTTTTAGTAGATTTAGTGTGTCTGGTTTTATGTTGAGGCCTTTGATATACTTGGACTTTAGTTTTGTGCAGGGTGATAAGTATGGATCTATTTGCATTTCTCTACATGTGGACATCCAGTTAGACCAGTACCATTTGTTGAAAATGCTGTCTTTTTTCCATTGTATGGTTTTGGCTTCTCTGTCAAAAATCAAGTGTCCATAGCTGTGTGGGTTTATTTCTGGGTCTTTGATTCAATTCCATTGATCCATCATTCTGTTTCTATGGCAGTACCATGCAGTTTTTATTACTATTGCTCTATAGGACACCTTGAGATCAGGGATGGAGATACCTCATGCTACCTCAGGACACAGCTATACAGCTCCTGAGCATATACCCAAAAGATGCACAATCATACAACAAGGACACTTGCTCAACTATGTTCATAGCAGCTTTATTCATAATAGCCAGAATCTGGAAAACAACCTAGATGTCAATCAACCAAAGGATGGTATATTTACACCATTTACTCAGTTATTAAAACAAGGAAATCATGAAATTTGCAGGCAAACGGATGAAACTGGAAAAAATCATCTGGAGTGAGGTAACTCAGAACCAGAAAGATAAGCATGGTATACACTCACTTATAAGCCGATTGTAGCCACATACTCCAGGATAATAATGCTACAACCCACAGACCTGAATAAGGCAAACAACAAGGAGGACCCTAGGGAGGATGCTCAATTTTCATTCAGAAGGGGAAACAGAATAGACACTGGAAGAGGTTGAAGAGAGGGAAGAAGATGGGAACCTAAGATAAATATCCCATGAAAGACTCCACACAGCAATGATCAAAGCAGATGCTAAGACTCACAGCCAAACTTTGGGCAGAGCACAGGGAGCTATAGTGAAGAGGTGTATGTGGGGAATAGAAGGACCCAGAGGGGACAGGAGTTTCATAAGAAGACCAATAGCTCCAACAAATCTGGGCCCTGGGATCCCACAGAGTCTGATGCACCAAGCAGGGATCATGCATGGTGAGGACATAGACTCCCTGCTCGCAGGTAGCCAATAGGCAGCTCAGTCTCCATGTGGGTTCCCAGTAAGGGGAGCAGGGGCTGCATCTGACACGGACTCTGTTACCTTCTCTTTGATCGCTTCTCTGATGACTGGTGAGAGGCCTTGCCAGTTCACAGAGGAAGAGGACGCAGGCAGTCCTAATTAGACTTGACAAGGTAGAGTCAGATGGTAGGGGTGGAGGGCTCCCCCTTCCTGAGGACTAGGGGAGGGATATAGTAGGGAAGTAGGAGGAATGGTGGAGTTGAGAGGAGGCAGGGAGGAGGCTACAATGGGTAGGTAAAGTGAATAAATTATTAAAAAATAAATTTAAATAAATAATTCTTAAATGCTTTAACAATACAGAATGTCACTAACAAAGCTTGAAAGCATTGGCTTCCTTAGACTATTGTCTTTTTTTGTATGCTGTAAAGAATTGTCTTTTTTCTTTCTTTTTTAAAAAGCAGAGTGACTTTTCACATTCAATTTAAACATGAAGATTCTGAAAGACTCTGCAGCTTTCATGGGGCCTTGATTTTTGCAGCCTTTTGAACTCTGCAGTCCTAGAAACTCTCCTCCTGCCCCAGTCTGCAGCATCACAGAAGTTAAATCAAATCATTGTTCATTTCTTCTGCCCTTTTAACCAGAAGACTGTATGAATTATGAATAATAAAGTTCTCAGAAGATGTTAGTGTGATCTCCATAGATTTTTAGAATAATTTAGACCTCAGTAGATTTAGATAGAAGTGACACCCAGATGTAAGCTTAGGCAGAATAGTAAATCTGATTTCTAATGACATAGAGGAAATGGCAGGAGATGAAGGGATAGATATTCTGTTTCAAGATGTCAGCAAAAGGTTTATTGGTAGACTTTTCCTTGCTTTGCTCCCAGAGGGACTTTTCTGTTTTTTTCTTTTTCATGAAATGAAGATCTTGGAATATTCAGCCTTATTTATGAGTAGTTCAATCCAAATCATCTGCTAAACATTGCACATAAATATGTTAATTGACACAAACATTTCCCAAGAGCAGGCCAACCGTTTCAGCTGTGACAACTAAGAGATCGCTTTGCTTTAGCATTTCTTTATGTGTAAATGTAGTTTAGGCGGTTGAGGAGGCATGTAAGCAGCTCTTAAATATGGGTGCTTGTGACATAGATTATTCTGCAATGTGGGTGTGAGTGTGTGTGCTTGTGTATCCTGTTGTAATAAATATTTTTCAAGCCATTGCATGGTTTTGTGTTTTATTTCCTTTATACCATTCCAAAACAAAGACTTTGCAGAGTGGAGCTCTGTAGACTAGGGCCCAAGAGAACTTCAGGGTAGAGGAGCTACCTGAAGTAATTTGTCATGATCACTCATTTGGCAGCCTCCTCCTCTTTTGCGTTCACACCTCTCTGGGCACAGGCACCACATAAGCGGTTGGTGCCCTCCTCTCAGACCCACAGCCTTCTTGGAAGCAGCACAGACAGGAAACTTGTCCTGACCACAGACTCTGCTGGAGGAAAAGCCACAGACAGACTTGACCACACATTTGATCTGCAGCAGACAAGTGACATGAGACCCCTTTGATGGTCTAGGAAGAGAAAGCCCAGATGCTTCTGTTTTCATGCTCATTGTGGCCATGATGTTGTCCACTTCCTCTAGATCAGAGTGTGTGACCACTCTGTTCTTCCACCAAGCTTTGCCATGCCAGAGAGAAAACTAGGCAGGGCAGGGATTGTTACTTTTTAAATTTTAGCTGTCCTCTCCCCACCCCTCGATTCATAACCCCAAAGAATGAGGGAAAATTGCTGCCTCAAATAAAGACTTGGCTCAACAGGGGCGATGGGGATTGACTTCTGCTCTTCAATATCTTGGATAGCCTGGTTCTGCTCTAGTGTGACGACGAAAATGTTGGACGGTCAGTGTCCTCAGTTCTTCCAGCAGTAGACTCCTGTGAATTTGAGGGATTGATTTTGGACCTTAATAGCCTTAGATTTCATTGGGTTCCACCTACTGGCCTGACCTCACATTGCGGCTCTAAATCCTACACGATTTTCTTAGACTTTCAGAGAAGTGTCGAGGATGCTTTTGTTGTCAATAAGACCGAGAAAAACGAAAGAAATAAAAAGGAAGAAGGACAAATACCTATTTTGAGACCAATGTTATTAAAAGTCTCTAATTTTGAATATTATCGCTAATTGAGGGAATATGCACAGCTATGGAAACTGTGGCTGAATTTTAAGCAGTAACGAGTTAAATGTAAACATTAAAAATAAACATATGAGAATTTATTCATTTAGAAAAATTAGGGTTGTACGCTTTACTTATGAAATTGGTTAAAGCCTCTTTTTCTTCTGAGAAATTCCATATTTAGAGAAATAACAGTGTTTCCATCCAAGAAAGTGCTGGGTGCAAAATTGCATTCCCTAAGAGAAAATTTCTTATAGTAGAAAAATCATTGAATAACAACAAAAACACCTACAGCAATGATCACATTTTCAGTGGTGTCTTCTCCAATTTTCTCAGGTAAGCACTTGGGATAGAGAGATGTAGGAGGCTGCTTCCTATTATGCCAAAGAGACTGATTACACAGTACAGAGGCAGATGCTTATAAGCACAGTTAGACCACTGTATGAAAATATGTGAGCTATAATCGAGATCTTACAAATGTGATTGCATTGCTAATACAGCAGAGAGGTATGTTTATTGGGGCAGGTAAGCAGTTTTTCGTAGAGCAGAAATCCAAGAAGAATAAAATAGAAGAAAAACATTGGCAGAATAGGAGCTTTAAGAATTACTCAGTCCTCTAATAGCAGGTGGGTGAGCATTGAACAGAAATTCAAAAGCATAAAATGGCACATGTCAAGTAGAAAATGATCCAAACAGTCCTGGTGTCAAAAGCTAAGTTCTGAGAAACAGGGAAAGAACATTTACCTTCTTCATATTCTAGTTTTTATTTTCCTTGAACAAAGCTGTTATTGTATGCATTTCTTTCTGAAGGGGCTAAAATTGGCCCTGTCACAATTACAAGGTATGTCTGAAGCCAGGACTGAAAGGGTACAGGCATTTCCAGCCTCCTATCTGACTTCCAGCCCTGGCTCTCAGTTACTAGGCAGTAGCCATAGGCAGCTTCTTAGTTCCTTCAGATGTATTTCCTTCTTTATTAGGTTGGGGAAATTACGATAATATCTATTACCTAATTTTGTTTTAAGACTACAGGTTAGCTCAAATAATATCAGAATTAAAAGTGATGATGTTATTTTTTAGATTTTAGAGAAATTAAAGTGAATGGTAAAAGTAAAATTACAATGATTTTACTAGATTATAAAAATCTGACAAAATGGGCATTTCATATTAATTGTGATTTATTAAAACATGCACAAAAATAATCATGTAAGTTTAATAGTGTCATATCCAGTAAAGAATTATGTCAGGAAATAATATCCTTCCAGTAAAGGAAACTCCAAGCACCGGGGAGTGTAGTATGAAAATATTAAAGGAAAAAAATCACACCATACTTGACTATATCCTTTGAAAGAACATAAAAATGCTATATACTCATATGATATATGTAATATAATATATTATGAGTAAATAGAGTATATATACTTAATTCTTATTATAATAAACTATATTATAATATACTATACTAGTATATATCCTACATATAATATATATCATCCATGAGTTTTATTTTCAGTACCACAAATTAATAATAATAAATTGATAGTTATAGAGCAAAAACATATGATAATGCTCATTTTTTATTTATAGTATAAATCTTCATAAAAATTAACAGAAACAAACTTCTTTACTCTTTTAAATAGTTATCTGCAAGTTCCTTATTGTATAGTTGATATTTTGTGGTAAATTCTTTGGCACTTATAACACAAAGTTAGATGCAAGAGAGAATGTCCAATATTTCCTCTTCTATTTAACAATTAACATTTTACCAGAAATATCATTAATTAAGAATAGCTTCAGCATTGGAAATGAAGATATAACTCATAATTTGTCACAAATAACATAGATGATGAGTAGAAGAACTAAATGGATCTAAAACAAAAATGTTGCAAACAAATTTAGTTGATTCAGCATAAAATTAATTTTATTTTATCTGCAAGCAAAAAGTAATTAGAAAATGTTTGTGTAATTTTATACATAATGAATAATGGCCAAGGTATCCCCTTCATTAACTACATGATATTGCAAGACTGAGCTAATTCTAGGACAGCCTGGGATAAAACAGAGAAACTATGTCTCAAACAACAAAGAAGGCTCAGCTAATGCCCAGATCAAAGGCAAAACTTTTCAGAGTTACTCACAAAACGTTAGCTCTGATAGTTTACCAATTCCAGAATGAATGAGAGAACTTACTGATTGTTCTTCATAGAACAGAGGTCAGGGAACATTCTTATGAAAACTTCCATTGACTTCGAAGCTTTGATCATGTCTAGGAAGAAAAGTGGTGGGATGTCTCGTGAATGACTGGAGCCTGAGAGCAACTAAGCTGACACCAGTCTTGAAGCTGCAGATGTGGGAGTCTGGGAAACCGAGGCAGGTTAACGGGATATAAAACATTTGAATGTGTGCATTTCTCACACGATTCTAAAAACAAATTGGTCATATGACCCGATTTTCACCTATTACCAACTCAATATTTTAATAATATTTTTTATGTTTTGATTTTATCCTAATACGTACTTATAACTTTTTGAATATTAAAAAAGTCATTACAGTTAGTACTTTGCCTTAATTTAATATGCAACTCAGCTGATCTAGTAAGAAACATCGGGGCAATGTTATTAAAAGCATAGAGGAACTTTCCATGACTATTGTTAGGTTTGAAAATTTATTTGGCAACTATATGCCATATTCTGTGGAAGAATATGTTAGATTACATTTTCCTGTCTTAAAGAGAATAGGATTAAAATACCCTATGAATGGTTAAGAATTAAGAATCAATAACCAAGTTTTGAGCACAAACTCACACGACTATTAGGATACTGTCACAGTACTTAAACTTGACATATGTGACACACAGCTCAATCTTTGACACACCAGTACTATTTAATGAATTTCCTTGCAGTTATTGTGATTACATGAACATAACTGAGTCTCAGAAAGCCTCTTTTATCCCTCCCTCTCTCCCCGCCTGACTTGCACTAGATTCTTACTCCCAGTTTTAATAAGGATTGATTTTTCTTGCCAGCACACAGAGATGGTTCTAGCTAAACTGAGTGACATACAAAGCAAAAGAGAAAGGCTTTTTTTTTTCAAACAGGTCTTTCATTCCCTTGGTTAGAGTCACACCAAGGTACTTTATGTTATTAGTGGCAATTGTGAAGAATATAGTTTTCCTAATTTCTTTCTCAGCCCTTTTGTCTTTCATATATAGGAGGGCTATTTTTTTTTGAGTTAATTTTGTATTCAGCCACTTTGCTGTAGGTGTTTATCAAATGAAGGAATTATCTGGTTGAATTTTTGGGGTCACTCAGGTATACTATCATATCATCTGCAAATAGTGATACTTTGACTTCTTCCTTTCCAATTTGTATCCCCTTGATCTCCTTTAGTTGTCTTATTGCTCTAGCTAGGATTTCAAGTACTATGTTGAAGAGAAACAGAGAGGGTGGGCATCCTTGCTTTGTCCCTGGTTTCAGTGGGACTGATTTAAGTTTCTCTCCATTTAGTTTGATGTTGGCTATAGCCTTGCTGTAGATTATTTTTCCTATGTTTAGGTATGTGCCTTGTATCTCTGATCTCTCCAAGACTTTAAACATGAATGGTTGTTGGATTTTGTCAAACTTGTACAACCAGTTAGGAAATCAATCTGGCACTTTCTCAGATAATTAGGAAGAGTGTTACTTCAAGATCCAGCTATACCACTCAGAGGCATATATCCAAAATATGCACAAGTACACAACAAGGACATGTCCTCAACCATGTTTGTAGCCACTTTATTCATAATAGGCAGTATCTGGAAACATCCCAGATGACTCTCATCTGAAGAATGGATACAGAAATTGTGGTACATTTACACAATGGAATACTACTTAGCAATTAAAAACAAGGAAATCATGAAATTTGTAGACAAATGGTGGGAACTAGAAAAGATCATCCTGAGTGAGGTGTCCTGGAAGCAGAAAGACTCACATGGTATATACTCACTTATAAGTGGATATTAGACATATAATATAGGATAATCATACTAAAATCTGTACACCTAAAGAAGCTAAGCAAGAAGGAGGACCCTGGGTAAGATGATCAATCCTCACTCAGAAGGGCAAATAGGACAGACACTGGAAGAGGGAGAAAACAGGCAACAGGACAGGAACCTACCACAGAGGGCTTCTGAAAGACTCCATCCAGCAAGGTATCATAAACAGATGCCGAAACTCATAGCCAAACTTTGGGCAGAGTGCAGGGGATCTTATGAAAGAAGGGGGAGATAGAAAGACCTAGAGGGGACACAAGTTTTCCACAAGGAGAGCAACAGAACCAAAAAATCTGGGCTCAGGGGTCTTTTCTGCGACTGATACTTCAACCAAGGACCATGCATGGAGATAAGCTAGAACCCCTGCTCAGATGTAGCACATGGCATCTCAATCACCAAATGGGTTCCTTAGTAATGGGAAGAGGGACTGTCTCTGACATGAACTCAGTGGCTGGCTCTTTGATCCCCTTCCCGTGAGGGGGAGCAGCCTTACCAGGCCACAGAAGAAGACAGTGCAAACAGTCCTGATGAGACCTGATAGGCTAGGGTCAGATGAAAGGGGAGGAGGTCCTCACCTCTCTGTGGACTTGGAGAGGGGCATGGGAGGAGATGGGGAGGAAGCATGGGATTGAGAAAGGACAAGGGAGGTATCTACAGCTGGGATACAAAGTGGACAAACTGTAATTAATAAAAATAATAAATAAATTAAAAAAAGAAAAAGACATGCACATGGAAAAAGGCCTGTAGGGTGAGATAAAGGGGTAACTTAAGCGGAAAAGGAATAAAAGAGGATGGTGGGGGAGTACTCAATTCATAGTATATATGTCTATGATTGTCAAATTATATGTGTGTGTGTGTGTGTGTGTGTGTGTGTGTGTGTGTGTGTGTGAAACATTGTAAAAATAACATAACACACAATAGAGATTTTGCTGGTCCATCCTTTCAAAGGTGTTACACAGCAAGCTGATGCTCCACAGAGAAAGCTCTGGCTACAAATTTGCAGATTCTGTAGAGTAGGCCACTTTAAATCTGCCTATTTCCTTCACAATAAACTCTAAAAAAAAAATGGTGACTCTGACTCTTAGAATGTGGCTAGAAAACTCTGAAACTGGCTTCTCTTTGTATTGTGTCAGTGCTCAGATAAAGCCTTAATTCAACACCAAAGTCTTTAATGTGAAAGGTCCAGAAAGAAGAATAAATTAACTGATAGTAATTCAACTAGTTCTTTCCTCTTGTTACATTAGATTTGGATAGTTAAGGGATCTGAATTAAAGGTGTTTTTTGTTTGCTTCTTTTTATTTGTTTTTTTTTTTGGGGGGGGATTGTTTGTTTGTTTTCTGGTAACTATTTAAGGTGATTAGAGATAATTACTTCCTCTTACATGTATGAACTTTAGAGTTATTCTTGCATAGATGAAAAAGGCAATAAAATAGAAAATAAACATCTTCTTATTGAATAAGTATTAATTTTTCTGTTTCTCATTCTGTAGATGACAGAAAAACAGAAATAAAAAGACATTTGATATTTATACATGATAATAGGAGTGGAAAGTGATGTTTCTCATTTACCCATTATTTTCAAGGAAAGAAGACACATTTTTTACTTAATACTATTATCCTAAATGCCAGTCTGTTGTAGAATTATTAATATTTATCTAACTTTTCCCAGGCTTATAATTTATTCCTGGGGAGCATAGATATGACTTGTTTTACTATACTTGAAAATAAAAATTCTTTGTTTCACTGTTGTTGCTGTTACTGTTATTATTATTTTTAAATGGCCTTGTTATACAGCCTGTAAACTCAGTACTCTCATGCCTTTTCACCAGAAAGGCTGCAATCATAGGGCCAGATGTTGTATTGCTATTTTAAAAGAATTAACATAAATAAAACATAAATAAAAATTAACATAAACAATTGTTTTCATCATAACTTTTCATATATATATATGTATATATACATTGTTCAAAAAACTATCTGTATTAAACCATCTTCCTTCTGATTATGAAGCTGTCATCCATTTATAATAAAGAGGCAGAGGGACAATATTAGAAATAATGACTTCCCTTTAAACTAATAGGCATTTTAAAGATAATTTCTTTTTGTTTGTTTTTATTATTTTTATTTTTTAAATATTAGTTACAGTTTATTAACTTTGTATCCAAGCTGTAGCCTGCTCCCTCATTCCCTCCCAATTCCATCCTCCATCCCTCATCTCCTCCTTGCCCCTTTCCAAGTCCACAGTTAGGGGAGATAATTTCAAGAGAGAAAAACAGTTATTTTGTTGAGTAATTACTTTTATTTAATTATATTCCCATGGATTATCTAATTGATTCTTTACAAATAATTTCAAAGACATTCTCTCCTCCACTGTAGAAATCAGGTGATTGAAAAGTAGGAAACAAAGGGACTGGTAATGGGGTTTCAGTTAATCCAGATGTTAAGTAGCATCTTTTGAGCACAAATGTCCAAAGACAGTCTGTATAGCAAGTCCTAGTCTCTTAAGAACTATACAAGGGGCTTGAGACTACACAGGTTTTGCAATATGACAAACATACTCAGAGAAGATTGAGGAAAAAGCCTCAGAGACAGATGGAGAAATCGGTCTTTGCAAAAGCCAATTTTCAGAAGATGTAGTGACTGCTTAGAGTGTTACAAAATGGGAGGACTTTGTGGTCAGACAGGACCTGAATCCTTGAAGGCATAGTAAGAAGGTTCTAAATGTTGAAGCCCACAATGGAAGAGCAGAGGCCTTGAAAACTGGGACCACATTAAACTCATTAAAGGATACATACCTCTGAGTGTCAAGAGTTCAGGGGTCTAGAGCTTCTGCAGGTGACTGTGATAAGCAGGTGTCCAGGCACAATTTCATTAGTTCTGAAATGCGTCAAGACAAAGGATGCTAATAGAGCTGTAAATGTTGGGCGAAAGAAAGACAGGATACCAGGTAAGAACTTGAAATAAATAGAACCAGAGTCGGTCTCTGAGTCGACATATTCTGTAGCACTGTGAACAAACACCTGAAATAACAGGATATTTTGACCTATAGTTGCAGAGCTCTCTATTCATGGTTTTAGTTCCATTGATTCCTGGCCTGTAGTGAGGCAAAGAGCTGTGGTGGGAGCATATACAGAGGCTCACTCCTTGGTGAACAGGAAGGATCAGAAGGAACTCGGAGAGCCTGTAACACCAGCAGAGAGGCAGAGAAAGGGGAATCTCTGCGAGTTTGAGGGCAGGCAGGTCTCTGGGTGTTCGAGGCCTGCCTGGCCTACAAAGCAAGTCCAGGAGAGTCAAGGCTACACTGAGAAACCCTGTCTTGAAAAACCAAAGAAGAATAAAAAGGAGAAGAGAAGGAGGGGAAGGGGAAGAGGAGTAGAAGGAGGACAAGGAAGAGGAGGAAAGGACTAGGGAAGCCAAGGTTAGTGGTGCACACCTTTTATCCTAGCCCTGGGGAGGTGGAGGCAGACAGTCCAGGGCACATAGAAAAAGCTTGTCTTGAGAAGAACAAAAAAGAAAAAAATGGGGGGGGGACCAGAGAGCAAGAAGAGCCTTAGAAAACACACCTACCAGTGACCTACTTTCTTGAGCCATTCCTGGGCTCCTTAAATCTATTATCATCCAAAACAGCACCATCAGGTTGGGACTAAGTGGTCAAAGCATGAACCTGTGGACAGCGTTTTATATACTAACACTTTCCTTTGGGGAAAGCTCTTAAGTGGGAGAGCTTGTCAGTGGGAGATTCACAGAAAGATAGTAAGGCAGGCCCAGTAAGGGACCAAGTGTCTCCTGCTGACTCAGGCTAAAGCTTGCATTAGCAAGGCCAAGTTTTTCAGCCAAGAACTCCATCACTTAATGTCCTTAAAGTGTAACAAAATGCTGCAAATTTTTCAGTGTAGTAATTTTAGGTATTAAAGTCGAAGAACTATGCCTGGCTGCTGTGTGCTTAATAAACTACAGTGCTGCCTGTGTATGCCTGTGTATTCGTTTTTAGGAAATACCTTTTTTTTTCTCTACTAGATATTTATTAAAATAAATTCATTTGATCCAGGCAGTGGTGGCACACACTTTTAATCCCATTACTTGCAAGGCAGGGGTAGGAAGATCTCTAAGCTCAAGGCCAGCATGATCTACTGAATGAGTTCCAGGACATACAAGGCTACACAGAGAAATCCAGGCAGCCAATCTAAAGCTTTTTTGAGTAATCTCAAGGGCAATAAACCAAGGACTAAATTACTGTAAAGTTAGTCTTACGTTTGGTGGTAAGTCACTGTTGAGGTGTACTTCCTGTATATTTTTATCAAAAATAAGTAAACATGTGCCAAAAAAAGAATAAGACTAAGTATGAATCCTCAAGTTCTTATAGATATACAAACAAAAGAAACATTACTTCAAAATACGTGTGTGTATATATATGAAATTATATTAAAATTAAATAGTAGTTAATGACATGTGATATGAATGCTGTCAAAGCAATGTTACGTGTAATACATTATGTTTCACCAGAAATACAAATACACGTTTCATTATCTTTATTTTTTCTAATTTTCTCTTATTGAAAATAGATTTTCTTTTTCATACATTCTATTCTGGTTGTGGGTTTTCTTCCTCCAACTCCTCTGAGCTTCTTCCTACCTCCGCTGTCATCTGAATTTACACTCATTCTGTGTAAAATAGTTATCTAAAGAATAATGATAAAATAAAATAAAACTAAACAAGTCAGAATAGGACAAAACGGATACGAGAAAGAAAAAGAGCCAAAGAAAAAGCCCAAGAAACATATAAAGACACAAAGACACACAGGTTTGTATCCTTGGTCTCAGTATCTATATGTTTACCTTTCATGTACTTTTTGTTTTAAAACTATTTCATCTGTTTTGTTCTTTTAAGCTGCCCCATCTATTGAGATATTTTTCATTATTTATTTCTTTTTGTACTTATCAAAAAATCATTTTGGTGGACCAACTGAGGTGATAGTGTAGAACAAACTCTTGAAAATATTGAAAGACCCCAGCCTCACACTAAGTTAAATTATAGCTAATGCCATTTTGTGAGACACCACTGTTTTGTAAAACTCTGAAGGCCAGATGAGAAACTGGAAAATTACTGAGAAATCCTAGCTGTGTCACCCACTTGGGATATCTGTGGTCAGGCTGCCCCAGTCATACTAAAAACAGTTTGTGTTATTCACTCTCATAGATATCTGTGAGACTGTTTCAGCTAAGATAGGGAAAAACAAAATAACAGGTGGCGGGCCACGTCAAGGGGTCATCCTACCCCCCTTGACCACCCAGCTCCTGGAATCTTGGTGCCCCTGCCAAACTTTGACGCAAATTGTGGTCTCGTGTAAACGTACCAATCAGCCCCCTGTAACCATGCCCTCTTGCTTCTGTACCAGTGCTACTGCCTCTAAAACCCTATAAAAACCCCAGCTTCCCATCTAGGGGGCGCGGAAGTCTTCCGAATGACTTTTCGCCCCGAGTACTCGTGAATCAAAATAAAAGCCTCTTGCTGTTTGCATCCGAATGGCCTCGTTGATCCTTGGGAGGGGGTCTCTCTGACGGAAGATACCCTCCGGGGATCTTTCAATATGAAGGTCTCTTAAATGTTTCTTTCTTTTATATTTACTGCTCTGTATCCTGCTGGGGATACTGTACATGTTGGTGATACCAATGAATGACCTCATTCATATATTTTCTTACCACCTGAATTGACTTTCTGGCCCTGCTCAGCTTGAGTTCAGTGTACTGTGATTAATATGATGCTATGGTAATTTCTAGTTACCACACAGCACCAAACTGAGCATATGCCCAAAAGCAAACTGTAACAGAGAAATGAGTGGTAAAAAGGGATTTTTTAATTTAGCAATTCATCAATTCCTGTGTTTAATCTTCCAGATTTAAGAGATCTTCCCTGCTTCAAAATTGAACAGGAAGTCTTCTTTGGCAGGGATGCAGCCATCAAGACAACTTGTAAATCTTAGTCATTATATAAGAACACACTGCATGATCAAGAAGTCATTTTACAGAATCAGATATGTATTATGATCACATTTTACTAAATTATTCTACTCATGATAGAGACAATGCTGGAAAGTTGGTTTAGTATAACAACTTTTCCTGTTTTGCTAAAAGTTCTAAAGACTCTTGATTTAATCTGGGAAAGTTTTATAACCTGAAATTGTTTAAGACATCTAAATAGTAATGTTATTTATTAAGGCATTTGAAATACATTGAAATATTATAAATGATTGATGACCACATTAACAATTATGTTACTGACATTACTATGTTATTTGATTATCCTCATCCCTAAGCTCTATTCTGTTCTCTTTCCCTAATAGTCTATCTGCTTGGCTACCATGACCAGAGCCTCAACAAGACTGCAAAGCCTCTCTTCAAATTACAGTACCACCATCACTTCTCTGGATGAATGCAGTCCACCTGATTGTGTGGTTTAGTAAGAAAGGCAAACACTGGTTTGGGACACATGACTGTTCACCCTTGCTTGTGTGTCCAGGCTCAAATTATAACCCACATAATTATTTATAGTGGCCTTGGCCATGATTCATTCAGACACTCTTACATGCATCAATTTATAGAAATCAAATACAAGGAGACAGATATTATCAGGGATTTTAAAAAAACAAAAGTTTCTCCTCTTCAAGCTACCAAAGGTGTACTTTCTACCACTGGACTCTAATAAGAGAACAGTCTTGGCCATAAAGCTCTAATATTAAAATTTAGACAATATTGGAACCAACTCTGGTAGAAAGCTGTATTACCTGTATTAGTAGTAATAAACAAACATGATTCAACAATAATATGAGCTTATTTATAACTCCCATAAACTCCCATATTATTTTTAATTTCATTGCTTTAAAAGACATAAGATCATTATTTTTATAATGATCACATTTGTGGAAGTATAATTGACATAGAGTATATTACACATATCTGAGGGATATAACCAGATAAGAAAGAGCATTGTATCATATGTAAATTGTCTTTCTGTGCTTGGTGACCCTCCTCCAAGACCTTTCCTTCTCCTGATGTGCTCTCACGCTGCCACTCTTCTGTTTGTTCTTGCCACTCTTCTGTTTCTCTCTTCCTGTTATGATGTGATAGTTTCCATTTTGCAGAATATTACTTGCAAAAACTTTACACAGAACAAAGTATATTGTTCTTCTTCACAGATTATTATTTTGAGACAAATACATATTATTGTGTAAGTCTGTTATTATTTTTTTATTTGTAACTTAAAACCATTATACAAATACTCCAAAATGTATTAAATGGTAAGTGAGTATATGGGGTTGTTCCAAATTTAGAAGATTAGAAATAAATTGAACATATTCATCCATATATGTTTGTATGGGCATATGCTTTCAATTCTTAAAGACAAACAGTAGGGAATAGAGTAGCCTCATTATGCACTTGGTGTCTGTTTAACATTTTAAGAAAACTACAAGATAATTTTTTAATTGTGTTATCTATTTTACATTACCATTAAATGCTTTCTCTCTATGTTTCTTTTAAGTCGGTCTCATTATCTTTATCTCACAAATTTCTTCCAGGTTGGTTGTTACTTTTACCTAGTGATCTTCCTAATTCTGATCATTATAGTTTTCACATTCTAAAGCAGCTTCTTTTCAATACATTCTAATAACTTTCTGAATATATGGAACAAAGTGTAACTACTGATTTCTTCATCTAGTATGTCTGCGATCTACGTTACTTCTGAAGGGCTTTCAGTAGAATAGTTTCCATTTTGGTTGCGGACAGTATTTTCTTGCTTCTGTGAATCTCTGGATATTTTTTATTGGATGCCAAATGCTGTAGTTAATTGAGGTTTGGTAGGTACTGGATATTGGAGTAGCCCTGCAAATTTCCTTGACATATGTCTTGTAAATAGTTAAGGCAGATAGAAACAATTTTATTCTTTTAAGACTTGTGTTTAACATTAAATATGCAGGAATAGATAAATTCTTACTCCACCACAGGGACAAGCCTCTCTGAAAACTCTATTGCAAACCACATGAACTATGACAATTACCTAGCAGCTGATAGGAAGAGACATCAATTCTAGCATTGGTGCTTCTGGTATTGTTCTTAAATTACTAATTTTCTAAGCTAACACAGTTCTCTCATGTAAGTTTGCTGGTCAGTGTTTGATTACTACTCAAGAGATATGTGTATGTACACTGTGTATAGCTTCCAAGCTCTGTCAGTGTAGCTCTGCCCTTTCTGATACTCTACACTGTGATTTCTACCTCTCTTTTTTCCTCTAATTCCCATCTCAGACTACTAAGAGAACGTTCTAATCTCTAATTTGTCTTCCTTTCAAGGAATCAGGTCTTGAAATGGGCAATAAATTGGAAAGGGAAAGGGCTATTCTTACTGTCTGTCAGATTGCTATCCTTCATTGCTTAATACCAATGCTCAGTATTTAGGCAGCTAAAGCTTTAAGTGTTTTGTTTGGTTTATTTTATTTTTATTTTAAGTAGAAGAGTAAACTTAGGTCCCGTTCTCCATTCATCTATTCCCATACCCAAGCTCCTAGAATCCTTTGGCATTGTTAATGTACAAATCTTACTTTTCTCCATCTCTCAATTTTTTTCAATTAAGCATAAAAAGAGGAAGACCATAAAAGATCATGTGTGGATCCTTTTGTGAGTGACATCTGAAAATAGTAGGCCAGTTTTGTCCCATGGCTCTTCTTGGCTAAAAGGTCAACAGAGAACAATCGCCAGTCTGTGCTCCACTCCATAGAGCACTGCACATTTATGGATGCCAAATATCTCCATTACTCCTCCTCTCCTAAAATGGAGGGTACCATTCTATGTTGAGGAACACAGCAAAAGTCCATTATTATGATCTCCAGGAACTGATCCTTCCTCTCCACTGAGCATGATTTTTTTTTTAATTCTCAGAATTTGAGACTTAACACTAAGTAAAAACCTTTCTTATGTCCACACAACAAATAACACTGGAAAGCAGAAGAAACAACTTTAATTAAAAATTTTATCTAAATGTACTCCATTCCATCACTGATTTATATTTTAGGGGTACACATAGGATGACAGGGACATAAAAATATTTCTACACTAACGGTAACTCAGAGAGAGTAGAGTGACTATACTTAAGTCAGATGAAGTAGCTCATGGGAAAATATTGTTATAAGTAAAAGACAGTCAATATAGAATAAAATGGTATATTCACCAGGAAGCCAGAACTATGTATACATACCCATGCAATAACAGAGCACCTAAATATGCAAAACTTGGCAGGGCAAAAAAGAAGACATATTGAAATATTAAGTTTCAATATTCCCATGTCAACAATAGATATGACATTAAGAATGAAAATCATTTTTTAAAAAGGAAGCTTAACTGCTTCTTTAGTTCTTTATATATACTGGATATTAGCCCTCTGTCAGATAAAGGGTTGGTGAAGATTCTTTCCCAATCTGTAGGCTGTCTATTTGTTTTGATGACAATGTCTTTTGCTTTACAGAAGCTTTTCAGTTTCATGAGGTCCCACTTATTGATTGTTGCTCTTAGAGCCTGTGCTGTTGGTGTTCTGTTCAGGAAGTTGTCTCCTGTGCCAATGAGTTCTAGGCTGTTCCCCACTTTTTTTTCCAACTGATTTAGAGTATCTGGTTTTATGTTGAGGTCCTTGATCCACTTGGACTTTAGTTTTGTGCAGGGTGAAAAGCAGAAAAGCAACAAACCAAGTAATCCAATTAAAAAATGGGAACAGAGCTAAACAGAGAATTCTCGAAAGAGGAACATCGAATGGCAGAGAAACACTTAAAGAAATGCTCAACCTCATTAGCCATTAGGGAAATGCAAATCAAAACGACCCTGAGATTTCACCTTACACCCATCAGAATGGCCAAGATGAAAAACTCAAGTGATAGCACATGCTGGAGAGGTTGTGGAGAAAAGGGAACCCTCCTCCATTGCTGGTGGGAATGTAAACTGGTTCAACCACTTTGGAAGTCAATCTGGCGCTTTCTCAGACAACTAGGAGTAGTGCTACCTCAAGACCCAGCTATACCACTGCTAGGTATATACCCAAAATTTGCTCAAGTACACAACAAGGACATTTGTTCAACCATGTTCGTAGCAGCTTTATTTGTAATAGCCAGAACTTGGAAACAACCCAGATGTCCATCAACGGAGGAATGGATACAGAAATTGTGGTATTTTTACACAATGGAATACTACTCAGCAATCAAAAAGGAGGAAATCATGAAATTTGCAGGCAAGTGGTGGGATCTAGAAAAGATCATTCTGAGTGAAGTATCCCAGAAGGAGAAAGACAAATTTAGTATATACTTGCTTATATAGACCTACAAGATATGATAAACATAATGAAATCTACACACCTAAAGAAGATAATCAAGAAAGTGGACACAGGCGAAGGTGATTAATCCTCATTTAGAAAGACAAATGGGATGTGCATTGAACGTATGACAGGAGTCTACCACAAAAGGCATCTGAAAGATTCTACCTAGCAGTGTTTCAAAGCAGACACTAAGACTCATAACCAAACCCTCAGCAGAGTGCAGGGAATCATATGAAAGAAGGGAAGTTAGTATGATATGGAAAGGATAGGAGCTCTACAAGAACCAAATATATCTGGGCACAGGGTCTTTTCTGAGATGGACACTCAACCAAGGACCATCTATGGATATAACCTAGAACTTCTGCTCGGATGTTGCCCGTGGTAGCTCAGTAACCAAGTAGTTCTCCAAAGTAAGGGGAACACGGACTATTTCTAACAGGATCTCAAGGGCAGGCTGTTTGACCCCCCCCCAGGGGAGGAGCAGTCTGTTAGGCCACAGAGGAGGACTTTGCAGCCAGCCTTGAAGATACCTGATAAAACAGGGTCAAATGAAAGGGGAGGAGGTCCTCCCCTATCAGTGGACTTGGAAAGGGGCAGGGAGGAGACCAGGGAGGGAGTGTGGGGTTGGGGAGGGAATGAGGGAGCGGGATACAGCTGGGACACAGAGTTAACAAAATGTAACTAAAAAGAAAAATAAAATTAAAAAAAATAAAAAAATAAAAAGGAAGCTTAAATCTTGATCATTTGTCTCTGACAAACATTTACAGTTTGTTCTACCAGACAGCGGAGTATGTATACTTCTAAAAGGGGCCTGGGGTACTCTTCAGAATCTCTATAGACATCATTCTGAAACTTGTTTTATTTTTAACTTTTGCTTTATTTTCAACATATCTGTCATACTTAATGCTAGAAGATAGCTTTCTGAACCATTGGGAACAATGTGTGGGAAAGTTATTGCTTATTAAGCTATCATTACCAAAGCCTTTATAAAATCTTTATTTTTGAGTTCTGGAATTGGGCATTGTTTCCATTCCCTTGGGTCCTCAAATTCTGAAATCTATCCTTTTTAAATCTATATTTAAAAATTATTCCCTGAGCTGAACTTTCCTTGCAATGAAGTATTTAATAATAGTAGCAATAAATTCTTACATTTCAACATGTTTTGTAATGTTACAAATTCATGCTTTCCTTTTTTAATTACAAAAACATAAATTTCATTATTTTTCATTCCATGCTATACATCCTTAATGTATTTCTTCTATAACTAAACCAACTACAAATGAGAAAAGTAAATGATGTTCAAAATTTTAGGATGTGAGGATAACCATCTTTACACTTCTGGAGTCAGCATTGACTGCTGTTGTTAATGTAGGAATACATTATGTACAAAACAATTAGAAGTATTATTTGCTTTGGTAGAAAACCTAATTGAGGATTAAATTTAGGGTCTCTTACCCCAAGGAAGCCTGTGGAGCACTGGAGGAACTCTCAGCTCAGAGATCTTTCTGCCTACTCCACATCTGCCTGGCCCACCTAGGTAAGAAACAGTACTCTCTGCTTGTAGGACTTTCTTCCTGCTCCCCATCTGCCTGGTGATAGTTCACTGGACATAGCCAGTGAACCCAGTGGAGGAACCATAAGGCCAGTGAATACCAGAGTCAATGAGATGGCTAGAGGCCAGCAAAAGAACACAAGCAATAAAACTCAGGGCCATACAGCACCACTGGTAAACAGAGGTCATACCACAGCAAACCCTGGTGATACTGTCACCCCGAAGCATGTGTGTGTGTATGTGTGCGCGCACACATACACACACACACACATGCAGAAATATTTAAAATCTGGTGTTATGAAAATGATAGAGGCATTAAAGGAAGAAAACAAAGTTCTCAAAGTAGGACAGGAAAAACAATCAAACAGATGAAAGAATTGAACAAATCCCTTAAAGAAATTAAAGAAATACAGGAAACTACAGTCAAACAGGAGAAGGAAATGGATACAACAGTTTAAGACGTAAATAATGGAGCTAGAAGCAATAAAAAAAACACAATCTGAGACAATTCGGAAATGGAAAACCGAGGGAAGAGGACAAAAACTACATACACAAGCATCATTAATAGAATACAAGAGATGAAAGAAAGAATCTCATGATAAAAGATACAATTGAAGAAATCAATACAATAGTCAAAGAAAATGTTAAATCTAAAAAGCTCCTGACACACAACAACTTAGAAATCTGGGACACTATGAAAAAAACCAAACCTAAGAATAATAGGAATAGAAGAAGGAGAAGACTCCCTGCTCCAAGGCCCAGGAAATATTTTTAACAAAATCATAGAAGAAAATCTCCACAACCTAAAGAAAGACAGGCCTATAAACATACAAAAGCTTATAGAACTTCAAATAGATTGGACCAGAAAAGAAAATTACCCTACCACATAATAATCAAAACATTAAATGTATAAAACAAAAAGAGAATATTAAAAGTTACACTGGAAAAAGGCCAAGTCACATATAAAGTCAAACCTATCAGAATTACACTTGGCTTCTTATCAGAAACTCTATAAGCCACAAGAGCCTGCACAGTCACTAAGAGACCACGGATGTCAGCCCCGACTACTATACCCAGCAGAGCTTTTAAACACCATAGTGGGAGAAAACAGTATATTCCATGACAAAAACAAATTTAAACAGCACCTATCAACAAATCCAGCCCTACAGAAGATACTAGAAGTAAAACTCCAACCCAAGGAGGACAACTAGACCCAGGAAAATAAAGAAAATAAATAACCCCACATCAGCAAAACCAAAAGAAGGGAACCACACATACTCTACCACCAACAACATCAAAATAACAGGAAGTAACAACAGCTGGTCATTAATATCTCTCAATATCAATGGCATAAACTCTCCATTAAAAATACACAAGTTAACAGAATGGATATGAAAGCAGGACCCATCTTTCTGCTGCATACAAGAAACACACCTCAGCAATAAAGATAGACATTATTTCAGAGTAAAGGGATGGAAGAAGGTTTTCCAAGCAAATGGTCCCAAGAAGCAAGCTGGCATAGCCATTCCAGAGCTAATAAAATAGCCTTTCAACCAAAATTAATCAAAAGAGATGGCGGACAGTTCATACTCATCAAAGGGAAAGTCTACCAAGATGACAGCTCAATTCTGAACATCTATGCCCAAATGCAAGGGCACCCACATTCGTACAAGAAATATAACTGAAGCTTAAATCACACATTGAACCACAAACATTAATAGTAGGAGACTTCAACACTCATACTTTGTCCAATGGACAAATTATCAAGATAGAAACTAAATGATGAAATAAAGAAGCTAACAGACATCATGAATCAAATGGACCTAACAGATATTTACAAAACATTTCAAACACAAGAGAATATACCTTCTTCTCAGCATGTCACAGAACATTCTCAAAATCTGACCATATACTCAGTCACAAAGCAAGCCTCAGCAGATATAAGAAGATTGAAATAAACCCCTTCATCTTATCAGACTACCTTGGATTAAAGCTGGAACTCAACAACAACAGAAATAAAAGAAAGTCTACAAACTCATGGAAACTGAACAACTTCCTACTCAAAGACCACTGGGTCAGGAAAGAACTAAAGAAAGAAATTAAAGACTTTCTAATATTCAATGAAAATGAAGGCACAGCATACCCAAATTTATGAGACACAATGAAAGCAGTGCTAAAAGGAAAGATCATAGCACTTCATAAAGAAGTTTGAGAGATCCCATAAAGTTCATAACTTTCATAAAGAATTTTAAGAGATCACATACTAGTAATTTAGCAACACATGTGAAAGCTCTGGAACAGAAGGAAGCAGACACAACAAGGAGGATTAGAAGACAGGAAATAGAGACAGTCCCTGTTTCTATTACAATGGAACCCACTTGGATACTGAACTGCCATGGGCTACATCTGTGCAGGGGTCTTAGGTTATCTCCATGCATAGTCCTTGGTTGGAATAGCAGTCTCAGGAAAGACCCCTGTGCTCAGAATTTGGTTCTGTTGCTCTCCTTGTGGCGTTCCTGTCCTCTCCAGATCTTACTGTTTCCCACTTCTTTCCTAAGATTCCCTGCACTCTGCCCAAAGGTTGCCCAAAAGTCTCAGCATCTACATTGATAGAGACTGTCTCTGACATGAACTGATTGGCCTGCTCTTTAATTACCTCCCCCTGAGGGGGAAGCAGCATTACCAGGCCACAGAAGAAGACAATGCAGCCACTCCTGATGAGACCTAATTGACTAGGATCAGAGAGAAGGAAAAGAAGTCCTCCCCTATCAGTGGACTTGGGGAGGGGCATGCATGCAGGGGGTGGAGGAAGGGAGGGATTGGGACAGGAGGAGGGAGAGAACCACAGGGGGGATACAAAGTTAATAAAGTGTAATTAATAAAGAAAAAAAAAAGAAGACAGGAAGTAATCAAATTCGGGGAAGAAATCAATAAATTGGAAACAAAGAGAAAGATACAAAGAATCAATGAAACCAAGAGTTGGTTCTTTGAGAAAATCAACAACATAGACAAACCCTTAGCCAAACTAACTAAAAGGCAAAGTGAGAGTACCCAAATTAACACAATCAGGGGGGAAAGGCAGATGTAACAACAGACACTGAGGACATTAAAAAAATTATTAGGTCTTACTTCAAAAGTCTATATTCCACAAAACTGGAAAATCTAAAGTAAATGGATGATTTTCTGGATATATTTCACCTACCAAAGATAGATCAAGATTAGATAAACAGTTTAAACAATCATATAACCCCAAAGGAAATAGAAACAGTCATCAAAAGTCTCCTCCACCCCCCCCCCCCAAAAAAAAAAGCAGCCCAAATTCAGATGGTTTTAGCACAGAATTCTTTCAGGCATTCAAGGAAGAGCTAATACAAATACTTCTCGAACTATTCCACAAAATAGAAACAGAAGGAATGTTGCCAAATTTCATTCTATGAAGCCACAGTCATTCTGATACCTAAACCTCACAAAGACTTAACAAAGAGAGAGAATTTCAGACCAGTTTCACTCATAAACATCAATGCAAACAATATTCAATAAAATACTCACAAACTGAATTCAAGAACACATAAAATACATCATCCTTTGTGGTTAATTTGGCTTCATTCCAAGGTTGAAGGGATGATTCAACATATAGAAATTCATCAACGTAACCCACCATATAAACAAACTCAAAGTAAAAAAAAAAACACATGATAATCTCCTTAGATGCTGAAAAAGCATTTGATTAAATCCGACATTCATTCATGTTTAAAGTCCTGGAGAGATCAGTTATACAAGGCACTTACCTAAACATAGTAAAGGCAATATACAGCAAACCTAGAGCCAACATCAAACTAAATGGAGAGAAACTTAAATCAATCTCACTAGAATCAGGGACAAGGCTGCTGACTCTGTCCTTATCTCTTCAACATAGTACTTGAAGTCCTCGCTAAAGCAATAAGACAACTAAAGGAGATCAAGTGCATAGAAATTGGGAAGAAAGAAGTCAAAGTTCCCCTATTTGAAGATGATATGATAGTGTATGTAAGCAACTCCAAAAATTTCAGCAGAGAACACCTACAGCTGATAAACAGCTTCAGCAATATGACTGGATATAAGCTTTATTAAAAAAAATTAGTAGCACTCCTGTACAAAAAAAGCAAACAGGCTGAAATAGAAATTAGGAAATTACACCCTTCACAATTGCCACAAATTATATAGAGTTTCTTGGTGTAACTCTAACCAAGGAAGTGAAAGACCTTTATGACAAGAACTTCAAGTATCTGATGAAAGAAACTGAAGAAGATACCAGAAGATGGAAAAATATCCCATGCTCATGGGTTGGTAGGATTGACATAGTAAAAATGGCCATCCTACCAAAGGCAAGATACAGATTCAATCCAAACCCTGTCAAAATACCAACACAGTTCTTTACAGACCTTGAGAGAATAATTCTAAACTTCATATGAAAAAGCAAAAAATCCAGAATAGCTAAAACAATGCCATACAATAAAAGAACTTCTGGAAGTATCTCCATCCATGACTTCAAGCTATACTACAGAGAAATAGTAATAAGCATTTCATGGTACTGGCATAGAAATAGACTGGTTCATCAATGGAATCATATTGAAGATCCAGAAATAAAACCACACACCTATGGTCATTTGATTTTTGACAAAGGAGCCAAAACCATACAATGGAAAAAAGACAGCATCTTCAATAAATGGTTATGTTCTAATTGGGTATCTCCATGGAGAAAATGAAAATATATTCATATTAACCTCCCTGCACAAAACTCAAATCCAAGTGAATCAAAGACCTTAATATAACACCAGAAAAGATAAATCTATTAGAAGAGAAAGTAGGGAAGACCTTTGAACTCATTGGCACAGGAGAGAACTTTCTGAACACAACAACAAGAGCTCAGGCTCTAAGATCAACAATCAATAAATGGGACCTCTTAAAACTGAGACACTTCGGTAAGGTAAAGGACATTGTCAATAGAAGGAAAAGACAATCTACAGATTGGGAAAAGATCTTCACCAATGCAACATCTGACAAAGGGACAATATCCAAAATATATAATGAATTCAAGAAATCAAACACCAATAAACAAAATAGCCCAATTTTAAAAAATGGGGCACAGAACTAGAGAATCCTCAACAGAGGACTCTTGAATAGCTGAGAAGCACTTGAAGAAATGCTTAACTTCCTTAGTCTTCAGAGAAATGCAAATCAAAATGACTCTGAGATTCCATCTCACACCATTCAGAATGGCTAAGATTAAATCCTCAAGCAAACAGGGTGTGGAGATAGGGGAACACTCCTCCATTGCTGTCGGGAGTGTAAATTTGTATAACCACGTTGGAAATCAATCTAGTACTTTCTTAGAAAATTGGGAATAACTTTGCCTTAATACCCACCTATACCTCTCCTGGGTATATACCCAAAGTTCCTCTACCATACAACAAGGGCCATTTGCTCAACTATGTTCATAGCAGCTTTATTCACAATGCTGAGAATCTGGTAACAACCTAGATATCCCTCAACTGAAGAATGGATAAAGAAACTATGACACATTTACACAATGGGAAACTATTCAGTTATTAAAAACAAAGGAATAATAACATTTATAGGCAAATGGATGGAACTAGAAAAGATCATCCTGAGTGAGGTAACCCTGACCCAGAAAGACACACATGGTATGTACTCAGTTATAAGTGAAATTTAGCCATATAATAGAAGATAAGCATACTATGAGTCACAGAGTTAAAGAAGATAAGTAATCAGGAGGATCCAAATAAGGATTCATAAATCTACTTAGAAGGCAAGATAAAACAGAGAAAGATAATGGCTGAAGAGAAGGAACAAGGTAGGAGAAGGGCACAAAGAGTTAAGAAGGTGGAGATCTGACCTGAGGAGAGCAAGGGCAAGGGGACAGAAGGCCTGTAGAGAAAAGAGAAACTGAGGGGAGAACTTCTGCGACAACCTGGAGACTTAAGTCAAGGTAGGCCCCTGGGAGGATATGAGGGGAATTCAAGCAGAGATTCCTAGTAGCAGAGGCCATAGAGACTGAAGAAAGCATCCTCTAACTAGACTGGTCTTCTAATAAAGGGCGGAGAACACCAACCCACACACAAAAACTTCAACCCCAAATTTCCCCTGCCTACAAGAGATACAGGGATAAAGATAGAGCAGAGATTGAGGGAATGCCTGACCAATGCCTAGCCCAACCAAAGACCCACCTTATCAGAGAGTGCCAACCCATGCCACTATGAAAGGTACTCTGCTAAGCTTGCAGACAGGAGTTTGTCAGAGTTGTCCTCTGAGAGGCTCTATCCAGCAGTGCTTCAAAACAGATGCTGAGACTCACAGGGAAGAGTGGGAGGTAAGAGAAAAGGACCTGGAGGTGACAGGAGCTCCACAAGAAAAACAACAGAGCCAACCTACCAGGGTCCAGAAGGGTTTGTTGAGACTGAAGCATCAACCAAGGGCAATACATGAACTGGGTTTTGGCCCCCTACAAAGATGTAGCAATGGGTAGCTTAGGTTTCAAGTGGCTATTCTAGTAATGAAAGTGAGTACTGCTTCAGACATGGACTCATTTGCTAGCTTTTTGATCACTTTCCCCTGGAGGTACTATCTTAAGAGAAGAGGACAGATTCAGTCCTGATGCAACTTGATGAGATGGAGTGGAAGGGAAATGTAGCTCTTCTTTTTAGAGGAAAAGGAAAGGGGGACAGGGAGAGAGGATCGAGTTGGAAGGAAAGAAGGAAGGGGCTACATGGATGTAAAGTGAATAAAATAAATAAACGAGAAAAATACAAAACCAAACCAAAACAAAGAATTACATTTACAGAGTCCGAGATAGCATCTGTTCCTGTTGCTACCTGGTGATCGTGCTGTTCATCTGCTGTACATGTATACGGGGTCTAGGACTGGCTCTTGCTAGTTCTTTGGTTGGATGTTCTGTCTCTGTGAGGCCCCCATTGGCCCAGGTTAGTGCTCTGCAGGTCTTCTTGTGGTGTCCTTGACTCCTCTGACTCCCTTAATCTTGCCTCTAAATCTTCTACAAAACTCCCCTAGCTTGTCCTATTGTTTGACTATGGTAGCTGGATTGCCTTGTCTATCCTGAGTGTGAGAAGATGCACTCAGTCCTGCTGTGACTTGAGCTGCCAGGGTGGGTTGGTACCCTTTAGGAGCCTCCCCTTCTCTGAGAAGAAAGAGGTGGGGAATGGAGGGGGAGAGAAGTGTGATAATTCGACTTGGAAGAGAGGCTGAGATCAGTCTGTAAAGTGATTAAGTAAATAAAAAAGATGAATATTACAAAAAGAAGAGAGAAAAGAAAAGAAAGAGAGAGAAGCTTGGACACTAACCCAATCACAAAAGCTTTGACCTACAATTTAAAAAAAAATTATATTTATTGTCTCTCACCTGCATTTTTAAAATGTTTCTATGTCATCAAAGATAAATATTCATAAATTACATATAGATAACAAATATCTCCAGATAGTCACAAGTATGCATATTAGCATACCTACATGTCTTTGTTGGCAAGGGAATTTTAGAACGGAATCTACCTCATATCCTCTGATCAACACAATTAAATGATTTATACCAAATCATTGAGAAGGGAAATTCAGCTCCTTTTAAGGTATACCCACTGATCAAATAATTGAACAGTCAGAATAAGACCTTGATTTAAAAAATATTCACCAGACAAGACTTTCTGACGCCTCTATTTTTTTTCCCCATGATCTGTAATACTACTGTAATACTTTTGTTTGGAGGCATGAAAAATCAGGTTTTCAAGACTTCCATTGTCTAGTAATTAATAGAAACAGGAAAATAACTCCGTAAACTTTCATATGACTTCCTTTCGGTCATTGACATACAAATGACAGTGTTTGGAACAGTTCATGCATCTTCTTTCTGTTTTACTCACTCACATCGTGATTGGGCTACATCTTCAGTCATTCTCTACCATTAGATCAAACGCTCTTGACTGGAGAGTTTTTGTTTTTTGAAAACCAAGCCTCCCATTACTGATCAATGCACACCCCTCTCTCACTGTCTTTAGACACCCAGTGAAGAACTTTCTTGTAAATAATTGACACATTTCTTGTATTTATTTCTTATGCTCATATACAGGGAAGAAAATATAAACCTGACAGTTTATTCACCATAGTGCAATTATTCTAGGCATGTCTCCGTGATTCTCTCTAGTGTTCACACTGAGATTCAAACTTACTGCAGCCTGTAATTTTCACATGTTTCTACAACAGAAATGTTTCATATGCCGCTATAAACTTTACAGGCAAAACAGAAAAATATTTAATTTGTTTTGTAATTCCATAATAAGATTAATGAATATTCATTGAGGTGTGACCATAGCACTGTTTAAAGATTCTGGACTTATATCTAAGAGGAGAGTTAGTGGGGAACTTAAAAGATATGTGAGTGTTAAACATAGAAGATGTCAGAGACAGCCCCTGTTCTCGGTAAATCCAGTGGCTGGCTCTTTAATCACCAACCACTGAGGGGTGTGAGCAGGCTACAGAGGAAGACAATGCAGACAGTCCTGATGAGTTCTGATAGGCTAGGGGGAAAGGAGGACCTCCCCTATCAGTGGACTGGGGGAGGGGCATGGGGTAAGGCAGGGAGGGCCAGATTAGGATAGGGGCTACAGTTGGGATACTAAGTGAATAAATTGTAATAAATTAATTTTTTTAAATTAAAAAAAGAAAAGAAAAACAAAACAAAAACCAGAAGATGTCAAGTAACTGTTTAAATGATGCAGAAAGGGTGTCCCAGAATAAAGTATCATTGGAAAGCAAGGGGATAAGGGAAACACATGTGTCAGGGAGGGGCTGGAAGGAGAGGAGAAAAGGAAAACTGTGGTCAGGTTGTGATGTGTTGTGAGAGAAGAAAAATATTTTTAAAGAAGAAAAGAAGAAACAAAAAGTCTAGACTTTTTCCTCATAAACAAAATACAGTGTTAAAAAAAACATTTCTGTGTGTGTGTGTGTGTGTGTATGTGTGTGTATGTGTGGTGTGTGTGTGTATGTGGTGTGTGTGTATGGTGTGTGTGTGTGGTGTGTGTGTGTATGTGGTGTGTGTGTGTGTGTGTGTAGTGTGTTATATACACATGTGATGCAGCCAGAGCAGAGTATCTATTGTCCTACTCCCTTACGTATTTCTTTGAGACAGGGATTTGCTTGTCTCTGTCCTCCACAGTGCAGGAGTTCCACATGCAGGAAGCCAAGCCTGGCTTTTACCTGCATGCTGGTTCCTGCATGCTGGGGCTTCAAACTGGGTTCCAAGCATTCTTACCTACCCAGTCATTTCACTGTCTCCCATAGTGCTGTCTTAATTAAGCCAGTAAAGTTATGCAGTGCCTCAAACGATGTTGCTCTATGGATGAATCCCAAATGGTACTTTTATTGGCTGGTGGCTTTTCATCTGACTTGAACTCAAGCTTACCATCTTCTCCCTGTGGTTTCTAAGATTATAACGCTTAGCTCCTTTGCTTGTAGCAAAATGAATATTTGGGGTTCTCACATGTTCTGGGCTTGGAAGGAGACAAAAATTTACCCCCGCCTCTTGGTCACAACTCACTCATATGGCCAAACTTAAGTATAAAGAACATTAAAAATTTTACACCATCAAAACAAACAAAACCAGGAAAAAAAAAAAAAAAAACCCTAACCAGTTTCTATTCATAAGCCAACAATGCAAGGACTGTGTACATTGAACTACTTGGTGAAGTTTATCATATTGGTAAGTTCAATTTCAGTTTCTGTTGAAGGTAAGTTTAATTTTCTCCTACCTAGTATATTAACTATTGTAATTAACACAGTTGCCAGAAAAATTTTACATTGATATCAACTAACAAGTCAAAGAACTCCCTGCTGGAGGTCATAGGAAAGAGCAACAACACAAAGAACAAAAATAAAGCATGAAAATAGGAAGGCTGCTTGTAGCTAAAAAAAAAAGGTTCAGCCTGAGCAGAATAGAAATAGGAGAGCAAAGAAAGGTAAAGACTACCCCAAAAGCAACATATGCATGTACAAAATTGTCAAGTACAAATAAATGAATGTAAAAACGAATGTAATCTTTGAAGTCAGACATTGTTCAGTTTAAATTCTAGCTCAGTTTATACAAGTTATGTTAATTGTTAATAATACTTCTCTCAGCTTCAATTTAATTTGTAAACTGAAGCTAACATCTGTACTTCAGGCTTAGGCTCAGAGCTAGATGACACAATGCTAATAAAAACACATAACAAAACACATTACAGTAAATATTCCCACTTTCTTTCTTCTTGTTAGTCCTCCTCCATCCAGTCTTGCACCTTCTCTTCTTCCCTTTCTCGGTCTCTTCCTTTCTTTTCTGTCTTTCTAATTAACTCATTCCCCATTCCCAGTAAATGTGCTAATGGGTAAATTCTTCCACTCTAAGATTACAATTGGAGTCCACCAAAAATGCTGCTTTGCACAAGTACTCCAGAAACTCTGTCTTTTGAATGATATAATTAAGAATATGTTTATTAGGTTTAAACATTCTACCCTACACAGACTTCAGTAATTTCTTTTATAGATGACACATCACAGACACTTTCTACAAATGCTTTATAGGTGCAACTTATAATGAGCTTTTAAGCATCTGAAAGAATAGTCAGAAACTAGAAAATGGTAAGGAAAAATTTTTACTTTGTTTTTTATTATTTAGAGATTATTATTATTTACTACTTATTCACTTTGTATCTCAGTTGTAGCACCTTTCCTCTTCTCCTCTTGGTCCCACCATCCTTCCCTCTTCCTCCTCTAGTCTAATCTCTAGTCTAATGATAAGGAGAAAAATTTTAAATGGACAGTAAAATGGTATGATGATTTAATAAACTCCTTAAACTATTTATTCATCATTGATCATGCTTGACCTAAAATATTGCTGTTTGAATTTGTTTCATTTTAGCAAGTAATCAAAACGTTTTATAAAAGGAAAGGATGGATTTCTGAATTCCACTTGCTGTGCATTTATCTTGAAACACAACATTTGTCAGCATTTTAGAAGGTCTATAACCATGTATTTTTACATATAGTTTCTTATATGAAGAGTTTCAGTGAAATTTTCTTTGTTAATATCATCTCAAGCTAAATCTTTAATTAAAAGCTTTGAGTCTTTATTTGGCCGTGTGAATACTTTGATGTAGCCCTGATAAGAAGTGCTAAGCATAATTAGGTATTTAAAATTTGCATATGCTGAAAATCATGTTCAAAGACATTTGTGAAATTTGCACGTTGGAGAAACTCACTAAATATGTAAAAGATAACTTGTGTAGCTCAAGAAGACTATTTTCATAACTATACTTTATTTTGGAAAAAAGCAGATGTTTTATTATCTTTGAGGAAGGAAACGATTTTACTTAAAATGTTATTTCCTATGACATATCACTTCATATATAATGTGTTTCAAGTAAGAAAAATCTTATTAAGACTCCAGAGATGTTATATTTGGAAATGCCATGCTGGATTAAAAAGTTACAACTTGCTAAGTTTGCTCCTTAAGCATTTTAAAGAGGATAGACTATGATGAAAAATTAATGTCATAACATTTAAAAGCAAGGAAATAATCATTATGTAAACAAACGGAATAAGGTGTGTTATACCTGTTTTTGTTCTAAGCATATGTACATATCTACATATTCACATGCATTAATAGACGAATAAGTAAGTAAACAATACACAATAAATTTTGACAGTGATAGGGTTAAATGATAAAATTTACATGGATTTATTTTCTCTACTTTGTGTTTGCCAACTTCTTCAAAATGCATCTGTAAGAATGTATAATAAAATTAAAAAGAAAAATGTCTCCTAACTTGACTCAGTAATGAATAATGACTCACCATTCATTGATCTATGCCAGCAGAAGCAAAATTATTTTCAGTGATGATCATTTGCTTCTTTATGAAATAGATTGCAGTTTAGTATATTTGCATAATAGATTGATGAAGGTCAAAAACTTTGTTATTAAGCCATAGTAGATTGTTTTTAATTGAATGCTGATTTTTTTCATAACTTGGAGTTACCCAAGGATGACTTGAACTCAACGTCCTTCTGCCTCAGCTTCCTAGATATTGAGATTATAGGCATGTACTACTATCCGTTACTTACTTCAAGTACTGAACATGCACTAACTAAACACTAAAAATTCTTAGAGAATGTCATACAATATGTTTTGATAATACTCCTTTTTCAAATTCCTGCAAAATTTATTTACTTTCTTGGTGTCCCAAGAATGATTCAAACATTCTTGGATGTGTGTCTTCCAGTGGATTACGATCAATTTATCAGAAACTGTAATTGTAGAAAAAACAGTCTCTCGCTCTCCCAGCAGCTAGGAGTTGCGAATAGCGCCTTGGTTAAGGTTGAAACTTCGTGTCTCAGTCCCCATCTCCATACTTTTATTGGCTTGTTATAGACTTGTACAGGTCTTTTTCATGGTGTCACAACCACTGTGAGTTAATATATGGAACGTTGTTCCTGTTGTGCTTAGAATATAGTTTCCTTATAGTCATCCATTTGCCTCTGGCTCTTACACCCTCATTCTTCTCATTCTCTAGCTCATTCTGTCTTCACCTGTGTCTAGCTTTTCTATCATCCATCTTTCTCTGTAAAACTCTCCTGGAAAAACTGCCTCTGAAGTCCACAAACTGAATGACCAGAAACTCCACTCCACTGTACTGCCTCTCAACCAAACTGCCTAAACTGTATTAGCTAAAACTCAGAAATATGCATGCATCTTTCTCCTAAGTGCTAGGATTAAAGGCGTGTACCACCGTGCCTGCGCCTAAGCTTTTCATTACCTGGAACTTGCTCTATATCAGGCTGGCCTTGAACTCAGAGATCTGCTTGCCTCTGTCTCCTAGGATTAAAGGCATGCCTGCATTCCAGCCAGATCACACAAACCTAAAGGTCTTTAGATGTGATATCTTGCCAGAGCAGTCATATTCTGAGTTAAAATTCTACTACACTGCACATTTTGAAATTTCTTAGCCTATGCATGTTTTGGCTCTCTGTGATGATCCTCATCTACTGAAAGCAGAAGGAAGCTTCTATGATGAGCACTGATAAATGCCTTGATATATGGGTATACTGATAAGTCATTAGGGCTTGGTTTGATACTATGCCCATTTAGCAGAATTCTAGTAGTACGTTCTCTCATAGGGTCCATGATATGTCTGACCATTGATTCTTGACCTGATAATGGTGCCAGCTATGAGTTTCATCTTGTGGGAGGGGCCCTAAATCTAATTAGAAGGTGGTCGGTTGCTCCCATAACATTGATGTCGCTATTGCATCAGTGACCATGCTTTGTCAGGCCAGTTGTTACTGTAGCTTACAGGGTTTATACTTGAGTAAAATTGATAAGTTTTCTTCTTCTCCAGTAGCATGCTTACTTTGAGTACTATACATGCATTAACTCTATTATCAAAATAATTTGAGACATTTAAAAAAAGATGACATTTAAAAAAGATGTGTGTGTGTGTGTGTGTGTGTGTGTGTGTGTGTGTGTGTGTGTGTTGCATGTGACCATGGTGGTAAAACAAGAACACTGGATCCCTGGAGCTGGAATTATAGGCAGTTGTGAGCTTTACAGTGGAACCCAGCACTGGTTTTCTGTAAAAGCAGCAAGTGGTCTTAACCACTGATTCATCTCTCCACTAAGACTTCATTTTTTTGGGAAGAAAGAAACCTAGAGACACAGAAGTTTGACATATGCTTTTAGTAGTTCTTGTTAGCGTATATTAATTATACATACAGTTTAATTATGAAATTTTTATACATGTGCATAAAAATGTATTTCAATGTTCATCTCATTACCCTTTCATACTCTATTCCCACTCTAACTGATCCTCTTCCTCTTCCCAACTAGATTCTTACATGGTGTGTATGTGTGTCCCAGTAAATTTCATTATGGTTGTTCACCAAAGCATGAGATAAGAGCATCTTTATAGGAGCATGAGTACCTTACCAGAGATAATATCACAAGAGGAAATGTCTTTTTTTTTCTCCCATCACTGGTTAACTGTATTTAAGCCTACTGGAAAACGTAGGGCCCTTTAAGCTCCTTTTATTTTTGGTAGGTTTTTGATAAGACCAATCTTCTGCAGATTTTTGTGCAGGGGTTCACCTACTGTGAATTCAAGAGAACATGCCCAGAAAGTACACTCTACCATGTCTTTTTCCTTTGCTTGCATTGCACCATGTCTTCTCACTTACCTTTGGCTCTTCTATTAGCTTCAGGGACTACTTCCACAGTGTTCCTGAGTCTTAGAGAGTGACATAGGTCTTGCATTTATGACTTGCCATTCAACTTATTCTCCGACACTTATACTCAGTACTTTGACCAATCATGCATGTTTGCAGTTACCACTGGCTACTGCAAAAGAAGCTTCACTATCCAAAGCTGACAGCAGCACTATTCTATGGGCAAAAAGAGTTATGAAGAAAATTTGACAGGCACACCATGTCCATTTAACAAACAATAACAGTAAATCTCCCACTAGAGATTTTGACCTCCATAGTCACAAGCTTATGCTTAACTATGCTGCACAAGGTTCCACAATTTATAACTGATATCACCACAATAAAACCAGGAACTTTAGCTTATGGCTTATGCTCTTAGCCAGCTCTTAACTAGAATGTTCTGCCTGTACCAGCCAGATGTCTACTGTGTTGCTTTGTACTTTGGTTCTGCCTTACTGCCAAGGGAGATGAATATGACTCTAGAACTGGAAGGTTTTAAATGTAAATTCCACTTCCAATACAATTACATGCAAAATATCTATTGTGTTACAGTTCTGTTTCCTAAAGTGAAAACAGCAGTCTCTTCTATTGACAGTTTCTATGAAAGCAGATTTAAGTTGTATTACATCCAAAGACGGTAAGTATGTGAAGCAATACATATGTTAAATAACTCCATTTAGGCATTCTGTACTGTATGTGTGTGTCAAAAAATGTACTGTTCTCTCTCTCTCTCTCTCTCTCTCTCTCTCTCTCTCTCTCTATATATATATATATATATATATATATATATAATTTTCATTTGTCAACTAAAAAACTTTTAAAAACCCAGTTCAAGAAATTATATATTATAAATTATATATAATATGCCCTTTGGAAAAGAAACCTATCCTCTCAGCTTGAGTTTCTACATGAATAAATGGCAATAATCATACTGTTTGGTGTTAAAGAAAGACTGTGCATAAATTATATGTAAGAGACAAACATGAAAAATGTGGCTTGGCACATTAAGGGACTTCTCTGAGTGAGCATGGTTAATGAGTGTTGCAGCCTCAGTTCAAGTTAGGGTTCATTGACACAAAACAGCATGTGTCACCAAATGTCACAGAGGCTAGAGCCACTCTGGTTGGCACTGCTCAGGAATGCTTTCTCAGAGGAAGAATTCTTTTAGCTTTTAGCTTGACTTAGCCAAGTTGTTTTAGATTTAAAGGATAAGCTTGATGCTTAGTCAGACAGCACAATATTTAGTCTTTAGTACTTCAGTAAAAACATTATTGCAATTAGTATTTAACCCTAATTCTTAATAAATATTGGAATTGTTTTTTATCTTACAGCATGTTCAATGAAAGGGAGGAATCCATAACTCACTCTGACACAGAAACTTAAGTTACTGTTTAGTCAATTATCTTATTTGATTTTTTTTTTTACAGCCAGAGAAAGTGTATGATATTTGCTGCTAAGAATCTAAGTTTATTCATTCCTTTTTGATTGGTTAATATCACGTGTAGCATTTAAGGTTCGGGGATGTCCGGTGACTTCCAAGTTCATACTGCAGGCAAGTTGTGGAGCTGGTATTAAACTGAATAACATAGCTTCTGTGGCGTAACTTAAAGTGCCTGACACAAAGTAAATACTTGGCCTCTTAGCAGACAGAGTGTGTCTCTGGAATCTGCTATAAGCATTTTCTTCTCTCGGGCAAGATGGCCATCATTTCCTCTGGTGAGACCCATAATTAAAGCCTTCAGCAATTCTTGCAGATCCAGTGTTCCAAACTTTTTTTCCTAGTTATGCTAACTTCTCTATTTAATGTGTGTCAGGTAGTACCAGCTAATTAGCAAATGTCAGACACTGCGTGTTGTTACAGAACTCTTACCTTCCAAAGCCTCTATTTGCTGTCTGTGACTTGTGACCTCATTGTGAACCTAAGTTTCAATAAGGCTACCACTGTGATTGGGGTTAAAGTAGCTGTAATCTTCTTAGCCTTAGTTGAAGCTGTGAAAGTCTCTTTCATCTTCAATTATTATTTATTTGGCCTGTTTCCCTGGAGGGCAGGGGGCTACCTAATCCTTTAGACTGAGCCTCAGGAGTCTGCCCCAGTAGAAAGGAATTCTAGACTTACATTCCAGAAACTAGAAGACTGGGTCTTGACCCCAATAAGGATGGAAGTGGACATGTTTCAGAAGTTCACTTGTCTCGTGGCTATTTACCAAGAGAGCTATTTTAGAAATAACTCAAGAGAAGTTCCTAGAATTGTATGATTCCTAAATCAGAGGGAAGTAAAACACTGAAAACCCTTTATTTTCTTCTTTTGCATGATCTTTTTTTTTTTTTTTTTTTTTTCATATAATAGATCCTACCACAGTTTCTTCTCCCTCCTCTCCTCCCAGGGCTCCCTGCTGAAGTCTCTCCTCTCTCTTCAGATCTACTCCTCCTTTCCCTTCAGAAAAGGGCAGACCTCCTAGGGCCAACCAAATATGGCATATCAAGTTGCAATAAGACTAGGCACTTTTTCTTCTTTTTCTTCTGATGTCCATCCTCTTTGCCTTTCAGGATGGGGACTGAACATTTTAGTTAGGGTCCTCTCTTTTGCTTAGTTTGTTTAGATGTACAAATTTTAGTGCAGGAAACAACCTAGGAACCTGCTACAGAGGGCCTCTGAAAGCCAGAAGAAGAAAACAGGAAACAACCCCGGAACCTGACACAGAGGGCCTCTGAAAGCCTCTACCATGCAGACTGTCAAAGCAGATGCTGAGCCTGATGGCCAATGATGGGCAGAGTGAATGGAATTTTATGTAAGAAGTGGGAAATAGTAAGAGCTGGAGAGGACAGGAACTCCACAAGGAGAGCAACAGAACAAGATAATTTGAACACAGGGAACTTCCCAGAGACTCATACTCCAACCAAGGACTATCCGTGGAGATAACCTAGAACCCTGACAATGCAGCCACTTCTGATGAGAACTGATAGACTAAGATCAGAAAGAAGGAGAGGAGGACCTCCCCTATCAGTGGACTTGGGGAGGGGCATGCATGCAGAAAGGGGGGGGAGGATGGGACCGGGAGGCGAGGAGGGAGGGGCTTATAGGAGGATACAAAATGAATAAAGTGTTATTAATAAAAGTTAAATAAAAAAATTAAAAAAAAAGACTAGGCACTTCCCCTCATATTAAAGCTGGACTAGGCAATTCAGTAAGAGAAAAAGGGTCCCATGAGCAGACAAAAGAGTCAGAGACAGACGCTGCTCCCACTATTAGGAGTTCCATAAGAAGACCAAGCTACGTAAGCATAACATAGATGCAGATAAACTTGGTCAGACCTATGCAGGCTTCCTGATTGTTGGACTCCAAAAGTCCCTGTGAGCCCTGGTTGGTTGATTTCCATGGATTTTCTTGTGGGTCCTTGACTCCTCTGGCTCCTACAATCCTTCCCCTCTTCAGCAGGTTTTTTAGAGATCTGCTTATTATTTGGCTGTAAATTTCTGCATATGCACCATCAGCTGCTGGATGAAGCCTCTATGCTAGGCTTTTCTCTACAAGTATTCCAGAGTATCATTAGGAAACATTTCACTGACTTTTTTTTTTTTCCTGGATGTAATTGGTTCTTTCCTAGGTGTCTTGGCTCTCCAACCTCTGGTTCCTGACTTTCCAGATAGTGTTAGTTATAGGCCCTCTCTTGTGGCATGGGTCTACACTTGAACCACCTTAAACCAATGGTTGGCCACTCCCACAGATTTTTACTCCATCTTTACATCCCAGCACATCTTTCAGGGAGGACAAAATGTAGGTCCAAGATTTTGTGGCTGGATTGGTATCTTAGTCCCTTTATTGAAAGCCCTGCCTCGTTACGGAAGATGGGGCTGATTCAGGCTCCATATCCCCTTGTAGATTCCAGCAAGTTCCTATTGCCCTAGATTTTCACCTTGCCCCCCAAATGGTCCCTAATTCCATTAATTTCTCCTGTTTCAGAAATTCAGTTGTCTCATGGCTATTTACTTTTGAAATGACCCAAGAGAAGTTCCTAGCATTGTAGATGATTCCTAAATTAAGGAGAACTGAAATACTAAAAGACCTTTCTTTTCTTTTTTTTCTGTTCTTTTCTTTTTTATAATTTATTTATTATTTATACAGTATTCTGCCTGCATTTTGGCCATGCACACCAGAAGAGAGAACCAGATCTCATTATAGATGGTTGTGAGTCATCATGTGGTTTCTGGGGGTTGAACTCAGGAACTTTGGAAAAACAGCCAGTGGTCTTAACCCATGAACCATCTCTTCAGCTTGAAAACCCTTTATTTAAAAAAAAAAAATTCCCACCAGCAGTGGAGGAGGGTTCCCCTTTCTCCACAACTTCTCCAGCATGTGCTGTTACTTGAGTTTTTGATCTTAGCCATTCTGATGGGTGTAAGGGGAAATCTCAGGGTCATTTTGATTTGCATTTCACTGATGACAAATGATGTTGAGCATTTCTTTAAGTGTTTCTCTGCCATTCGATATTCCTCTGTCGAGAATTCTCTGTTTAGCTCTGTTCCCCATTTTTTAATTAGATTATTTAATTTGTTGCTTTTTAAGTTCTTTAATTCTTTATATATACTGGATATTAGCCCTCTGTCAGATATAGGGTTGGTGAAAATCCTTTCCCAATCTGTAGGCAGTCATTCTGTTCTGATGACAGTGTCCTTTGCTTTACAGAAGGTTTTCTGTTTCATGAGGTCCCTTTTATTGATTGTTGCTCTTAGAGTCTGTGCTATTGGTGTTCTTTTCAGGAAGTTGTCTCCTGTACCAATGAGTTCCAGGCTCTTCCCTACTTTTTCTTCTAACAGGTTTAGTGTGTCTGGTTTTATATTGAGGTCTTTGACCCACTTGGACTTTATTTTTGTGCAGGGTGATAATAGGAGCTCCACAAGGAGAGCAACAGATCCAAAAATCTGGGCACATGTGTCTTCCCTGAGACTGATACTCCAACAGGTAGCATGCATGGAGATAACCCAGAACCCCTGCACAGATGTAACCCATGATAGTTCAGTCTCCTAGTGAGTTCCATATAATGGGAACAGGAACTGTCTCTGACATGAATTGATTGGCCTGCTCTTTGACCACCTCCCCCTGAGGGGAGAGCAGCTTTACCAGGCCACAGAGGAAGACAATGCAGCCAGTCCTGATGAGACCTAACAGACTAGGATCAGAAGGAAGGAAAAGAAGACCTCCCCTACCAGTGGACTTCGGGAGGGGCATTCATAGAGAAGGAGGAGGAAGGGAGGAATAAGGAAAGGAGGAGGGAGGGAATTATAGGAGGAATACAAAGTAAATAAAGTATAATTAATAAAAAATTAAAAAATAATAAAGGAGGAATACTTACTAAAGCTGAAAAATAAGAAAAAAGGAAAGAAAGAAACCAACTACCCAAACAAACAACACAGCAGATCAGAAAACAAACTGAGATATGATAGAGTGACTCACAAGTGACCTGGCTGATGGATGATTGCCCTCTTAAAGTTTCCCAGCAAAGCTAACATCAGCTTTCTATGTATGCCCAAACTTTACTCTAGTACTATGGAGAACATTAGAAAAATGTGATTAGCTTGAAAATTTTAATGAGTTAGTGAAGTTTTGTTTGCAACACCCTTGCATCAAATGGAGTATCAGCAATGGTGTAACCACATTCATCAAAAACAACTCTTCTATCAACAACTGCTGCAAACACTTGTCCTTATTGAGACCTGGCTGAGCTGTGTACAACCCTGTCTGAGCTTTCAGATACTGGGCCTGGAGCTTCTTTTTGTAATTTATCATGGGATTCTGTGCTTCAAGAATCAAAGTAGATGAGCCTGTTTAGGCATCTCTCTGATCCTCCTTACTCTGTTCCTTCTGACATGAGTCTATTGTGCAACCATACACCTTCCTGGCAGAAATTCTCCCAGGTGAATGGGCTAAGAAGGGCACCAGTCATCTGCATCACAGAATCTGATGCTATCAAAAAGATTTAAATAAACCTGAGCTAAGAGACCATTTTGGTAAACATCCAACAAACAACAAAAGCCTCTCATCTTTCCTCATCACTTCTATTTTCGACATTCTGTTTAAGTATTTTCTTACCCAAAGTTCTGCATCAAAGATAATCTTTAAATGACTCCAAGTAAAAGGACAGAAAGCTGTCTTCTCTCACCTGCCTTCCAGACTGAACAAACATCACTTTGGCTCATCAGATTTTCTTCCAATCTGTAATAGTCTTAGTTAGGATTTCTATTGCTGTGAAGAGACACCATGGCTACAGCTACTCCTTTAAAAGAAAATATTTACTTGCAGCTGGCTTACAGTTTCAAGGTTTAATCCATTATCCTGATGGCAGGAAACATGGCGGTGTGCAGGTAGACATGGCAGTGGAGAAGGAGCTGAGAGTTCTACATCCAGATCACCAGGCAGCAGAAAGAGACTGCCACACGAGGCCTGGGTTGAGCATATATGAGACCTCAAAGCCTGCCTCAATAGTGACACACTTCCTCAAACAAGGCCACACCTCCTAAATAGTGCTGCTCCCTATGGACTAAGCATCCAAACACTTGCATCTATGAGAGCCGTATCTATTAAACCACCACAGTAATTGAAGGAGTTCTGTTTTTCCATAGCTCTATTATCACCATCGCAAAACATTTAGGTGATTACTGAGAATGGGTTATATCAGGCTTGAAAATCTACAGGCAATGTAAAGTTTCCTTTCTTTAAAATGCTTCCAATGTGGCAAGGTGGAGAATTAAGGTCTTTACATAGTGAATTTTCCAGTTTATTTTTTAGAAGTCTGAAAGGATATTATTATCAAATACCACAGAAAACTTACTGAATTAAGCTGTAAATGTATGTGATAGGAACACGTTAATTTAATAATTGCACATACATCTAAATATTTCACAGAAATAAACAATCTAGTACAATCTATGAAAGAGGTAGATAATCAAGTTGAACAAATGTTTCATAAACGAGAGACAGATACATGAAACACACTTTCAATGTCTTCATCATGGTTTAGTGATAGAAGTAGCACACTTTGGGATACTGAGGATACATTAAAGTGCAGAAAAGATTGTCAAAGTAATAATGTAAGAGTGCTTTTGTAAAAATAAAAAGGTAAGCATTTAGATGAAAAAATATGTAGTGATTTAAGCAAAATGTATCACTGCAAAATTTGAAAATACTAAGTGAAAATAAAAATTGAAAGATTTTCCAAATAATTATACATCAAATTTAAGGACTAACACCCATATCATGGTAACTTTCTCTCAAACTATAGATAGATAGATAGATAGATAGATAGATAGATAGATAGATAGATAGATA
>NW_026596046.1:23931721-24046834 GCF_907164565.1 Psammomys obesus
ATAGATAGATAGATAGATAGATAGATAGATAGATAGATAGATAGATATACATATAGTTAATGCATGTAACTATATATTCTAATGTATATACTCACGTCCATATGTTTACATAATTAAGTTTATAATATTCATATGGAGATATGATAAATGTGTCATTTAATACTTTTTCAAAGTCTTTATATATTCATGATACAATTGATTCATCAATAATATTACATGTAACTTTAAATGCTGCATTTTCAAATATAATAGGATGATTATAATTTCTTTTGACTAAAATAAAGGGAACTAAATAGTTATAATTAATTAATAATAAATACTTAAGTTTTATGGACATGGTGTTGTTTTTCTATTGCTGCATCTTCTGGTTTCTATTAAAATTAATAGTATATTAAATATTTTCTGCACAGATTTTGAAAGATTGCCATTTTTTTTAGAACAGATTCTTAAGAAGACACTGGTTACAGAGCTCATATAATTTGTTAGGTATTATGTCTATGTTTCAAACCCATGATGCATATATTTATAAAGCTCTTAATAATTTAGAGAAGCTGTTGAACAGGCTGTAGCACAGTATAAAGCAATAAAACTAGGTTGATGCTGGAGTGAGTGGCAGAGTTAGAGAGGAAAGACAAACATTGAAGCTTCTTAGCTATCTTTGGGCTTCCATCTTTTCATTGTTTTCTGTAGATACCTGTTAGAATGCTCATGTCTTAGAGGAAAACACCAGTAATAGCAAAACAACCAACATAAACAGTTATCTTACTATATACTTAAGACTCATAGTAACAGAAGTCATGATCTTTTCTGACTTATATTTCATCTTACAGTTAAATGATTCTTAAGCACATATGCAAGGCAGAAGGTCAAATACAGCTACACATAAACAGGTGTGAAAATGTCTCAGCCTTCCAGGTATGATGTGGCAGGCGCTGTGCCTAATGTACTGACAGCGGATATGCTCATAAACTCAGAAGTAGAGACAAGGCTTGTAGAAACAAAACGGCAAGCCAGCATTCATAGATCTGCTATTACAGAAGTGTGCTGAGGAGGGGCATAATTCTTTTTTTTTTTTCAGACTCAAAAACAATTATCAGTTAGGATTCAGTTTGGATGCATATAATAGCAATCAACTAAAGTAATGGTTAAACATTAGTTTAGAATATACTCTTCTCACACATAATGTAAATGTTAAAGTTATGGGGAAACAGATAACTATTTTATTTTTGAAGAAGACTGATCTGGTGATCAGATCAAAAGCATATCAGATTGTTGGGGGGTTGGTCTGGTGCTATCTATTCTAATGTTAGTCACTTTCCTCACATACCCCAAATGAAGTTGTAAACTTTGCCTCTCTGTCTGATCAATAATATTCCAACACGCCTGGGTAATGAGGAGGTGTGGCCAAGGTTTTCAGGCTTTTGGGGATGGGGGAGGATCATGAAAGGAGAGAAGGAAAGTGGAGGAGAAAGGAAAAAGCAGAGTTGCCACTGGGCAGAAAGCGAAGACTATGGGGCCGGAGGAAGGACTTTGAGAATGGCATGGAAAGGAACTGCCCAGATGAAAAATATGAGTAAGTGTTTTGGGATTATGGATGGAAAGTGCTCTACATAGAAAAGGTTAAAGCAAATGGTGTGGAGTGGGGCCTGGGAGATAATGAGATAGCATAGGTGGAATTATCTGCCAAGCCCAGGGTAAAATTAGGCAAAGACAATTGTCTTTGTCTTTATTGATTATGATAGCAGGTTAGACAACACCACCACAATAATTATAGGACAAATAATAAACATTATTAGCATGTCCTTTAAAAAAAAACTACAACATCAGATCAAGTGTGGTGATAGAGTACTAGCCTAGGGAAACTAAGTCAGGTAGATTTCTTAGGAAGCAGCTGCTTTGTGAGCTATTGAGAGAGGAAAAAATTGAGCCAGTGAGAGACTTCAGCTGGTAAAGGCACTTACTGCCAAGTCTAATGACCTGAATTTGATTCCCTAGGACCCACATGGGTAGAAAGAGAGAAGTGACTATTCCAAGTTGTTCTCTGACATGCATGCTTAACATCTACCCTCATTCCTCCCCAACAAAGTAAGTGAATGGAGGGGTAAGGAGGAAGGGTGAAAAGGAGGAAGAGAGCAGGGATCGGGACAATGTGAATGGGAGAGGCTGTGGAGAAAAGAATCAGCAAATTGCTGCCAATGGGAAAGTGGGGCAAGATCAGAGGAGAAACAAAGGTATTACGGTATTACCAGATGACATCCATGAAATTTTAACCCAAATGAGCTCATGCAGACAGCTCTCATGGGTGCCTCTTGTAAGCATGGGCAGCTGCAGCAGAGTCGCTCCAGGGCAGTGAGCAGGCCCTGTCTGACTGGTTCTGAGTGCCCCATGAAATGCTGTGTGGGTATGTGGAGGGGAATACTTCTCAGCACCGATAAGATCAGTGGGATGAGAATGACAGATGCTGGCTGGAAAACTACTGATACTCAGCTGAGAACTTGGCAGCGAAACTTTGGGTGTTATTGTCATTGTATACTGAACTCTGAAATCTGCATCTAAAGTTGCTAGGGCGCCTTGTGCAAGACCAAATTGTCCGCCTGGGTTCTTTTGTCTTTCAGGTATTAGCACTGTTGTCTGTATCCGTAAAACAGAAAATGCAGAAAAGCAGGAGCAAAAGGCACCATCCAAAAATATACTTCTGTCGTATATAATTATTTATTCTGTTGATATATTTCTATGAATAACTTATCAATGTTTGTGAAATAAAAGTTGAAAGTATGTGCTTTATTTGTAACTGGTTATTATAGGTTGAAATTAGATTTTTTTTCCAATTTATAAATAAAACGTTATGAAGAAAATACTGTGAACATCCTTTAGTGCTTTGTTGGTATCTCAAAATTGCTTAACTTTCAAAATTTAAATTTATAGAATTTTTTTTCATATTACTGGATTTTTGTAGTTCTTGTGTACCAAATTGTTTGTTCACACCTTTGCTCTTTTATTTGTGGAACTGCTTTAAAATAATTTAATGCAAATTTGCATATATAAAGCATATTCTATTTTCTCTTTCTTAATTGTAGATTTCCAATTTTTTTGCACCTGTTATTTGTCTTGTTCCCAAAGATATACATACATACAGACACACAAATACAAGCATACACAGTCACATACACACAAATACACATGAAACCACACATACCACACAGACACATGCATATGCACACAGAAAGAACATTTTTCCTTTTATCATTCTTGCCTTCATGGAATCCTTCAGCAATAATATTGAATGACCATTCGCCTTTATCTTCTCATTCTACTTCTGTAGTGTAGAGGAAACTCACTCCGGAACTGTCTTGTGATAGAATCAGAGCTATCAGCTGATGGATGCTGGTAATAAAGCGGGAGGACTCAAATGTGGCTGACTTTTCAGGCTTGGTATATCATGTTAGGGTAGAACCACAGACCAAAAGCCATGAGTACAGGAAAAGAAACAAGTCTGTTAGGGCAGATAATGGATTCAGTTTTGCCCACGTTGCAGCTGAAATGCCTGCCAGAAAACCTGGCAGAAACGCCCAGCAGGCAGTTTGTAACCAGTGTATGGAATCCAAGAGAGATGCTGGGGTTTAAAATGCGGCTGTGGAGATCATCAGCCAAAGTTTGTTACTTTAACGTGTTTGTTTTCAGAGCATTTCCTGGGCTAAGAATTTTGTAAAATACATTACTGCAGTTTTTATTTCATTTAGTCTTTTCAAGGAAACTTATTAGGTAAAAAGTATTACTATTCTCTTTGTACATAGGAGGGGGCACAGTTACAGAAGTTAAGTTACTAACATCTTACAACTGAATAATGGCAGAACCTGAATGAAAATTTAATCTTCGGACTGATTTGAAGAATTGTACCAGAGTGAATGCGTTCAAGTAAAGAGACAGGACCCAAATGATGGGAAATAGCAAAACAATAGATGGATAGAAAAGAAAATAAACTTCCAGTGAAGAAGCTTCAGTCACAGAAAAGGTAGACAGTCATCCTGATAGTTTAATCAGAATGGGTGCATTCTGGGAAATGCTATAAATCTTTCCTATTCTTTTAGATACATGTGAGGTTCTTGTATTGGCCTTCACCATAAAACTGTCTGCTGCAGTGTTTTGCATATAAATATCTTTGATTGATACTATCACTTTGATAGTATGCCAATACTTTTCTGGCATAATTTCATCATTCTGGCTACACTGCATGACTTCTTATATCATCACATGTGCACACCGGGGCTCAGTCAACATTGAATACCCTCAGTATGATGCTATTACCGCCTGCTCTGGGAGCAATCAAAAAACAGCCTGGTACATGCTTCCTACATAAACATGAGGTTGGATCACTGATCAAATAACAATTGTAGAGTATATACTTTTATCATTAAATGGTAAGACTTTGTGAACTAGGAAGAGAATTAACTTTTTCTTTATGTATAGCCTGAATATATGATAGTATAGCACAAAATATCTGGAAAAGAAATTTGGGTCTATGTTTTATCAGATGCTAAAGGAATGTAGTATATATAAAATAATAATAATAATAATAATAATAATAATAATAATAATAATAAAAGCTATGTATTGCAATTCACGTTCTGCTGCTTTATATCTAGGACTCTGGGGTGATTGTTTAAACTATTTCATGCCAATTTTGCCCAAATAAAGAGTTGGTGCTTGCTCTAGGATAATTATGAGGCTTAAGTAAATGCAGCTAAATAAAGGGTACAAAGTGTAAGGAACATTAAATCTGACGGCATTTACAATGTTTTGATGAATGCGCTTCATATATACTTGCCTTTCAGCTATTCCGTAGCTCACCTCTCTTCGTCTGTGTTGGTCAGACTAGAAGGAACAGGAGCCCCAAGTCTGACAGATCTGTCCAGTGCAAGCCTAATGAGTGGAGCTACAAACATCTTTCAATGAATGTATGGCTGAAATGGTTTAGAACTGAAATCAGGTTTTTGTTGTTGTTGTAGACTAACAGAGAGTTTAGAACTTTGACTGCAGTTAGTTTCTGGTGATAATTGCTAAATGTTTTTGTTTTGTTTTGTTTTAATGATCTTTTGGGGGGAAACACTCCAACGTCAGAATTCTTACCGACTGACATGTGTTCATTTCAAGCACTTTCCACACTAAATCCACCTGGGCCTCTTTCCAAATATTCTAAATGTAAATGTCCTCTTGTAGATGACTGCTGCATTCCTGAATCAATGCTGGATGTAACCAACGCCCATTACAAGTGAGCACAGGTTTGAAAGGAACAGGCTTCAGACAAGCCTGGAGGATAAAAGGGGAACTCTTTGAAGATAACAGAGCGAAGAACTGCAGACTTGACTTGGCAGTGTTATTCGTTGAAATTGTGCTTTAGGTGATTTTCAGATGCCACTGTTAAATGCAGATGTCAGTTGAGATCGCTAGCCTTGGCTCCTTCTTTTTATTGGGTGTAATTATTAATAATGTTTCTTTCTGTTACCAAAAGGTCCTGTTTTGGGTAATAAATTATATGGTCATCTCTTCAAAAGTCTTTTTCAGAACACAGACCCCTATACTTTGTGATACACTCCTTCTAATATTCTAAGAAAAGTTAGCCTACCTTCCCTACGACAAAGCCCTTGGGACTAACTCTATCGTGCAGTCCTTTAAGTATTTCTTTGATGCAATAATTAAGAACTCACATAAGCTAACAACTAACTCCCTGCGGTTCTTTTAATGGCAAAAGCAAATAAAGTAACTTTTCAGTGGCTCATCTAATTTGGCAACCCCAGAGAGATGCAAAAGGGATTGGCCTTTCAAGTTTATATTTGCAAAGCAATTTCCAATCATTTTAATTAGTTTTTCCACTTAATAAGTGAAAGCTTTTGTATTTACACTAGACAGCACATGAATGGAGACAGAGATAGCCACCACTGTGCTTCCTGGGATATCAGGAAGGCCTTGAACTGGGAGTGCTTTGCAGTCTCAAACCTCTATGACTTGAGTCATCTGCCTTTCTGCTCCTGGGGAGAGGGTGAGCTGAGGTTGTGCAATAGGAACATGGTAAGAGCATGACTGCAGTGCCAGAGACGCTGTGAAAAACCGGTTTCCCTGATGCACGTTTGTATGTTGACGGGGTTCTACTACAAGTTCAGAGGCCTAGTTAGATGTCCCTGCTCGTCTGTGCTCTCCATGCCCCTTTAAGGGGTTTTAAAAAAGAAACTAAGAGTGATTTCTTCCGATTGTGAGGATTCATCATAAGACTAACGTGAATACCTCTGGAAACAAGTTGCACACACTTCCTGCCTCGTCAGAGTGCCTGCTAACTCTGGCCGGGTACTGTCCCTGTGAGAGAGGCCACAAAACAGACATGTTAGGGTTCCTTCTGGGACTACTTTTTACATTTCAATTTTGTGTTTTTTTTGTTTTGTTTTTTGTTTAAAAAGCCCCAATTTTTATAAACACTGGCCCTAGAAACTCTGACCCTTAGCCTGCCTGTCCTAACTATATGTTTCAATGTCTGATGTCCCAATAACAGGAGAGACCAGATCCAGCTCAAGATGACACAGTTGATATCTAGCTTGGGAAACAGGCTGGGCCTGCAGAAAGGTTGGCAGCGGTAGCAGTGAGGGATGGGCCACTCTGTGTCTCAAATTCTATCTGCTGGTTTCTTCTTTAAGCTCTTTGGCCACAACAATATTTTCCCCTTATCTACAAGATAGTTGTTTGGAATCTGGCAAGGGTCTTATTTTGTCAAAATCTCTGATTTTGTTGATGCTAAAAAGGTATTAGAGCTTTCAGTTCCCAAGGAGGGCTCTTCTTGGGAAGTGAAGATACACTATTAGTCAATTCTGTCAGCAGGCGAAATGTTTCTCTTACCTGTTAGGTGCAATCTGACCAACCTATACGTGGATGGCACTTACCCAGATACCTAAACACTTCAACAAAATCAGAAGAACAGTGATCTACACATCTTCCCTTAGTATTCGGTCATGAGGAAAGCTTCTGAATTATCCTGTAAGGAGAAAGAAAGCTGAGGAAGCCCTATTTTGAGTGAGCATAAAACTTACCTCTCATTTCCCATTTAGAGCTTCCATTTATTCAATTTACTCAGGACCGATTATATGCCATATATCGTATTTATGCATGTATATATGTGTGTGTGTGTGTGTGTGTGTGTGTGTGTGTGTATGTGTGTGTGTGTGTGCTGTATATGCCCCTTCCCAGGTCATTTAGACATTATTACTTACTTTTTTTTTTAAACCAAAGTTCAGGCAGTTGTACATGTGTGGTCACCCAGGAAAGGACCTCTCTGCTTATGAGCGGATGGTGGAGGCTGAAAGTGAAGGTATTATGTAATATCAGAGGAAGAGAACAGAAAGACGTTGGGCATAACAAACTTTGTGCTCACCATTTTATACAGTTTAAATCTCATGTCGTACACTCTCTAGCTACATGAGATCTTGGGAAGGCTGTTCTCAATCATGTTTTCCTCCTTCGTAGTTAAACACAGTATCTTACTTCATGAAAGAATATAAACTCATGGACCTAGCTAGCTCCCTTCTGAGCACACCAGGTACAAAATAAACTATTGATGTGGAATGCTGATCCTCAGGATCCGCTTCTTTTTCTCTCACTCCCTTAAGCTCTGCAGTGAATTCTCACCTTCCCAGTGAGACTTTCTCCGGCCTTGCTAAGTAAACAGCCAACCTCACAGGGGCTTTCCACATTCCCTTTCCTACTTCACTGTTGCATGTATCCCATTGTGGGTCGGTATTTGCATAGTCCCACAAGCACACAGATACCTGCATAGCGCACTTAGTAAGTGTGAGAACAAGAAAGAAGGCGTTGATACCAGGAGGACCTGGATCTGAAACAGGGCGTTTTCTTTACAGTACTAAGGTACATCGGGTTCTTGGGACTCCTGACTTATAAGAGAGGAAGAATAATACTTATTTTTAAGACTGCTGCGATGACTAAGTGACTTATACGAGAGGATTTATAAAAATCTGCTGCTACTTATAATGATAAAAGCATATGAGTAGTCAGTCACTCAGTGTATCTGGAAGGCTATCTAGGAGCGGAGGCTGAAAGCTTAGAAATCCCTCCTGGCAGTTCATCTCTGGGGCCTCTACTTAAGGTCCTTAACAGATGAATAGGTGAAAAGGCGCTAAGAGATCAGCATGTCCATTTTACAGACGCCCAGGCAAAGGAGCTCTAAAGGTTTGCCTACTGTCATTCAACTCCAGGGGCCAGGTAGGACCCAAATCAAAGATCCTCCTGCTTCGGTAGTTCTCATGGCCTCCCCAATTTCACAAGACAGCGTGGGTGGCAGGAGGGCCCTGGTAGCCTCAGAAGACCTGGGTGCTTTTAGACACTCATTTTTTTTCCCTCAGGCAGAATATTAAAAACAAAACCCACACCTTACAAGTTTGTGTCATGGGCAGAGGGAGAGAAAAATCTCTGCTGCACGAAGCACTGTGCAAATAAGAGCTGGAGCAGGCGCTGGCACTCGGTCCTCCGGCTGCCAGTCCGGGGAGTAGCTCCTGTCTCCACCCACTTTGGAGACCGCAGCTAGGAAGAAGGATTAACCCCAGGGGAGGAGTTCCGTCCCAGCTTCCTAGCCGGTGCCTGCTCGCTCGGCCTTCGCGCTCACTCGGCTGTAGCGTCCCCGTCCCTTGCCCAGCCCCGGCTGCGCTTTCCAGGGCAGGCTCCAGGCTCCGCACAACCTGCGGGCCTCCAGGATGCAGGCCCCGCACAAAGAGCACCTCTACAAACTGCTGGTGATCGGTGACCTAGGCGTGGGCAAGACAAGCATCATTAAGCGCTACGTTCACCAGAACTTCTCGTCGCACTACCGGGCCACCATTGGCGTGGATTTCGCGCTGAAGGTGCTCCACTGGGATCCCGAGACCGTGGTGCGCCTGCAGCTCTGGGACATTGCAGGTGAGCGCTTAGAGCAGCGTGCGCAGAGGAGAGAGGGTTGGGGAAGCGGAGAGTGACTTTTCAGCTTCTTTCCAGTCCCGGGACACTGGAATGCAACCAACAGGAGGTCTAGCTAGCCAGAGCGGTCCGCTCTAGGAAACTTTGGCTTGTGGCTTGGAAAGCTGTTTGCAAAGAAAAGAAAGTGTTTCCTTGTTTCTGCTGTTGTTTCTGTTGAATTCGTCCCAGTCCTAGCTGCAACTTCTAGTAACTTCGTTAGCTCTCACTGGACGTTCTGCCGCCGCCCGCCGTTGCTCTAGCTGCTTCCTCCACTTTCTCCAGGCATTCCTGAGTTCAGAGTAGGCTGTCCTCAGGACTAAGGAGACTATACAGTCGCATTCTGTTTCCATTCTAGTCCCTTTCTGGACACAGGTAGCCCCAGCTCTCCTGTGTCCCACGTGGCTTTCATTGTTGGAGTTCAGGCAGGCAGAAGGGATCCTCTCAGGTTGACTCTTGTTTGCCCATTCTCGTTTTTCTTAGGAATTTAGTTTATTCCAAATCTCACTACTGTTGTCACATTTTCAGTCAAGAAGTTTGAGATTGTTGACTTTGTATAAATCTAGGACAAACTTTCTACCTCAGAAAGGAGACTGCATATTTTTAAGAGTTTTTTTTTTTTTTTTTTTTTCCTGAGACAAGGTCTCATCATCTAACTTTAACTAGCCTGGAATTCTCTAGGTAGACCAAGCTGACCTCGAACTCATAGAGATCCACTTTGCCTCTGCTTCTCCAGTGGCAGGGATGGAGTTGTGATGACGATGTCGGTGACATTTGCTTTAAGATTTCTTGGTTTGATCCTGGCATATTCTTTGAGAAAACTAAAACATGACAAGCGTTTTTATAGTGTTTGAAATCGGAATTTGCCAACAGCTTATAATAGTTCCTGGGCACAGTGGAAACCGAGGCTGCAGTTTGTATCAAGAGTGAGTCTTACTTGGCTGCTTGTAACCTGGGAGTGCATAGCCTCTTACTCTAGACGCTTTCTCTCCAGATCACTGTTAAGCTGGAAAGGGTTAGGCAGTGATAGCTCAGGAATCTCCCCACTTAGGAGTTTTCAACTCCAACGAGATTCCCCATGATGCACTTCAAATAACCCTACTTAGTGTCTGTTAAAGGTTTGTGGCACCAGAAACCCACTTGGAAACTGCTGGTTCTAAAGTAAGCGGTTCTTTTTCGGGAATCTGTTCATCTCAGCTAGTGCATTTGACTGGGAACATTTGGTCATGGCTTTAATGAGAAATGAGGAGGAAAATTCCTAAAACAACATTTCTGGCCCTGAGACTTGGGTGCTTTTGTAACCATGAGCTTGCCAGGTTTTATGATAAGGGTAGTGTAGACAGGTTCATGGCTTAGAGTCTTAGGCAATTTCAGAGAAGCCTGAGTTATTGAAGACTTGAAGATGGCATCAACTAGAGTCTTTTGAGCTTTTCATAGTGAGCATGTGGACTCTGTTGCTGCATGTTTTAGTGTTTGAAGTGTCTTATGGCTGCGTTGAAGTTCCTAAAACCCCAGGTTATAATAGTTTACTGTTTGAAAGATGTAGCATTGACTAGCACTGATTTCAAGTCTAAGTAACATTATGTCTCCAGCCTTGTCACATGTCTGTGAGTTTTAGCTTCCTCTTCTAAATAGGAGGAATAGGAAGATGTAATGATTGTGTACTCAAATTTCAGAGTTTGATACCTCCAGAGTGGAATACCTCCTTCTGAATCCTACAATGGGATTATAGGTAAACCTCCCAATCTCTTTGTTTTACTTTTTTCTATCTATAAACAGAGAGTGTGTTTTATCCCCCCAAATGAGAGCAGAATAAACAATAGTGCAAGGTAAAGGCAATAATCCCTTCTATCAAGGAACTCATTAAATTATCACTGTTTGAACCTTAGTAAATACTAAGCAAGGAACACGGCATACATAGGGTGATTAAGTCCTAATGATTTGCAATTCCTATACCACACATATTTCTTGTCTTCCAAGTACAGCATCAGTTTTAGTCTCATGCATTTTGCAGCATAAAGCAGTTTACATTCCAAGCTTGCTGTTAAAAGCAATTTAACCTCCAGACTTGGTAATGTTTTTTTCTAAGCCATAGTTTCAGACCAAGGTTGTAGTGAAGGCTATAATCACAGAAGTCTGTGCAAGTAGGAAATGCGAAGGATCTGAGGTCCATTGAGCAGACAGAGTGGCATTCAGCCTCATGGTAATGCCCAGTTCACTTTCTTTGATAGCTTCAAGCTCAAAGGCCTTGAGTTGGAGGCTGAAAGATGTTTGCATAAGAGCTAGGTAATAGAGTGGATAGATGGTTGGAACATAAATGTTTCAAGTTGTACTGGAGACCTCTGGGTTAAAAGTTGATATGAAATCTGTAGAAGGGATATCTTGCATATTGTATGGATGTAGCACCTGTCAATAATAAATCTCATGGCCTATAGCTTGTGGAACATCCAGTAAGCAGAGGGGATTCTGGGATAGAGCCAGGGGCTCAAGATTCAGCCTGCAAGATGTGAGAGGATGGATGCCTGGTGCCTGAGTGCAAGTAACTGAACACGTGGCAGGATGCAGCTTAGCATAACGGGATATTTTAAACTGTGAGCTAGTCAGAGAAGAGCCTAGCTATATGACCTACGTGTTTGTAAAATAATATTTAATGAGTTTTAAGAGTTTGGCGCCAACAGGAAAAACACTGAGTCCAACCCACAACAGAAATCCAACCCTCACCTCTCTACTCAGATTCGTTAGGTAAGAATGCCTTCCAGTTCCCTCAAGCCACAACGTGACACTCCCCTCCCCGTTTTTTTTTTTTTTTGTTGTTGTTTTTTGTTTTGTTTTTTTTTTTTTTTTAACTCTGGCATGTACCTATAAAGAATAGGTAGTAGTGAATTGAGTTTTGAGAATGTTCAAATTCTTTTCCTTTAACAGAAAAAAAAACCCCAACATTATTTTACATGTATGAGTGTTTTGACTGTATGTATGCGTACCACATGTGTGAAGCAACCATAGACTCCAGAGGAGGACATTGAAGCTCTGGAACTAGAGTTACAGAGTTGTGAGCTACCGCGTGTGTTGGGAATTGAACTCAGGTAGGTCTTCTGCAAGAGCAGTCAGGGCTCCTAACCGCTGAGTCACCTTTCTAGTTTCTTCCCTTTGTTTTGTTTTGGTTTTGTGGCAGTGTAGCCCAAGACACCCTTAAACTCACTGTGGAGCCAAAGATGACTTTAAACTTCTGACCTTCCTCCCTCTACCTCTCAAGTGCTGAGACTGCATGCAATTGCCAACATATTCAGCATTAGATTAAGGATCAAATTAAGGTCCCTGTGCATGGTAGGCCAACAGTTAACCCATTAAGCTTTAACTTCAGCCTCGACATGACAGATGCTCTTTTTGATATGGTAAGGACTTGCCCTGACTCTACAGGCTATTAGTCTCCTGCAGAGGGGTTCTTTGCATAGGTAGGCTCTGTGGTTTTTTTGGTTCAATAATATAAGGTTCAATAATTTGTACATTGGTTTCCCATGATATATATCTTATAGTCACTTTGACTGGCCAGTCTGATTATGAAAGTCTCAATATTTTATGGGCTTGTGAAACAAGATGATAATTTCTCCAAAACTACACAGGGAACAGGTTTTGCCCCAGTTCTGAGCAATTCTCCTACAAAGGAGCAGATATGGGTCAGCTCTATTCAGATGCTCTTGGTAGAGTCAAAGGTGTTAAGTTACTTTGCCCAGGATGAACCTGTTCCCAGTGGACAAGCAGGACTGTATCTATTTAGTGTGATTTGATATCATGCAAGTCTACCAGCCTGTTTGTACCCGACAGGCAATGGGTTCTTGTGGATAAGACCCTTTCTTTGGTTGGTGGATAAGCCTTGCAAGAATTGCAAATTCTTCATGTATTTTTTTTTCTTTTATTGAAAATAGATTTTTTTCATACATTACATTTTGATCACGCTTTCCCACCTCCTACTCCTCCAAGTTGTTCCCGACTTTTCCTGTTCTTTAGTTGTTAGGTAATCCTTGTATTCTTCCTATAAATTTTGGCTAGGATCAGATACAACTATAGAGAAAACAGAAATAAATTAATGAAAAAAAAATTTGATCACTGAATGAGATGTGTTTATATTCCTCCTTTTCTATATATAACACCCAAGAAAAGAGAAAACAAAAAGTTTATATTTGAGATTTAATTTTTTACTACTCTCCAAACCAGATACAGATACCAGCAATTGCCACAGTAGCTCATTCAGAGAAATGTATTATTCGCTGTGAAGCTCCTGATGTACTTTGGGACACAGCCTCAGGAGCTGAGTAAATTACAGATGTAGCAGCTACCATTACTTAAGGACCTTATTCTTATGGCTGCCCAAGCACATTCAATTTCCTAGTATAGCAGCTGTCTATATGGGAGTGTCAGACTTTAAGACATGGCCGTTGAACACACCACCCCCACGCTGTTAAACATGCCCCTCTCCGCCCTCTGTAATTACTTTGTTCTGTTTCCCCTAGTTTAATAATAGAGGACTTTAGATAGATTCTAAATGTAACATGAATTATATGTGGTAAAAATATAATGCTTGGTATTGATCAAGTCACGAAATCCTACCAGCTCAGATGTTCCACTTACAGAATAGCAATTATTTCATTTACCTAGATTATCACATTTGTAAGATGTTCGCTTAGCCACTGTGAGCTTTCATGTCATAATCTCACCTTGTCTGTAGTGACAAGGCGTAACAGAACTTACATCTGTTAGAGTTGTTTTAAGAAATAAGTGAAAAGAAAATAAAAAGAAAAAAAAGAAATAAGTGGATTGATTCATGAGTGTTCCAGAACATAATAAACATATTAGTATTCTTATTTTTAGTCTTACTATGGGAATTGCCATTATTATAAATTATTTTTACATACATTTCCTTCTTGATATATATATATATGTATATATATGATAATACCAAACTTATTTATTCTTTTTTTTTAAAGATTTATTTATTTATTAATTATACCACATTCTGCCTGCATGTGTGTCTGTGCACTAGATTATAGATGGTTGTGAACCACCATGTGGTTGCTGGGAATTGAACTCAGGACCTTTGGAAGAACAGCCAATGTTCTTAACCTCTGAGCCATCTCTCCAGCCCACTTATTTTATTCTAATTAAGATCATGAATCAAAGAACCAAAGGATTTGCTTACAGACACAAATGACAATGAAGGGCAGAAACAGTATATTTGTCTAGCTAAAATACATCCATGACTTCACTGAGTCTGCTAGTCATTACACAACCCAACTCAAAAGTTGAAAATGCAGTGTAAAACATTATAGTTGTAGATAATTTGAAGAGTGCTTCCTCACCATGGAGGACTTTCACTATATCAGTCTTCTATAAGGCACCTGCCTCTAACAAGACCCAATGTAAGGGAACAACATTTCTGTTTCCATACAAGTCTCAGCTATACTATCTCTTCTCACTAACTTGGGCCACTACGGTAGACTGCTTTCTAGTTTTCAAAGTGCTCTCATGTTGTGAACTCAAGTGAAGTACGGGTTTAGACTTGGTCATACATAGCTACTTAGTATCTATATCTAAAATAATTATTCAATGAATTTTATAAATGTTAGGTGTCTTGGCAATAGATCTCTCTCTACATATAGAAAAGCTAACTTTTGAAAACAAGTGCGTCAAGTAAAAAAAAAAAATGCATTCAAGGATGGGCCCTCTCTGCAGGGGAATTTGTTACTTTGTGCCTATCCTGGCTAATTACAGGTTTTCAGATTACTCTGTGTAATAGCCACACTGTGTGCTTACAGCTAAGCGGAGTGTATTGTAAGCAGAAATGGGGAGTTTTCAGTGTCGTACAGGAAGCATATGAAGAAAGATGTCGAGACCTTTCATGGAGCCTTTCTAAGTTTGCATTTGTTTAAAATGTATGGACATATAGAATATGCTCCACCATCCAAGATATGTTTTGACAGGAAAATAGGTAGCAGTTTCATAAAACAATTCTGAGTGATTTGAGGGAAAGAGTGTTGGAAAGAACAGTTCTTGGAGTGGTTGGAGTCTGTGTTAGGTCAGGGGAAACAGGATATTGAATTAGAAATGACTTGATTCTTGACCTCAAGAAAGTTAGTTGTTTTTTTTTTTTTTTTCTTTGTGTGTGGCATGACGACACAAAAGCATGCCACCTTTAACAGTGAGTGACATATACTGATGGAGATTACTTCAAAATGCCCTGTGGTATGAGGGGACTTTTTCACTACAACACCCTTCTGTCTGAGATTAAGCAAACCTGAGAAGGCTGGACAAAGCCTGAATCAGCTTGGCATTTCTTATGCCCACACTAATCTCTGTTCTTGTACTGGAGTTTTATTCCCTGATGATCATGTTCTCTACAATATTTTTACACATTAGTCGTTCATTAAAAGGTTTTGTGAGGATGTGCTCAGTGCTGATGTGACTTGATATGCTCTGGTGGGTGAATAGGGGGGAAAGGGGGAGTAGGGAGGAAAAGTGGGATGAGGAGGAGAGGAGGGAGGAGCTTATTACCTGAATGTAAAATGAATAAAAATAAAATAAAATAAAAAATTAAAAGCAGGCAATAGAGTCTTGCCTGCCCTCAGTGGATGAGGTTGTGCTCAGTACTGATGTGCTCAGACTTGTTGGATTGGGGAGGGTTGATATGAGGGGAGGGGATCTCCTTTTTTGAGAGGAAAGGAAGAGGGGAAGGGGAAAAGGGGGGAGACTTGGAGGAAAGGAGGGAGGGGATACCCTTGGGGTGCAAAGAAAGTAAACTGAAATAAAATAATTTTTTTAAAAAGTTGTTTTTCAATGGTATTACCAAAACAAGTTTCGTTTTGTTTTTGTTTCAAAGTCACGAGGTTTGAACTAGAGTCACCACTTATCCAACACATTTTTGAGAGCGGCTGTCTTGCAGTAGGCTCGCAGCTTTTTTCCTTTATGATAATTCACTTCAGGGAAAGGGGTACATCAAGGCTTGTGAGCCACTGTGAGCACTAAACGTAGATTTTCCAGAAGCCCATGGCAACCCCACTATTTTAGGGTAAGAATCAGATATACTACATCCATGGGAAAGCCTTCTCTCGAGGTTGTTATACTTTAGTATCTCCTTTAACTTGGCAAAGGCCAAATCTAAGACTATTTTAGGATTTCAAATTATTGTTTCATTGTTTATTTGGAATAACATAGTTTTAAATTTTCACAGTTTCTCCCCCCCCCTTTTATTTCCCATTCCTTGATCAACAAATGCTATCTTTTCCTCTTTGTGAAGTAGTGACCTTTCTCTCTTTGACTAGCAATGACTTGTTTACCACCCATCTGAAGCCTGGGAGCATCCTCCTCATGTCCTCAGTTTGAAATTTACAGCAGCATCCTGTCCTCCTCTAAAGTGATGACTTCAGTTTGGCCTCCTGCTGATCAGCACCATTTCAGAGTTAAAAGCTTTCCACTATGAATTTCAAGGCTTTATGTGATCAGGCCTCTATTAATTAGCAGCTTTATCTTCCACACATGACTTCATATGAAGATTGGAGGAGAAAATATTTCAAAATTCACGAATTAGTCCTATCTTTCCTAGATTACAAAGTTTCTCTCACCATACCAGAGTGGTATTTTCATTCAAACTATATCTCAAGATCCTAACCTAGTACTTAGCACCTAGTTGAAGTTAAATGAATATTTGTATAATAAAAACATTTCTAAACAAACATTACATGATTAATTTGGTTCTAAGACATGTTGATTTTAAATTTTATTAATAAAATAAAAATAGAGTTATTAATTCAAATGTGATCTTGGTTGAAAGACCAGAATTTTATACATATTAACATATAGGTTAAAAAAAATAAAGTTTTTTTTTTTTTTTTTTTTTTTTAGTTAAGAAATATGGTAACAAAATTCCTTAAGGAGACATTCTATTATTTTTTTTAACACAAAGACTGGGGAATGAGCTTAAAATGATTTTAAAAGCCAGGATTCTTCATTTATCAAAATTTCCATAATTTGAGTAAAATGTCACTCATTTGAAGGTCAAGTGGAAAACTATCTTCTTTGGAATTTTCTGTATATTAAATTAAGTAATAACTTGTAAAAAGTAATTTTATAAAAGTAATTTTCTAAAGCATCCCAGTCCTTCTAGAGATAAAAAAAATATGATTTGAAAGCAGGTAGCATTGAACTTATTAATTAATGGTAGAACTAATTTCTTGTTTACTATTGTGGAGGTCTGAAAAATTGAAATTGTTTTTAACAGTAGATGGCTGGCATGCTGAGGTTCAAAGGTTATGGAATTGGGTAGGCAAGAGGAGTCCACAGTGCAGTTGCTAACAGTACACACACAGGCACACACACATACACACACACACACACACATAATTATATATATTATAATTACATATATATGTTATATATATACATATATATATATACTTATATATATACTTATATATATATATAATTTTTTTCTGTAGCTCTAGGGATTGAACTCAGAACCTTGTGAAGGCTAAAGCAAGGAATATACCCCAGAGCTAGATCTTCAGGCACTATAGCAATAGTTCTAAAATAAAAACTATCACACTGACCATTCATTGCTATATTTCAGTCATTTTAATTCCTTGGCGTTCCCTGTTTGGTCTCTGGTTTATTGTCTCTGTTTTTTATCTATTTTGCAGATCCATGTGATCTTTGTTTTCACATATCATAGTCCTTGCTAATATCTGACTCATTTGAACCAACTTCCCTGCAGAAATTCCCCAATTGTTTCCTGTCAGTAGCAGCTTCTTCCTCTTTTCAGTGCCATGTGACATTTTTGTTTTAATTCCCCTGTAATAATTCTCTCACCAAGCCTTGTATTAAAGTTATTTTGTCCTTTTCTAGATATCCTGTGCAAATATATCAGAGAACTCTGCCTTGAGTTATTTGGCATACAATTTAATTAGGTGATTGTGGTCAGCAAAGAAGTAGAGGAAGTAAAAATGCTACTTAGGAGGGTGTCCTAGTCAATCTTCAATTTGTAAAAAAAAAAATAATATTCTAACAAAAGCAATGTAAGGGAGAAAGGGGTTTATTCTAACTCACAGTTCATGCCCAGGAAGCCAAGGCAGCAGGTGCCCAGAGCATTACAGTCACAATCAGAAAGCAAAGAACAATGGATGCATGCTTGTTAGCATTCAGCTTGCTTTCTCCATTTTATACAGTCCAGGTTTCTCTGCCTCAGTAATGGTCCCACACAAGTTAACACGGGGTCTTTTCTCTCCATTTAAGATAGTCAAGATAATCTCCCAAAGGTGTGCTCAGGGGCTGTTTCCCATGTGCTTCTAGATTATTTGGTCTCAGAAGAAAACCAAGAAAAGGCCTACATTTTGGAAGCAAGAGATAAAGAATTTAAGAAGACTGACAAGCATTTAGTGTTAAGTGTTTATCATTTTTGTCGACTCTGTAATTTTTGTAGTTTGCATTATCCTGATGCATTATTTAGCCTTTGTTTCCTGTATTTATATTGATATTTAACTTTTAATTAGTTTACCAGTCTCGCATAAAATTGCTTTCCCAAGAAGAATGATGAACTCTGCTGCTTACTTCCTCAGTCTAATGCAGACAAAGTATTTATAGTGTGAGGGGGATTTCAAAAGATTTATGTCTAATTCATAGGGGAAGTTCAAAACAAATTGATTCAAAGTCCTTGTTGAGACACTTGTTTTCCTCTGCAATATAATGTGTTATTAATAGTTCTATTTATTGAGGGTCAGGCATATTGTAGGCATATACATCATTACATTGATTGCTCACAATGGGCTTATTTGGACACTATTATTATGCAGAGACAGGAAAACTATGCTTATTTGGGCTATAAAAATGAGAAGCACATAAAACTTTTTTGAAAGGCATACAAATAAGGTCTGCTGAGTTATGATTTGTGATTTATCTGACCAATACTCTTATTTTTTAGCAAGTCTATTCTATAGCTTCCCAATATATGATAAAATAAAGCACTGGTTTTGCAACCCATGGTCTCTTTAAAGTTCACCTACAAGGAAAGTGAAATTCTTTATACTTATCATTAATGAAAGCTTATGGTTGACTGGGCTTAATAACAGTCATCTTTATATAATTCTGGAAAAGTATATGAGTGGTAGACATCTCTCATTTGAGAGAGAAAGCTAAAAGTAGCTGTTTGGTTTCCAAATAATAACTAACTCTTATGGTCTTTCTCTCACAGGAGAGTCTTTCTCTGTGGTTATGTATTTTTGTATCTGTGTTTTGATGTGAGGAAAATAGACTAGTCTCTGAAGGCTAATGCAGAAAACTGTGGACTCTAGTTCAACAAATTCTTAGTGTCAAAATATTTTTTTATGCCCTTCACTCAAAGGAAATACCTAAAACTTCTGTTCCTTACAATGCTAACACTAGGTGACCTAATAAGCATTTGTTTGGGGACTAAGGCTATAACTCAGTTGGTACAGTGCTTCCCTAGCATATATAAGGTTCCAATAATTGCAGCACTCCAAAGGTGGAGGCAGAAAGATGAATGTTTGAAGGTCATCCTGGGCTATGTAGAACATTCAAGGCCAGCCTGGGCTACATGAGACTTTGCTATACACACACACACACACACACACACACACACACACACACACACACACACAAATGGTCTAGCAACTATTTATCCATTTGGAGAAAAACAGAGTACATCTTACAAAAGAAGATTATTTTTATTTGATTTTAAAAAACTACAATTTAGAAATATGTGTGTCTTTGGTTATGGAATGACCTTGTAAAGCCATTGAGACAGAGTGGCCTCATTACCCTCCATTCCTGTCTTCACTGATTCTTCACATGACTTTTGTTTTCTATTACAGAAGTTTCCAAAGTTAAACTATACCAAGTTAATAGTGTCTGATGCACCTGCTTGACCAAAAATCTTACGTGTTTGTCTTGAGATTTTAAAATATCACGTGGGTTTCCTGGAGGCATATTAGAACATTTCTGGCATGTGTTTTAGGTAATTAGTACTCTAAAGGAATCTAGATATCTTTAAAGAATCAAGATTTAAGAATTAAAAGGAATGTTTGTAAGTTAAGTATTAAAGAGTCTTTAAAGGCTACTTAAAATCAAAGGAGAAGCTGAGACTCATAGCCAAACTTTGGGCAGAATGCAGGGAACATTAAAGAAGAAGGGGGAGATAAAAGACCTGGAGGGGACAGGAGCTCCCTAAGGAGACCAACAGAGCCAAAAAACCTGGGCCCAGGGGGCCCTGCAGAGACCAATATTCCAATCAAGGATCATGCATGGAGAAGATCTAGACCTCTTGCTCAGATGAAGCCCATAGGCTGTTGGTTTCCAAGCAGGTTCCCTAGTAAGAGGATCAGGGGCTGTCTCTGACATGAACTCAGTGGCCAGCTCTTTGATGACCTCTCCCTGCAGGGTGCAGCCTTGCCAGGCCACAGAAGAAGATGAGAAGATGATGCAGACAACCCTGATGAGACCTGATAGGTCAGTGTCAGATAGAAGGGGAGGAGGTTCCCCCTATCAGTGGACTACGGAAGGAACATAGGGAGAGAAGAGGGAGGGAGGGAGGATAGGACTAGGAGGAGACCAGGGTGGGGAGCTACAGTCAGGATACAAAGTGAATAAATTGTAATAATAATAAACAAGGAATGAAAGAAAAATGAGTTTAAAAAGTCTATTTAGAACTACTATTTCAAATGCTAAGTAATTCAAAGATTGCTTATCATCAGATATATTATGCTTATGATTTAGTGAATGCATTTTAGGTGGATTATTTGTTATTTTTACAGCATCAATGTTTCAAATTAATTGTTGGTTTTTAATCAATCCTCATTCAGAAAGGCAAACCTGATGGATATCAGAAGAGGGAGAAAACAGGGAGCCTACCACAGAGGGCCTCTGAAAGACTCTACCCAGCAGGGGTAGATGCTGATGCTGAGAATCATATCCAAACTTTGGGCAGAGAGCAGAGAATCTTATCAAAGAAGGGGGAGATGGAAGACCTGCAGGGGACAGGAGCTCCACAAGAAAACTATCAGAATAAAAAAAATCTGGGCACAGGGATCTTTTCTGAGACTGATACTCCAGCGAAGGACCATGCATGGAGATAACCTAGAACCCCTGTGCAAATGTAGCCCATGGCAGCTCAGTGTCCAAGTGGGTTCCCTAGTAATGGGAACAGTGATTGTCTCTGACATGAACTCAGTGGCTGGCTCACCTCCCTCTGCGGGGAAAGCAGCCTTACCAGGCCACAGAGGAAGACAATGCAACCAGTCCTGATGAGACCTGATAGGCTAGGGTCAGAGGGAAGGGAAAGAGGACTGCCCTTACCAGTGGACTTGGGGAGGGACATGGGAAGAGATGAGGGAGAGAGAGATTAGGAGGGGATGAAAGAGGGGGTTATAGCTGGGATACAAAGTGAATAAACTATAATTAATAAAAGAATAAATTAATTAAAATAATTTTAATGAAAGAAATCATAGATATTTAATTAAGGTCAGGAAAGGTAGTTTATACCTGTGCTCCTAGCACATGGCATGTGAAACCGGAGCATCACAAATTCAAAATAGCTTGAATTACACAGTATTTTTTTAATGGAATCGTATTTTCTTGAACATTTTAACTTACTTAAACATTTCACAGATAACTTGTTCACTTTTGTTTGTTTGCTTGATTTTGTTTTTTCAAGACAGAGTTTTTTCTGTGTAGCCGTGGCTGTCCTGGATTTGCTACGTAGACCAGGCTGGCCTCAAATTCACAGTGATATGCCTGCTTCTGCTTCCCTGAAACTTGTTCATTCTTGATAAACAAATTAAAGAAATGTTAACTTCCAAGAGGACAAAATGAGAGCCATGGCTAACAGGGGATGTAAAATGATGAGAAGAGCCTCCATAGTTCTGAGTTACAGGCGCATTGAGATCTTCATGAGCATGAGTACGAAGTAAATACACAAGATTTACGATTTTGCTTTGTTCAGTCAGTTCCTTTACTTTCCAGGGTTCCCTCTCACAAATAAGAATCAAGAATAGTCGCGTCATTATATATGAGGCCCCTTCATTGTTTGTTTCATTGTGTTATGTAAGTCTATTAGGAGCACATGCTAAGAGCCTCTTGAGTCCATGTGCTGTGCAGACGTGGGCACTGTGATTGGGTAATTGAGAAGTCTACGATGTCACTGGAGGCACACTGCAGACGCTTGCAGGACGTGAAAAATACTACAAGCTCGTGCTAAGTTAAATAACCAAGAGGGTGAGATAGTGAGTCACTGGTGTGAGAATTTAGGGAACAGAGATGAGTGCAAAGGCAAAAAGTCAGAGTCTCCAGAAAGGTTGGGCTTGGGTAAAACCTGGAAGGCTGGGCAGGATTTGTTAGAAGGAATGTAAGGAAGAGGTCATGCTATAATGAGAGTGGGCCACCCTAGCGTGAAAGATTGAAAATCATGCACAGGACTTAGCAGAAATTAACAAGGCATAGTCTGATGCCTTGTTAACACTTAGGTGTACAACCTCCAAATTTCCACAGGGGACCAGAAAGTAAATGTTCATCTTTTAAGAGGTTTTCTGAAAATGTTCTATTACTCACAGTTCTTCTCCCATTCCCCTAAGAAAGGGGAACCAAGCTTCTCCACAGCCTTGGGTCAGTGCTTTTATATTTGAATAACCAAAAGTATGTTAATGTATTCTGATGAAAAAGCAAAGCAAAGCAGAACAAAAGAGAAACCACCAGGACATCCTAAGTAATTCTGAACTGGAAGCGTACAACAACAACGTGCCAGCTGTAATAGTTTCTTTGAAAATAAAATTGTATCTTTCTCTACAAATATTTTGGTTAGAAAGAAGATATACTTATTAAAATGGTATGAATGGAAACGTACACTTAATTTTTTTCTTGAACATGTTCCTATGAAGGAAGTCGGCTTAATATATGTTTCCTCTTAAAAGTTAGGAGTTCAGTGTTGATTAGTTCAAAAGTGTTGACAAATGAACCATAAATGGTCATGATTTTTTATTAATATGAGTCCTGTATTTCCAAGTGTTGGGCACTGTTAAGGTAGTCTAATATCTGAATATTTATGATGCAGATTCCTTTCTATTGTAACTGTCTGAACCTGGTACAGATCACACCACTAATTAGCAGTTCAGCTTCTGATCATGTACATCAGCTCTAGGCACGTGAATACCCACAGATGTCGATACTGAGGCGTAGGGCCAGGGAAAGTGAATTTAGTAGCAGTACACAGAATTTAAAAAAATAAATAGTTTAAATCCGCAGTCCTGATCTCCATCTGGAACTTGTGGCCGTAAATGCAACTACTTATGTAACGTATTTCTTCACAGAAATCTCAACTGTAACTGTCAGAATCCTGCCGTACTTTCTGCCACTGAGACTCACACATCAAACCTAGGCCTGATGAAATCATGCCCATCCCAGCTAATGGTAGAGTCATGTTTTCTTTGAGGCAATAGGAGTCATGCTTGAGTCATCCCTTCTTGTTCAATTCCTCCGCTTTCTCTGTCTACAGTTGTATCCAAGATACAATCTTCACAACTATTACTTTAGTTCAAACAATAATCTCTTGCCAATTCTTGCAATACCATTCTAACTGGTGTCTCCAGTCCTACTTTGACTCCCATAAAGTCAAGATTTCCCAATGCAGCAGCCTTAGTAAGCCATGATTTCACATCTGCATGCATTCCTTCAGTGTTTTCGTCTCTTGATGAATTAAATACAGCATCAATACAATGGCACCAAACTGTTTATACGCTAGACCTTTTGGTCACTTTGCTTTATGCCAGTCTGCTCTGAGCCATGTGCGGTCTTTACTATCCCACATAATCCCCTCGCCATTCTTCAACAACTGCCAGACAGATTTGTGCTTCATTATCTTTGTACCAGTCATTCCCTCTGTTTCAATTTACAAAGTATTCATATAGTTTATTACTTCACCCTTTTGGTTTTTGCCCAAATGATATCCTTTTACTGGAAGATTCCATATCCAACCTTTCAAATTCTCAGCCCATCCTCAGAATACGTTTTTTTTTCCTTTCTTGCTTTATTTTTCACCATTTTATTTATTTAAAAAAACAGATAAACAATATTATTTCAGTTTTGCTTATTTTTATTTATTGTTGATCTCCCAACAGTACAATACAATCTCTATGAAATTAAATAAATTTTATTCTGATTGCTGGAACTATTCCTAAAAAATTATAAGCTTTAAAGGCTTAGTTTGTTTGATGAGATGAGATGATTTATGTAAGTCCAAGTAGATTGACAGTGAAGAATACAGCAGCAAGACAGTCATGTTAAAGACTTGTTAAGCCTACACTTGTGTGTTGGTTGGGAGGGAGCTAAGGTATAGGGTTTTATCTAGCATTTCTGTCACTGTGACAAACTATCTGAGGGGAAATATATATATATAATATAATCTATGCATTTATACATAAAATATATTTCACACACACATATTCTTCAAAATTGTTTCATTCCTGTGAAGAAACACCATGACCAAGGCAACTCTTATAAAGAAAAATTTAATTGGGGTCTTGCTTACAGTTCAGAGTTTTAGTCAGTTATCATCATGGCAGAGAGGGTGGCAAGTAGACATGGAATTGGAGAAGTAGCTGAGTGTCCTGCAAACAGAGAGAGACTTGTCTTGACACTGGCTTTTGAAACCTCAGGGCCCATGCTTAGTGATACGCTTCTGCCAACAGGGCTACATCTACTCCAACAATGCAACACTTCCTAAACCTTCAAAAAGTGCTGCTCCTTGATAACTTAGCCTTCAAATAGATGAGCCTTCAGAATTTGAGCCTTTTAGTGGTACATTTCATATCCAATTACAACAGAGTTTCTCAGTATATGAACCGTATTGAACTTTCACTCTACAGAGTTCAAAGCTGGTCATGGGGTAATAGAAATTCGATTATGGTTGTGGACCAGTATCTCAGCTGTGATTATAGAAGGTTGGTATTAAGTATACTCTATGCCTAGATGATGGAAAATAGTGATTAATACATACCTTTCTGTCACTGGCCTATCGGAGCAAAATAGTGAACAGTGAAGAGATTAAAATCTATCACCGAATGATCATTGAGGCTCCTGAAAACATGAGAATTGTCAGTCACCTCTCATAGGATGTGGGTTTCCCTAAGCCTTCTGAACAAGCTTACTCTATTGACAGTCCAGTGTTCTTTTCACCACAGCAGGAACTGTGTAATTATATTAGGTTTCATTGAGAGCATGGTGAAAGAGACATATATTTACTTTTAATTTTATACTGGTTTCCTGATTTTTCACATATTAGTTATACAAATGGAGAGAACATGTTTATGGCCCCTTTACATCTTATGATTGGGCCATAACTCCCAAACACGAACATTTTTTGTAAATTCGTTACCAGGCACCATTTCTTAAGGATGAGAATGGTTAAAAAATATACCATTCAAGCCTAAAATTTATTGCAATACCATGTGTATGACCTTGTTAAAATAAAGTTGATTTTTTTCTCCAATAAACATTTCTTAATTATTTATTAGGAATGAGAGTTAGAATAAGTATGCCAGCACATACCAGTGGCTTGTGAATGTATACTGATCTACTGTAAAAAAATGAAACTTTGGGCTGTGAGTCCAGCCTTTAATGGCTGAGCCATCACCTCTCACTGGTAAGAGGTGACATATCTTTATGTAAGATAAAGACTTTAGCGTGGGGCCAGGGAAATGGTTGAAAAGTTGAGTGCTTCCTAAGCAAATAGAAGGACCCAAGTTCATATTCCTAGCACTCACATAAAAGCTGCCTATAGCTCTCTAGGGAGATGAATTTTCCAATATTACTGGGCCATAAAGCATTTTGAAGAAAGAGAGATGATTTTTGTTAATGTACATGGAGACAAAAGAAATACAGCATTATGCATAGTACTGATGAAAATATGTTCTCTAAATTTGCGTGAGTAATGAACAACTAAAATGACACAGAAGAGAGTAAGAATTACGTTTTTGTAAGTGGATAGTAATAAAATTGGGGTTATGAGATTAAGGCGTACATTAATGTCAACTAGAGGGTGTTTACAAACAAAGAGTTCTGTGCTCCACACAAAGCCAATACAGTAAATCTGTAAAAAGTGTAGAGCAGGGGTAGGCATTCTAGAGATATTTCAGATTGACTGATTGATTTTGGAGACAAGGTTTCTCTGTGTAGCTATTTGTAACTCACTCTATAGACCAGGCTGGCCTCAAACTCAGAAATGTGCCTGTCTCTGTCTCCTGAGTGCTGGGATTAGAAGGGTGTGCTACCACCGCCTGGCTGTTTCTTAAAAATGCTATCTTATTGAAGTTGTTGGAAGACATGTCTTGGTGGAGTTATACTCACACTTACATTTACATCGTGGCAGAGAGAAAGTGATGCATGACCTGCCGTGGTTTCAGGTGACAGTCAATGTGCTCTACCAGGCAGTGGCAATTTTGAGGGATAGGAAGTGGCAGAGCTAGGAGCTACTTCAGTAGTGGAATTCGGGGTGGGTATTGGATGGAAGACAGCCTAACCGTTCATTCTGGTGGTTGTGTCAGTGATGCTGTGAACCAGACTGGCAAACACAGGATGGGTAGGCCGTGAGTAAGTTGGGCCCCTGCTCAATCAGTCACTTGTCTTCTTGCTGGGATGGAATGCAAATTAAGTCTATCTGCATCCACCTCCACAGGATACAGTTCAGGGTGGCACATACGGTGGCCGAAGCAGGGGTGGCTGGTCGCACTGCAGTCACATTTAGAAAGCATAGAAGCGAATATACCAGGACTCAGCTGACTTTTTCCTTCTTTTTTAGACCAGGACCTTAGCTCGTGTTATGGTGCTGCCTTCAGTTAAGGCTGGTCTTTTTAGCACAGCCTAATCCAGTTGTTCCCTCACAGGCAAGCCCAGATACTTATATCCTGACAATACCAGATCCTGTGAACTTAATAATTTTAACTATTGCACCTGCCAGAGTTCCAGAAATCACATTGAATGTAGTTTAGAGTAGACAGTGAGAAAACAGAGGTCCATAAGAGTGAACAGACTGGTCTGAGGTCGCAAACTGGTGGGCTGGGCTTACTTGGCTAAAAGTACCGGTCTGCTTAGCTGGCACATCTTTACACTTTCTCAGTTAAGCTCCTCACCTGGAAACTGACTACAAGGATATGAAGACCAGTTTTGTGCAGATGGAATGCATTAACATAGACTAAGCACCCAACAGTAAAAATTTCCTTACTGCGTTAAAAACATAATAGAAATATGATTTAGGTTGTAAAAATAGAGTTTTGGATCAGAGTTCAAGACAAAACCCTATGACAGTTATTTCAGCAGAAACAAAAATTGAACAAAGTCCTCTTGCGTCCAATCAGTCTGCTAGTAATTGCTGGAGACAGGAGTCTCCATTATTAGTCAGTGTATGGTGGATTTACATTTTAATGTGCTCCAACCCTGTATTTACATGGGATTATAAAATCATACAAATCATAAAAAAGTAGGTACACATCACTTTTCATAGAAAGAATAAAATACTGAAAATGCAATATATATATATATATATGAAAATGGATAAATTCAGAGCACAAGATTTTGTGTCGCTGAAATTTAATACAAAGTAATGAGTGTTTTGTAGATTACAAGCTTCTGTGCTTCTGCCGTAGGTTTTATGCCTGTTTATGAGACTTACTGCTTCGCTGTACTCAGCAACAGTATCTAGGGTACTGACCGTTATGCTTAGCTTTAGCTGTCAACTTGACATAAGCCCAGAGTCAGGAAGAGGGAACCTCAACTGCTCATTCATGTAGGAGGGCCCTGGCCTACTGTGAGTGGTGCTGCCTGATCTGTAGGCAAGCTGGCCCAGGATGTATCAAAAACACACGGAGCCTTAAAGCAAGCTGGGAAGCATCATTTCTCAGTCATCTCCTCTTCAGTTGCTGCCTCTAGATTCCTGCCTTTATTCCCTGCCTTGGCTTCCGCTGATGAGAAACCTGTAAACCAAATAAAGCCTGTTTTTTTTTTTTGTTTTGTTTTGTTTTGTTTTTTTACCACAGCAACAGAAAATAAGCCAGAACACTATTAAGCAAAAACACTATATAATACACATTATGGTTATGACGTTTGCATATGTTTTTTTTCTAAGCTTGTGACACCAAGGAAACTTTTTTCTTTTAGTTTCCTTGTTATTTAATGTTTATGTTTAATCTCTCTAAGTACATTTCTTTTTTTGTTTGTATTTTATTTTTTTCTTATCAGTTACATTTTATTAACTCTGTACCCCAGCCATGTCCCGATCCCTCATTCCCTCCCAGTCCCTCCCTCCCTCCCTCCTCTCCACCGTGCCCCTTTCCAAGTCCACTGATAGGGGGGACCTCCTCCCCATTCATCTGATCCTGTTTTATCAGGTATCTTCAGGACTGGCTGCAAAGCTCTCCTATGTGGCCTAACAGGACTGCTCCTCCCTTGGGGGGTGGGGAGGCCAAAGAGCCAGTCATTGAGTATTTAAGGCTGTCAGAAAACAGAGTCAATGTTTTCAACAAGGGGGCCTTAGCTATCAGCCTTATCAATTTTATTTAGCACAGCAGAAAACTGAGATGCAGAGAGAGAAACATTTGCAAGGCTACCTTGATTTGTTTAAAACCACTGGTGATAAAATTAAGGCCCATGTCATCTGACTCCTTAAATGAATGTGTTTGCAATTTCGCATCCCTCAAAGCTGCAAGCAGCTTCTCATGAGTAAAAGCCTACATTATTAGCGGAACAGATTTAAGTAGCTGTCCAGTAAATGCGTGTTGAGGGGGTAGTGTAATACCAGAGATGGTGTTTGAATGATAGTCTCTGTTTTGTTTTAAATTAAATTTACTCAGGATAGATCGGACAAGTCTCTGCCCTACCCATAAGCAGGCACACACTGAGAGTCACATGGTTGTTACTTTTAACAAGAAGCAGCAGAGGGCTGTCAGCTGATGGAGGAAGGATAAAATGTAAGAGCCAGAAATGCTCTGGTCTGCCCATAACCCCTCTCTGGAATGTCAAAAATACAAAGTTTCCCAGTGGGTTGGCCCAGTGACCTCCATATACAAAGGTCTTTTCTTTCTAGAACCAAGTTGCCATCACCATCTCCTTGTTTCTGATTCATTCACTCACTCATGCATGCATGCGCGCGCGCACACACACACACACACACACACACACACACACACACATATTTTTCTTTTTAAATCCCTGTCAGTGTATAAGACCATACGTTGCTTTTTCCACAGTCTGAAGATGACACTCGGCCATATGTTAAAATGTAAAATCTTCATTCTTGGGAGCCACCTACTTTGCAAACCTCCGGACAGGCAGATTATTGAATAACCCATGACTGCCCTTCATCTGGTTAGATCTCTAAAGAGATCATAAGACATCTTTAACAAGCGTAGAGGCTCAAAGAGTTCTGAATGACCACAGAAGGCTTTTCTTCCTCCTTTGTCATGAAATGTCATGTTCCACCCTAAACAGTATCAAAGGAAATCATTATTTGTATCAGGCATTAAAAAAGAAAAAGAAAAACGTTTGTGTGTTGGGGTCACTTAGGAAAAAGGAAAGTTCATCTGTGGGTTGTGTGTCATATGAAGAATGCTTTACCCTTCTCTTTCATTGACAGGATGACGATGGGAAACTTTTTTTTTTAAATTTTTCTGTGGTGCAACCTATGTAAGACATTTTTGGATAGTCATGTGCTTGTCCTGATGAAATGCTGCTCTCCAGCACACAATCATAAGGAGAGACTCGGATACCAAGGCAAGAGTCTTCAGTTTCTATCACTTCTCATGAGATGTTTAGGAAACTGTACATTCCTTAATAGCAATGTGAAAACAACCTACTAAGCATTCATTACCTTGCGTTAAGCTTCACTAGCAGAAAATCTTGTGCTCTAAGTTTATGTAAGGTATTTTTGAGGTTATGTTGGTATCCATTTTTTAAAAAATAGGCTGCATTTTCAGTGTTTTATTTTTTCTATGAGAAGAGACACATACCTACTTTGTTCTGATTTATAGTAATTTTATGTTTCTGCGTAAATAAGAGTTTAGGGCTCATAAAATTAAAATCCACCCTTCATTGACTAATGGGGACTCCTGTCTCTAGCAATCATCATAGACAGTATTGAAGGAATAGGATTTTGTTTACTTTTTTGTCTGTGCTGAAGTACCTGTAATAGTGTTTTGTCTTAAACTCTGATCCAAAACTCTGCTTTTAGAACCTACTTTATATTTCTGTTAGGTTTTTAACATAGTAAAGAAAATTTGACTGTTGGGTGCTTAGTTTATGCTTAATGTATTCCATCTGCCTAAAACTGGTCTTCATATTCTTGTAGACACTTCGTAGGCCTCAGTTGAGAAAGTGTAAGAAACTTGCCAGTACTCATTTGGAAGATTTTCAGAGCAAAACAAATTCCAGCTGACTGCAACTAATTCCCAAACCAATCTACAGAGTCCCAGGGCTAAACAATAGGTCGAGTTTGGGGGAGTTTTGTGAAAGAGAAGAAGGAAGGATTGAGGGATTTGGAAGGATCAAGGACACCACAAGAAAACCTAGAGAGTAAAGTAACTGGGATCAATGGGGGCTCACAGAGACTGAACCACCAACCAGAGAGCTTGCATGAACCAGACCTAGACCAGTACACATACGTAACAGATGTGCATTTTGGCCATCATGTGGGTCCCCTAAAAATGGGAGTAGAGACTATCTCTGACTCTGTTCCCTGCCTTTGGGTCCCTTTCCCCTACCTGACATGCTTTGTCTGACCTCTGCTGTTACTTGAGGTGCCAGGAGGGGTTGATAACCCCTAGGGGAGCCCCTTCTTGAAAAGAAGTAAAGGGAGGAATGGGGAAAGGGCACATGAGGGCAGGACTTGGTGGAGACAGGAGAGGGGCTGGTATCAAGCCATAAAGTGATTAAATAAAAAAATCTGTAAACAACAACAAAATTTTTTTTTAAACAAAAGAAAATGATCTTTTGCAATATCAGGTGTTTCTTTAACTGATGCATTCTAGACTACTTAATGAAGAGACTTGAGTTCACTGTTTAACTGTAAGGACAAAGACCAGAAACTGGCACACATTTTATAGATGTCCAGGATTTGTAAAATTGGTTTGAGTTGGCTGTTTCTTTAACATAAATCTGCAGTCAAGATAGCACAAGAGTGTGGTTTAGAAGCTGAAAGTACTTGATGTTAGTGAACAGACCTGGCTTTGGATCCAGACAGCTGAGGCTTAAATTCTCACTCTGTAAGCTTACCATCTGTTTAATTTGATAAAGCTACACAGACATTCCAAGTCTCAATTTTCTCTTTTTGAAGTGTGGAAAATGGCTGTGAGTATAGCCTTGTGGTACAGTGTTTACCTAACACTCTTGAGAACCTGGATGTGATCCTGATCTCCACAGTATCGGTAATGATGAGGAACTAAACAGTGAGGATAGTAGTTGTGCTTTAATGGTCATTTATGCAAATCATATTTTGATGCACAGTAAACACGCAGAGTGTGCTAACTAGTTTCATTACCTTTGATGGAAATATATTTTGGATGTCTATCATACTACATTCTTTATTTGTTAATCTGTCTTTCCACTAAAATATAAGCTCGGGAGAGCAGGGAGTTTTCATAGCAACATCATTATGTATCAAGTGTTCAGAGCACTGTTGTCCAATACAATGACCTGTGTTGATTCAAATATTCTATATTGGTAGTATATAATGTAGCAGTCACTAGGTAAAATTGTTTAGTTTTTTAATTAGCTCTTTTTAATAAGTTAAAGACGTAGTACATAAACTAATGGATTTTATTACTGCTTGTTAGTTGAACACTGCTTTTAATCCATGACTGTGTCTGTTTCTTTCAATAGATGAGTTGAGCCTTTCACGTTGTTACTAACAGCTATTTGATATTCCCATATTTACTTATTTATTTATTTTTCCATTCTTGGTTCTTCTGTTCATTTGGAAGATTTCTGGTTTACTCTGCTGAACATGACTGATCCCTTACCAATTACCCACCTATTCCTCAAACAAATTGTATTATTTCCTATGTGCTCACTAATGAGTATGTTTTTCTTCTTTGTGTACATTGAATTTTTTTAAATATTCCCTTTTGAATATCTTTTCCAGTGTTGGCCTGATTGACATGATTGCCTTAATCTGTGCTCATCTTGAAATGGTTTTAAATTTCTGTCAATTTTAAGAGATAACCTTCTTGTGCATTGCAACTTTGTTTGGTAATTTGTTTCCCCTGGGGATAATCGCTTCCATGGCTGTTCATTTTAATAATTAGACCTTTGTTGTAAAACACTTGCAAATAAAAAAATAAAACAATATGCAGTAAGATCAGTCGGACCTAAAAATCTATTTTAGCTTTTACTGTTCTGTTTGTTTGTTCCTTTGGCATATTTACAGAATGTTGTAGTGGCTTATTCTCCAGTCATGTCTACTAGGGGATTTTAAATTCCTCTTGGATTTGAATTTTTCTCTAGTTACTGAAAATTTGCTGCTAATTTTTTTGAGTGCATTTCCTATTCTTTTAGTCTTTGCCAGATCCGTTTTCTACCACACGTATTTTGAGATTCTGTATCTTTAATACATTCAATAGTTCTTGGGGAGCTTTGTCACATTCATTAATTTCATCTTTCTATAAGTCTTAATGTTTTTTTTCCAATTTTCACTTTTTTTCCCTGAAATTAGACCTTTTGTTTGATCTTCTCTGTTGAACATGCCTCCAACTGTTCTTTATTTGATTGACCTATTCTTATTTTTTCATTTCCAAATTTTGTATTTGGTTCCTTTTTTTTTTTTTTTTTTTTTTTTGTAGTTTGAATATCCTTTCCTGAAATTGCCCTCTAAATACTTGATATTTAAATTTCTTCTCCATGTTACGGTTTTAGCTACTTTTGTACCTTCCTTATCTAGGTCCTAATTTTCATCATTTATTTGCTTCCTTGAGCTCTCTTTGCAGTCAACTGATCTTTTTCAAAAGTAGGACTGTGAGCTCTTTTTCTAGCATTTCATGCATCTCATTTTCTTTGGCTTCCAGTGCTGAGAAGTTGGGAGATTGTGGGAATGTCATAGTGAATTGTTTCATTCATTTCTGTTTCATGCTTCTGTTAGAGGAATTTCTTATTTTTTTTCCTAGTCTTTCCTTTGTTTTTATTTTTATTTTATTTTTATGTTAGGTCTCTGGCGAGGCGTCTTTAAGTTTATTATTCTATAATGCTATTTAAAGGGGAAACCCACCACAGTGGCTGATTTAATAGCAGTCTCAATCTTAGTTTCATTAGAAGATAATATGTTCTCTTGCTAATGTTCTGATAGAGTTCAGAGACAGTGTTTATAGGGTTTCGGTTAAAGGGCTATATTTTGTAGTGGCTTTAGAGGTGAGGGTATCGATATTTAAGAGTTGGATGAGAAGAGACTGTGGAAGAGGGGAAGTTAGAGTAATAATAAGAAAGAAATTGCACACAACAGAGTTATGGGAATTACTAGAGAAAATAGTTTAGAGTAGGTATAGAAAAGAAAGGACAGTCATAAAATATCTTTTGAAACTGAGATCTAGATAAAAAAACAATAGTAGCACAATTAATAAAAGTGTAAAACAATAATGATAGTAATGATGATGATGATGATGATGATGATAATTAAATAGTTCTAAAGTGAAACAGGAGATGGCATTATGACTGTAGCTGGCAAGATGTGGTTTCTCCCTCACCTTGTCTTGTCTCTTGAATCAGACTTCATAGGTGGTTAGAGAGATTTATAGTGTCAATAATTCAAACAATTATGTCAGTTTGCAAATGCGAAAAGTTTGTATGGCTGAAGTTCATTTTCTGCTAAAATTCCCAGTATGTGACACTTGCTATCAAATTGCAATTTTGTCTCTGGTGTTTTTTATTTTATTTTTTTCATTTTTATTTTTAAATTTTTATTTATTACAATTTATTCACTTTGTATCCCAGCTGTAGCTCCCTCCCTCATTCATTCCCTCCCAATCCCGCCTTCCCTCCCTCATTTCTTCCCATGCCCCTTCCTCAGTCCACTGATGGAGGAGATCCTCATCCCCTTCCTTCTGACCCTAGTCTTCTGTGGTCTTGTAAGGCTGCCCCCACCCCCACCCCAGGGGGAGGTGATCAAAGAACCAGTCCCTGAGTTCATGTCAGAGACAGTCCTTGTTCCCATTACTAGGGAACCCACTTGGAGACTGAGCTGCCATGGGCTACATCTTTGGAGGGGTTCTAGGTTATTGTCATGTGTGGTCCTTGAACCAAAAAAAATACAAAATAATAAAAATAAAAATAAAGTCACCACCGTTTTGAGGATCATTCTTTTTGTCAAAACTTTCTGTGGCTGAGGATTTGAAAGAGTTTGGAAGACCCACTTGCCTGTGTTTACCTTCTATGGAGCCCGTCTGAATACCATACCAAGTTGGGTAGCTTGTCTAGGCATGGCAGGGGTATAGGATGGCAATCGCTGACAAGTTTTCAGGTTAGGTCTTACACTTCTGATGCTTTCTCCAGTCTGTTCTGCTCGAGCCTTGTGGTGCTCACTGGGGCTCTTCACTGAGTTCTGCATGCAGCTTGCTGCAAGCTTTGCTGCTCATCCAGGCAATGGGCAGGAGTGGGTTTGTGAGAGTAGAGTTCTTCTCGGCTACAAACAGCGCTGTCATACTGCCACTCCACAGCTCTCTGTACTCTGTACACCTTCCCTTGCAAAATATATTCTACTTCTGGTTTAGGTTTCTGAAACCTGGACTGTTTTTTCCTGTCTCTGACATGGTTGGTTGCCTGTGAATTCACTTCCCAAGCAGCTACAGCTGAATTTGCCAGGGTCAGGCAGTGTGGCCCTGCTGGAACACTGGATTGGCTGCTGTTTTGTGGGTAAAGTTTACTACCAAGGTTTACTTCTGTCTTTCATAGCTCTTTCTCTTATAGGAGAAGGATCTATTATTTCTGTATTAATATTTTTTTCATCAAATCTCACAGACAAAGCTTCTAATTGGTCACCTTAACCTGAACTCCAAAGAAGACCATATATAGTTGTTGAGCATTTGAAATGTAGCTAACTACCACAGATTGAATTTTAAATTTTATTCATCTTTAGTTAATTTAATGTAAATAACCATATACACCTACTATGGTACTTTATAAGCAGAGTTATAGATGAGTAAACTATACACAACACTTTCTTAATAACTATTTCATAATTTTTCACATTTATTTACTTATTTTGTGTACATACATGTGCACACACAAACACACAAGCACACATACTACAGCATACTTGTGGAGGTCAGAAGACATGTTGTAGGAATTGGTTTTCTCCTTTTACCATGGAGGTTCTGGGGATGAGAACTCGTGTCTTTAGGCCAAGTAGCAAGAACCTTTAACTGCTGAGCCATCTTACAGGTCCAATTTAAAAAAAAAAAAAATCAACTATTTCTTTAAAATGAAGTTTCCTTCTGGCTGCAAATATTACATAACATAACTACATAATTATATTTTTATCCACTCTTTAAAGATTAGCAGCAAAACTATTATATCACCTGTTGATCTGGGGGGGCACTATGAAGCTCCAGTGTAGTATACAATTATGATTCCAATTTTAATAACTTTCTGAATTTTTCTTTTTTCTTTTTGTTTTGGTGACAGGTCAAGAAAGATTTGGAAACATGACAAGAGTCTATTACCGAGAAGCTATGGGAGCATTTATTGTCTTCGATGTCACCAGGCCAGCCACATTTGAAGCAGTGGCAAAGTGGAAAAATGATTTGGACTCAAAATTAACTCTCCCTAATGGTAAGCCAGTGTCAGTGGTTTTACTGGCCAACAAATGTGACCAGGGGAAGGATGTGCTTGTGAACAACGGACTCAAGATGGACCAGTTCTGCAAGGAGCATGGTTTCGTAGGATGGTTTGAAACATCAGCCAAGGTAATGCCATATTAAACAATAGGGATAATGGAATAAGATTCACGAAGAACCTGACACAGAACCATTATCATTATCACAGTGATAATAGTGTTTCCGTCCAATGATTTAGAGTTAGAAAATTGCTTTGCTCTGTTTCGTAGCAGGCTAATGAGTGGGCAGGGCAGAAATTATTATTTTCTATTTAAGATGATTATGATTAATGAAGCAAAACCATTTGTACGTGGTCACATTGATCATAGTTTAAAACTGCGCACAACTTTTATGAGCTTACTTTACAAACAGGCATGTTTTACGAACCTTCTTGCACTTAGTCCTTACAGCATCATATAATTTCATAGGAAATGAAAGAAATGGATATAATACTCCATGTCATTGTCTTATTCTTAGAGTCACAATGTGACTATTAAATGCCTTCACTTGCATGTCAGGAGTTACGCTCTGTCATATGAATAAAGAGATGACGATAATTTAGGACCACCACACTGGGAATACCAGAATAGTAGTGCAAGAGAAAGAATAGTATGGAAGTGGAGAACACGGCCTAGCTTGGTACTCCTGGTTCTTCTGAGAGACTGGGGATACCAGGACTGAGAGCATACGCAAGGCTTTAAGACCCAGGAAACTTTGTGGTACAAAAGAACATCACACTTAAAGCCGCGCCTCGCATTCGTGTGTGCATCTGCCCTTCAAACCATCTCTTCAAAGACTAAATTTAAAGGAAGGAAAATGATCTTTACTAAATCAGATTTTCTTTGCCATCTGTCTGAATGAATGCTCACTGTGGATTTTCTAGATAACATATGATTGTTCCCTCACTCATATCAACCTCTATCAAATTTCCTGGTTTACACTTACTGTTTTAAAGTAATTATTAAAAATTTGTACTTCTGGTTTTAAGCTAACACTTACATGTGTGATTTCCTCAGAAGCTCAGTCCATCTTAATCTGTCTATTTACTCTCACGATGGCTGTTTTATGCCTTCCTGTGACCATATATAATCTTCATAATATGATTTCACCATAGAAGTTTGGAGTCCTGCCATCTGCACTCATGCTAACATGAACTGACATGTTAGCTGACATGCTAACAGGGTTCGCCTAGTGCATTTCTGGTGCCTGTTGTCAGAGTCTTATACCTTTGGGATTTGATTTCTCACCATCTTTTTCTTCTTCTTCTTCTTTAGATTGATTCATTTTATTGTATTTGTCTTTTATGGTTAATTTCTTTCATGACCAGTGATGTTCCTTTTCTAGGGCTTGGGTAGTTTCCCTTTAGATATATTTTTTAATTATTTTTTATTTTTTAATATTAATTATAGTTTATTCACTTTGTATCCCAGCTGTGGCCTCCCCCCTTATTCCTTCTCAATCCCACTCTCCCTTCTTCATCTCCTCTCATTCCCCTCTCCAAGTCAACTGATAAGGGAGGTCCTCCTCCCCTTCCATCTGACTCTATCTTATTAGGTCTCACCAGGACTGGCTCCATTGCTCTCCTCTATGGCCTGGCAAGGCTGCTCCCCCTTTGGGGGGGGGGTCAAAGAGCCAGCCACTGAGTTCATATCAGAGACAGTCTCTGTTCGTTTTACTAGGGAACCAACTTGGATACTGAGCTGCCATGGGCTACATCTGAGCAGGGGTTGTAGGTTATCTCCATGAATGGTCCTTGTTTGGAGTATCAGTCTCACAAAGACCCCTGTGCCCGGAATTTTGGGGTTGCTCTCCTTGTGGAACTTCGGCCCTCTCCACGTCCCATCTCTCCCTTCTTTCATAGGATTCTCTGCACTCTGCCCAAAGTTTGGTTAAGAGTCTCAGCATCTGCTTTGATATACTGCTGGGTAGAGTCTTTCAGAAGCTCTCTGTCATAGGCCCCTATCCTTGGAAGAAGGAGAAAACAGGAAACAGGACAGGAGCCTCTCACCATCTTCTGAAGTCTTGTAATCATTTTGGAAATGTGGGTTTCCCAGATACATTATGAATGATTCCACTGTATCACACACACACACACACACACACACACACACACACACACACAGACAGAGAGAGACAGAGACAGACAGACACACACACACACACACACACACACACACACACTCCTACTGATTGTTGCCATAGCCCATAGACCATCTGCTAGTCTGGGTTTCACTGTCCATATTTGGCTCCAAGGCACACACAGGCTGCACCATTCTAAGAGAAGTTCTTCTGTATCTCAGTTTTGGTTTTTTTTTTTTTTTTTTTTTTTTTCTTTCCTTGCTCCATTTTGCTCTTAAAGTGTGGTGCTTCAGGTACAGCTGTAAGGTAAGGCAATGTAGCTGGGGAACAATGAGCATGTTGTAGCTGTGTAATAGTGAAGATGAGTCAGATCCACAGAGCAAAACCTCCAGTGTTTTTTGTTCTGGTTTCCCTTTACTCCTAGCCTTGCTCCTGACAGATTTCCTCTACTATTTCCTGTCTATGCATAATGACTCTGGGCTCATAGCTCTAAGATTGTTCTAGGATCAATAGGTGCATTGGGAAGCAGCTATTTTAAGTTAAAAGCTCCTCAGTTAAGGTTAAAAGTAAATATGCCTGTGGATGCCTTCTGCTGAGAGAATGAATGTGCTTGAGTGTGCACCGGCTGTCATGATATTTATTGCAGGAGAAGAGTGAGCATTTCACACTGTGGCGCTTTTTGTTATTTTAGTAAATGCTAAACACATTTATTATCTTTAGGGATCTTTGTTTTTAGCTCAGCTATGCGCAGGAAAAACCTACAATTCTTTTGTTTTGCTTTGCCTTTTTCTTTCTTTCTTATTTATTTATTCATTTAGACAAGGCTGGCTTCAAACTCACTCTGCAGCCAAGGGTTACCTTGCATTATTGGTCTTTCTGCCATGACATCCTGAGCCCTGAGATTACAAGCATGCACCGCCACACATGGCTTTATGAGGTGTTAGGGATTGGACTGAATTCAAAGCTTTGTGTATTTTACACAAACACCCATAATATGCTGTGTATAATAGTTTTACTACGTTTCTTTATTGTGGTGTGTGTGTGTGTGTGTGTGTTGTGGGTTCACACATGTGGAAGTCAAAGGAGTCTATTCTTTCCTTTCACTATGTGGGTTCCAGGAAAGGAAGATTGTCAGGCTCAGCAGCAAGTTCCATCACCCACTGTATCATCTCACTTGTTCCTATTTTCCTCTATTGCTTCTTCCGTAAAAAGGACACAATCTTATGACCTAAATTCCATGAATTAAATGGAGTAGGAAGTGAGAAAATAGATGACAGGGGTAAAATGCAGAATCCGCTCCCCCCCCCCTTTTTCCCTAGAGTGGGATAACAGAAAAGACTTTGTCTTTGGGATATAGTGATTCTGCACACTCTGCATCACTCTTTGAATATCCTCGTATCTAACCAGCTGGAATTGGGCTGCTCATATGATAATGTGGCTTACCATAAGTCTGGTTAAAAGATCAAGATCATGCTGTCTCTCCTCCAGGAGTTCCTAGACTTTACTCTCCTATGTGTTCTGAATCGACATTGACAATTTCTAAACTTTATTTCATAACTTGTTTTTTTTTTTTTTAAAAAAAAAAGATTTACTTATTTTTCTTATGTGTATCTGTGTGCCACACGTGTGTAGATGTAGGTACTTGTGGAGGCCAAAAGGGGGCATTGGATCCCCTGGAGATGGAGTTGCAGGCAGTTTTGAGCAACCTGAGAATCAAACTCTTATCCTCTGGTAGAGCAGGAAGATCGCATAACCACTGAGCCATCTCTCCAGACCTGTCATTTGTAAACTTTGTACAAAAAGTTTTGTGTAACGACCCACTCTATTATTTGTAAGACTTTATGGGGTAGCCATTATTATCATTCAAAGAAACTGAACCGTCGGTGACCACTCTAAGGTTGTACAGTTATTTTATTTAAATGTAATAATATTTATACTTAATTACAGTGACATTTAAAAATTTAAGACATACCGTATAGTCTCATACTGTGCCATAAAAACAACAACAACAACAACAACGTATTTGTTGTTGTTTTGTATCTTCCTTTTTCTTCTATGAGGTGACTATGCCAAATGGCTTGTTTTGCACCATGTTAAACACTTAAACAAAGCAGTGGGACTGCTGGCCTCGAATTATGCTTTTGCTGTTGTAAAGGGAAAGTTTCCTGTGTATCATTAAATTTAGTGAGCTCTTTTATTATTTTTTTAAGCTGTTCTGAAGCTGGTATGGAGAGCAGTTAAGATTGGTGAGTTTTCTGAAGCTGCTTAAAGGGTAGTATCACACATCATTTATTTTACAGGCATCTAGAAAATAAACAGTTATAAAACATGCATTTATACACACTGGAATTGCATAGATAATTGCACTTGGGTATGGGTAAATAGTTATTCTCATTTCTTTTTTAATGAGTTGAGCATAACACATTATTTTTACATCTTTTTCTATTAAATCAAGTAATAAGCCATCTCTGATTCTTTCTATTTTCCAAATGTCAAAATGTGAAAAAGGAACCTTGATAGTCACTTGTGTATTCATTGATGAGCACAATTTGTGTCATATGACTTTTTTTGCAGGATCTGTGTTATGAATGGTTTACCCTAAGCACATAGTGTGTTCAAAGAATCATGATTATTATTTTTTTTTAACGAGGCCCTAAGGAAAATAAATTAGTTTACACATTCAGCTCCTGTGGCTTTAGATGGAGTCTAGGACGCAGGTAGACTGGCTTATCTGGCAATTTCTTTTAACCTGGTTGTACCTTTAAACATGTCTTTTTACTGCTTATGGTTGATGGTTGGAGCTCTTAGAACTTAGGATCGTAAAAGAATGAGAACCATTTGAAATCTAAAATCAGAGTGAAGCTTAAAGGAACTTGTGGGTATGTTTAATAGTAGTGATTGGTTCCATAATGACTACCCGTCTGTATTATCACCATCTGAATAATTACTTCTGACAGGTTCTTAATGCCTCACTTGAAAAATGGGAATATTTTCCTGAGTTGGAGAGTGGCTTAAGCCTGAGTCACAAACTCAAGCTTACAGATCAGCATAAAATAATAACTTATTATTTTTTACATAATTAGTTCTCTAAATATACTCTAGCTCTGGGGTAATGATTTGCTCGATACCCTGATATTCCATTTCGGGGGAGTAGAGAGAGAGAGTGCTAGAGAGTTTAAGCATGGCTTGGTGTCCAGAAGGCACAGGGTTGCACCTATCACTCTGTCCTTCATGGTTCAAGATTGTATGACTCTGCATTCTCACATTTAAAAAATTATGATGTCCCACCTTGAGACTTTGTTCACAGGAGCCTAGTTTATGGGCTGTATGCTGAAAACTCACCCCAAACTGGGATTGTTTTGATTTCATCCCTTCCTAGACCAATAATCTCCATGAGGCTCTAATCTATTAGTGATTAATATTCAAACAACTTAGCAATTGTCAGTAAACTATTACCTGTGGGCCAAATATAGCCCCCCTCTATATTAACATAAGCTTCCATTAAAGCAGAGCTGTGCTCCTGGTCTAGGCCCTATTGATGCCTGCTTTTCTGGTTGACTGCAGAACACTTACACAAGAGGCCTTGTAGACTGCAAACCCTGAACTGTCCTTTTACTCTTTAAAGCTTTCCATGTTTTATAGTAAGAACAACCTCTGTTTTCCAAGTACGATGGGACTGTTTTTACATGAAATACTGTTACTGGTTTCCTTCAGACAAGTTTATAAAGAAGTATGTGTTAATTTTCCATTTTAAGATGAAGACTTAGCTTAAATTGTAAATGGCTAGCCAAGGTACTCAGGGTTGGCATATTATAAAGTTAGGATTTCAATATAGGTATGCTAACATCCCAGCTTAGTCACCCAAGCACCACACTCTGCTACCTTATAGCTTTCCTCTTTTGTGCCCTTTTATAAGTACTTGCTGAGCAACTGATAATTTCTGATAGTAAAGTAGGAATTTGTTCACCAGAAGATTAAGGTCTAATGAGAAAGACATATGTAATGAAAATCAGCCTTTCTTTCATTATGACAAAGTACCTGACAGAAACACATTGGAAAGGAAAAGGGTCTACATATATTTCTCAGCCCGTGGTTTCAGAGCTTTCAATCCATGGTCCTTTAACTATGGTGATGCTGACGTGTGAACTAGGAAAGACAGAAGTGAAGAGAGATTGGGAGAGGTTAAGGGAGAATGGCAAAGAGAGAAGAAAAGAAAGAATAGGAAAAGAAGAAGAAGGCCAAGAAGAAGGGAAACAAAGACAAAATATACTCTTCTAGGTTAAACTCTTCATGACCTACTTAACCTAAGTATTTTCCTTCTTTAAGACCTCTTACCAACTTCTAATAATACCATCAAATTATGAATCAGGATGAGGATTTACCACAGAGGTAGATGATTTGTCTAACAATTGAAAAATCTCCGTAGTGTAAAAAACAAACAAAAGCCAGACATTTTCCAAAGAATCTAAATTGGAGGTCTCCACTGGGTCCATTCCCTAGGAGATCAGGGAACCCTGCAATAGAGGGGAAAGAAAGATTGTAGAAAGAATGGAGGACACCAGGAGAACATATCTCACTGAGTCAACCAAACAGGGCTCCCATGGGGTCACAGAGACTGAACTGGCAAGCAAGGGTCCTGCTTAGTTTTATATCAGGTCCCCTGAATAGATGTTACCCTGTTAACTTGGAGGTTTTGAGGGACTTCTAACAGTGGGAGTGGGTGTATCCGAATCTTTTGTCTACTATTGAAACTCTTTTTCTCCAATTGTGTTGCCTCATTCAGCCTCGATATAGGGGCTTTTGCCTTGCTGATTGCATCTTATTTTGTCCTGTTTGTTATCTTTTGGGGCCTGCTTTTTTCTGAAGAGGAAATGGAAAGGTAATGCATTTGAGGGAGAGGAGAGGTGGGGGTGGGGCTAGCTAGGAGGAATGGAAGAAGGGGAAACAGGTCCAGATGTATTGTATGAGAGAAGAATCTATTTTCAATTAAAAAATACATCGTGAAACAAAACAAAACGAAAATCTTCTTGCAGTGGATGGCAACTTGTCAATATGCAGGGACTAAGAAAGTTTGCAGTGCTGAGCCCTAAATGGGACATCTATATTTTTCCTCTTCTCCCAAATCTCAGGAGTCATGACAGGAGATGGGACAGAAAATTCTAAGACATGGAGATAGTGGATGAAAATACAGCAAAATAATATTTTCTAGACACAACATAGCAGCTGCACTCAGAGGTCGTGACAGCATGTACAAGACCTGTGTAAGATCAAGCCAGAACAAATCTCAGTGTGGAGATTGAAGGTGGCCATGAACTCTTTCTTCTTGATTAGAAAATATTGGCAATTGATGGCTTTCAGAAGAGGAAGAGTCCATTTTCTTAAAGGGTTTGGCTCCTGAGTGGCCACCCATGCTCCAGTAGATGGCCTTACACCTGTGCCCATACAACAGCACTAAGCAGACTCAGTGGCTTTATTTTATTAATTTTTATTTTTTTTAAAAATCACATAGAATTCGGGAGAGAATGGTGGGGACATGGGGGAATAGAGGAAGAACTGGTGAAAAGAATAGGGATGGACTTGATTGAAACACATTATATTTAAGTATAAAATTTTCAAACAGAGTACGTAAAAGAATACACCCCCATGAAATCATTGCACCCAAATTCCAAAGGCTTCCCTGACAAACCAATCAGCCAAATCATGGACTGCTCTGTAGCTACTCCCTGGTGCCTTCATTTTCTTAAGTCTTCTTTGTAACACATTAAAAAAAAATACTTGGACATGGGGATTTCAGAAGGGAAAAAAATGCTTAGCTAGTGTATGATTTGGGGAGAGGAGTGAGTATTAGAATTGGAGAGGAGAGAACAGGGAAGTTCTTTTAAGCAAAACTCAAAGAACTTTGCCAAAAACCTTTTAGAAGGCTCCATAGTCCCTCTCCTTCCCCTTGGAGAGTCACTGTATGGGTTTAGAGATGGTTCTGATGGGAAAGAGTTCACTTTGAGAAACAAAGAAAAAACAAAGGCCACAAGCTAGTGAGCTTATCTAGAGGAAGGCTGGAGCTGACTCTCTGTAAGAATTGGATTTACTTTTCGTTTTGTCTGCATGTGTGTGGTGAGCGTGTGTGTGTGTGTGTGTGTGTGTGTGTGTGTGTGTGTTTGGCTGCAAAAGTGTGCATAGGGGAGTGTATATGCACATACACACATGCGTGTGGAGGCCTGAAGTCAATGTCGGGTATCTTTTGCAATCGCTTTCCCCATTTATTGGGTTGGCGTCTCTCTCACTCCAGCCAGTCTCACTAACCAGCTTGCCTAGATGAGCCTCTGCCTCTCTCTCCTAAGTACTGGTATTATAAGAGGCTCTTCATACCTGCCATGATTTTATGGGTGTTCTGGGGATCTGAACTCCGTTCTTTATGTTTGCAACACAAGTGGCTTATCTCCTCACCTATCTCTCTAGCCACTCAAAATTCTATTCTGTTAGTCTTTTCCCAACTCAACATCATAATTGTTTCCAATTTTTATTGTTTATATTTTTTTAAAGAGCAAAAGACCTATGCACTTCTTTTGGACTGAAGATGCTCTTGAGGCTCCACTTAGTTCAATCTTCATCTGAAACACAAAATTCCTTCTTCATAAAACTGTAGGTAATGAGAAGAGGCCATACAATTTAAGGTGTTAGGGATGAAAACACTGCTTGAGTGCATCCTCGTGTAGGTTATAAACAAATTTTGAACTCTAGTATTCACCACATTGCACATCCCCTGATCCAAGGAATGATCAAATACAACCTGAATTTGTTTCTGGGTTGTGGTTTCTGGCTGGATATCTATCTCCAGGTGCAATTTCTTTCCACTCTTTAGACTTACACTTTTTTCTGAATCTATGCTTTCATACCACCGAGAGATCTCAAATTAGACATGTCTGGACCTCAGTGCTTCTCTATCAACACCATCATCTTGTTGGGAGGCCTCTCACATGTAGAGAGCTAAACTAGTTTTTACTACAGCCTGTTATTCAGTCTGTAGCATCCCCTTTCCTGAGCAGCAAAAACTCCCATAGACATCCTCCTACCTGCCTCCCAGAGCTTTTTTTAATTTTTAATTTTTTAACTTATGCTAACTTGGATGAAGTCCTTTCTTAGTGTTTGTATTTCTTCTGCTTGGAAGCATATACTTCCTGCCCTTAAGCATCCAGTTCTCTTCCTTCAGGATTCAGCTTGATATTCAAGATTAATGACCACAGGTAATCTCTTCCTTCACTTTAGACTTTGTGGAATGATTATTTTCATGAGCTTGGGCCTTACCCTCATCTGTAATTGTCCCTGTTTGTAACCCAATACAGTGGCTCCTACAGAGAAGGTGATCACTTTGTCAGAAGCTATTGAATAGAACAACACTGTTTACTGTCCTTCAAGGACACTTTCGGAAGATTCGTCTATTGTATTATTTTCTCCCCACCCTTTGGAGAACTCTGCAGAAGAGAAAAAAAATCAAATTACTTCTGTATTTCCCAGAAGGACTCTACAGAATGCAGGAACTTTCATCTAGAAAACTCTTCAGATACTTTGCACAATAAGGAGATTACTGCTGTGCCCTGCTGAGTGGATAGAGACGCAGAGGAGAAATGAAGGTGAAGGAGATCTCTTCCTCCTTTAATGCCCTCCACCTAAACTAGAATTGCAAACTCTAGTAATGCTACTTAGAATTCCATAAGTACCTGCCATTAGTCCTTGAATCTGATCACATAGTGTATTCCATCTTTTCCCCTTAACTTATTTTCTTTTGCATGTTCATCTTATCTCTTCCTGGTACTGTCATTTCAGCCATACAAAATGGTTATCTTGTTTGTCTGTTTTTAATAATGAGCAGAGTTCTAAGGAAGCTTTATAAAATTTCTTCAACACATTTGCCCATTTATTTTATTTATATGGATGTGCGCTTCCTTGCCCGAGTTTCTGTGTACTTCATGTAAATAGGAGTCTGAGAGGAGCAAAAGTAGACATCAAATCTCTTAGGACTGGAGCTACAGGCAGTTGTGGGCCACAGTCTTGATGCTAAGAACTGAGTTGAGGCCTTCTACAAAGCAGTAAGCACCCTAAGTCATCCCTACAGCCCCAGGAAAGCTTTTCAGTGATGTTTATTGGACATATCAAGCCTCAGCTTCAGATCTAGGCCACTGATAATGTCCTCTGAGTGAGTTTGAAGAGGCTTGCACATCAGGCTCATCCAGGGAGATTGTTGCAATTGCTGGTGCTCTGGTCTAACTTTTAGAAATAATTTCAGGGAAAGACAGTGCTTTTGGAAAACATTGCTTTGGTAATTTTTATTTGAATAATAAATAACATTTGTTGTGCTAATATTTATTCATTCTCAAAACATTCTAAGAATTTTTGCTTTGTCCCCAGGTGGGCATTTTGCTAAGTACCGAGATTATGAACATTAAAGGCAGTTTCTCTGAATCAAAAAGCTCCCAGTGTCCTAGGAGAAAGTGTTTAAAAACAATTCCAGTACAGTGTGAAGTTTGATTTTTTTTTTTTAATGTCCACTCCATAAGAGCCGTGAGAGAATTTACTTGTAAAACTACTACCTATATCTTGGTGAAGCAGCTTCCTTTCAGTTTTGCAAGGGCCACTAAGTGTAAGGAGGCATGAAGGGAAGACTCAGGCGATAGTCCTCTTAGGAGAACTTTTTCATTGCTGCAAAGTGGAACCTTCGGAATGACATTTAGGAACCCAGGGATTGCTTAAAGGCACTCAAGCTTTTAATCATTATTTTTAAAGAGTGCTCTTTTCCCCCCCATTTGTCTACTTGATGACTTTACAGCCTAATCCTAGCCCCTCTTTCTTCTCCCGGTCCCACCATCATGCCTCCTCCCATTCCCTCTCTCTTTCTCAGAGAAGGAGAGGCCCCTAAGGGGTCCCAACCCATCAAGTAGCAGCAGGCCTAAGCACATCTTCTCCCACTGTAGCCAGACATGGCAGGCCAGCTAGGGGAAAGGAATCCAAAGGCAGGCAACAGAGTCAGAGATAGCATGAGGTAGACCTAGACCCCCTCCACATATGTAGCATATGTGCAGCTTGGTCATCATGTGGGTCCAATAACAATGAGAGTAGGGGCTGTCTCTGACTCCCTTGCCTGCCTTTGGATCCCTTTCCCTTAGCTAGGCTGCTTTGTCTGGCTTCAGTGAGAGAGTATGCGCTTAGTCCTGCTGAGACTTGATGTTCCTGGATAGGTTGGTACCCATGGAAGGCCTCCTTTTCCTTGAGAATAAGGGGAAGTGAGGGAGGAGTGTTGTAAGGGCGGGAATTCGAGGAGGGGAGAGAAGGGGCTGTGATCAGGCCGTAAAGTGATTACATTAATTAATTAATTAATTAAGAAAATAATATGCTGCTGCTGCTACTAAAGTTATCTATGTACATTGTTAGAAAATTGTCACTACAAGCCACAAAGAATTCTAATATTAGTGAAACTTTTTTAATGCATGCTTTCTTTTAAAGAGACTTTTCCCTATGTGATTCAGCTATTCATTTTACCAATTCCTCACCATCCTTCATGAGGCACAACAGATGCTGGAGGAGTTAATTTATTTACATGCAATCGTGTCTAGCTTGTGGCAAAGTCAGACTTAGAACGCAAGCAGCTCTTTTTATTCAAATTTCATATTCTGTTTTCTCCCCATGACTATGGATATAAATAGAAGCTTTCTACAATTTTTCTTAATCTCTGAGATACATACTTATCTCATACTTATCTGTTGTAGTAGATGGCTTCTTGTGCACATCTGTTTCCTCTCCAGCTACCCCAAATCTTCCCAGTGGTTCTGCCTCTGCTTTTACTTGAATCATTAAATAATGACTATGTCTGATATGATTTAACATGACAGTGTTATTTCCTTATGTAGTTTGAAATTCGGGGTTATCCTAAGTAAAACTTTAATCTTCTCAAAAATTCTCCCAGATACTGATTAGTCTGTTGAGAACAGCTTTTGTCTGATAGAGTCCATCCCAGGCTCTTCTCTTTCCTACCTCCTGTTTGCTTCGAATGCTCCGTAGACCAATCACAGAGCTCAGAATCCTGAAACTTTCTTTTGTCCTTTCTTCATCCTTTCTATGAGGTTGCCTTTGCTCTTCCACTGAATGGCTTGCCTGCTGGTTTTCTGGAGGCCTGCATTATGACCTCATGTCTTTGGAACATAGGCTTCTGACTCTGATAGCTTCAAGTATTCATTTTCTAAGCCTCACACAATTTTAGTTCTTTTTTCCTTTCCTATGGGAAAGCCTAGCTACACTACTACATACCAGTCTCTGGAGGGCTCATAACTTTTGATTCCCAGATGTGTTGAAGCTGTTTTCCATTGTCTGTCACATTTCAGGATCATTAATTTAAGCCTGGTACTCTGTAATGTCAGAAATTTTTGCTGTTTGTGACTGTTGCTCATTTATGTTTCTGGACTCTGAGTTATTTTACCTTGGAAATTTATATTGTTAAACTATTTCTTTGAGAGTTTTTACCCTTTTTTTTCTTTGTTCTTTATGATTTTCCTGATTTTATATAACTTTATTTAAGCCTATGAACTTTTCATTTTTTCCACATAATTTTAATGCTTTACAAGGGGGTTTATTGTGTTTATTTTGATTAAGCTTTCTATTCTTTATATTTTTTTTCTTGGTTTTTCGAGACAGGGCTTCTCTGTGTAACAGAGCCCTTGGCTGTCCTGGATTCACTTTATAAACCAAGTGGCCTCAAACTCACAAAGATCTGCCTGCCTCTAACTTTCTATTTTTTTTATTATTATTTTTAGGCTATTTGGAGGATATAAGTACATTTGATTCAGACTGTAGATGTTACAGATACTGTTCGTATTTTATGGAGAAGGAATAGAAGGCTACATTTTTCAGTCTGTCCCTCTGATTTCAGCTACTCTTAAAATGCGATTCTAGGGATGGTTGGATTCTGAGGCCTGAAGCTTCTCTCGTCTGTATCTCTCTCTGCATGAGCTTTAGACTATGTCATCCACATGTTAACTAATACATTACCAATATTCCATCACTTCCAAGTTTCTAAAACTATGTCAAGATCTTATAAATGCACATTTTTCTTATTCTCTAAGTCGTTAAAATGTTATTTAATGTATTTTATTATTCTCATATAATTTTTGACGAATATTGGTAAGTCATTAAAATGTTATTTAACGTATTTTATTATTCTCATATAATTATTCACGAATATTGGTAAAGAAAATAAATGGGCACGTTCTCTTGTCCTGCCATCCTTAACTGGAATGTGTGTGTGGTCTTTGTCGACTTGCTGATTGCTTACTTATTCCAATCCTGGTTAATATATAATTTAATTGGTGCAATTTTTTCAAAAAGTAGCATTTGTCCTAATTTTCTAATGTGGGACATAAAGTGTGCTGGTAGATTACCTTGCCCCTAACCACCCAGCCAGTGAGCATCAGAGCTGGGACTGAAATTTATAACAGTTGATTTATCTTCATGCTCTTTTGCCAAATTCCCGCTTTAAAAAAAGAAGAAGAAGAAGAAGAAAAAAGCAGACAAAGGCTTTTCCTCTTCTGTCAGAACCAATGTCTCTTTCCACTCTTTCTAGCTCTGTGAAGAGATTTTCTCTGTTTCAGGAGGGCTTCATTGTTAAGATCTGTTTGTCTTCTCCCTCCTTGTGTTTCTTTATTGTTTTCTGTATTGACTTTTGTTTGTCCCCTGTTTTGCAGTGGTCTGCCTTCTCTGATGGTGTCTTGTTTGCCATCTTTGAAGCATTCTTGATTTGTTGGTGACAGCCTTATCATCCCAAGGCCTTCTATTTCATCTCTGTCTGCTTCACTGCGAGTGAGATATTGATTTCTTGGGAGAGCCTGCTGGGGTTGGGGGGAAAATCAATATCCCATTAGACATAAGTGAGGAGTAGCAGAGCTCCTCAGCTGCCAGCCCACTGACCTGACATGCTGCGGCAGTGCTCAAAGACTGGCTTAGCCCGCTGTGCTCAGATAGATTCTGCAATGAGGAGAATGTCACCGGGAGTAGGAGGGTGGCTGAGTAGGGACAGGCAGCACTTTCCTCCACTCTCTGAAATCTGAAAGAAAACATCTGCTCTGTGGCTCCAAAGAGAGGTGAAAAGTGTGGAAGGGCAACAGCGGATCAAAGTCATTTTCAGACTGTAAGAGACTAGATAAAATACAGAACTCTTGAACGGTAACTTAATAAGGGAATTCGCAGACTAACCTAGAACACTGAACAACACGGCAGGGAAGAGGGAGAATTTGGCTTGAGAATTAGAGAGAGACAGAGACAGACAAACACACACACACACACACAATCTGTAGATGTGAAAACAAAATATCTATAAGACGTAGAGAGGATGCTGGGTGATGATCCAGGTGAAGCACAGAAACCTCATGAATGCTCTATGCAAGCCACTCAGGTACTGGATAAAAATTTGGAGAGCAAACATACTCAAGCTAATGATGCTGACAAGAGCAATCCGAGCATTAGTAAGATGAGCCTGTCCAGACAAAATAAATAAATAAATAAATAAATAAATAAATAAATAAATAAATAAATAAATAAATAGAGAAATAAATAGAGAAATAAATAGGATGTGGTCACTTCAGAACCTTGGGTATTGAGATCCACGCAGGGATATGTAACTGTCTTGCACATCAGTGGGTGAGGTACTAAGGCAAAACTTCCTATGGATTTCTGGGAAACTCCAGAAGGATGGCTTACCCCTTCTGATGTCTGTGCAGAAATCCATCATAGACCGGAACCGACCAATCATTCACACCAGACTTCATCTGCAGACACAAACACCAGGTCTCCCATCACCATAGTTTGCTCTGGAAAATATTTCAAGTACAAGATGGATTTAATACCCATCTAAGCAAGCATGGAATAGTGGCAGAACCTATCACACCTGACTCTCCCTGTTACCTTCTCCCTTTACCACTATAACTTTCCTACTCTCTCTAACTTCTGCACAAAGCAACAAGATGACTGAAGGGAATAAAAGACATACAAGCAGGAAAGAAAGAGACATCCAAGCATTTTTTTTATATATAGCAGAAAACATAATCCAATATATAAGAGACCATAAAAACTCCAGTAGAATAGTCTTAGAACTGAAAATCACTTTTCAAAAGTAGCAGGATACAAAATTAACCCACAAAACTTCGTAAATTTTTTAATATGCAATAGTAATTATATATATATATATATATTGGAAATGGATGCAATAAAAAAGAAATCAGGAAAATGGTACCATTCACAATAACCTCAAAATAAAACAAGGAGAAAAACAGCACAAATCTAACTGCCCTTTACAAAGAAAAAATTTGAACACTGAAAAGGAAATTACAGATACTAGTATCCATTCACATAGATAGAATTCATATTGTGAAAATTCTATACTAGTTAAAACAATCTATACTCTCAATGTAATCCTCACCAAAATTCCAATCTTGTTCTCCAAGGAGTTAGATAAAACTTCTGAAAATTCATACTAAAGCATAAAAGACCCAGAATACACAAAGCAAGTCTGAGCATAAAATGTAATAGTGATGTTATCACCATACCTGATTTCAGGTTTTCCTGCAGAGCTACAGTACTCCAAATGACATTGTACTAGGCCAAAACCAAAACTGTAGGTAAACTGAATAGAGGATTCATGTAAAACCTCAGATAACTATGGCCACTCAATTTTGATAAAGGTGACAAAAACACACATGGAAGGAAAGGCAGCCTCCTCAACAAGTGGTGTTGAAGAAACATATAGAAAAATGTAATTAGATCTCTACCTCCTCTCCCTTGAAGTCCTTTGCTTCTATGAATTCTTCACTTCTGTGAGTCCTTACTTGCTGTATAGTACTTTTATTCTGGTTTAACCCATGGCATTAGCGATTTCTTTACTATTCTCCTAAAATTTGGTTTAGCTCATGACCGTATTGGTACTAGTTCAGACTAATTCTGAATCTGATGTGAGTTCAGATTCTAGACCTTTTGACCTTTGTATATGTTCTTTTTAACCTCATCTTCTTACAGTTACGCTGATTGCTTTTATATTATTTTTCTCTTTATTGTGAATATTTCTCTACTTCCTTCAATGGTTATCAGTGTCTTCTTTCTTTTTTCCATATTGTCTGGGCTTCAGGAGTAAATAAACTTTTAAGCTTTCCCATGATGTTTTTGGCTTAAAACTTAACGTTCCTTATTTTCTTTGCTCTACATATAATCAGGCATATTATCAAAAAGGTGCCACGTGGAGAGCTTAGAAAATAATCACAATTAAAAACAAGATAACATTGTCTATAATCTAATGACTAATTGAATTGAATGAGCATATTTTACTTTGTAAGGACTTTTGGTTTATATGTGCATTAAAAAGATCCTAATTCTTTTATGCCATGTTTATTCCTGTTAAAAAACTTTATTAATTTATTTTCATGTGTAAGGATATATTTTATACTTGTATGTGTGTGCATCATGTGCTTGCCTGGTGTCCATGGAGGCCAGAAGAGGGCATCAGACATCCTGGAACTGGAAGTATATTTGGCTGCTGAGAATCAAATCTGGCCTATGTGGGAAGGCATCTGGCTGGCCCCCTTAACCACTGAGCTATCTCTTTATTCTACCATGCTTATTTTGACACCTTAGTCCTCAAGATGGACTCACCTATAGAAGTAGGGTTGCCATCTACAGGTGTATAATTGCACAAGTACAGTAAGAGCTGCAAGAAAGAGAGAAGTGAATAGGCTTAGTGACGGAAACTATACTTCTGAATAAGGCTTTTTGGTACAGGCAGCATGTAGCTATATTAAGCAGTTCCCAGAAATAATTCTAAAATTTTAAAGCTAACATCTGAAGCAGCAGCATCTTCTTCTTCGCAAAGATATTGTTCCTTTTGCGGTATTGAGTTGGTAAAATCCTATAAAAGGACCAGAAAGAGGAATTGGGTTATACTTCTTAAGTTTCAAGTAGGCCTTTTTAGTACCGTTATTATTATTCTTGTTATACAGAAGAATGTTTTGAATAATTGTGGCGTTTTGATCAAACTGATTCTTTCAAGGCATCCTGTTTCAATTCTTCTTAGCATCCCTGTCAGTATGCTCAGTAAAGTAGCCCAAATTATCCATGTGCCAGCACATGTTGAAGTTATTAGATGTCCCTGTACCTGATGGAAAATGTAATTTTGTGGAAAACACTTTTTCTTGTTCATGTTTTGTTTAGGCTACCTGAAACAGAAACATGTACCCTGTCAACACTGGTGTTGATGATATAAATGCCTGTTAAGTGATACAAGGACAACTAAAGATTTTCAATTTCAAAATTATTCCACAAGGTCAGCTTTATTTTTCTGCTCCTATCCACACCCCTCTCTCTCTCTCCTCTGACGTATAAGCTAAACATAAGTTACCATTTGTACACACTTGGTTATCAAATCACTGTCAACTGCTAATAGCATCCACAAGATTGAAGTGGGCCACTCCTGGAACCACTGGACTTGGAGTTGCCTTTAGCCTTGAATGTGAACATGAGACTGACACTAAATTCATCCTAGTTCCTCTTCAGAAAAGTTTGCAGATGAAGTTAAGGACTGGAAGTCCTTTTCTCAGACATCAAAATGGCGAACCAATGAGCCAAGAAACTTCATATACAGAAGCCACTACAGACAGAGAAAATGAAGCTGACCTGATCACATTTGAGAGTATAATTTTATTACCTAATGTTCATGGAATAGTCTTTCAGCAATTCTGTTACTCCTGGGAACTAGACTCCAGAAGCTTTGGGAAATTCAATGTGTTTCTGAATTTTATAGCCAAAAAACTTATGGCTAATCAAGTTGATAGAGTGCACTTGCTCTAGTAAGTGATCTGTTAAACAAATGTCTTCTATTTCAAGCCTCAATAAGAGGAATCTTCTCCATTAAAGGAGCATCATTCTTAAATCTCCCACCAGTTTCACCACATTAGTCAACAGACAGAGATACTCTTGAGGGTAATCTTCAGCTCTGGTTAGAAAAAGGTAAAATATAAATTCCCTACTTTCACAATTGAAGAAATTGACACTAGAGAGATAGAGACAAAGATAGATATATGTTAGAGATAGATAGATAGATAGATAGATAGATTGATTGATTGATTTTGGCATGCCCTTAATGACTAGGAGAGTTCAGTGACATCAGTGCAAGATGAATTCACTATTCTAATGGGTTTGAGTTTAAAAGAACTTTAGTATAATGGATATCAAAATAGTTGGCTCATACTTTTTCCTCTCTTTTCTTTTTTTCTTTCACGGGATAACTTAGCCATAAATGACATTTTAAAAACTATTTCCTTATGTAAAAGATAGTACTGTCTAGGAATACTAGGAATCATCTAGAAGAGCTACATAGTCCTACCTTGTTTTGATTGGCAGGGAATACCAATCTATCAAAGTACTCAATGCCTTTTCATAAAAAAAACTAAGGCCACTATCTTCAGGGATGCATTATTTGCCTCTTTGTTAACATGGTATTTGCACATGTGTGCCTCTGCGTGTGTGTCCACACATCTTTACCCAGACTCAGAAAAATGGATAGAAGAGAGAGTAGAAGTAGTATACCTTAGATAAAAAGTTTAAAAAGTACAAGATTATATAAAAGTCATTGATAAATGTCTCTGTATCTGGACTTTTGGCCACTTTATTGGGTTCCTTTTCCTACTTCCTTATAACACGCTTATTCCTTGCAACCTCCCACTAGGTAGGAGAGAAAGAAGGTTGGAGGTAAAACAGACATCTATATTGTTAGACTATTTCATGCCAATTAGGGGTGTCAAATTTCTTGGGGAAAATTTGATCTTCATCATCTGAGTATCTCCAGCCAGCCACCAGCAATCTAGAAAAGAGCAACAAACAGCAACCACCAACAGCAGCAGGAGCAGAGCGAGCAGCCACCGCCTCTCTTGGGGATCTGGCATTTATATACCCTATGAAGAGTCCCTGGAATTCCAAACATAAACTATCTGCAGCTGGCAAAATCACTCCTCTGCCAGAGCATGAGATAAATCATAGTTAGCTGCTGTGGGCAATATGAAGCAGCCCCACATCCCGCCTGGGATTAAAACAAAACACTTGTTCACATAACATTTCTGTGTTTTTAAAGAAACCAAAATCCTCCTCCTTTCCAACATGTCTCCTCCTTTCCAACTTCTCCATCCTCTGTTCTCTCATATACCATTGCTACTTCAAGTTAGCAGCTGCCAATTGCATAAAGAGAACAACTAAACCTGAGATATATAGCATTATGTAATAGTTCTATGATCAGACATAATATTACTACTTGATACTCCTTTCCTGTGTTGGCATAGAAGGAATAAAATGAGATGAGGTTTCTTTTTTCTTTTTTGTAATTCTCCCTTTCTAACTGTAATCTACCATGTCCTAATTCATACACTGTGGATGTAAAACCTTCATGTGTGTTCTGCATATTATTCTGAATGGGGCAAGGCTTCTACACAGAGAATTTGAATAAGAATAATCAAACGAGAGATGTGTAGTTAATACACAGTCAGGGAAGGGAATAAGACTAATTTAGGCAGAGGCCAGAGAGAGCACTCTAGCCCCTAGTACATTCTATGGCTCAGCACTGCTGGGCCTTAGCTAAGAAGGGGAGTCAGTGGAGGCAAGAAAAGAGAGACAAGATAAGCACACTTCAGTGGCCTGGAATTATTCAAGTAGGCACTCTAAGGCAGTAAAGTTTTATATGCTAATTACGAGGATGAGGTATGGACAAAATTACACTTTAACTAAAATAGTTAGGACATAACCTGGCATGAAAAGAAAGGGTGACTTTAAAGGAAAGAACTAAAGACAGGAAGCCTAATACAGGGCATGAACTAGGGGAAGAATGACTGTGAGATGAAGGCATATCATGTTTGTCATTGTTTCTAAACACTAAGATCCCTGGCCTAAGTCAATAATCATTATTGCTGAGCCATTGCATTAAAGAGCAGCCTGAGACAAAATATAGATGATCTGTCGGAAGGATCATGATTATTTCTTGACTAATAAATGATTCTGTTCAGTGATGTGGTACTTCAAGTCATGCAGTGTCTACTTTTCCAATCACAAATTCATGGAATTAAAAAAGGAACATATGACTCCATATCAGAAAGAAACAGATTATATATCAGGCTCTATGCAATACTTCAGGATGGACCCAGGCTAAGCATGGCCCATCATCTGACTGGAAATCAGGGATTTGGACTTAGTTCCAAGGGCGCAGGCTGGGGTTCTGGTTGTTAACTAATGTCACAGACATTTCAGATATGAAAAGGTGATTAAAGATGAGTTTTATAGCTTTATCAACATTTGCCTTTTTATACATCATCCTTCTTCTTTGTTTGTATCCTACTTAGAATTACTTTGATAATAGTGGTAAAAATAAATTTACTTACCCTATCTGAAGAAAGCAAGAAATATAAACCCTGTATGCCTTAGTCAGTGTTCTCTTGCTGTGAAGAAACATCACTTTATAAGTGACTCTTATAAAGCAAAATCCTTCATTGCGGCTGGCTTACAGTTTCAGAAGTTTAGTCCATATTGGCATGACAGCAAACATGGCGGCATGCAGGCAGATAGAGTGCTGCAGAGATGGCTGAGAGTCCTACATCTGGATCAGCAGGTAACAGGAAAAGAGAGACAGCTTGAGCATTCGAAATCTCAAATCTCACCCCAGTGACACATTCCCTCCAACAAGGCCGTACTTCTTAATCTCTGTCAAACAGAACCACTCCCTAATGACCAAACATTCAAATATAAGAGTCTATGGAGGCCATTCCTATTCGAACTCTTATCTGAACCACATTCCACTCACTGGCCTCCATAAGCTTGCAGCATAACTTCGAAAGTCCCCATAGGATATAAAAGTCTCAACACTGTTTAAAAGTCCAAAGTTTAAAATCTCTTCTGAGACTCATGGCAATCTCTTACCTGTAATCCCCTGTCATTCTCATAAGTATAACCCCCTGTAAAATCAAAATTTAAAAAAAAGCAGATCACATTCTTCCAACATACAGTGGCACAGAATGTACCTTACTGTCCCAAAAGAGAAGAAAGGGAGCATAGTGAAGAAATACTGTATCAGAGCAAGACCCAAAACCAGCTGGGCAAACTCCAAACTCTGCATCTCCATGTCTGATGTCAAAGCACCTATTCAGATCTCCAACTCTTTTCCCCTTCTTTGACTGAAACACACTTTTCTTTCTTGGATGGCTCCACATGCTGTTAGGAGCTCTCTTTGGCTGATAGCCCACAGCTGTGGCATCTCCAACATCTTGGGGTCTCCAAGGCAATCCAGGCTTCATTTTCACAGCTTCATGCAATGGCCTCTCTGGACTTCCATGTAGGGAAATCCCTGACACATGCCCAATCTCAACAACTTTTCTTAGCCATGAAGGGAGATTCCACAACCCCTTTCTTGTATCCTTGACTCCAAACCAGAACTGGATGAATAAAGTTGCCAAACTCTTCTGCTTGTTGGGGCTGAAACATGGCCCCCTCATTCAAATACATCTTCTAGGATCAACATAGTGAAAATGGCCATCCTGCCAAAAGCAATCTACAGATTCAATGCAATTCCCATCAAAATACCAACATAATCTTTACAGAACTTGAAAGAACAATTATAAGCTTCATATGGAAAAACAAAAACAAAAAAACCTCAGAATTGCTAAAACAATCCTGTACAAAAACAGATCATCTGGACACCTGATTTCAAGCTGTGATACAGAGCAATACATAAAAACTTCATAGTACTGTCATAGAAACAGAATGGTGGAATAATGGAATTGAATAGGAGACCCAGAAATAAACCTACACAGCTACAAATACTTGATTTTTGACAAAGAGGCCAAAACCATACAACGGATAAAAGAAAACATCTTCAATAAATGGTGCTGGTCTAACTTGATGTCTACATGTAGAAAAATGCAAATAGATCGGTATTTATCACCCTGCACAAAACTAAAGTCCAAGTGGATCAAAGACCTCAACTTAAAACCAGACACAGTAAACCTGTTAGAAGAAAAAGTGGGGAAGAACCTTGAAGTCATTGGCACAGGAGATAACTTCCTGAACAGAACACCAACAGCACAGGCTCTGAGATCAACAATCAATGAATGGGACCTCTTGACACTGAAGAGCTTCTGTAAAGCAAAGGACACTGTCCTCAGAACAAAACGATAGTCTACAGACTGGGAAAAGATCTTCACCAACCCTATATCTGACAGAGGGCTAATATCCACAATATATAAAGACCTCAAGAAGTTAAAAAGCAACAAATCAAGTAATCCAATTAAAAAATTTGGGTACAGATTACTGTTTTTGCTGTTTTCCTTTACTGCCTAAACTTGGATGCCCTGGAACTTGTTCTGTAAACAAGACTGGCCTTGAACTCAGAGAGCTCCCTGCTTCTGTTTCCTGAGTGAATGCTAGGATTAAAAGGGTGTTCCACCACACCCATCCATAATAAGCTTTTATTTAATTATTTTTCATAAATTTAGAAGCTTAGCTGGGTGGGATATTGCGCTGAGGTCAACACTTTATTCAACTTAGGACTGGGCTTTTCTTTAAACATTTTATCTCCATGAGCACTGGGCTTAGCTGTATTATACTTCTGGGGGCTCCTTTTCTCCTCAAACTGTACATTTTGTACTTTTCCTTGCTCAGCATGCTCCTTTTCATTACATATCTGCACAAGAGTCACCAATAATTACCACACAACAGAGTCAATATTAGGCTTCCCTGAAGTCTTCCTGCCAATGCCATTAATCTGAAACTCTTCAATTTGGTCTCAGGTAGATTTTTCAGGAAAGGACAAAAGTCAGCCACATTTCTTTTTTCACCAAAATACCAGAAGAATGATTTCTAGACCATATACTAATATTCTTCTCCTCTGGAACCTCATGATGTTTGCTGTCAGAATCTACATTGCTCTCAACACCACTGTCTTTCATGCTCATGATAATATCTTTCATTAAGTCCCACTTAAATGCATTCAGCTGTGTTCCTAATTGGAAAGTCCAAAAGTCCACATTCCAACAACAAGACACATGGCTAGGGTTATCTCAGCCCTACCCCAGACCCTGGTATCAACTTCTGTTTCAGTCAGTGTTATATTGTTGTGAATAGGCACTATCACAACAGCAACTCTTAGAAAGGAAAGCATTTAATTGGGGCTGACATTTGACACCACTAATATGGCCATATACTGTCAAGTAGTACCACTTTCTTATGACTAAGCATTCAAATATATGACATCATGGGGCCATTCTTTCCACTCTATTCAAACCACCACACTCTTCTAAAGAGTTAATTGAGTAATAGACAAAAGGGTAATATATATATTTAAAAAAAAAAAACTAGAGGATATTATCAAGCTTTAATTGGCCATCCATTTAGTTTTGTGAAGGAAAAACTGTTAGGGAAAAGTAATACTGAATAATCACCTATAAAAGCATATAGAAAATGTTAGTATCTATTCTTAAAATAGAAGGATTGTGTATTATGTATATGTACTATGTATGTATTATATAATATACATAGTACATAATGTAATGTTTATAATCCTTATAATTCTGTGTGCTTATTATTTTTAACTGTCACATTGATATTTTTCTTAATTAAATATTTCTTTGTTTTTATTTTTATTTTAAATGAATGAGTGCTTCGCCTGCACTAGACTATAAATGGGCATCATATCCCTTGGGGCTGAATTAAACACAGTTGGGTGCCACCATATGGGTACTGAGAGTTTAACCCAGGTCCTCTACAAGAGCAGCAAGTGCTTTTGACTGCTGAGCCGCCTCCGCAGCTCAGAATAAAGTGTTAATGAGGTGATGTAGATCAAGTTGTTCTGTGGCTGTGGCTGTGCCTGTGCCTGTGCCTCTGGCTGTATGGGATTGTCTTGATTGTTTAATTGATGTAAGAAGATCCAGCCTATTGCACACGGCACCATTTCCTAGGCATGGCACCCTGAGCAGTGTAAGAGAAAAGAAAGTAGTGTGTCAGAGGAGGTATGTATATCAGAGAAAGGATGCAAAAGTCCCTACATTTGTTCTCCTTCAGCTATTGGTCTTATATGTGATGCCTTAAGTTCCTGCCTTGATTCCCCCTTAATAATTATCTGTAGCCTGGAACATAAACCAAATAAACCCTTTTTCTCTAAGTTGATATTTTATCTCTTCAACAGAAATGAAACCTGAACATTCTGACAAGTGGGTTTTATTAATTAGCTCTATCTTATAAGTAAGGCTCAAGAAGATTGTCTTTAGCCTACATAAATCTAGTTATTAATCAGCAACAATTATTCTAAACAGGAACAACAAATATAAAGAATGATTGATGAAGGAAATAAATGTTACAAGTTAGGTCTGCTTGGGTGAAAGTCTAATTATCCAACTCAGTTCAGCTCAATGATAATAAACTGGTTCAGTCAATCTGTCCTCCACTCCTCCTGGATAGAGTAGTGTCAGAGAGCAGCTGGAAACAAATTAGAATAGACAGTTTGGCTTGTGGAGTAAATTTTGTAGTAACAATATTTTCTTTTCCACTCTCTATCCATATCACCCACATCTAAACGTATTTTCAGGTTGTAACCTGAGCTTGTCACTCTTCTGAGAACTTGGTCACTCATTTAGTCAGTTGGTTGGCTGTTCATTTACTCCTGTGTTGTCAGCCGCCACTGTGGTGAATAGTGGGATACATCAATGGCCCTGGCATCCTGCTGAAGGATACATACAAACAAAGAAGGCTTTTTCTGTTCGTCAGAAACAGGTGAAAGTATCTGAAGGCCATCTGTTACAGCCAAAGAAAGTCAGCAGAGGCCATACAGAATATGGTCACCAAAGTAAGAATATGAGTATTAGATGGGTGTAGAGACTGCATTGGAGTAACCTCTGGGTGTTTCATCTCTGCTTATCATTCAACTCTATCAAGAGCCCTGTGAAATAGAGTTATTACTGGCCTCATTTGCAGACATAGAAGTGGAGGCAGAGCCTTTCTACTTCTCCTTGGTCCCAGAGATAAGCCACATTATAGATCTTAACTCTGAAGCTCTCTTTCGTTCCATTACATCCTGCTGCTTTCTGGGACAATGACGCTCCAGTTTCAGTTTTCAGGCTTAACACACAGAGTTGCCAAAACAAAAGCATTTAATCAAGACAGATATAGATTTTAAGACAGATCATTTCTGCTCATAGTGAGCAATCAATAACAGTTGAAATTGAATCAGATACATCCAGCATATACTGGGGCTGTGTTTATTCTATGTGTGTCTCAATCTTCTCTTTGCCAAAGTAGGGTTAATAGTATATTTTTCTCAGATTAGTTTATGTATGTTTCAGCATGCAGAGCAGAGTACCGAGAAAAAGTTCAAGCACACAGGGTTAGCAATTATTACTATTAATATTTGTGTCTTTTGGGTCATTTGCCTTCCAGAGCTGACAAATGAGAAAGGATATTAACTGAAGCAATTCTTCTTGAATGGAACTATTATTAAGTCTGACTAAATGATAGAGTTGAAACTTGGGTATTCTCATTTTCAAACTGATTATTGGGTGTCTTAACACTGTGTTAGCAAAAGACTCACAGTGAGGATAATTTAAAACACAAGTAAATTAAAAGTGAAGTGTTAATAGTAGCAGAATCCATGAGTGTGGTGACTCTGACTGAATGATCATTCATGGGTAAGTTACACATTCTGGATTTGGAAAGTGCAACTCTGGAATGGCAAACTGAAAAAAGCTCCTGGGAACTGTCTGCCTAATATTAGGTACTTGATGAAGGAGAAAGAATGTCGGTTTGATGCCATGCTTCTTCAGGTTCGGGAACTTAATTGAAATGAATGATTTACGTTCCTGGCTAGAAATAGTATGCAGATGCCACTTAAAAATATTAAGCCTGAAAAACCACCAAATTAACTAATAGCCGTGGGTCGCATATAAAACATTGTACACTGCTCACTTTTAATTTTTCAGGTTTAGAAAGAAAGCAATAGAGCTCTGAGGTAGGAGAGCTGCTGCCTGCTGCCTTACATAGCATTCATGGAGAAGAATAATCTAGGAACAGAGACTTGGCTGGCTAGCTTGCGGCCCGGCACCCTGCATTTGGGCCCTATATTTGGGGTCACATGAATAGCTTGATATGTGGGCTGGGTAACTCTGGGAAAATTATGTAATCTCAGTTTTCTTGGGGTTCATTGGGCGTGTTGTCTTAGCTGAAACAGGGAAACTATCTAAACGGTATATAATTGATGACTTGTTCATAGATACTAGGGATGTTGGGTGATACTATGATTTAGAGAGTTCTTACCATGTTGGAAGTCAGCACGCAGCAGCATGCATTTTAGTTAAACATGATATTGCTGTGGAGATAACAGTGACCAGCAGGAAAGGCACAGTCCTCTCGGTCAGTTGAGGTGACGATAAAGAGCCAGATAACATGGAGAAGACATTTCACAAAACAGACAGAAGGCCACTTGGAAAAGATACCTTTGCAGAAATGAGGAGAATAGGCAGCAAAAGCTGTGCAATTCAGTAGCCTAGGTAATGCTCCTAAGTCACATTTTCTTCCGTTTGCCTTACATTTCTGAGGTCTCAGAGAAGGCCGAAGTAGTGGCGACCTGTTTTCTCTTCCTCTTTAGTGTTTGGTGACTCTGTAAATCTAGGGTGTTTTCAGTGGGGTATACGGCTGCCCAGGTGGAGGAAGAAGTGTTCATTGGCAGATAAGAGAAGAAAATTGTGAAATATGAGACCCTGGATTTGTAGGAAAGCACACAGAAAACGTAAAGAACCTCTGGCGGGTGTGGTACTTCAGTGGCAGAGCAGCTGCTCCGCATGCCGGAAGCCCTGGCTTCAGTCCACGGCCAGTGAGAAAATAAAAACTGCTGGTAAAGGACAGTAAGACAGCAAGAATTAGGTGGTGACAGGAGCAGCGTTGGAAGAGGAACGCGATCCTTTTAGCTGAGTGTATTTGCAAACTTCTCTGTACTCCGTCTCTCTGTGCTGACAGTGTGATTGCTCTGGGCCCAGATCGGCAGTGATACAGCTCAGTCTGTCCTTCTCAATAACCGTTGGACCGAAGTTGGGGCACCTTCTCATTCAGAAATCACGGCAGAGCACAAAGCTTTGGGTGCTGGTGATTGTGAACACGGACGGTCAATAAAAGGTAGCAAAGCATTTCCCCAGCAAATGGAAAATACAGGGCTGAGAAGGCAGGAGCCAGGTTCTGACAGTCACCCCACAGGATCAGGTGTACAACTTTCTCCGAACTGAATTTCTCTGTTAAAAAAAAAAAAAAAAAAAAAAAAAAAAAGATTACTCTGTATTGCTGGAGAGAGTAAGTGAAAAACGCCGCTATGAGAAAGAACAGTGTGTGAGGCGGAAGGGAGCCCTGGTAAGAGCTTGGGCTCTACAAGATGCAGTAAATCCCAGGTAAACTGGAGGGGAGGAAAGCAGGGCAGTGCAGACACAAATACAGGTGTCACCACAGCAGTACCGCTGTTCGCACTGACTACCGCGTGCAAAGAGCTGGAAAGCTCTGGGCATGTGCGTGTTCAATAGGGGAGTGACACGTGTTCTCAGAGGAAGGAGTTTAAGCGCCTGTCTGTGTAAGACTTCTTACTGGAGTGCCGACACCCTCCTGATCTAACTAGAACTTCACAGTGCTGAGGAATTTAGTGCCCTAACCTCAGGCCTCTGGTACATCTGGTATTTTGTTTGAGGTTGATGTATTTATTTGGAGAGATTGTGGGAAGTAAATTCTTTGCCAGCTTCCAATGAAGCAGACGGGAAAGCTTTCTTTTAGAGTTGTTTTCTTCTCTCTGGCACTGGGGGGGGGGTGTGTCAAAGATTAAATAATTAGATCCCAGACAGATGTCCTAAAGAGTTGATTAAAAGCTTATAAGGTGTCCAGAGCCCAGATAGTTAGAGTTAGATGTTTTGCTCCACAGGAAAATCAGAATGACTCTGGTATAGGGCACTGTCCTGAATGATAGTTTCAGAAGTTCCTAAATAGAAATAACAAGGACAATGTATTTAAAGATCTCTTTACTATCTGTGTTTTATAACCGGGTGCACCCTTCATGTCTTTATCTTTGTGTATGTTTGTACAAACGGGAAGGGGTGTGATTGCACTGCCTGTGTACCCGTGTGCCTTTAATACAGCCGGCCATGATTGACATTAGGTACCTCCCTTAATCAGGCTCTACCTTCTTTGTTAGTTCAGGTCCTCTTGCAGAAACTAGAGCTCACCAGTTTGGTTAGACTGGCTGGCCAGCAAGCCCCAGGGACCCTCCTCGCTCCGCCCCTTTAGTGCTGCGATTGCAATACATTGCACCTCACTCAGCTTTTTACGTGGATACTGGGGAACTAAGCTCAGGTGCTTTACCGATTAAACCACCTCCCTGATATGTGTGTGTGGGGGGGGTCCTTGTGCATTTGCTTGTGATTCATGTATACATGTATATATGTATGTATGTATGTATGTATGTATGTATGTATGTATGAATGTATGTCCATGGGTGCCCATTAGTTTGTTTGTTTTTTTCTTTTTTTTTTACTGCTGTCTGCTTTCTTCCCTTAAGACAGTGTCTGTCACTGAACCAGAAGCTAGGCTGACTGGCTAATGAACTCCTAGGATCTGCATCTGGCCCTCCCAATGCAGCCATAACCAGCTGTGACACAGACGCTGAAAATTTGAACTCAGGTGCTCAGTCTTCCACAGCAAGCGCTCTTACCAACTGAGTCATTTCCTTAGTCCAGGGTCTTCTGAAGCTTGTCCACGGGTGTCACCATGTGAGGCCCACTGAATCAGTGCATGAGTGGGGGACCTTGGTAATATACATTTGTAGATTCACATGGTAGGCATAAATAACCACGACTGAGAACTCTGAGCTTAGTAGTGAAGTTGTTTTCTATCTATTTGAAAACCAGAACACTGTTGTGTAGTGCTCAAAGAGTAGCACAGGAGGTTGAAATGACAGATTGACCAAGGGCAAACTCTGCTCTAGGTAAGTTTGCCTGGCCTTATGGCTTCTTTACCTTCAGAATGTGGCTGGCAGGTTTTTTTTCAGAGAGAGAGAGAAGCGAGTGCATGATTACTTTGTACATAGCTCACTTGTCTGACCATAGGACTCACAACCATTTGTTTTAGTGAAATGCTTTGTTGGCAGTGTTAAGCCTGTTTCTCAGGCTCGTCTACTGATCCAGAAGCGAATCCACAGCAGTGGCTTCAGCCTGAGCATTCTGACCTGAAGCTGCCAGCACAACACACCATCAACTCACACCGAAGAAGTGTGAGTGAATCAGCAGGGTCCTGCCAGCCTGTGTATGGCTTGGGAGTTCCCTTTCAGGCAGAAGATGCTCCTGGGATGCTGTTACTACTCTGAGTCACATATGCAAACAAAAATCCCCAGGTAGCAGTTCACAGCTGAGGCCGCGGTCCTGCTTCTGCACAGTCGCCTGGAACATGAGCCTGACTGTCTCCCCGGATGCAGAGTAGCTCAGGCAGTCCTGTCTATGACTTAACTAGGTTTCAGCAGGCAGGGTTTGAACATCCGCATTGGCCTTGGTACAAAAGGGGAAAGAGGTTTATTCTATATTAGGCTAGAGAGAGAACTCAGAAGGTAAGTGTACCTGCTGCCAAACCTGGTGATCTGAGTTCAATCCCCTTTCAGGGGGAGAACCAGCCTTTTCAGGTTGGTATGCATGTACACACACACACACACACACACACAACAACAACAACAACAACAACAACAACTAAATAAGTAATTCTTTTAAAAGTTTCTACATTGCTATTTGTTTTCTCAGCCTTCAGCCTATGTCCTTGGGCTGTGTCTCTAGTGGAGTCCGATGAAAGCAAGAAAAAACATACTAAATACATTTGAAAGGACATCAGCAGTTAAAATCAGGCTTATCTGAGGTCTCACTGACATTCTCCTTTCCTTTTTTCCTCTTTTCCTTTTCTGGCATCAAGTACCTGTCCATGCCATCCCTGTACTTATTGGCAGAAATATTTAGAAGACTTGAAATGAGTTCAAGCTGGCTTTAGACACTAAACATTTCCCTCACCCTTTGGCAGTAAGCATGTGGTCATTATCACTATTTACTGTTTTCCCTGAACTCACACCTGATCCTACCACTTCCTAATGTGTGGCTTGGGGCTAGCTACTTACTCTTCTTCAATCTCAATTTCCTCAGCTGCCAGATGAATGGGTGAAATTCACACATTATTGTTCTTCAGATGCTAAGTGAGACCTTATGTGAGAAGAATATGGATGGTGATGTATCCTTCACTGCCTCAAGTATTTCGCTTGTTCTAAGTATTAATGGGATTCATTTATAATCCTCTGTGTGGTCCTTTTGTTTTTTTTTTTTTTTTGGGAAGGGTGGTTGTTTGTTTTTCTAATTTTTGTTTTCAAAAGGAGACAAGTGAGCTACTTGTCTGTTGGTTACTTTTCTGTTGTGATAAAATACTATTTAAATCATCTTAGAGTAGAAGAGAGTTTATTTCAGCTGACTGTTCCAAAGGATAGATAGGCCACCATAACTAGAAGGACATAGCAACAAAAGCATGGACTGGCCTGGTATTCAGGAGGTAGAGAGGTCGTGTTCCATGAATACACAGGAAGTAGAGAGAAAGAACAGGCAATCCAGCCAGGCTGCAAGACCTCAAAGCCCATCTCCAATTATCTACTTCCTCTAGGGAAGCTGCATCTCCTAAGGCTTCCATAACTTTTCCAAACAGCAACACCATCTGGGGACCAAGTCTATGGGACACATTTCTCACTCATACTGTCATGGGAATCATTGGATGCTTGGAACTTTCCTGGGATCACACAAGATCCAAAGAGTGGGGGAACTAAGATAAACATGTGACATCAGGCACCTTCTCTACCTATCATATCCCCTTTTTACAGCATGCCTATGGTGACTATAGTTGTAAATGGGGGGCCTGACTGCCTCCTGACTTTACCTTTAATCCTGTGATCTGAATTGGGCTTGCTGCCGTGATAGCTAACAACATGCAAGCCCCGGTATTCATGAAACACGCACTGATTGAAGGTTAGGGAAGAGTGCTCAGGGTCTTGTCCTGTCTATAATGAGACTACATAGAATTGTACATAGTAGTGCTTCGCCTCCTAGAGTTCAAACCTGTGCAATAAACTAGCTTTCAGGGGCTCTTTCTGGATGCTTTATACCTCCGCAGTTCATACAAGCTTTCCTAGTGTGGAATCCCAGACTGGAGTGGGTTTTTCTCATCTTCACTTCTTAGCAGATAATAATTGTTGAAATAATGGATGTGGCCCAGTCACACACACATGAACTGCCACTCCGTTCCTACTCGGAGGCTGAGTGAGGGCTCTGTCACTTCTCTGCTCCATGTGTTTTCCAACTTCAGTTACTCTCCTAAACAATTTCTCCATCATCTTGTCTCTTATAGGAACTTTCTAATTAGGCTGCCACTGATTGGACAGATATTTTAGCCATTTTTTTTTATCCTTATAGTCATTTATTTGGCAGTATTAGCATTTAACCCAACTCCTAAGTCTGGGGCACAGTGATCTTCTTATCAGGGAGCCATAGTGCATGTATTGCTTTTCTCTTGCTTCCGTGGAAAAGACTGGTGCCTGAGCTGCAGAAGAGAAGTCACTTAGCTTCCACTCCAGCAGTAACAGCAGAACCAATAAGAACAAAACCTAATCTTTACCCTGAAGTATTCTCAAAGGAATTCAAGAATATGGGCCTACAGTGTTTGGAATATGAATATATAAAGTACATATACTAGTGACCAGTCAAGCTAAGCAAGTTTTTATTAGTTCCAGGTTGTCAGAAAGACCCCTATGTCGTTGGAAAAAACAAAAAAAAAAAACAAAAAACAAAAAAACAGCATCTCAGAGAGTATTAGTCAGTACTGTTTCAACATAAAACCAATAGCAAGATGTGGCAGTTTGTGCTTTGCCAGCAGGAAAACTCAGGGTCAGGTGTAGAGATGTGCAGTATGACAACAGGTACTGTCAGCCTGAGCCATTGGACATGGATACATCATTCGCCAACCATCGCCATCTGCAGCATTTTCTACCTAATAGGACTTTGTGCAAGGATCTTAAAACAGTCAATAATTTTGAGAAACAAAAAATCAGGCAAAAGTAATTTCAGTTCAGGTTGGACAAAAAGATGCAATGATGTTAACAATTTGACAAGACAAAAAAAAAAATCCTGTATTTTTGCAATGGCATATCTGAAAGCACATTTTAAAAGTTTTATAAATTGCAATTTAAAAGTTTGCTGGAGAAAAAGCAAATGTTTCTTTAATAACTTCGTGGTAAATCTTTGCTACTTCTGTTTCTGTTCAGAAGGAAAAGCCTCACAATTTGTAGCAGTAAAATATCTGATGTGTTGAACTCTGTGACTAGCTCTTTGATACCCCCCCCCATGGGAGGAGCAGCCTAGGTAGGCCACAGAGGAGGACATTGCAGCCATTCCTGGTGAGCCCTGATGGGCTAGGGTCAGACGGAAGGGGAGGAGGCCCTCCCCTATCAGTGGACTTAGAGAGGGGCAAGGAGGAGATGAGGGAGGGAGGAGATGAGGGAGGGAGGATGGGATTGGGAGGGAATGAGGAAGGGGGCTACAGCTGAGATACAAAGTAAATAAACTGTAATAAAAAATGTCTGATGCGTATTTTAGATTAAAATATTTGTTCCATTTTTCAAAATCAGAGCTTGTTCTGTTATGAACAGTAAATTCAGTTCTTACGTGAGCACCTGTGTGTGTGTGTGTGTGTGTGTGTGTTGGGAGTGGGGGGCTACCATACCATGCCATAGCGTCTGTGTAGCAGAACAAACTTTAGTGTTAATTCTCACCTTCCATCTTGTTTGACACAGAGTCTTTTTGTTGTATTTCCACTGCAAGTGCCGAATTAACCGGCCCAGGAATGTGCATCAAGTCCCTTGCGAGTCCTTCACATTTTCACCCAGGGGTGTGCTACTCTTACGTACACTCAGCCTACTGCAGCCATGTTTTGTCTGGATTCATGTTTTGTCTGGATTATGTAGCAAGAGCAGTTCACTCGGCTGTCCTTCCAGCCCTGGATCCTCTTCTGATTTCATGTTTTCCTTTAAAGAACTACTTCCATCTGGAATATTTAGGTGATGTCATGGTGGGATGATTTCTAATCTTAATGATTTCAAATGGCAAAGGCATAATTCCTACCCATGCTACATGTACCATCATAAACTGATTGGAGCAGAGTCTAAGAATTCCCACCACCAGGTTTCCATGGATTCATTTGAAAAGAATGTGGGGCAATATAATCGTGAATTTTATTGCTTATAACCGAGAAAATAAGACACATACCTTTTCACATTTCTCATATTTAATCGGCCAGTAACTGTCACATGTTCATGTCTGAGTTCAAGGAGGCCAGAAACCTGGCAGTTGCACCATTTGGCAGGAAGGCAGGAAGATGGAAATATTTGTTAAACTGCTAATGACTGCTGCAAAAGGGGTCCTACTGCCTCTATTTCCTATTGTGCCCATAAAAGTAATATGAATCTGTGTAATTATAAATCTAAGCTGGACTGTAAAGGTTTCTCTCTTATACGGTTATTTGTGAACAAGTAACAAATAAGAAAATTGAAATCTAAAAAATACAACGAATTAAATGAATCCAGCAATATTGCCATTTGTCAAAATGAATTCTATATTTTAAATTTGTGAAGAATCAAGATAAAGGAAGGAAGGAAGGAGGGAGGGAGGGAAGAAAGAAAGATAGCAGTGAAAGTGAGGAAAAATAAGATGTATGGATAATGTCTAGAAAAGATTTTTACATGAACAGCTAAAAACACTGCCCTGGCTCGATGGGTAGAGTACTTGTTGTGTAAGCACAGGAAATGGTTTGCCCCAATACACAAGCATCAAATTCCAGAGAAACTACTCCTAAGGCAGCTTTAACACTGTTGCTGGGAGGCAGATTCTTGAGCCCCACCAGCCAGCCTAATCTTTTTGTCAGGTTCCAGGCCAGTGAGATACTTTGTCCCAAAGCAAGGTGGAGGTACCTGAAACACAACACTTGAGTTTGTTCTATGACCTCCACATTCTTATGCACATGTGTACAAGGAGACAACAAGCAGCTCACACACACATGCACATACACACAAACACACGCACAGATTTTCTTTTTAAATACTGGATTGTGTCGTATATGATACTGTTATTTTAGAACGTTGCATTAAAAGAAAACTGTTTTTCCCCCCTTTAGGAAAATATAAACATTGATGAAGCCTCAAGATGCCTGGTCAAGCACATACTTGCCAACGAGTGTGACCTCATAGAATCCATAGAACCAGACATTGTGAAGCCCCACCTCACATCACCCAAGGTTGTCAGCTGCTCCGGTTGTGCCAAATCCTAGAAGACTCTTCTGCTGCCATATGACAAAAATAACCCCATGGCCCTCATGAATTGTGCTTCAGTTTTTCTTTATTACCATTTTGGGTAAGCATCATGGTAGGGAAGCACGAGGGACAAGCCAAGGATGTATAACTGTATGTTTCCTGTCAGAGAGGAACAGCAAATGCTCTTTATATGGTTCCCCCACCATCCGCACAGTGTTTACAAGCTTTGAAAATATTAGTCTATTGCAAAATGCTGTTTTAGCACAGAGCAAAGTCACTCAGGGACACAGCCAGCCCTGATATTTATTCCTTTAAATCAGCAAAGGCTTCTGGGCTTCTTGAGAAGGGGAATAAGAGAGCAAGGCAGAGGTCAACCTAAGTGTGGGGATTTGCCTTGCCCTGGTGTGTCTTTGTGCAGGTTTCTGTTTGTTCCTGGGTGGTCTGCTGGTTCTATTAAATAGAAACGGTATTTTCTCCATTTGCCGCAGACCTAAGGGTTGTCTGTGATGTTGCTGTTCAGAGTTGTGTGCACAGGCAGCCTGTGCTTTTGTTACCTTCATTGTCACTTGCTGTGCCCTGAATGCTGGCTGGTTAACTGAAAACTGTACGGAAAGATTTGCTCCCTGTATGTGCCTTTCTTTTAGCTTCCTCTGACTCTAGCTGTAGGAATCCTCTGTACATGTAAGATATATTATATATATTTTTCACTTGTGAAAAATAAAACATTAAAGATGCTGTTTTCCTATTTCTGATATTGCCTTCAATTTCTTTCTTGTTGCTGTTTTTTTTTTTGTTTTTTTTTTTTTTTTTTTTTTGATGGTACAACTATGTTTCTCAAAATCCATTTCTCCCTTTGATTTTAGCAAGGAGGTAAGGAATTGGGATGAGTGCATTCTATCTGTATCAATGGTTTTATTCAGTATTTAGGTCAAGGAAATAATCAGGATTTATTCAATTTTGGTTTATCACAGAAACATACCTTCATACATTCTGACAGAATAATAAATATAAAAACAAACAACTTCTAATATTTGTGAAATGTTAAAGGTAGATACCATTTTTAATAAAACTATTTTCCTTTGGTACCTATAGTAGTACGTTCACAAAACAGTCAACTTCTGCACCATATATCCTTGGTATACGCCCTTGACATTCACTGTTTCTGAGCACCACACACACGGTAGTATTCTATTTTGTTTTTCCTTAAGATATACCCTCACCCTCACCTCGTGGAGCTGGCCCACGAGACAATAGTCCAGAAGCATCCAGAAATTCATGCTTCTTAAAACAGTGCTCACTCATGAGACAGAGAATAAACTATCGATATTCCCCAAATTTCTTTTCACTAACAGGGGATAATTACATAGCATGCTCTGTGGACTGGTCCTAGTGTCAGTAAGTACCTGTTTTTTTTATAGAGGTTATTTTCCATTTGATTCATCATAAATTATTTTCTTATTCTTCTACTCTTGTTCTGTGTTAACCTTCCAAATGAACTACATTCATTCACATCCAGGTCTTATTATGAGGAAGGCAACCTAAGTTTAAGACAGGGAAATAGCTTTAGTATCAGGTGTTTGAATTGGATCATTTACAACAAAGCACAGCCAGTGTGGATACAGTCAGCAGCATGGAGAGACAAGCTACAGGATGGAAAAGATATGTTCAAACTATTACTGATAGAGAATTGATATAAAAATAAATAAGGACTCTAAAAACTCAGTGTCAACAATAATAATACAATAAAAAATTCTCTTTCAATAAGGACATAACAGTGACCAACAAATCTAAGAAAAATAAAAGGTAGAACATTACTAGCTATCAGAAAAAGGTGAACCAAAGGCACAAAAAGATACAATTCTACTCTAATCAGACTAGCAAATAACACAAAAGGAAAAATAACAAATGCTGGTGAAAACAAAAAAAAAATGAAACCCATACAATTAATAGGAATGAAAAAATAATTCAACAGAATTAATAAACAATATAAAGTTTACTTAAAAATTCTGAAAATGTATCCACCCACCTCTAGGTCTATACGCTGAAGGAAATAAAGGAGCGTATCAAACAGCTATCTGTACTTTCACATTTATTCCCTCACTATTCACAACCGCCAAGGTATAGTGTCAACCAAGGTACCCGTTGGCAGATGAACAGGTGAAGGAAGTGCATAGCTGAGGAATACGTTTATCCATAGGAAAAAAATGAGGATCTGTCATGTGTAACAGACTAGATGGAGTAGGATAACATTATGTTACATGAAATAAGCCAGAAACAGAAAGGCCAATACTTTGGGCTTCTCTCTTTCACTTGTGGAACCTGTACAAAGCTTATTTTAAGTAATACAGATGAAACTATAATTACGAAAGGATATGAAAGAGCAAGAGTGACGGAGGGAGGGTGAATAATGGGTGTAAATATGATAAATAATTACTGGTATCTATGAGGTTATCATAGTCTACATGTCCATGAAAAACTAAGAGATGCTCTCAAATGGCCCAAATGTTACAAAGAGAAATGTTAATTTAACTAAATTAATCATATTGTATGTATGCATATACGTATTAAAACATTTTGATTTACCACACATATATAATTATCATATATTATTACTATAAATGAAGTTTTAAAGACAGAAGAAAGAAACTCTGGAGAAGAAAAAAAATATATACTCAGATTAGTTTGTACTTGTAGGGTATATGTGGTGTCCAAGCTGTATTTAATACATACCAGCAGGATCCTAAAAGCATTTCAACCCTGTTGTGTTGAGATGTTAGGTTAAAATTGAGAGTGTGTGCTTAAGACTGATAGTTGAGAGTCAGCTCATGCAGGCACTCTGCCATGGCTCAATTTTTAATATTCTGGAAAATTCACCTGCAGTAAACCTTAATATTCTTTTGGATAACTACTTGAATTTGAAAATAATGTTTGCCGAAAGCAAAATGATATGGAAATGCCCAGAAATGGTTTGGTAATGAAAAATAGGGAAAGTGAATCAAGTATTTTTTTGAAAAGCTGAATAATCTGTCAGTTGTTTCATTTCCTGATTGTATAATACACACCCTTCACAAAAGCAACAAGGAGTCTTCTGAGAGAGAAGTGGGGTAGGGTGGAGATAATAGAAAAAAGAAGGCGGGCACTGGCTTTTCAGTAGATCCCGTTTGAGTGAATAAAGATGTGGCCATATTTTACTAGGAATGTGGCTTATATGGTTTAAGGTACAAGAAGTACTAAAATGATGCTAGTTTATTTGATGCTATGCTGTGGACAGCTAAGACTAAAAGACAAAATCTGGAGTAGATCTTCCCCTTTAAATATGTGCTTCTTTCTCTCACTGAGTTTCTACAGAATTAGGAATCCAGTGAACACAGGAAGAATTCCATGTGGCATCAGCTGCTGCTTGATTAGTTCCTCACACTTATGCTCATAGACCAGCAAGTAGAAAAGTTACTTAATACTGTGATGATCAAGGGGAGATGGGATTGCTGAAAACCAATGGATCAGTGAGGCATATGTCTGAACTCTGGGCTCACCAGGATCCTTTTGATGCTTCCATGCATAATAATAGCTGCTGGAACAATTGCAGTGTAATATTGGTGAGTGTAATCAGGGACTCAAATTTCTGGGGATAAAGTCTGAATTGTAGTCATATGGGGTACTTGATCTAGAAGCAACTGAGGTAAGGGAATGAGAGTAGTGAAGGACAATCATGATTGTCACTATCTCAAAGATTAACCACAGCAGAAGGTAACAAATATTATTCCACCAGCCTTCTTATTTTAAGTACTCTTCCCTTCTCCCTGCCTTAGTCATTATTGGAACTCAAGTTTCATACACTGTGAGTTGTGACTCTGAAGGGGAGAACAAATCAAATGTAGGAATTGTGAAAACTTGGAAACACTAAAATGTTTCTGAGCACACACAATCAAATATTATTTTTGAAACAAACACATCATGAATCCAGTGTGTTTTTGGCTGCATTCTAACTGTGCTGTATCACACACAGGTCTTACTGTAACCTTACGTCTGAACATAAAAGACACACACTTTTCATATGTCACGACATGCTGCCTGAAAGCACTTTATCTTAGATCGGAGATTATTGTGTGTTGTTAACTGCAGTGCTTTTATTGTACATCAAAAGCTTTTCCTCTTACAGAACCATAGTGGCTTAATTCTGTAAAATGAACACTCTTAATATTTTTCTGCCATGCCTCAGCATGTTCATGTAAAATAAACATTTGAACCATTTGAATTGAAATATGTCAGAATTTTTTATTTTAAAAGTTGCTATTCAAATTACTGAATTGAGGTTTTAAAAACTATTAAAGGAATTTTGGCTTGAGGTTAAGATAGAATTTTAAACACTTGCTGAAAGGACCCTAAATGTCTTTCTACCATTTTGTACTACTTAGTTATAAGAAGAAGAGTTTTCAAAATTAATGGTTAAAATTTCAAAGCATCAAAACAACAAGGAACACCCTAGGGAGGATGCTTAATTCTCATTCAGAAAGCAAGGAGGATAGACACCAGAAGAGGTTGAAGAGAGGGAAGAGGACAGGAGCCCATCATAGATGTCCTCTGAAAGACTCCACTTAGCAGGGGATCAAAGCAGATGCACAGACTCACAGCCAAACTTTGGTCAGAGCACAGGGATTCTTATGGAAGAAGTGAAGGACAGAAAGACCCAGAGGGGACAGGAGCTCCACAAGAAGATGAACAAGGCCCAAAATTCTGGATCAAGCAGGGCCTGAAGAGATCTGATGCATCAAACAAAGACAATGCATGGAGAGGACCTAGACCCCCTATTCAGATGTAGCCCATGACAGCCCAGTCTCCATGTGGGGTCCCTAATAAGGGGAACTGGGGCTATCTCTGACATGAAATTGGTTGTCTGCTCTTCGATCACTTCCCCCTGTTGGGGCAACCTTGCCATCCCACAGAGGAAGAAGATCCAGACAGTCCTGATGAGACCTTATAGGCTAGGGTTAGATAGTAGGGGAGAAGGACTCCCCCTTTCAGTGGACTAGGGGAGGGGAATAGAGGGAAAAAAGAAGGGGAGGAAGGGAGTGGGAGGACATGAGGAAAGGTGCTACAATCAGGATATAAAATGAATAAACTGTAAAGGAATTAAAAAAATAAAATAAAGCATCAAACAACTTGAAAAAACATTGAAGATCGTCTCTGTCCTGCAAAATGTAATTCTTTATGAAAAAATAATCAGTTTATTTCTTAGATTTCTGCAGAATGCAGTACTACCACATACAGGCTGCTACCCAGCACTTCTCTTCAGAACCATGAGAGATGTTGCCGTACCCTTAGCATGGTGCCTAACGCATGGCAAGTAATCCACAAAAACGATTGCTGTGTTATCCTGTCGACTTAGTTATTACTAAGTTAAAGGGGTACAAACAATCATCTGATGAGATGACGTATATGTTTTAGAGACACTTAAACTAAGACTTAGAACTAACCTGCTGGTGCAGTTTAGTGATTGATTCTGATGACAGCTGAAAGGATTGAGTTTTCTATGGGGGAGAAAAACAACAACATTAAGAAATTAATTGTAATGATAGTCACACAACTTTGTGTATATATTACCATCCAGTAAAAAGTAAAAAAAAAAAAAAATGGTGTGCAAATAAATTACAAAGTACTCACAAGAAACAGAGTGAAGCAAGAGAAAAAAAATGGAATTGTTTAATGCATTAATGTAGTCCAAGTTGGGAAAATTGTGCAAATATGATTTTGCTTTAAGTCTCCTGAAGTGTGTTGTGTCACTGTTGTTATCAGTCTCCTCAGCTTGTGTTGAAGTGGGTTGCAGTGCTTTTTCCTGCTGGCGCAAGCTCCCAGAATAATGACTCATGAGACTCAAAATATTATTTACAAACACCTAGCTCCTATAGCGAGGCTCTTCTCTGACTGATTCATAACTTAAAATAACCCATTTATACTAATTTATATTCTGTAATGTGGCCAGTTACCTGAGCTCAGGAACCATGCATCCATCATCTTCACATCTTCCAGGCTGAATCCTGTCACCTGGCTCTATACCAGAATCCCTTCTGCCTGCTGGATGTCCTACCTATTTTCTGCCTCAGCTATAGGCCATAGATTTTTTTTTAATTGATAAAACTTTTATTCATACAAAATACAAGAGATTCCTTCTACAGCCTGCACTGTTTAACTCACCCTTCTTGCTGTCAAATTCTTAGAACTGCCATTGCACATGGAATTAAATGCAGCAGCTTCTGAGCTATCCCTGACCCTTATATCATCACCTCTCTGAATTCCCGTAAGCAATAGTACATCTTCCAATGCTGGGAGAAAAGATACTCACAATGAAAAGATGGAAAGTGGAGGTGTACTAAAGCAAGACTCTCAAACATGTGAGGAAAGTCACTTGTGAAGCATGGCTGATCATACTTTTATAGCATGGTTAAAACTGAAATGCTCCATTTCAATGACTATTTTCTGTAACTGAATTAATTGCCAGAATATCAATCTCATGCACAGGCAATAAATCCTTAAATGTAGTATATTAGCTGACTTTAAACATAAGACCTAAGAAGCCCATTTCAGAAGCCCCTGATTATGCTTTCCATTAGAACATCAATCAACCTTATAGGAGTGTTTCTTTTTTATACATATCAAATACCAAAGGATGTGCTTGTAATACATCCTTGCATTTTCTGTTGCCTTGAACTGAAGTTTTTAAGAAGTTACCTTACATTGGGTGTGTAACATCAATCAATTTGTATTCATAGAAGTTCTTAATCAAATAGTTACCTAGTCACTGCTATGAGCATGTCTCTATATTTTTATTAAATAGGCCACCTGTCAAGATTTGTAACAAAATACATACGGCTTAATATATGTTAGTTTCTTTTTTTCTGTGATAACTGTTGTCATGGAAACATGAAGAATAAAATGCCATGCTTTCCTGCACTTTAAGTTTGAAATTTTCTTAGAGGAAAAGAGACTGGTTAATACGACAGGTGAAAGATGAAACCAAGAATGGAGATCACTGTTTCTGTTTCTACTACATGAAAGTCTTCATTTTTATACTATTTTTATTGTTACAATAAATGATAATAGCTATGATATATTGTGAGACCCTATAATGTATTATTTCCCCATAACACTGTCATTTAATTATTCTTACTACTCTAGTAGCTGGAGGATTTTAAATGTTTAGAAATAAATAAGCTTATACAAAAAGATGTCCTTATTATTATGATTCTGGAGAGGTTTATAGCCAGCATATCTGCCTTTCTGATTATTTTGAATATTTTGAATACTTGATCCTTAGCTAATGTTTGAGACACAGAGTTATGTTTATGATACAGGCTGTACTATGAAGTCCTCGTGATTCCCTTCCCCTAGAACTTTAACAAAGTGAGCTACAGACTGTGGCTGCAATTTCCTCACTCCAGCATCAGTTCAGTGAACTCTTAACCTATACAATGTGGTGAGAGTCAACTGGTGAGAGAGTGCATTGAAGAGGATGAAAGAGCCTGTGTAGGTCTCTTGGTTCAACTATGCAGGAATCATGATTTAACCTCTAGTATCTTGTTATATACTCACTCATAAGTGGTTATTAAATGTATGAAATAGGAAAAACATACTAATATCTATACACCTAAAGGAACTAAACAACAAGGAAAACCATAAGGAAGATGCTCAATCCTCATTCATAAGGACAAACGTGATAGACATTGGAAACAGAAGACAAGGAACAGGACAGGAACCTACCACAGAGAGTCTCTGAAAGACTCTACTGATTGAGGTATTGAAACTGAGGCTGAGACTCATAGCCAAACTTTTGGCAGAGCGCAGGGAACTTTATGAAAGAAGAGAGAGATAGAAAGACCTGGAGGGGATAGGAGCTTCAAAAGGAGACTAACAGAGCCGAAAAAACCTGGGCCCTGGGGGCCCTACAGAGATTGATACCCCAACCAAGGACCATGCATGGAGAGAACCTAAGACCTCTGTTCAGATGTAGCCCATAGACTCAGTCTCCAAGTGGATTCCCTAGTAAAAGGAGCAGGGGCTTTCTCTGGCGTGAACTCGGTGGCAGGTTCTCTGATCACCTTCACCTTGGGGGGAGTGCAGCTGTATTAGGCCACAGAAGAAGACAATGAATCTAGTCCTGACAAGACCTGATAGGCTAGGGTCAGATAGAAAGGGAAGAGGAACTCCCTTATCAGTGGATTAAGGGAGGGGCATAGGGGAAGAAGAGGGAGGGAGAGATGAGGAAGGAATGAGGGAGGGGGCCACAGCTGAGATACAAAGTGAATAAACTGTAATTTATATATATATATATATATTTATATAAATAAATAGACAAGAAGCAGCAAATTCTTATTTTGTTTCTTTGTGGTTTTGTTTAGAAAAGATTGAGTTTTCTACTGTCCATAAACCAAATATTCCTGGCTACTATAGCCACATGGTCACTAAGAGTAGGATGAAACTCCATCCTGCTAATTGTGTTCACGGTCCACAAGACTCACATTTCTGACCATAATGTTCATTAATAACTATAACTCCAAGGAGAATTACAACTACATGGAGAATTTTTACTTTTTTTTAATTAACTAATTTACTTATTTATTAACTTTACTTCCCAATTGTAATCTCTACCTTCCTCTCCTTCTGGTTCCACCCTCTTTCCCTCTTCTCCTCATCCCTCCTACCATTCTACTGCCCCCCAGCCCCTGGAAAAAGGGAGCCAGGTGCTTGACTGGGAGTCTCAGCATGTTTCAAATGCTGCTGGGTGAAGCCTTTCAGAGAACAGCTATGTTGGGCTTCCATCTGTAAGCAGAGCAGAGTGTCTTTAATAAGTTTAGGGGTTGGCTCTCTCCCATGGTGTGGCCAGGCATTGGTTGGACATTCACTCAATCTCTGCTCTGTCTTTATCCTTGCACATCTTGTAGGCAGGGTAAATTTTGGGTCAAAGTTTTTGTAGGTTGGGTTGGTGTTCCCCTCCTTCTACTTAAAGTCTTGTCTGGTTAGAGGGTGGCCTCTTTAATATCCATGTCTCCTGCTAGAAAGGGTCTCTGCTAGTGTCACCCCAAATCCTCCCAGAAGCCTAATTCGTGGGTCTCCAACCTGTCCCAGGCTATCGTTTCTCTTCTCTCTGAATGCTCTCTGTCTTCCTTTCCCGTGCTCCCCTGCTCTTCCAAAATCAGATCCCCATCCTTACAGAATTTTTACTTTTCTTATTGGAGTTTATCTTCAAATATCCTAGTAGTATAGAAAAGTATAAATATATAGCTGATGAAAAAGGATAGGTGCTTTATGCTAATAAAATCAAAGTCGGTATTACAAAAAAAAAATAATAATGGAAAAAGTGGTCTTTTGGAACATGGTCCAAAGAATGACCCATGGTGAATGATACCTTGGGGAAATGTGAGAGAGGCTCCAGAAAAAGAAAAGTCAGAGGGCCTTTTACCTCAGGTGTGTTTTGTTCCCTGGATTGTTCTTGGATGTGATTTCATGCCTCCTGTGACAAACATTTACCTTCAATTTATAAGACATATTTGTTCTTGTTGAATGTCAGAACACAGCTGTAGATCCCAATCTGGACAGTGCACCCTGAATCTCAATATGGCTTTTTGCCTCTTTTTCATGATTTCCAGATACATCTATATTACATGACAGGAAATTGTGTTTAAATTGGTCTGACCTGAAAAAGTTCTGGGAAAAGGCTGCTTTGTTTATATTTGGTATGTGTTTATCGGTGTTTATTTACATAGTTTTTTTTATTATGATTTTCTGACCATGTTTTTCTGAACTCAAACAGGCTTCATTAGATCATCGCTTTCTTTGTTACATTCATGTCTAAAAGTACGCTGAAACTGAAGTAAGATTGTGCACAGCACTGGACTGTAGTCCACCCTGTTCTTTCAGGTCTTCTGATACTGTGTCCAGCACAGGTGGACTGAAAAGTCAACAGTGCTTTTATAAAAATACGCATATAAATACTCTGTGATTAAATTTGCTTTGTAAGATTACAGAGAACAATATAATCAACATAAAGCGTTTCACACTGTGAATCAGTTTGTAGTTAAAAATTAATATGAAAATGTTTTCAAGTATATTTATACGTCAGTTAGGCAAGCAGATTTTTTTCAAAGTCTATGAAGTATAATCTGGGAATCTGTTTTAAAGAGAGGTGGAGAGTTTTGATGGGAATAAAAAAGAAGATAGGAAAAAAATGTATGATAGTACGGAGAGTAATTTGGGCCCATTGGATATCTCCCAGAGAAGTGCAAGAAGAGCCGGTGCTCAAGCAAGCACTGGAAACCAGAGGCAGGAGGGCTGCTGAAAACAGAGACACCACAGTTCAAACATTTCTTCATGTAACCAAAGCTATTTGATAGTAATTGAAATGACAGTTTCCAATTTACTTATTTTGTTTGTGAAAAGCAGAGAGACATGCATGAAGTTGAACAAAGAATATGGAATGTGAGAATTTACTGACCAGTAACTAGAAATTAATTACAAAGAATTGGTTAAGGAATGTAGGGGAAAGCCTACACTTGTGGGGCTGAGAGAACACTTTCAAGAGGGAGAAAACTCAGCTGAGCTTCTGCACTGCTCACCCTTTGGACTCTGCTTAAGAGGCCCAAGGAGCTTATAGTGCCTAGATGTGAAGAGCCTTTTGCAAGAGTAGATACACAGAAACGTCTCTGGAAATCGTTGGCCAGGATGCTACTGAAGCCCATTGGGAGGTGTGCACCATTGCCAGTGTCTTCTGAAAAAAGAGCTGTCTGCCAGAAAGGAAGCCATTGGCATCAGACTGTGGAAGAAAAAAACAGCACTGAATCCACAGAGTCGCCTTCTCCCCTTTGGATCTTGCTAGCATCCTCTACTGACAAGGCCAGGCACAGGACATTCTTGCAAAGGACAGAGGGTCAGAAAGCTCTCACCTCTGGAATCAAAAGACTTAGCTTCTTACTGTTGGCTATGAGTGTTTAGGTGCCAAGGGCTCTCATTACTGTCTAGGAAACAAGAATATTCCCTGAAATGAGAATGAAAACCTCAGAATCTAAGGGAGGAAGGAGGGCATCAGAGAATATGTGATATGAAAGTGGAGGGACAGAAGAGGAAACAAACCTTTAACCAAGAATGCATGAAAGTTCCATAAGTAACCCTGTTAGTGTGCACAAAAGTTAGATAAAAAATTAAAAACAAAATTTAAAAAACAAGGGAAAGATGTTTTAGGCACATCATGTGTGCTTTGTGTGTAGAGAAGTATTTCAGGCATGTAAGAAGCTTTGCTGTTTGTTTTTGTTAGTTACCCACTTGATCCATGTTACCATGTTACTTCAATTCATGTTTCAATCTGTCTTCCCTGAATTCCATGAAAACTAATTGCAGTAGTGCCTGACTATCTCTATACGGACAGCAATGTAAATTTGCAAATGATACATAACACAACTCTGAATATGTAGCATTTAATTTTAATAGGATAACTATGTATATTATCATTTCTTTGTTGGTAACCTGATAATCAGCTGATGAAGATGTTATTAGGAAGCATGTGGTCACAGAAACTAAAAAATAAAATTAGTACAGTGAAAACGTGACTGGGTCTTTATAATAAACCTTTGTGTACATTATAAAAATTAAAATCAATGCAAAAACATATGAATGATTTAACTTCGTGCAAAATAACCAGCATTTTTCACTCTGTCTGAAAGGAATTGATGTTTACCTTGGTATTAGGTTTTGATTTTTTTTTCTCTTTTTGATGAATATCTCTGTAGTTCATGAACTTTTCGTATATCATAAACTTCGAGGGTGGATAGAAATTGCACACAATTCAATCCAGTGTAGCTTAGGCAATCACCCCACTAATGAGGGGTGGATTTGTTTTCACCAGTGGTTTGAATTTAAAATATCTCAAAGATAAAGTTGTATATAGTCATAATTGATTCCTCAGAATAAATTTATAGAAATGAAAGTACCGAATCACAATCTATGCAAAGCTTTAAAGGATTCTCTTTCCTCTGTTCTTCCTGGATCGGAACGTTGCAGATTCCTTGCAGAAAACCTCCACACGCTTACACACGCCTGTGTGTGCGTGTGAAAGGATTGGTAAATTTTGAGGGAAAGAGAACTCTCTGCAGACACCAAAGGCATGATGTCGCTTTCTTTTTTATTGGAGATCCAATTCAATGCAAATTTAGCCACCATCCTCCACTCCTCAGTACAATTGAAAAAGGTCATTTGCTCTGTAGTCCTTGGAAAGAAGTGTCACGCACTAAATAAAAAACGCTCAGCACAAATTGGCTTTCCCTAGGAAGTATTATATCTGCTGGGAGATGTAACCTGTGTATGTCAGTAAATAGGCTTGCCAATGACATTAATGAAATCAATAAGTTAAGTATTTTGTTTTATAGTGCTATATTTATTCTACCATGGGATTATAAATTATAGCACTTTCAAAATCATAATAGAATTTTCTTAGCTTGCTTTAAATCTATGACAACAAAGTGCATTCTACAAAATATTGTTGAGACTGCTTTCATTTTAGCCTTGTACAAAATTGAATTGTAGTGACAGAATAAATCCAAGTATAAAACATTTCTCCAGCAATATTTGGTTGTTTGTTTTGTTTTGTTTTTACATCTTAATTTGCCAGCCCTGTTATTATATACCTGTAATGTCGTCTCAAGCCTCAGAAAGGCTGAGGCAGGAGGATACTGAGTTGAATATCACTCTGCTCTGCCTATATATAGTGAGTCAGTCTCAAAAGTACAAACAAAAGTCAGGTTTTTGGTAAATTAGATTAGGAAAGTACAAAGTATTAGATTCTGATGACCCCTGGAATGTGGGGTGTAATTTTAATCTACCATTGTAAACGCTTATCTACTTGATTTTCTTCTTTTCAGGCTGTGCATAATCACACCATTCCCTTTGGTTCTTCATACTCAGAGTTTTCAGTTTATCTTGGCTGACTTTGAGTCAGAGTAAATGATGTTTGTCAATGGTATACTAGTCCTTTTAAAATTGCTTTTGGTATCCTGAACAAAAAACTATAGGCAACCAAGGAGAGCTGGGAGAAGGACAGGTGGTCTTCCCCAGGGATGAGCACACAAGTCAGTTGTCCAGGGCCATGTGGTCAGCCCTGAAAACATGGTAACAGACCCAACAGGTTATAGCCAGGAATTTTTATGTATATACAAATACATGTATGTATGGAAGTACAATTAATAAAGAAAGAAACCATGAATTTGAAAGAATGTGTGGAGTGGCATATGGAAGAGTTTGAAGGACTAAAGGGAAGAGAGAAATGTAAATATAAATTCAAGACGAAACAACATTATTAATTCTGCCTCTCCTCTCCCTCGCTCACTTTCCTTTTGATTTGCTGCCTGTTTGAGCTTTAATTCCTGCTAGGGGAAGCCGTCAGAAACAACTCATGATTAAACACTTGCGATAAACCTTTAAGATCGTGATAATTGAATTCCTAGGTGAATTAAATAAAATGATCAGTGTGGACTATTTAGAGGAGTCCTTAGCTTCTTGCTTGTCAAAGATGTTAGCTAGTCATATTCTGATATGAATTGAAATTCAAATGTCAAACAAAATAAAAGGGTAGTTCTGTGACCTTCTGTGCCAAGAGCGTATTCTACAACAACCGTACATTTAGGTTTAGAGACATTTGACCCCATTCTTTGTTCTAAGACAGTAACAAACACAAATGGCACTAGAAAAAGTTTATCAAGCTGCTGTTTTTTTCAGGGTTTATAATTATTATTTTTAATGATGTGAACATGTGTATGTCTGTAAGTCTAGGCTCATGTGTACAGGTGCCTGAGGTATCAGATATCCCAGAGCTGGAGTTACAGGCACTCTGAGTCTCCTGAAAACTGAATTCCATTCTTCTCTAAGAGCAGTTCATACTCGTTGTTTTTTTTTTTTTTTTTTTTTTAATTTTACTTACATTTCTTCTGACATTATATTCATGTTATTTCCCTCCTCTCACTCCTACCGGACTCTCCCTATCTTTTTATCCAACACACTGCTGAACCATCTATGCCTACACTTTGAATCAGTTCACTCCATCAAGAGATTGTAACTGGTGACAATGAAATTCAGCGTGAAGAATTTCCACCAAGGTTCATGTGAAGTGTTCTTTCATTCCTTCCTTTTGCTTTGCAGAACGTCAGTCAAAGAAAAATCTGTGACTTGAGAAGTGGTAATGAATTCTCTGAAAATTGAAAAATAAAATAATAAAAGGGATAGGAATTTTCTTGTGCTCCAGGGCATGAATGCCATTGAATATTTAATAACAACCGAGGTCTGATTTTAATCTCAGAGTTTATTTTTCATTATGTTGTTGCATTTGGTACACTAGACACAATCAATTTACATATGAGAAAAATTGCAGTGAGAAATTCCTCCTTATATGTGGATTATGTTTTGATGAAGGCGAGATATGATGCTCTATAATATTTAAGCAATTATTAATACAATGAGAGGAAATCTAAGAACTTTATTTAAAACCAGAGTGAATAGTCAGGAAACACATTCTCTTTCTTGGATCTTCTGTGTATTCATATGGAATAAATTAACAATGATTTAGGCTAGTAGTAACCTTTCTAAGTAAAAGGAATTTTTTTTATTCATTCTCAAATCCACTAATGAAACAATAACAAAAGTCATTTTACTATCATGAGTATTCAGAAGACAGAAAATGAAAGGCTGTTTTGAATTTTCAGGAGCTGTGTCTGTTCTCCAGGACATAGTAGAAATGTCAGAGATAAGCACAGTACACAGCAGTGAGCAGGTCAGCTTCAATGCATACTGACAGCATAGCCTTAGGTTTGATTCTCTTGCTGGACTTCAGAGATGTGTCTGCAAGGCATTGGCACAATCAGACCATACTATTTTTTAATATAGACTTTTAAAAGCTAGGTGGTTTTAAAACCACACTGTGGGACAATTTTTTTTTCTCGTTATTTAAAGCTATAACTCATACAGCACACAAGAGTCATGCCACCAGTTGAAAAACAGAATAGTGGTTAAAAGCCACACAGCCACCCTGTTACTAATAATGTACCCTGTCTCTGGTACCAGGTTGGATGCCAGGTAAATATGTTCACACTAGTTTGGGAGCTGACATAGCAACCTTGCACTATACATACAAATTTTATAGGAACAGAGTCAGATACATTCAGTAACATGTGCACGTCACAGGGTCTAAGAGTAGAAGCAAGTCAAGTACTCATCCTTAGAATAAGTCTTTTTGATGTACTAACCCGTGGTCTGGGTGGCTATCTATTCCATCTTTGGTTTGAAATGCCTGTGGTTTTTTTTTTTTTTTCTATTATGCATCAGATTCCTGATGAGATACTAGGTAACCATGATCAAAAAGATATATTCTTCTGTCTGTTGGTATAACTACATTCTTAGAACAGCTGATAATACTGGCTTACAAGTTGGTTATCTGCAAGTTCTTAAGGTGCTTAATAATTTCTATTGATAAACCAAATAAAAAAGAAAAGTAATGGTTTTCTGGAAGGACTGACCTCACTTAAAGAAAGTCTTGATCTTTGGAGCACTGATGAAGCGGTACCGTTGTTGAGTTGGTTTTGTATGTGTGGCTCTTCCTGGGGCTGACGACCACTGCCAGTGCTCATGTGACAGCCTCTGGGACTCTCGAACCTCTGGGACCTTCGATTAAGATCTCAGTTGTTCGGAGACAATCTGAAGCCCCAGCCTGTTCTTTTCTTATTGTAAAGATTTTCTATATTTGTTAGAATCTCTTTAAGTTTGGAATGGCATATCTGGGCCTACACATGTAGAGCCACAAAGGGAAATAAGAGTTAAAAGAGTTTGTATTCTTTGTGCAGAAGAAGTTGGACATGGTCTTTGCATAGCCATCGACTCTCTGCCATCCGTGAGTCGCATTAGACTGTGAGCATGTCCAGGAAGCCTGCAGCATTCCACGTTTGCCTCAGGGAGGTTCCGCTGCATTCTTGTTTACTTTTTCCCCTCAGTTCCTAAAGACTAAGGCACATGAGTCACACAGGAACACTGCTTTATTTCCCAGGTGCAAACACTGATAGTTTACACTCATTGTGGGGCGCGGTTAGGCACTGCATTGCCTTTGCACTTAGCTCAGTCAGGTAGGCGCTTGCAGTTTGATTGCTTTTGCCCAAAGGTGCATCTGAAATTAGACATGTAGTACATTGCTGTACACTCTTCCACGCAGTGCATGCATTTTGTGGATTTCGAATGATAGTCTTAAAAGTCAGAGGAAATGGGAGTGGGGAGAAAAGTACCTTCCTCGTGACTAAACTGTGTCTCTGAAAATACAGCCCAGTGATTTAGCTTTCTGCTGAGGAAGTACATGGGAAAAATACACACACATGCTCACCTTATTACATCTTATTACTCTTAATTTTCTTTTCTGTTTAAAAATATTTATAAGTGCCCCAGTCAGTGAAGAACTTACCAGACATGCCCTGGGACCTGAATTCCATTTTTAGGATACACTTTAACAAAGCAACAAGCAAACAACAATACCAAACAGGCTTGATCCTCCTGTGTGTGTTGAGTTGTTTTTTAACTTAGTCAATGGACTCTTCTACAGTAAGATAAAAATAGAGCAGAAGTAAATGAGAAATGAGAAAGCAAATTCTGAAAATATTCTAGAAGACAAAATTCTAAAGAAGCAGAAGAGCAAACATAAAAATCTGCAGGTGGGGACGTGTTTGGAGTGTTCAAGGAATCTTAATGCCAGAGACATGAAGACAGTAATGGAGGATCACCAAAATCCTGTGCTGAGGAGTTTGAAAAAGAAGTATGGGACTTTACTTTTAAAAACATTTATTTATTTAGGTATTTTATGTATATACGTGCTTTGTTTTCATGTACATCTGCGCACCAGAAGAGGACATCAGATCCCATTAAAGATGGGTGTATTACTATGTGGTTGCTGGGAATTGATGTCAGGAAGTCTGGAAGAGCAACCAGTGCTCTTAACCGCTGAGCCATCTCCCTAGCACCACAGTACAGGACTTCTTACTTCAACTTTGACCCAAATAAATTAGGAACTCTTAGGAGGTAAAGTAGTAAGGCTTAACTCCTTCTGAGGTGGTCATTTTTCAGGGTACAGATTCTTTTTGTAGTTTGCTAAGACGCACTGTCCTGCAAGATAGGATGAAGGCAAGGCAGAGGCCATGTCTTCTGTGATGCCAAGTGCTTTTACAAAAGACTCAAGAATTACATAGGGAGTGCTAAGATACTGCTGTGGGGCTGACATCTCTGGACAGCAGTGGGGTGGTCAGTGGAGGGGAGCTGGTAATGTGACTTCTCTAATGCTGCTGCAGTTGCTCTCACTTCTTTTTTAATTTCTTTTTTTTTTAATATTAGTTACAGTTTATTAACTTTGTATCCCAGCTGTATCCCACTCCCTCATTCCCTCCCAATCCCACCCTCCCTCCCTCATCTTCTCCTTGCCCCTTTCCAAGTCCACTGATAGGGGAAGACCTCCTCCCCTTTCATCTGACCATGGTTTATCAGGTATCTTCAGGACTGGCTTCAAAGTCCTCCTCTGTGGCCTAGCAGTTCTACTCCTCCCTCGTGGTGAGGAGGAGGTCAAAGAGCCAGCCATTGACTTCATGTCAGAAATAGTCCCTGTTCCCCTTACTAGGGTACCCACTCAGATACTGAGCTACCATGGGCTATATCTGAGCAGGATTTCTAGGTTATATTCATACATGGTCCTTGGTTGGAGAAAGAGTCTCATAAAAGACCCCTGTGCCCAGATATATTTGGTCCTTATGGAGCTCCTGTCCTCTGCAGGTCATACTAACTTTCCCTTCTTTCATATGATTCCCTGTACCCTGCTGAAGGTTTGGTTCTGAGTCTCAGTATCTGCTTTGGTACACTTCTGGGTACAGTCTTTTAGAGGCCATATGTGGTAGGCTCCTGTCCTGTTACTTGTTTTCTCCTACTTCCAATGTCCATCCCATTTGTCTTTCTAACTGAGGATTGATTATCTTACCCCAGGTCCTCTTTCTTACTGAAATCTATATACCTAAAGAAAATAAATAAGAAAGAGGACCTGCTCTCACTTCTAAGGTGCCCAGGGAAGAGCCTCTGCTTTCGTGGCTGCTGTGAGAGCATTTCTTTGGCTGCCCCATCCCTTTAGCAGCAACAATCACCATTGCTTCAGCTGCTCATTTCCCTATACACTTGGCAAAGACTATCCTATAGTTTTCAGGGTTTGAAATGACCATCCCCCCCCCCTTCCCCATGACAATTGAGAATAAATGAAGCCAGCAAAAGAGCAGATTGCCTTTGAAGTACAAACTAACTGCAGTACGTGGAGCAATGAGCTGGCATGATTGTGCAGAAATTGTGTGCCTGACAGCAGATTGTGCTCACTTTATCTACATTTTTTGTCTATATAAGATTCACTTCTTTCATCCTTGGGGATGCAGTCCAGAAAATCTGCCCCTTTTACTGCACTCATTGTCATAACTCCAGTAAAGTCTCATTTAGATCTTTTGGGTACATTTCTTTTTTCATGATTTCTTTCTTTCTATTTAAAAAATATATATTTATTTTTTTCTTAATTACACTTTATTCACGTTGTATCCCAACTGTAGCCCCCCCTCACCTCCCCTCCAAATCCCACCATCTCTCTCTCATCTCCTTCCATGCCCCTCCCCCCAGTCCTCTGATAAGGGAGGTCCTCCTCCCATTCCCTCTCACCCTAACTTTTCAGGTCTCATCAGGACTATCTGCATTATCTTTCTCTGTGGCCTGATAAGGCTTCCCCCTTCCTCGGGGGTGGGGGGGAAGATCAAAGAGCCAGCCACTGAGTTCATGCCAGAGACAGTCCCTGTTCCAATTACTAAGGAACCCACTTAAAGACTGAGCTGCCATGGGCTACATCTGTACAGGGGTTCTAGGTTAGCTCCATGTATGGTCCTTAGTTGGATTATCAGTCTCTGAAAAGACCTATGTGCCCACATTTCTTAGTTCAGTTCTTCTCCTTGTGGAGATCCTATGCCCTCCAGGTCTTTCTATATCCCCCTTCTTTCATAAGATTCCCTGCACTCTGCCCAAAGTTTGGCGATGGGTCTCAGCATCTGCTTTGATACCATGCAGGGTAGATCCTTTCAGAATCCCTCTATGGTAGATTCCTGTCCTTTTTCTTGTTTTCTCCCTCTTCCAATGTCCATCCTGTTTGCCTTTCTGAATAAGGACTGATCATCCTACCCAGAGTCTTCCTTCTTGTTTGGCTTTTTGGGTGTGCAGACTTTAGTATGTTATTCCCATATTATATGTTTAATATCCACTTATAAATGAGCATATACCATGTGTGTCTTTCTGCTTCTGATATTCCTCACTCACAATGATCTTTTTCCCACCACTTGCCTGCAAATTTCATGATTTACTTGTTTTTAATTGCTGAGTAGTATTCCATTGTGTAAATGTACCACAATTTCAGTATCCATTTCTCCACTGAGGGACATCTGGGTTGTTTCCAGATTCTGGCTATTATGAATAAAGCTGCTATGAACATGGTTAAGCAAATGTCCTTGTTGTGTACTTGAACATATTTTGGATATATATCTAGGAGTGGTATAGCTGGATCTTGAGGTAGCACTATTTCTAATTGACCAAGAAAGCTCCAGATTGATTTCCGAAGTATTTGTACAAGTTTACATTCCCACCAGCAATGGAGGAAGGTTTCCCTTTCTCCACATTCTCTCCAGCATGTATTGTCATTTGAGTTTTTTATCTTAGCCATTTTGATGGTGTCAGGTGAAATATCAAGGTCATTTTGATTTGCATCTCCATGATGACTAAGGACAAAAAGTATTTCTTTAAGTGTTTCTCTGCCATTCAATATTCCTCTATTAAGAATTCTCTGTTTAACAGTGTACCTCATTTTTTAAATTGGATTACTTGATTTGTTGCTTTTAAACTTCTTTAGTTCTATATGTATCCTGGATATTAGCCTTCTCTCAGATATAGGATTAGTGAAGATCTTTCCCAGTCTGCAGGCTGTCTTTCTGTTCTGATTTTAGTGTCCTTTGCTTTACAGAAGCCTTTCAATTTCAAGAGGTTCCTTTTCTGTGTTTTTTTTTTTAATTTTTAATATTGATTACAGTTTATTCATTTTGTATCCCAGCTGTAGCCCCCTCCATCATTCCCTCCAAATCCCATCCTCCTTCCCTCACTCCTCCCATGTTTCTCTCCACAGAGAGGGGAGTTCCTCCTCCCCTTCCATCTGAACCTAGCCTATGAGGTATCATTAGGACTAGGTGCATTGTCCTCCTCTGTGACCTGGATAGGCTGCTCCTGCCTCAAGGGAAGGTGATCAAAAAGCTAGCCACTGAGTTGATATCAGAGACAGTCTGTTCCCCTTACTAGGGAACCCACTTGGAGACTGAGCTGCCATGGGCTATATCTGAGCAGGGGTTCTAGGTTATATTCATGAATTGTCCTTGGTTGGAGTATCAGTATTAGAAAATACCCCTGTGCACAGATTTTTGGTTCTGTTGCTCTCCTTGTGAAGCTCTTGTCACCTCCATTTTTTACTATCTCCTCCTTCTTTCATAAGATTTCCTATACTGTGCCCAACATTTAGCTAAGTTGCAGCTTTTGCTTTGAAATACTGCTGTATAGAGTTTTTCAGAGGCCTTATGTGGTAGGCTCCTATCCTGTTTCCTGTTTTCTCCTTCTTGCAATGTTCATCTCGTTTGTCTTTCTGAGTGAAGATTGATCATGTTACCCAAGGTCCTGCTTCTGGCTTAGGTTCTTTAAGTCTGTAGATTTTAATATGTTTATCCTATAATAATATGGCTAATATCCACTTAACAGTGAGACTATACAGTGTGTGTCTTTCTGCTTCTGGGATACCTCATTCACGATGATCTTTTCAAGGTCCCACCATTTGCCTGCAAATTTCATGATTTCCTTGTTCTTAATTGTTGAGTAGTATTCCATTGTGTAAATGTACCACAATTTCTGTATACATTCATCAGCTGATGGACATCTGGGTTGTTTCCAGGTTCTGGCTATTATGAATAAAGCTGCTGTAAACATGGTTAAACAAATGACCTTGTTGTGTACTTGAGTATTTTTGGATATATGCCTAGGAGTGGTATACCTAGACAGTGAGGTAGCATTATTCCTAATTTTCTGAGAAAGCGCCAGATTGATTTCCAAAGTGGTTGTACAAGTTTACATTCCCACCAGCAATGGAGGAGGGTTCTCCTTTCTCCACAACCTCTCCAGCATGTGTTGTCCCTTGAGTTTTTTATCTTAGCCATTCTGATGAATGTAAGGCGAAATCTCAGGGTCATTTTGATTTACATTTCCTTAATGACTAAAGACAGTGAACATTTTTTAAGTGTTTTTCTGCCATCCTATGTTCCTCTACAGAGAATTCTCTGTTTAGCTCTGTACCCCATTTTTAATTAAATTACTTGATTTACTGTTTTTTAACTTCTTTAGTTCTTTATATATTCTGGATATCAGCCCTCTGTCAGATATAGGAATGGTGAAGATCCTTTCCCAGTCCATAGGCTGTCATTTTGTTCTGACAACAGAGTCCTTTGCTTTACAGAAGCTTTTCCGTTTAATGGGGTCCCATTTATTGATTGTTGATCTAAGAGCCTGTGCTGTTGGTATTCTGTTCAGGGTCTCCTCTACCAATGAGTTCTAGGCTCTTTCCCGCTTTTTTTTCTAACTGATTTAGTGTGCCTGGTTTATGTTGAGGTCTTTGATCAACTTGGACTTTAGTTTGTGCAGGGTGATAAATATGGATCTATTTGCATTTTTCTACATGTAGACATCCAGTTAGACCAGCACTATTTGTTGACGATGCTGTTTTTTGTTTGTTTGTTTGTTTTCCTTTGTACGGTTTTGGCTTCTTTGTCAAAAATCAAGTATCCATGGATGTGTGGGTTTATTTCTGGATCTTCTTTTCAATTCCATTGATCCACTATTCTGTTTTTATGCCATTACCATGCAGTTTTTATTACTGTTACTCTGTAGTACAGCTTGTGATTAGGAATGGAGATACCTCCAGATGATATGTTGTTGTACAGGATCATTTTGCCAATTCTGGGTTTTTTGTTTTTTCATATGAAGTTGAGAATTATTCTTTCAAGGTGTGTAAAGAATTGTGTTGGTATTTTGATGGGAATTACATTGAATCTGTAGATTGCTTTTGGCAGAATGGTCGTTTTCACTATGTTAATCTTACTGATCGATGAGCACAGATCTTTCCATTTTCTGATATCTTTTTCAATTTCTTTCTTCAGAGGTTTGAAGCCTTTTTTGAACAGGTGTTTCGTGTGCTTGGTTAGAGTCACAACAGGATACTTTTTGTTATTAGTGGCTATTGTGAAGGGTGTTGTTTCCCTAATTTCTTTCTCTGCCCTTTTGTCTTTGGTATACAGGAGGGCTTCTGATTTTTATGAGTTAATTTTGTATCCAGCCACTTTGCTGAAGGTGTTTATCAGCTGAAGGAGTTCTCTGGTTGAATTATTGGGATCGCTTATATATACTATCATATCATCTCCAAAGAATGAGACTTCTTCCTTTCTCATTTGTATCCCCTTGATCTTCTTTAGTTGTCTTATTGCCCTAGCTAGGACTTCAGGTACTATGTTGAAAAGATATGGAGAGAGTTGGCAGCCTTGCTTTGCTCCTAATTTCAGTGTGATTGTTTTACGTTTCTCTCTGTTTATTTTGATGTTGGCTATAGGCTTGCTATGTATTGTCTTTACTATGTTTAGGTATGTGCCCTTTATACCTGATCTCTCCAAGACTTTAAACATGAATGGGATTTTGTCGAATGCTTTTTCAGCATTTAAGGAGATGATTTTGTGGTTTTTCTCCTTCAATTTGTTTATATGGTGGATTACATTGATGCATTTCTGTATATTAAACCACCCCTGCATGCCTGGGATGAAGCCTACTTGGTCATGGTGGATAATATCGTTTATGTGTTCTTGAATTTGGCTTGCAAGCATTTTATTGTGTATTTTTGCTTCAATGTTCATAAGAGAGATAGATTTGAAGTTCTCTTTTTAGGTTTAATCTTTGTGTGGGTTAGGTATCAATGCAACTGTGGCTTTATAGTATGAGCTTGGTAATGTTCCTTCTGTTTCTATTTTGTGGAATAGTTTAAAGAGAATTGGGGTTAACTCTTCTTTGAAGGCCTGGTAGAATTCTGTGCTGAAACCATCTGGCCCTGGGCTTTTTTTGGAAGGGAAACTATTGATGACTGCTTCTATTTCCTTGGGGGATAGAGGACTATTCAGTCTTTCTACCTGATCTTGACTTAACTTAGGTAGATGTAATTTATCAAGAAAATTGTCAATTTCATTTAGATTTTCAAATTTTGTGGCCAATAGGCTTTTGTAGTAGGACCTAATGATTGGATTTCCTTAGTATCTGTTCTTATGTCCCTTTTTTCGTTTCTGATTTTTGTGGTTTGGATAGTTTCTCTTTGCCTTTTAGTTAGTTTGGCTAATGGTTTGTTTATCTTGTTTATTTCTCAAAGAACCAGCTTTTAGTTTCATTGATTCTTTGAAGTGTTTTATGTTTTTCTAATTTATTGATTTCTGTCCTGAGTTTGATTATTTCCAGCCATCTAATTCTCTTGGGTGTGTCTGCTTCTTTTTCTTCTAGGGCTTTCAGGTGAGCATTAAGTTGATTGTATGAGATATTTCAAATCTTCTTGAAGGCACTTAGTGCTATGAATTTTCCTCCTAGCATAGTAATAACTTGTCAATAGGGGAAGGAATAACTTCCTGGAATACAAATGAGTTTCAACAGTTGAGGGAAAATAATTTCACAAGCTGTTGACAGGCCCAGGAGTGAGGAATCGGAGTATACATCAGGGTTTATCAGTGAGAATGTCGCCAAAAATCTATAAAGTAGCTTACTGAGAAATTTCTATCCATATATACACCTGGAGACTCACCAAAGAATATGTTGTCTCAGCAAGTTAATCAGAAGTGTTCCCAAAGTGTCTAAAGCTGAGTCTACATAGAGGAAGATGACTGACTGTTCTTGTTTGTAACAAAGGAACCAACTTGTCCGATAAACCATGATGACAATGGAACTCCAGACAAGCATAAAGAGATGCTCTGTAGCTTAAGTTTCAGAGTTCTCATCTTCTTGAGGTCCGGCTACATGAAAAAAAAAAAAAGACATAAAATAACAAATCTTGTTTTCTTGTATGATCCCATGTGCCCTTACAATGAATTCTCATGAGTTTAGACACCCTTTGCCAAACTTTTTTAATCTGTGTATTTCATCTGAGGTAACATCACTTGGGTAGTGTCTTTCACACATTCACTAGGCACTTCTAAACTGTGTGTTCCTGGTTAGGTTTTTTATTGTATGAATTTATCATATGTGTGGTAAATGTTGGAATTAACTGCAATCCACAACCACAGAGCACACTCTTTATGACTCAGTATTTGGAACAAAGAAATAACAGCGAATGATAAACCCTGGCCTGTTTCTTAGAAAGATTTTGCTTTGAGACAGAATAAGTCTTCATTCAGTTTTCACATCTTTGTAACTGACCTCAGGTAACAGGACTGAAAAATCTAGTATTTGACTAAAGTAACATTATGCTCATAAAGAAACATCATGTTTGCCAGAGGAAAGAGAATCAACTAGTGTTCAGATTCTCTCTGACGGTTGTGCCTTGAGACTTAGAACTATCTTTCCATCCTTTGTTCCCACATTATCCAGTCTACTTTTTACTGCATTCATGTTTTTCCAGCATAAATAACACGTATGCTTTTTTTTTTTTTTTTTTTTTTTTACATTTACCAGGTTCTAGGAATTGGAACTGTGGTGTGAAGTTCATCTCTGGTTCAGAAACCCTTAATTGTACAAACATAAGAGCCTTCTCCATTTAGTGCATAGGGCATAGGATTTCAAACCAGAAGCACACTTGGGAAAGATAGTAAAAGGGCCAAACTATTTTACCTAAATACATATCCAACTTTCTATCCATTTATCTCACTTTTATTTGTGAATATTCTAACATCAAATGCATACACAATTGGTTAGCACAGTAAAGAAATTGAAATGACACTGATCATTTGACTTCTATGAAAACTCTGATTTGGACTTCTATCCCAACCCTACTATCTAGTTGTTGGAAAACCCCGAGGCTCAATAATTGGACTAGGATGTGTCAGAGCTCATCAGCTTACATCAGAATTAAATGTTAGCACTTTACACATTAATAACTAGACTCTTAAAGTAGATGATTTTTTAAAGCTGTGCATGGCCAAAGGGAAAAGCAGTAACATTGACTCTCCTTGGCGTGTTTCTCCTTGGACTGTGATAAGAAAATTTTACCTCCTCACTTCATTGCTTTATGATAGAGGTTGTGGTTAGGCTGACAGAGAACTGCTGTTTTCTCCAGGAAAGATGAGGAATGATACGGGAGGAATCTCAGCAAGAACACACAGCAGAGTAGACCATGTCCATGCCTTTTGCTTTATGCACACTAGTATTATCTTCATTGTTGAAATGGCCACAGTAGAGTGGGGTTTATTGCTGATTGAATCACCTACTAATCCTCAGTCTGGCAAAACATATAATGAAGCCATAAGTTCATTTTGGAATTTTGTTAACTGAGAAAGTAAAACTATTTTTAAAGCATTATTTATAGTATTTATGATCCCTGTTTATTTTTATTCCTTCATCTCCCAAACAAAAGGCATGCTTCTACTATTTAAGGTATCCAGAAATACATTCATTAGATCACTTGAGACTCACAATAACAATATAAGGTCCTATTAAATCACATTTCAAGTGAAGAAATTAAGGATAGAAAGATTAAGTTACTCTTAGTCATACAGTTAGAAGGCTATCAAATTAAAATTCACACTCATCTACCAGTGAATGTACTCTAAGATGTCTCTCCTCTTGATCACACCCTCCATCCCTGCAATGGGCAGAGAGACACATTGGTGGTGGTGGTGTTCTTATGTCAGTCAGGGGCACGGCATGTAGCACTTCTTTGTTTATCCTAGCTCTATACCTAGACCCGAGTTCTGCCATGCCATGAGGTGCTGCCAGAGAAAGACACCCACAGACCTGCGTTTCTCCCCAAGGCACAGGCCAGCCATTGACATTCAGAGCTGCACCTCCTGCCAGCCCAGAATGAGAGGAAGAATTCAGAGACCCGCATATGACATGCCATCTATAGTCTTACCCCCAGCTCATAGCACAAGACGGCAATATTCACCAGTGAGGGCCACCACAGTGTGCAAGGGTGTGGTAGAGAGATGGGAGAGAAAGAGAAGTGGAGCTTGAGCATCATGAGAGAGATGGAAATGGAGACTCAAGAGTGGAGAGGAGAAGCCTGTTTTGAGTGGCCAGTCTTGCCATGGTGAAGTTCCAGCCCAAGTTGCAGCTGGGAGCCATGTTTGGGTTAGTGACTACAAGGTGGCAGGGGCAGTATCAAGATCCATGGATCACATTACCTCTAGAGAACATGAGGGCATCCCTGGTGGGAGCAGCTGCCAAGGACCATGTGGATGTCAATGGGCTGTGGAGAACTGGCCACACCCCTTAGTGGCTGTGGTGCTCTGGAGAGCTGGCCCCACCTCTCACAGGCAGCAGCGCTTGGACTCTGCACCTCACCCAGGCAGCACAGTGGAGATGGCTCTGTTGGGAGCCCTGAGGCCACAGTGTGGAAGAGAAGACGCACCACTTATCTGCGATGGGGTGGCACAGGCCAGAGGTGATGCTATGAAATTACGAATTTTCTTTTATTCAATTAGTTTATATATTTTGTTTGCTTGTTTGTTTTGAGATAGATGTATACTATGTAGCCCAGGTTGGTCTAGAACTGTTTGTGGAGCCCTGGCTATCCTTTATTCATGAGCTTGCCTCACACCCTTAAGTACTGCAGTTACAGGCATTTGACACCAGGATTTGACTAGAATTGTGAGTTTGGTTTGTTTGTTTGATTGTTTGCTTTGGTTTTATGTCTATTTTCAGATAAGAAAACTACGGACTTGAATGATCAAATTGCTTAGTCAGTTTCACATTTACTGGTATCTCCACTGAATGGAAATCTGAATGTATTTAGTGCAAGGCCCTTGCATTTTTCTATTTAGCACCACTCTTTTAGACAAAACACAACCTATTGTCCTGTGATTTCTAATTTTTACTGTGTTATTTCAGATACAGATTGAGACAAAGAAACAGGTTCTTAAATAGCCTGACTTAACTTGAATAGAGAGATGGGGCATCCATATTTTTCACAAAACTCCATAAAGAAAAAAAATACCATCTCAAAATGTGTAGTAAGAATGTGAGACCAGACCATATCTTCTAAAATCAGTATATGTTTATGAGAATTGGTGGCAAGGGTCAGGTGGGGTCTTGAAAAGCCACCTCTGGCAGAAGTTTGAAAAGGCAGCTCACCCAGTAAGAACTAGAATAGTAAACTTTTGTCAATGCCTCTGCTGTGAGCCGGCAAAGAGTCAGGGTGTCTCTAAACAGAAGCTCAGCAATCAAGTAAACCTGTTACATGTCTAACCCTCTGTGACAAAGCATACATTTAAATTTTAAATCAAATATGTCAGTAAAGGGTCCTTGCTATTTTGATGATTATAAAACAAAACTGTGTCTTTGCAGAGCTGGGGTCACTTCAGGATCATTTCCTCTTTCAACGAGGCAGCTGCTTCTAAATTTATAATAACCTTGCCCCATATGTCACTTCACAGTTTTCCATCAAAAGACCTATAAAGATACAGAAAACTAACTCTGAAATGTAAATTTCAAACAGGACAATTGATCAAATCACAAGGACATTTCCCCCTGTGTCATCATGAGCATAAAGTAAAAACTGAGAAGGGAGGTCCTCCTCCCCTTCCATCTGACCCTAGCCTATCAGGTATCATTAGGACTGTCTGCATTGTCTTCCTCTGTGGCCTGGTAAGGCTGCTCCCCATCAGGGGAAGGAGATCAAAGAGCCAGCAATTGAGTTCATGTCAGAGACAGTCCCTGTTCTTCTTACTAAGGAACCCACTTGGAGGCTGAGCTGCCATGGGCTACACTGCTTTGGAAATCAATCTGGTGCTTTTTCAGACAATTAGGAATAGTGCTACCTCAAGATCCAGCTATAGCACTCCTCAGCATATATCCAAAATACGCTCCAGTACACAAGGACATTTGCTTAACCATGTTTACAGCAGCTTTATTCGTAATAGCCAGAATCTGGAAACAACCCAGATGTCCCTCAACTGAGGAATGGATACAGAAATTGTGGTACTTTTACACAATGGAATACTACTCAGCAATTAAAAACAAGGAAATCACGAAATTTGCACGCAAATGGTGGGAACTAGAAAAGATCATCAGGAATGAGGTATCCCAGAAGCAGAAAGACATACATGGTATATACTCACTTATAAGTGGATATTAGACGTATAATTTGGATAATCATACTAAAATCTGTACATTTGAAGCTAAGCAAGAAGGAGGACCCTGGGTAAGATGCTCAATCCTCATTCATAAAAGCAAATGTGATGGGCATTGGAAGAGGGAGAAAACAGGGAACAGGACAGGAGCCTACCACGGAGGGCTTCTGAAAGACTCTACCCAGAAGGGTATTAAAGCAGATGCTGAGAATCACAGCCAAACTTTGGGCAGAGTGCATGGAATCTTATGAAAGAAGGGGGAGATAGAAAGACCTGGAGGGGACAGGAACTCTACAACGAGAGCAACAGAACCAAAAAATCTGGGCACAGGGGTCTTTTCTGAGACTGATACTCCAACCAACCAAGGTGTGTGTGTGTGTGTGTGTGTGTGTGTGTGTGTGTGTGTTTTGTTTGTTTGTTTGTTTGTTTTATATAGCCCAGCTTTTGCTGATGTTTGATGTGTTCCTTCTCACCTGTACATCCTCAGCTTGGTAATTAGACATGGAGTCCTAAGCAGATAGAAGAATTTTGTTGTTGTTGTTGTTTCATTCTTCCCTCATATATTACTTCCAGCTGCGGTTTCTCCTTCTTCCACTCCTTTTGCTCCACCTCTCTACAACCGTCCCTCTAGAACCATTCCTCCTCTGTTTTTCTTGGAGCAGACCTTCAAGAAATATCAATTGAACATGGCATAACCAGTTACAATAAGTCTAGACATATGCCTTCATATCAAGGCTGGATGAGACAATCCAGTAGGAGGGAAAGAGTCCCAAGAAGAAGCAAAAGAGTCAGAAATACCACCCTCACTCTCACTCTCACGGAATCCCACAAAAGCACCACGCTACACTCTAGCACACATGGAGTGCCATACTTATCAAGTGTCATGCCTATGTGTACTTCCACCTTCTTGAGTGTGCTGTGTAACATTCTTCTGTTGTGCTCCTAGGTGGACATGAAAAATGATGAGGCCCCACTTCTGTCATTAGGCAGCATTATGAAACACTTTTCCAGAGCAGAATGGAGTGGCAAAGTTTCCTTATATATTAATGAAATAAGCAATATGTTGAGAAAGCTTAGATCACAAAGTGCTCTCTTTTTTTCTCTTCAACTCTATCCCAATAAACAGTGTTTAATAATAAAATAAAACTAATATTAAAGAGTTTAAAGTAATCTTGGGGTATGTGTTATTTCCTCAGAAGTAAAATTATCGATATCATATGAAAATTAATAGACCCATATTACTTTTAAAGCATTCTTTTTTCAATAAGTAAATTTCTGACAAATAAGTGAAAATAATAATGTAACCCAAGCTTCTTCCTCCTTTTCTCTTACTCACTGTTATGTAGATTATTGAGGGAAGTCAGGGCAGGAACTCAAGAAACTTGAAGCATAAACTGTAGACAAATGCTGCTTACCGTCTCTTCTACGCATTCTTATATACCTCAGGAACATATGCCCAGTATGGTACCATTCAAAGGGGGCTGGGCACTCCTTAAATAATTATCAATCAAGACAACGACAGCTCCCCACAGACATGACAACAGATCAGCATGATCTTGCCAATTCTCCACTTGAGACTCCCTTCTCATGTAACTAGGCTGTGCCAAAGCTAGACAGTTAAAGCTAATCAGAACACTCCACCAGAGGAACAAACAGAGACATCTATAAGTCACTAATAAATAATTCATCTTAAGATTTCTACTGAGCAGACTCTATTTTGTTTTTTACTAGAATATGAAACTTTACATATGAAAATAATAAAATTTATCAAGTTAGACTGAAAAAATGCCATATTCAGATTCTCCAAGTATCTGAAGTATATAATTTTTAAAAACAAGTTAGAATTTTAGTTTTTCCACCTAGAAGCTTTTCAATAGTGCTGTCACTACCATTTCTGGAAGAGCAAACATTTATGGTGTAGGTTGCTTGTGATGGTTTTGAGTTTGCACAGTGATTCTATGTTGTCAAATAATGGATACAATCACTGCAATTACATGTACTTAAATAAAGTTGAACATGTAGGCACTGAGCAAACTTATGAATACACAGTCTTTCTATTACGGGACATTTAGGAAATACATATGCATTGTGTTCTGGGATTAAGATATATTCAATCCAGAGAAATTCAGTACCCAACTGAAGATAAGCCAAGCTAGTGGGAACTGAGGATTATAAACCAGTCTCTAAAATCTTAGTCTAAGTCTTCTTCTATAATATTTTCTTTCCTCACTTGGGTTAATTGAAGACAACAACTTTACAGTTCCAGAAGCAACTCTGAGACAGTTTTGAGAAGATACATTCAGAGCACCCTGAAACAATCATTTAATTGCTAAGTCTAAATAACTTGTCTTTTATTACGTATTAAACACCTTCCCTCAAAACAGAAAAATATCTATGAAAAATCCAGAAAGGTTGAAATTTTAAATGGAAAAATATGTTTTGGGACAAGTTGAATTGAGGAGGTCACAAAGAAGATAAAACCTTCTTTTTCAGGATGGGAAGAATCAAATTTAAAAAGACTCCCCCAAATGAATACTTGTAGCTATCTAATACTAGTGGCCTTGTAAACATGATTAGGTCTTCTCATAGCAAAACCTTTCATGGTGCCAGATGGGCTTCCGAAGGAACAGAGTGGAAAAACTTTTTGCTGACATGTTGTTACTTGAATACATGAAGGAAAAACAGGCCCCACACATTTATATTCCAGGCATTTCACTAGGGAGTACAAAAAGAGAATTATGTCAGTAGTGTCTCTTTTCCTATAATCAATCAGGATTATGCTTTAGCAGTTTCTGTACATTGTCTCAGTTTCCTAATTTGCCTAAGTTTAATGTCACTAGCTAGAATTAGCCCTCAGTCAGTACACGTTTCAGGCAAAGACATACTACAGTTTGATTCTTAAATGATCATTAGACAATGTGATGTTTTCATTTACACTGCATAAGCAGGCTAATGTCTCTAGGCATCTGGGATATCTTCCCCAAATATGCATGATTAATATTCTTATTTTGCATAACACTGAAACCCATGCCTAATTTGCTGTTCTTACTTTACTTCCAAGGCTTCAGCCAACTGCTTGCACTTGGGTCTCTTGCAGCATTTGTGACTGTCCAGTGTTTGAAATCCTCAAAGTCTGGTTGGAAGCAGAAAGAAAGCAAAGGACATTCTGACCTTTCCTTTACATGGATGTGTGATTTGACACAGCCTGAACCTTTCCTCCTAGCCATTATGTCCTTATTTTTTTTTAAATCAGCAATATCCTGTCAGTCATATAACATAATTGTTATGGTTGTGATAATTACTGCTCACATGCTGTCCCATCATCTTAGGCTGTTATACGAGATCTTAGTCCAACAGCCAAGAAGCAATTTGCTTGGATGTTCATAAGGTTGGTCAGATCATCGAATAGATGACAGTTCTTCTCTTTAGAAGTTCCACAAGGAGAGCAACAGAACCAAAGAATCTGGGCACAGGGGTCTTTTCTGAGACTGATACTCCAACCAAGAACCATTCATGGAGATAACCTAGAACTCCTGCATAGAAGTAGCCCATGGCAGCTCAGTTTCTAAAAGGGTTCTCCAATAATAAGAACAGGAACTGTCTCTGATATGAACTCATGGGCTGGCTCTTTAATAACCTCCACCTGAGGGGGGAGCAGCCTTACCAGTCAGCAGAGGAATACAAAGAAGCCAGTCTTGATAAGACCTGATAGACAAGGGTCAGATGGAAGGGGAGGTGAACCTCCCCTATCATTGGACTGGGAGAGGGGCATAGGAGAAGAAGAGGGAGGAAGAGTGGAAGAGGGAGGGAGCTAAAGCTGGTATACAAAGTGAATAAACTGTAATTAATAAAATTGAAATTAAAATGTTTCCTTCTCTTGCTAGATGAAATGGCTTGCAATGTCTATAAGAAGTCCTAGCACCTTTAAATTATTTAATTTATTAATTGTGTATGACTATATGTACATTTCATAGAATATATGTGGAAACAGAGGACAATTTGCAGGAGTTCATTCTCTCCTATTATGCATATCATTCAGATGAATTCAGATCATCAGTCATAATACCAGGAAGCACCTTCATTCCCTGAGCTACATTGCTGACCTGGTCCGATCCTAAAACCTTTCTTTGAATTTAATATCTGTCTATCTGTCTGTGTCTGTTTCTGTCTCTCTCATTCTGTGTGTGTCTGACTATTCAACTTAGAGCTTTTGACATGCAAGACCAGTGCTCTGCCACCGAGTTGTGGCTGCTGCCCTTTCAACCCCTTCTTAGTGAGGATGAATGTGGCATGCTATCTACGCATTTGCATCTACACAGTTCCTAACATGTTACTGTGCATAATTTGATAAATATACAGTTTCTATGTAATATAGAAAAGTTAAGTAACTCGGTGGATATTTTCTTTTAGTTAGGCATATGGTAATGGTTTCTAATTGTGAGATGTTTGGCAATATCACGGGGAAATGTTGGCTATCACAAATGAGGGAACTGTTATGGAAATCTGTTAGTATGGCTTAGGAATGAGGTAAAATATCCTAAAATTTGTATTATATAAAGGCAATGAGAATTATCTTGCTTAGAACCTAACATTGTCAACCTTAGAGAACCCTAGTATTATCTATCTATATCTATCTATCTATCTATCTATCTATCTATCTATCTGTCTATCTCTCTCTATATATGTATGACATATAGCTTTGGAGTCAGACTGAGATTTAATCTCAACTCATCTGTTCATTTGAATAAATTGCTTAACTTTGCTCTATCTTAGTTTATACTTCTACAAAATAAAGATATTTTTACTTTTATTTGTGGATGATATAGTTATGTAAATAATCTATTTTGATGCCTGCACAATAGAAATTATTTTAAAATATATATTTTTTCTAATATGCTTGAAATTCATTCATACACACAATTTTGCAAGAATCCAGACACAAGGAAGTAGATGCAAATGAATTCTTGTCTTATTAAGAGCTACGGGTAATAATAAATTATTGCATATTTCCTGGAGATACAAAGAGAGACCATCCTGGTCAAAAGTGTATTTACAGTAAAAGAACAAAAGTAGAGACATGGGTCACCCTGAGCTACTATTGTCTATGTTTCCCCAAGATGCACTGCATGAGGAGAAGCATGCCAAAGCATTACAAATGTTAATTCCACTAACTTTCTAAGTTCAGTAAGTACTTAGAAGATTGGATGTTTGCTTAATTGATTTAAAAGAATCACAAAGGCTTACTTTTGCTAAGACTGTTACAGTGATTGAGAGCATCTAAAGGACACTGCAACATGCAGGAAGCCAGATGTAAGGACAGAGGGCAGATAACAACATCTGTTCCCACTGGAATCAATAGCCCTGCCTAACAACCCTGACCCATGGTGCAACGTGTCAGATCAGGCACAGCTGCTTTGCTGTTCGCACTTTATGTGAAACAGTGAGAGACAGTATCCAAAAGAGGCCCAAGATGACCTGGCCTTATGCCATGTGAACAGGCATGCTGCTGTGTTCACTGCTGTAAAGCTGGTATCAGGCACAGTGCCTAAGACATAGAAAATATTTAATAAATAATGGCAACATTCTAAAAACATTGGACTCTGAATTCTGAAAGGAAAATTCTAGGCAGAGATCAAGACAGCCTCCTCCAAGAAGCATGTGTTCTACATAGTCTGTGAGTCACAAGATTTATGGCTACTATAGAAATATTCCTTCTCCAAGATGTGAAACTCTTGCTCTTTTATAAAGAAATTACTTCCCAGTGAAGCGAGCACCATATCTTTAATTTATTTATTTATTACAATGTATTTACTTTGTATCCCAGCTGTAACCCTCTGAACCCCTCCCACCCTCCCTCCTTCTTCTCCTACCATGCCCCTTCCCATGCCCTCTGCCCAAAGTTTGCCCACTGCAAGGGGAGGTCTTCTTCCCCTTCCATCTGGCCCTAGCCTATCAGGTCTCATCAGGACTGTCTGCATTGTCTTCCTCTGTGGCCTGGTAAGGCTGCCCCCCCCCACCCCAGGGGAAGGTGATCGAAGAGCCAGCCACTGAGTTCATGTCAAAGACAGCCCCTGTTCCCATTACCAGGGAACCTACTTGGATACTGAGCTGCAGTGGGTTACACCTGTGCAGGGGTTCTAGGTTATCTCCACGCATGGTCCTTAGTTGAAGTATCAGTCTCAGAAAAGACCCCTGGGCCCAGTTTTTTTTTTTTTTAACTCTGTTGTTCTCCTCTTGGAGCTCCAGTCCCCTCCAGGTCTTTCTATCTCCCTCTTCTTTCATAAGATTCCCTGCACTCTGCCCAAAATTTTTGTATGAGTCTCAGCATCTGCTTTGATACACTGCTGCATAAAGCCTTACAGAGGCCCCCTGTGGTAGGCTCCTGTCCTGTTCCTTGTTTTACCCCTTTCCTGATGTCTATCCTGTTTACCTTTCTGAATGAGGATTGACCATCTTACCCAGGCTCCTCCTTCTTGCTTAGTTTCTTTAGGTGTACTGATTTTAGTATGATTATTCTATATGAGCCCCATCTCTTACATTAGCACAAGTACGAGGAAGAACCCAACAGGAATGAACAGAAATTACAAGCCAGGGTGATGCCTAATGGAAGGAAATGACTAATTAGGAGTTAAAGTAATTTCCTCTTTAAAAGTGAGTCAGTAATTTATTTTTATTAAATAAATGCATACTCTTTTCTATATACTGAGCTGAGAACGTTTCATACATCTTCTCATTTCATGCTCACAATCCCTAATTACATAGATTCTGCAGCTACCCCCTTATATAGATTAAAAAATAGACTCATCTACAATTTCACTGCTTTTTCTTCATAGACACAAAATTAATAGTAGCCAGGGCAGTATGAGTGCATAGTCTGAACATTGCGTATGACTTTTATGAGCTTTTCAATGTATTAATTCATTCAAAATATATGTCATGAAATATATGTATAATTACACATATATATTTTGCATATAAGAGGAAAAAAGTGATACTTTTGTATTATTTCTTCCCATGACTCTTTCTGGTCCCTTCCTTTGCATTCTTTTTTGAGCTCTGTAACTCCACATTGTTCCATTATGCATTCATAACATAGACATAGGAACAAAAACATGTGATACAGTTGCCTTTCTGAGCCTAATTTGTTTTACTTACCACAATACTCTTCAGTTCCATCCATTTTTCTGCAATGGCATAGTTTCATTCTCTAAAATTGAATAATGCTCCATTGTGTATTCACCAATTTTCTTTATCCATTCATCTGTTGATCATAGCCAGACTGATTTCATGTCTTGTTTATTGTGAATCTTGCACTGATAAACACAGATACAAGGCGAAAGAATAGGGGGAGGTCTTGCCTTACCCAAATGCTTACTAAATTAGAATATAAAAAATACAATGGGCAAAGAGGACCTCTTACACTCCACTCCACAAAGCCATCTACAATTAGTCACTTGCACAGGAACAGTGGTACTGGACAATTTGGAAGGGAGACCTATGACTCATTACAATACTGGGACACTCCTACCTAGAGTTCCTTAAGACTAATGAGCAACGTGATATATGAAGTTGTATGTAAAACTTCCCGTAGTAGGCAGAGCATCCACTGAAAAACCCAGGCCAAGCAAATCAGGCAAAAACCCATGTTATGCAGCCAAAAACACACAATGAATTAACATAAAAACTTTACCTCTAAAGAGGTAGAGGACCTCCCCTATCAGTGACTTGGGGAGGAACATGGGAGACTACCAGAGAGGGAGGGTGGGATTGGGAGAGGATGAGGAAGGGGGCTACAGCTGGGATACAAAGTGAATAAACTGTAATTTATAAAAATAAATAAATTTTAAAAAGGCACACACAAAAAAAACCTCTACCTTTTTGTATAAGGAACCCTTAAGTTGCTAAGCTTGCTTCCTCTGACCCCTCCTTTTCATCTTTGAGATTGTGACTCTTCCCTCTCTATTATGCCTAGATTGTGAGACTCTCCCACCCCTGAAAGACCACCAGGAAAACCAACCTGATGCAAACACAGAAGGGTCTTTATTACAAGCTCAAGCTCAGGTTACAAGCCATCCCTAATGCAGCAGGTTAGGAGAGCAGCCGAGATCTAGGGGACTAGGATTTTAAAGGGAAAAACCCTTGGTGTTATATGATTGGATAAGGGTTCTATAAACAAGTTGGCCTTTAAACTGATTGGTCAAGACTAGCAGGCCAAACTGCAGGGGGAAGCTCAGTATCTAAAAGGAACATCAGGAGCCAGGTGGAGTCTGGGGTCTCCTGGGGTCTGATTGGTTGGGCCCCAGGTGTAGGGCTCAGCTATTCTTGCCAAAGCACAGTTTGTGTTTTTTTTTTTTTTTTTTTTTTTCCTGGAACTGGGTGGGGGAGGAGGGTCATCTTGAACAAAAGGAGTCTGAAAAACACGGTGGAGTTACTTTTGTTTTCTCAACTATCTATCATCTATCTATCATTTATTTGTCTATACGTGTGTGAGCTTGAGCATGTATGTGCATGTGTTTGATATGTGTATGCATTATGTATGTGTACATATTCATGTGTTTGATTGTGAGTGCTTGTATGACACAACATGTGAATTGAGGTAAGAGAAAATCTTTAAGTGTTGATCTTTACCATCTATTGAGGCAGAGCATCTCTGTTGCTATATTTTCACAGGCTGGTTGGTCTGTGAGCTTGCAAGGATTCTTCTGTCTCTGCCTTCCATCTTGCTGGACGAGCAGTAGGTGTGCTACCATGTCTGGCTTTATATGGATCTTGGAGATTCCCTCAGGTCTTTATATTTGAATGACAAGTTCTTTATCCAATGAACCATCTCCTGTACTTGAAAGTTTACTCTTCTCCTAATGAACCATGGACAGCTGCTGTTGCAATGGTGTGGTTTTGTTCAGTTGCTTATATGGGGAAAGAGAAATGCGGGGCCTCTCCTGAGATGTCCTGTGGACGCTTGTATCAATTTATATCTGAATAAGTGTCTCTGCGGCATGCTGACCTAGATTTCTTTTGGAATATTTATGGGAGTGATATAGCTGGATAGTGTGGCTCTTCTTAGTGTATTTTCCTGTGGGTTCACGGGTGTGCATGTGGAAGGCAGAGGTGAACTTTGAAAGTCATAATTCAGGGCGCTATTCCTGAAACAGGTTTCTCAGTGTCCTAGAGCTCATTAATGCAGCTAGCCCTGCTGGCTAGAAAACCCAGGAGATGGCCTGTCTCCATTTACCAGAACTGGGATTACAAACCTGTGCTACCACAACTGGCATATCTGGGATCCTGCATAGGTCTTTATGCTTGAAAGGGTAGAATTTTATTGAATAAGCCATCTCCCCAGGTCACTGAGCTATTTTCGCTGCCCAAGGTTCTTTTCTTTTTTAGCTTTCTTAGGAAGCTTCATACTGATTTCCATAGTGGCAGCATGTGTTGACATTCCCACCAGCAGAGTATAAGCCCCACCCCAACCCCCACTCAGCCTGGCTTCTTCATAAGTAAACAATACTGCTGTTATTTTCTTTAGGGAGTAGATTGTCAGAGTTAAGCATTTATCAAACTGGCTCTAAGAAAACGCTATTCATGGATGATTGTCTGAAGATTATGTTCTCCATTTGCTCCCTAGACACTGTGCAAGTCTTTCTCTGGATTGCAAATGGCCCGCAAGAAAAGGCCAAGATTTCCTGGCTATGGCTGTTTTTGTTGTTTGCTGAATAGCTAGCATTGTTAATTAAATTAAATGCTGTCCTCTCTGTTAGGCCCTAGAGAAATAACTCTCTGATTTTAATACCAGGGGTAATGATGTTTCCCTAATGCTTCTGTTTGCCTTTTTCTTTCCCATATCAAATCATGTAAATATTCATATTTTCTTCTTTGTTTTGGCTGCCAAATGTGTATGACCACTCATTTTGCAAATTCATAGGCTCTCGCTGTGCAGGAAATACTTTCTCTGACTGAGCCGATGGCTTCTCAAGCAGTCTGTCTTATTAAAGAGGAAGCTTGATCCAAAGATCTTTGTTGATTTAACCTCCTCTTAACAAGAATCCCCTCCCTGAGCTCTGTGTTCACCTCCTGTTAGTAGGGAACGTCAGGATAATAGTGAGTCCAAGGGTTGTTAGAGGGGAAAAGCAGCTAAAATGTTCCAAGCAGTGTTATTGGGAGAGGGTTACATGGACCCAGAAGACATGCTCCCCAGCTCAAGAAGTCTGTACCTTGGTGTGAAAATGCTAACCTTGAGAAAACTAGAATGAGTTGAATTTAAGAAGGATTAGACGAGAGGAAACATTTGGGCTCCACAGTCTGCCGAGGGAAGCTAAGAAAGTGCTAACACAGGACTGACAATTAGCTGGGATCTTGAAGCATAGGTCACAGTACACCGACTGCAACATGCACTCTTTAGTTAAGTTAGCATATTGCACTCTCAGCACAAGTCTAAGTTACCTGAGCTCTTGTTAGGATTTTGCAGCACAGAACTTTGTGGATCAGAGCCTAGGGACGCCACAGCAGAGATCACAGCACACAACACATTTCACTCGAGAGATTTAAAGTGTGGGCATGAGAAAGATAGAAGGAGAAGACAGAGCAAGAGGGAGAGAGAGAGAGAGGTAGATAGAGAGAGAGATCTGAGATGGTGGGTATCATTTAAAGATTGGTAACTTGTGATGACTTAGTTAACTACCTAATTTCTAACAGCTTTCCCTTACTCTTTTGGAGAAGTAATAAACACAAAGATTGAGAGTCACAAGTGGTTGTCCTAGGATGAAGCCTTGGAGGCTTAATATTTCAACTTAGGTATATTTGCCCTCAAATAGAAAGGTTCCTCAAACACTATTATTCCAGACCCAGGAAAGCCTTCACAGTGGGGACGTTTACTTTGTGTATGGTTTGGGGAAGAGGGAACAAATTCTTCCCAGAATATGCCTGAGAAGGTGATTCTCAGGTGCTTGGCAGGCTTTCTGAGCATACTATTTCCAGGGAAGAGTTCCAGGGAAGTGCTCTCTGGACTAAGTATCCCTCCAGTGCTGCAGGGAAGATATTAGATGGACTCCCTTAAAACTGGGTGAGACAATGCAGCCAGTCCTGATGAGACCTGATAGGCTAGGGTCAGATGGAAGGGGAGGAGGACCTCCCCTATTAGTGGACTTGGTGAGGGGAAGGGGAGGAGAAGAGGAATAGAGGGTAGGATTGGGAGGGGATGAGGAAGGGGCTACAGCTGGGATACAAAATGAATACGCTCTAATTAATATTAAAAATAAAAAAAATAATTAAAAAAAGAAAAAAAAAAGCTGGGTGAGAAAAAGGATTGGGTCAGTCTTGTTCAGTGCTTACGCGTAAAGTCTAGTCCATATGAGACATTGATAGTCCTTGGAAATTCACTTAATAAAGAAAGTAATCATGGATTACATTGAATATAAATGTTAGTCTTTTAGATTTGGTGACTGTGAGAAACATTCTTTTCCATGAAAGACAGCTAGCATGCCAGAGGCCAAGTATTCTCTATATCTCCCCTTGCTTGTAAAATTGTTGTGTACATGCATGCTGCCCAGTGCCATTTAGCAGACATTCCTAAGACTCAACTTATTGTTTCCTCCTTCTACTTTCTGATTGTGAGTCAGCCAGTCACACTGAGCTCTGATCAATGATGAAAAACAGTCACAACTCTGTGTAAGGGTAAGACCTAGGTGCCCTGATGTGCTTGGCCTTTTGCAAGTGTAAAGATTGCCTGGTTTCTATGTTCTGCATATACCAAGAAAACGTTCCATCTTCTTATGAGTGTTTGGAATGGGCAAGATAAAACAAACAAGTACAAAAGAAGCCCCAGGTAAAATTGCATCTGTTCCAGAAAGCCTTCCTGGAAGTCCTTTGCTGACAGTCATTATGACCCTCTGCTACTCTGGGGTCTGAAAGAAAGCTCCTGCCCCAACGTTTCCACAGCACTGCATTGCCCACAAAAGCAGCAATTAGCATTCTTATAAATCCTCCAAACATTTTCCAACATTGCCTACTAGCATCTTAAAAGCAGACCAATGGCTCTCTTTGTCAAACTTATATCTATAGCTCCCAGCCTGGCATCACAAAGAGGGATGATTAAATAAAAGATTGAATTAATTGATTAAATAACCATTTTAGTTTACTCACAATATATCCACGCCATTCACAAGCTTTTGCAAGCTGTCAGAATCTAGAGAAGAGCTAAAAACCTATACTTTGTAAGTTTCAAGGCAAACTATTGCATAAAACTAAACTTCCTCCACACATGCTAAGGAGGAAAAAAAAATATCCTAAATATCCAAGAAGGCTTTCGAAACTTGAAGAACCCTCCCAAACAAAACAGTGCAGGTCTTTCTTCATCACTTGACCATCAAGGCCATCTTTGCATCACCTCATTGCAGCAATTCATTTTCCAAATCTTCTGACACCTCCTCCTAGGAGTCATTGCCTTTGAATTGCTCAGGCTGAAGCTGTTCTGTCTTGGGCATCTTTCACTTCCCTTTACTCTCCCTGGGGAGATGCAGTGGTTTTATTTCTTATGACTTCCTTGCCCTTGACCTCTATTTCCTCCTGGTATATTTCTTTATATTTTCATTCTCATTTCCAAGTTTCTTTCAAAATAACCAAAGCACTGTTTTCTGCCCCTGCCATTAGCTACTCTATCATAATTCCTGTTCCTATTGAAGAGTTTTTCTGCAAACTTGCCTTTGGAAAGTTATGATATAAATGATTGGGTTTTCTCTTCTTAGCTACTGAACATTTTAAAAGCCATTCTATAAGTTTTGAATCTTATCAGACCAATTTTACCTCCCACATTACTTCAGTGGGAGTCACATATTCTGTACTTACTTTATTTAAGATGCTTTTCCTCATTCCTCTATGAATATAGCTATTTACAGTTATCTGATACTGATAATTTATAAATAATCAGGTCTGTGTTAACATTCATTAAAAAATAACAACTGTGTATATTCATAGAGTTAACATTTTTCTGTCAGAAAGACACTTGTAAGAGTAGGTTTTTTTTTTTTCTACCAAGTGGACCCCAAGCCTCCAACTCAGGCTGCTAGGCTTTTGCAACAAAGTGCCTTTTCCTGGGGATGCATCCCTCCAGCCTTAAATTTGTAGTTTAAAGAGTATTTTCATAGCAGCAATTCTTTATGACAGCTATTAAAGTAGTGATTACATTTAACTTATTTTATAGGTAAGGAAACAAATCCTCAACAATTCTTTGTCCAAGGTCGTGTTGCTAACCTTCATTTTATCTATATATCATTCCCTATCTTATGACATAGCAAAACAGTATAGGATGGCATAATATTTTAATTTAAAAAAAATGATTCTAAAAAAAAAAGATTCTCATCTTTACTTTGTTATTGTTGTTTTGAGATGTTGGCCAACTTAAAAAGGTCTGCAGAAAACTCAGAGCAATCACTCATTTCTGCAATTTTATACAGTCTGTCTTGTCTGGAAAACCTGATTTTAGCTCTGGCCTGGAAAACACTACATATCACAATTTCTCCGTGATGCACACTAGTACACCTGAGTGAAGTTAGTTCCTTCTCTTAGTTCCAGCTGTTACTTTGAACATCTTTCCTTTAGTGAACTTTCCATAATGAAATGACTTGAGGGAATGACTCCCTTGATATGTCATAGGCCATCTGTGATGGGCAGTTTTAGATCAATTTGAAACAATCTACAATTATTTGAAAACAGGGAACCTCAATTGGAACGGAACCTCAAATGGAATGCCTCCATGAGATCTGGCTGTAAGGCGTTGTCTTAATTAGTGATTGATGGGAGAGAGCCCATTTTGGGTAGGACCATCCCTGCACTGAGTTCTGTAAGAAAGCAGGCTGAGCAAGTCAGGAGGAGCAAGCCAGCAAGTAGCACTCTTCCATGGCCTCTGCATCAGCTCCTGCCTTGAAATTTCTGCCCCGCTTTGAGTTACTGTCTTTACTACCCTCAGTGGTGAACAATGATGTGGAAATGTAAGCCTAATACCCTTTCTTCTAAAAGTGTTTTGTCACAGCAATAGTAACTCTAACTGGGACACCACCAGATGACAGAGATCATGTCATTTTCAGTAGATATTCTGTAAAAAAAAAAAAAAAATGAGCTTAATAGCTATAAGACTGAGCATTAAAAACATACTTGACACACTCCTGTGTAATAGTTATAACCATTTGCTTTTCTAAAATCCATGATATAATTTCAAGGCCAAGAAGTTACTAATTTCCCCATCTTCCTCATATAGCTTGAGGCCGCTAGAAGGCAAAAAATTTTATAGAGATGTGTTTAACTCAGCAATTGGGCTCATTCAAGCCTGGCTTTTGAGCCTCCCAAATCAAGATGAAAGTGGAAAACTTTTCAATTGAGAGAACTCTTGCTTCACAGATAGAATCGCTGCCTTAATAATATCTAAGCTCTTGGTGCTCTCTCTGTGTGTCCTTGCATGCATTAATCCTCAGGAAGATCATGTGATTTGGGTACGATTATCTTTTTCATTATAGTTCATGAAAGCAGGATAAAGACAAGTTTAATGCTTGCCAAGCTCACACAAAAAATGAAATAAAAAATGTAAAAATTTCAAAGAATTCATCTACTTTAAAGTAAGTATCTTTTGTTCTTTCTCATATGGCTTTTTTCTTGCTATAAGAACAACAGTGACATGAATTCCAGCGTCTTTCTATGTTCATTCATTGGCTCAAATAATTTCCTGCCTTTGTCAGCAGTCCTGCTGTGGGAAAAAAATTCCTTCAGTGCTTTCTTCCAACAGTGCCCCTGGTTGAGAACTAAAGTGATTATTTACCCGTAAAAGCCCTTTATGTATTTTAGGCTTTTAGTAGAACTGATTTGAAATTTTGCCTTGTTCACATGACCTGGCCTCCTGATATTACTTGGTTTTGACTGTTCTTTTTTTGTCTAGTATTAGTGAGACCCCTTATGGTTTCCATAAAAGCATTTTTTTTTTCTCACTGGAAAAACAGCCTTTAGTGACTTTCATGTTGGTCTGATACTTTTGAAAGTGTGAGCAGCAGACATATATATGTATATAATATTTGCATAAAATGGAAAAACAAAGCACAGTTTCCTTACATATACTACATAAAAATAGACAGCAATAGGAAGTATATAAAATTTATATTAACCTCTATTCACTCACTTTTACAGGGATAACCATGGCCCAGCAAGTAGAAAGATCTTACAACTTGAAAGATTTCATGCTGATTTTCAAAGATGGCCTCAATTTCTTCTAGGTCACTGGAGATTTTCAACTATTAAAAAGCCAGCTTTGAGGGAAACTGCTACCACCAGCATAATCACTAATGTAGCACTGATAGCATGGTGTCAGGATGTGCTGGAAAGAGTGGAAATTACCAGAGCCAAAAAGCATTCTTCTTTTGATATTTTTAAGAAAAGGAATATGTAGTTTGTAAAACTCAGACACAGACCAAGAAAGACAAGGGCAAGACTTAAATAATCATTGAAACACACAAGAAATGCCTATGCAATCTTTGATGAGAAAGGACATGGGGTTGTATTCCCATTGTGTTAGAATACCTGTTCACAGTGCTGGAACTGTGATTCATTGAAATGTATAGAACCACGCACCAACAATTTGGAAAGGTTTCAGGCCATTATTCATTCCATTTGTTTGCAGCACATAACGCTCTCTCTGTTCTTTCTGAGAACAAGGATGCTAATAGTAGATCTGTCTTTAAGAAAGGTCTTTGTTCCTGGTTATTTGCTTCTCAGTTTCTTTCTTCTCTGTTCAGACTGGATAACTTCTACTGACCTCTCTTTGAGCTCTCTGATTAATTTTCTTGTCATCTGCATTCCATTGTTAAGTACAACATCAGGATCTTCATTTCATCCACCATATTTTTAGTCTTGAAGTTATCAGTTGGGAGTTGGGCCTGGTGGTGAGAGACTATAATCCCAGTAGGTAGAGAAATAGAGGCACGAGAATTGCAAGTTCAAGGCAAGTTTGGACTATAGAGTGAGTTGAAGGACAGCCCAAGCACCTTAGAGAGAGCTCGTCCCAAAATAAAAAAATATAAAAGGAAAATTAAAGCTATGCATCAGGCAGAAGAACACTGCCTAGCACGTGCAAAGCCCAAGGGTCAATCCTTAGTAATGCAACAGAGAGAAACAAAGATTTGAAAAGGACAAAGCTGTCCCCTGAGGAAGAAAATAAGGGAGGAAGGAAGAGAGGGAGGAAGGAAGGAAGGAAGGAAGGAAGGAAGGAAGGAAGGAAGGAAGG
>NW_026596046.1:24046844-24060565 GCF_907164565.1 Psammomys obesus
AGGAAGGAAGGAAGGAAGGAAGGAAGGAAGGAAGGAAGGAAGGAAGGAAGGAAGGACAAGCTCCTGTATGACAGGGGTGTCAATCAGGAAACAAGTGAAGTTGTTCTTTAAATACTGAGGAAACTGTTTCTTCTAAGCATCTTCTGTTAATAACACATGTAGTTTGCACTACTCTGACCCACATGTACTTCAGATGTATTTGTAAAATGAACTTCTTGCTTTAAAAACCATAAGCAGGAAAGTAGTGGTAGTGTGGAGGAATAACAGACCTCCCTTCCACCGCTACCTTCAGGTCTTTTCAAGCTTCATTGTCAATTGTAGTTTTGACAAGGGCCACATCCACACAACAGGCAAAATCACCAGATTGGGAAACAACGCTTTCCACATTGTAGTACTCTCTGGTCATAGTCATTTGGTCTTCATAGGTCTTGCCTACGTCAAACCTATTGAGAAGATTGTAGGCTATGTAGCCGGCCAATAAAACTGTCAGCAGTGTAACCCAGGCCGTTTCCATTCTTTATTTTAGTAGTTCATGTGCACATGCTGAAAACTATTGTGTCCCTTTCTATATAGACAATTTGACAAATGATGTGTATTAGCTACACTGTTGGTATAATGTTCTTTTGAAATGTATACACTTTACCCTTGTTCATTCAAATGCTGATTTCTCACCCCCACCCTACGCTCTGGTTTCAAACCGGATATTGCATTGTGATACTTATTTGAAGCATCACCTGTCTCAACTTTGTGTAAATGTCCAAAATAAAACAACCAGCCACAATGTTGAGCAATAGAGAAGAAGGAGTAGGCTGGAGAGGGGAGGAGCCAGAGGACAGGAAAAGAGTGGGCAGCGAAAGGGAGAGGGCAGAGCTAGGAGAGTAGAGTTAGAAAAGATCTTGAAACGACATGGAGAGATGGACTGGACCTAATATATCACAAAAAGCAAATATAATGTGGGTAATTTAAATGTTAGGAAACTACGTGGGCTTGGAGGTTTAGGATGGAGTAACTATTGCCCAGCATTGTGTTCTAGGTTAATTAAATAAATCATAGTTTCTCTGTGGTAATTTGGGAATACAGCTTTTAGGACAGCAGCATTACTAAAAGATAATTATTGGTAACTATTAATCTCCACATATAACATTACACAAATATCATCCTTAGTTGAACATGCTGTACTAAGTTCAGCATGGATCACTATTTCTAAACATCGCACTGTTTTACCTTCTTATATTCTAAATTGTAGTTGATATCCCTCAAAGTAGGTTTTATTCCAGACAAAGTTAATATAATAATTAAATTCAGAATAAATAAAAAAAAACTGTTCTGCATAATAGCAACCTTGACCTGTCACTTGACACATTTCTGTGCAAGTTCACAATGCTCAAAGGAAAGAAGGCTGTCTCTGTCTCTCTTCTTTCTCATTTTCTTTCGTTTGTTTTTGTTTTTGATTTGGTTTTGCTTTTGCTTTTGGTTTTTGACACAAGGTCTTGAAAATCGCCCAGGCTGACCTCCACGTCTTGATCCTGCTTACTTAGCCTTTTGAGTAACAGATTCCCAAGTTTGTGCTACCACACCTGTCAAGCATGTTCTTAATTCTGTAAAGAATATACATTTTTTTCCTTCATTCTCCAAGAAAAAGTGCATAGATCATGAGTTCAGTGTGAATGTGGTGTGGTGTGTGATTGTGTGTGTGTGGGGTGTGTGTGTGTGTGTGTGTGTGTGTGGTGTGTGTGTGTGTGTGTGTGTGTGTGTGTGTGTGTATGTGTAGGCGCATTATAAGAAGGAGAAACAGAAAATGGGAAACAGACAGGCTCTAGTTTATCTTGATGAGGTTCTTTCATGTTCGTTTCTAAACTAATGAAAGACAAAATTTATAATTGAGAACTTATGATTTCCTGCCATGACTTCCTTTTTCCATGTTGTTTTGGGGGAAATCACAAGAGTGAGACTCTTTATGTTCCATATTTACTAATATTGGCCCCATTACATTATTTTATATATGAAAAGTAAATCATTAAGTGAAGCATGTCTAATTTAGTGCTGCTACATCTTTCTCTATCTTCATATTTGCTAAGAGAAAAACTGAGAACCATATTCTAATGCACTATTTGGAGAACCTTGTGTAGAACACCTGTTTGCTTGTTCCCAGGCCCCGCAATTGTTTTGCTTATTGAGTATGACTGCTTTTAGGAAAGAGGACATAACAGTGTAAAATTTCTATAAATATTTCTTAACTTTTTAACATGATTGGAGACTAAGAACTGTGTATAAAAAACTGACTAATGTTGACTACAGCCCTCTAAGACAGTTCCTCATGTTGTGGTGACCCCCAACCATAAAATTATTTCATTCTTAGTTTCACTACTATAATTTTGGTACTGCTATTAATCATAGTGTAAATATATAATGTGTGGAATATCTGATATGTGATCCTGTGAAAAGTTCCATTAACACCAAAAGGGATTGTGAACCCTCTGAGATCGTGAGGTTGAGAACCCCTAGTTTGATTCTTTAAAATCAACAATATTTTTTTAAAGTTTTTTATTAATTACACTTTATTCATTTTGTATCCCCCCATAAGCCCCTCCCTCCTCCCCTACTGATCCCACCCTCCCTCCCCTTTCTGTATGCATGCCACTCCCCAAGTCCACTGATAGGGGAGGTTCTCCTCTCCTTTCTGATTTTAGTCTATCAGTTCTTATCAAAAGTGGCACAATATTTTAATTGTAACCACTGCTACAAAAATACTGCCTACATTTTGGCTCAACAAATACTTTTCTGTATAATTCTAAAAACCTTAAAATATCTCTTCTTTTCTATCTTTTCACCCCCTCTGCCTCCATCCTGCTATTGTGCCTTCTTTTCATTATTCTATCCTTAAAAAAACCCCACAAGTTCATTATTTTCTTTTGCCTGTCAATTTACTGGACACTATAGGTGGTATTGTCCAGAAATTTTAATCCAGCAACATGGATGCTTGGGCAAGGAATCACATACAAATGCCTTCTAGGTCTATGTGATCCTACTGGAATGACACACCTTTAATCTCCCTGGCTGGAATACAGCACTCCCTTAGTACACATCTTTAATCCCAAACAATGAAGGTAATGTTTGTTTGTAGAAGGAAGCAGCCACGTTTGAAAGTGACATCTAATTGAGGGGCAGACAAAATGATGGATCAGAGAAAGATTTGACAGGATGAGTCAGAGATAGGATACTCCAAACTCTGATGAGGACAGGAAAAAGCTACTTGAGTGCAGCACTATAGCGCTGAGACAGTAGAGTAGGGTACAGTAGAGAGAAAGTAGAGAAGACAGTTCAGTACAGCACACAGTAGAGAGTTCACTAGAGAAGACAGTAGAGAAAGGAGTAGAGTTGAATACAGTAAAGAGTAAAGTCTTCTTTACTGCCACAGACTGGCCCAGTCGGGCTCCCATCGTCCGCGGGAGAACAAGGCTTTGGACAGGAAGACACGGTTTCGGCGATGAATTGACAGACAGAGACACCTTGATGGTTTTGACTCTGCTGCAACTTTACTGAAATCAAGCTAGTATTTTTATACAAAAGGCACCTTAAAATTGGCATACTTCCCAGAACATTCAGACTTTTTACCAAGAATACAAAGTTTACATTTTAACTGGAAATGCAGTCAAACATAAAGCAGTGCCCACAAGAAATCTTGGCCTAAAAACTTTTTGATCAGAGCAAACAAAGGAAAAGAAACCTCAAATATAGTTTCATTTTTTCTAACCAGTGAAGAGGAAAGTCAGGAGCTAAGTCAGATGCCTGCCAAAGTCTTTCCCTGTATCAAAATCTAACTACACCTTTGTTAACCATCCTCCCATATGTCCTGCTAAAGATTTATGATCTTCCTTAGAAACAAGGCACTGAAGGGAGGGGAAACTCCCGCCAGCTGCACCTCTCATGCTATTATTTCTTAAGAAGGAGCCTATTATTTTTCACTATTCTTAATGCCTGTTAATACTAAATCTAATTCATTACTTTTTTAAACTTATTATTTTTATTAAAGCCTCTAACAATCTATTAATAATAAATTTCTTTATAAAATTAGTTGTGTTGTTTCAGGAGTCACAGAGAAAGATCAAAGAATTCATTATTCCAGCCCCAGAGCCACAACTGAAAAAGCGTAGAAATCTCAGAACATGTCTCTTTTCCAAGTGGGATGAGTCTACCAGGGACCCTCCAGGGGGCGAATTTCCGGAGAGAGCGTATCCCCCGCCCTGTAGCTCATGCTGCTATGGCGACACTGGTGTGGGTGTTGGTACTTTACTACAATAAGGAAGACAGTGCAGTTGAGGTGAGGCAGTGCAGGAGGCAGCTAGTTGGGGGGCAGTGCAGGAAGGAGGCAATGCAGTAGAGCTGAGTTAGCGACAGTTTAGTCGATGGAAGTTCAGTTTGGGAAGCTCACAGGAGTTTGAGCCAGAGCAGCTGAGTTGAACCAGCCAGCCAGAATTCAGAAAGAACTAGAAAGAGTGAGCTTATTCAGCAATAAGCCTCCAAGACAACATCAGGAGAATAAAAGTTACATTTACATCTCAGGAAAATAAAAGTTACTCTTACAGGATATAAAATGTAGACAAGACAAAGTGTGCAGCTGAAAGTTACCGTCATTTACTTGGGAGGCTGGCATAGTCACACCAATGAACTGAAACGATCTCATAACAGTTATAGCCAGTCATCGTCTCAGACTGCTTCTCTTTGCATGAGTTTTCTTTTATCTAGTAAGACAAATTATTTCATTCTTCAATATACGTTTATGTGTGTGTTAGAAATCTTTCATTTAAATGCCTATGGTGTGTATGTTTTAAATACCTCAAGCTAAGCTGTTCCTTTAGCAAGTTATATATGTTTTTACATTATTCACTATAGAATCATTTCTACTTCAAACGTCTGTTGCATGTTCAATGATATTTATTGATTATTTGAAAAGTTCTGAGTCATGGCTCAGACATTCTGAGCACTTTGCAAAGCTTTCCTGTGAAGCCTCCACTGGCCTCTGGCTTCATGTGGAGTGACAGTCCTGAATCTGCACCCACTCATGTCTGTAGTCCTAGACAGCTTCTACCCACCTCCACTAATTAGAGCCAGAGAGCTGACATTCATCTACCTGGGGATTACCAGTCTCCCAAGCACACTCCCTGGCTTCCCGGGTCATTATGCTGTGTGACTCTCCTCCAGTCCTATCATTCAGGAGTCAAGTGGGGGATCCAGAATGCTACCCTATGTCTTGACTGACTTGAAATGCTCCAGGGAAACCTGGAGGCAGATGTATAAGAAACGGATAATGAGCATAAGATAGCCTCAGGAAATTAACACAAGCTGCCAGTAGGTGTCTCCTGCCCCAGCTTCATAGAGTTCCCCGGCTACACAATTATCTCAGGGATATTGTAGTGAGGTTGGGCTACACACAGGAACTCGGTTCCCAGATTACTAAGTGTGAGGGTCAAGGGCTTTCTCTCCTGTACATTTGTTTTATCTGGGAAGTTTTGTAACTAGGGAGAAGCTGGCTTCTGCCTTTTCCTTGAAAGCCTATGGACTGTGACTTTATATATATAAATCAAGTAGAAGAATATATAGTTTATGTCAAAATTTCGTCTTTTTTTGTGTGACTGAAAATGTCCCTTAAATTTTCAGAATCTTCATTGGCCTTTCAATCTGTGTTAAGAGAGATGACTATGGTTTACCATTAAGTTCTCACTTCTTCCTTTCATATATGGGTTACAGAAAGCTTTGTTTCCAGGGACCACTTCTCCATTTTAATAAGTCAAGAATAAAAGTCCCTGCTGCCTGGTGACTTGTCACACTTCTCGACAGGATCTGGGAGTCTGAGCCCTCAGGTGTCAAGGGAGGGTGTATCTAAGCATCTGGAAACTGTCAGCCATATGCTCATGCACCCCAGATGCAGAGGGAAATAGGAGAACCCTGTCGCAGCAAGAGAAACAGTTTTCAGAAAATACACTTCTTTCTTCTTTTCTTTTTCGTTTTTTAAATTTAATTTTATTTATATATTTATTTATTACAATTTATTCTCTTTGTGTCCCTGCTGTAGCCCCCTCCCTTGTCTCCTCCCAGTCCCACCTTCCCTCTTCTCCCTCTATGCCCTTTCCCCTTCTTTTTGTTATCAGCATCAGCTTCTATTGTTCTTAGAAGGGAACTCCAAGAAGCATTATTTTCACATTTATATAACAGATGCAAATTTTCTCAGCCTCACTGGATATAACGTGCTGTCAAGCCGTCCTATCATCCACATCACCAACCAATAAGCTTATGTTAGTTATTCATTTAATAAATCTTGTGTTAATAGCATTTTATGTGTCATATTCTAGACATGGAATTATTAAATGCCTTCTCTTTATACTCAACACATTCTGAATTCTTTAGATGAAGAATATTATAAAACCTGTGATTTTAATCTGATAAGAAATGCATCATGACAGAGGCATCATTCAATGACTACAGTATAAACAAGGGACCAAACATTAGAGGACAAGAAGCAAGGTCATTCAGGCAGAGAAACGCTTGTGAAAGAAAATGTAAATTTTTGAGTGGGGGTGACATGTTTGCTTCATAATTGCAAGGAGGCAGGGCAGTGAGTAGGACAGAAAATTCAGGTCAGAGCAGGTAATTAGGTCATATGCCATGCTAGAGAATATATATTTGTTATTAAGCTGCATTAGAATATTAACCAAAACTGATCAGGATGAGCTACAGCAACAGATTAGAATACAGGTAAGGTTACAAAACAGGGCTTCAAAAGAATCCATGTGGTATTTTTAGGAGAAATACCGTTCTCCTCTAAGGAACAGCGACATGAATGGCAATAGAGAAAAACTCAGCAAGGGCTTCAAAAAAGTCTACTTTACTTATTCATTTGTTTGTTTGGAAAACAGCTAAGCAAGTTGGCACAAAACAAGATTTGATAAAGCTGGCCCTGGACAAAGATGAGACCAAATGACTTTAATACGGATTTTATCTTTGTAGCATGCAAGTACACTCAAGTTTTCAACTGTGTATCCTGGCAAGTGCTACTCCCTCACCAATGTACTGTGCTAACGTCTTAATACCTACTACTTTGAGATGTAACCAGACTGGGAATAGGATTTTTAAAGGGGTAATTGAGTTAAAATGAGATTACAGTTAGTTCTGATCCAATATGATGGGTGTCCTTTTAAGAAGAGGAAATTAGGATACAGAATATTGTGGTTTATATAGGAAGTATTCCTCCCACACACTCACCTATTGAAGGCTGCTTCCAAACTGGCAGAATTTTGGAAAGTTCTGGAAATTTTGAGAAGTCGCTCTAGTTGGAGAAAGTGGTCATTTAGGGATATTTTAAGGTAACATGTCACTTCCCTTCCTTGTCTTTTACTTTCCTTCTATTTCCTTCCATTTTCCTTCTCTTCCTCTGCCTTCCCTTCCTTTTTATCCTTTTTCTCTCCTGTTTTTTTTTTCTTCCTCTTCTCCCTCCCTCTACCCTGCTTCCTGGCTACACCAGGGTGACCAACACTGTATGATGCTTTCCATAGAACAGGATAAGTGGGTGGAAGCCTACCCACCACGGACCTTTGAAACCAAAAATAAGTCTTTTCTCTTCTAATGCTGTTATCTTAGGTATTTTACCACAGAAATTAAAGTCTGAGTAAAACACAGACATACCCAGAGGCAAGAACATGTGGAGATGCAGGGAGGAGCTGGGCCATCACCAAGAGAAGAAGAAGGGGTGTAGAGTCTGCTGATTATTTGCTAGGAATTAGAGCATGCGAAACTCTGAGCAAGTAAATTCTGTTGCTTGATTCACAGAGGCAGTAGTACTACATCATGGCAAATTGAGTAAAGAAATACAGCAAAACTTTTGGAGTGTCTTTTCTGGGACGAATTTTTCATTTTTAAAAATTTATTTTTTTTGTTAATTACAGTTTATTTATTTTGTATCGCAGATGTAGCCCCCTCCCTCTTCCCCTCCCAATCCCACCTTCCCTCCCTCATCTCCTCCCATTCCCCTTCCCAAGTCCACTGATAGGGGAGGTCCTCCTCTCCTTCCCTCTGACCCTTAATGTCCAGCAATTATCCAAGAATCTTTGAGGTTTAGACAGTCCACCATAACCAGGATGTTCCAGATCACAAAATAATTTATGAATTAGATCTGACCATGAGCACGTGAGTCCTTTCACTGTTTTGTTTGCTTTCTTACCGTATTGTGAAGTTGAAGACTGATCCTGCCCTGTTAGATCTTTCTTTGTCATTTGCAGCAAAGAAAAATTCCTGGTCTCAGTTCTATTTCCACCAGAATTATCTTCATTTGATGATGCTTATGTTTGGGTTTACAAAGTCATAGCTTTTTAGCTTACTTTTTATTTTGTTCTTTTATAACCCCATACATACACAATTCTATAGATCAAAGTCCCTGCTAATTATCTTATCTCTATCCCCTTCTACCAAATCTCTTCTTTTTCTTCTTTCCAAATTTTCTTCCTATTTTCATGTTATCTATGTGTGTGTGTGTGTGTGTGTGTGTGTGTGTGTGTGTTTGTGTGTGTATTTGTACATGTGTCCCACTGTATTTAATTAAGGTTCTGACATAAGCATTGTTGGGAGGTTACTTGTTTAATTAGGGGCAATATAGCAGTCAAATTTAAGACAGACATTGTATATAACGTTTTGCTCTGAGGTAAGGTGAGGCTTATAGTTTCTTCCCTGTCTCATTTTTATTTAGGCTTTGCCGTTGAGCCCAGCTTGCCAGTAAGATTTTGTTACTTCAAATATTTCTTAATCAGTGTGGTTTTGTGGGACCTATGAATTCGTGAGTAAAACTTAGGAAGAAAGGAACTAGGAATATAACCCTCTTCCTATTAAGGCTACTAACACCCTGGACTTTTTTCTGATTTTACTATTATGCTTTTCTAGGGTACTATGTGCCTGTTTGATTTATTATTTGCCCAAGGGATCTGTTAAGTAAGTCTCTGCAGAATAAATAGATCTGAGTTATGGTGCATTGCCCCATCCATCTTAACAACGAAACTATGTTTAAAAATGGCAAGTCTTGCTTAAATTCCAAACATCCAGCCTAATCATGTAAAAAGGAGCAATGATGAAATTTCTTGGTTCCTGTGAGTATCTAAATTGCTTCCAACATTATATTTTAAAAAATACTGTCCATTTCCTCCTGGTAGTTCTTTGAAGAGACACAATCTAAAAATTTCCTCCACTTGGTTCCAAATAAAGAGAAAAAGAATATACAAAGAGAAGTTTCTATTTTTTCATATCTCAGCTCAATTTTTTTCTTATATGTTTTTCAAAATTCCATCAGGAGAGCAGCCCATTACCACAATTTTCAGCCATATTTGAAGCAAGATTTATTAAGTACTGGCCAGGACCATAAACACTGGCTAGGACAATACTCAGCATCCACAGAGTATGGTGGAGAATTATGTTAGTCAAAGGCTCAGGAAGGCAAAACCCATATACATACTTCCCACCTTTGTGCAATCAGGGACAGCCATATACCTGACGTACTTCCTGCCTATATACCTTCTGCCTACATGTGATCTTGAGCAATCGGGACAACCTGGCCTGTTTACAGAAGGAAAAAAACACATGTCTTATTATCTTACATGAACAGCAGCCCTCAGCATTTCAGAAAGTTACTGTCTTTCTGTAAGTGGTGTTTACAGCTTAGAGACACTTTTGGTTCATAGATGTCTTATGCACAGTGATTTGAACTTAAAACATAACTTTAGCCATCACACATTCAAATAAGTTGATTTAAGATTGCTTCTTTATTTTCATTGCAGAGTAATACACCATTGTGTAGATGTACCACAATTTCTGCATCCATTCTTCAGTTGAGGGGCATCTGGGCTGTTTCCAGCTTCTGGCTATTGCAAATAAAGCTGCTACAAACATGGTTGAGCAAATGTCCTTATTGTGTACTTGAGCTCCTTTTGGATATATGCCTAGAAGTGGTATGGCTGGATCTTGAGGAAGTGCTATTCCTAGTTGTCTGAGAAAGCGCCAGATTGATTTCTAGAGTGGTTGTACAAGTTTACATTCCCACCAGCAGTGGAGGAGGGTTCCCCTTTCTCTACAACCCCTCCAGCATGTGTTGTCACTTGAGTTTTTCATCTTGGCCATTCTGATGGGTGTAAGGTGAAATCTCATGGTTGTTTTGATTTGCATTTCCCTAATGGCTAATGATGTTGAGCATTTCTTTAAGTGTTTCTCTGCCATTCGATATTCCTCTATAGAGATTTCTCTGTTTAGCTCTGTTCCCTGTTTTTTTAATTGGATTACTTGGTTTGCTGCTTTTCAGCTTCTTTAGTTCTTTATATATACTGGATATTAGCCCTCTGTCAGATAAAGGGTTGGTGAAGATTCTTTCCCAATCTGTAGGCAGTTGTTTTGTTTTGATGATGGTGTCCTTTGCTTTACAGAAGCTTTTCAGTTTCATGAGGTCCCATTTATTGTTGCTCTTAGAGCCTGTGCTGTTGGTGTTCTGTTCAGGAAGTTGTCTCCTGTGCCAATGAGTTCTAGGGTTTCTCCCACTTTTTCTTCTAGCGATTTAATGTGTTTGGTTTTATGTTGAGGTCTTTGATCCACTTGGACTTCAGTTTTGTGCAGGGTGATAAGTATAGATCTATTTGCATTTTTCTACATGTAGACATCCAGTTAGATCAGCACCATTTTTTGAAGATGCTATCTTTTCTCCATTGTATGGTTTTGGCATCTTTGTCAAAAATCAGGTGTCCATAAGTGTGTGGGTTTATTTCTGGGTCTTCTGTTCGGTTCCATTGATCCACCATTCTGTTTCTATGCCAGTACCATGCAGTTTTTATTACTGTTGCTCTATAGTACAGCTTAAGATCAGGGATGAAGATACCTCCAGAAGATCTTTTATTGTAGAGGATTGTTTTAGCAATTCTGGGTTTCTTGTTATTCCATATGAAGTTTAGAATTTTTCTTTCCAGGTCTGTAAAGAATTAAGTTGGTAATTTGATGGGAATTGCATTAAATCTGTAGATTGCTTTTGGTAAGATGGCCATTTTTACTATGTTAATCCTGCCAAGCCATGAACATGGGAAATCTTTCCATCTTCTGATATCTTCTTCTAATTCTTTCTTCGGAGACTGGAATTTTTTTTTTTTCATACAAGTCTTTGACTTGCTTGGTTAGGGTTACACCAAGGTACTTTATGTCATTTGTGGCTATTGTGAAGGGTGTTGTTTCCCTAATTTCTTTCTCAGCCCTTTTGTCTTTTGTATACAGGAGGGCTACTGCTTCTTTAATTTTCCATCGTTAGTCTGTCAGTCAACTCTATAGGGCCTTTCTTTTTTTATCTTAACACCTACAAAACATAGCAGAGTGGCTGCATAAAGCTCGCCAGCAAGGAAGTAAGTAAGTGAATGAAGTGGAGTTTTACAAAGTATTGCAAATTGCAACATGGAATATGTCAAATGTGCCTGTAAAGTTTCACACAGGGAGATAAAGCTAAACCCACACATTATTTGAGCACAACATGTTCTCTCTGAAGTAAATAAAAGAAGAACACAGAATTACATATTTGAGAGATTAAAGACTTGGTGATTTTGTTTGTTTGGTTGAAAGGTCTAAGAAAAACAAAAATGATTTGTAAGATGTTTAGTTTGGAAAATATTAAACGCTGTTGCCATTTTCTGATTAAAAAAAAAAGAGAAAAGTAAGTTAAGACTTGTAGGTGGGTTCTATTAGCCACCAACGCTGTGCAATAAGATAATTCCAATTAAGGTGAAATTTTATTTCTTATTTGTATACATAAAAGAAGAGCTAATGAAGTCAGTAGTGCGTGCAGGTGGGATTTCTCTTTGCAAAGAAGCAGTCAAGCTCAGTGACTATAGCTCCAACACTCTGCTTTTATCAGGATGGATTCATCTCTAGATGTGGGGGAAGAGTTCACACTAGATAGATAGATAGATAGATAGATAGATAGATAGATAGATAGATAGATACATACATACATACATACATACATACATGCATACACAGATACAAAGATACATAGACAGACAACATGCTCAGAAAGTTTATCAGAACAGAAGTGATAAAAAACAAAGTAGAATTGGGAGACAGGAGCCGGAAAGATGAGAGATTACCAGTGGTCACCCACATCATTCCTTGTATGACCTTCAGGGTATCCTGAGACCTGCACAACAGATCACTGTACAGTGTCCCGGTTAACATGACTAAGGTAAACATATAAAGGGCTCATTGGCCAGTTAGTTGATTGGTGGTGCCACACCTGCTTAAAAGAATGTGCCGTGGATAACGGGGGTAACTCAGCTCCCAAATGGCCAATTTCCCATGTTTTCTTTTGTCACAGATTCCTTCAGATGTGAATACATACACTGGAGGAATTGCAGAAACAAAGAAAGTAAAAAGGGACCATTACTTGAGTAGAGTTGTGGGGGAACAACAGAGGAATAGCAGGGTACAGGTGATGAGATATGGAACCTGGGGAAAATGGGAGCCTCTAGTTAAAGAGAGCAGAAGGATGTAGATACAATAGAAAGGAAGATAAAATAACAATAACAATGTCTGAAAAACTCATAAGGAATCATACAATTAACTATCTAACTGAAAACATAATACACAGAAATCTGTATAAATATGCCTATACAGTTTAAATAATTTTTTTTTAACCCTGGTCTTACAATGCTCCCTCCAAGAGCCAATGTTTTTCTGACAAAAACCTCAATATCAGGCATGAAAAGCTCTCTTTTGAGTTGCTGGTAAGGACTGCTCAAGAGACTCAGAAAGCATTGTAGCCCTTTGCTTTTGCCCATGGTTAGTCCCCAGAGATGGAAGGTAAGTTTCTATCACTGAGGATACAGAGTACTTCATACATAGGGCCCGAGACCCCTAAGCTAGAAGTGACCAAACGATTCTTTGATGAGGACTGGCTTTCATGGTACCAGAAGACGCAGTCTGACGCAGCTCAGTGCCTATGAACCACAACAATGGCCAGCGCGGCATGGTCACCTGAGTGTTGCAAGGGCGGCACGTAAGCATCGGCAGTACCTAATGGCTCCCTAACTGAACGAAAGACTGAATCAGTAAGAAGAAAATGATTCCTGGAAACCCAGCCAACTATCTACCCAGGACTAGTGAAACCATGAATCTTGTAGAAGAACCCACAACCACCAATCTATTAAGTGAGCACAATTCCTAAGTACATTCTAAATATTGGTCTTTATATCCACAGGTTAGTTCAGTCTTTACTCCTCATAAGGGAAACTTCTCTTTGCAACAAATGGAAGCCATTACAGAAAGCCACAGCCAATCAAAATGCAGAAATGTGAAGCCCTTCCCAGTGGATACATCTACAAAACACTCGCGCACTTACGGCTCAGACCTTGCAAAGGAGGGGAGGAAAGATTATAAGACTCAGAGCATCACGATGTTTGCTGTGAGATCATGTCTCCTAGTAAAGTCAGAAGCCTTGCCCATAAAATCTATCTAGCATGACTGCCTAAACTTTAATTTGCTCCTTCCGATTTTCCCCTCCAAACTCTCCCATATAAATCTCTTTGCTTTCAAATCCATGGCCTCTGTTTTCACTGACTCTTGTTGCATACAAACATACACACACACATACACACATACACACACATACATACATACATACATACATACATACATACATACATACATACATACATACATAC
>NW_026596046.1:24060575-24112327 GCF_907164565.1 Psammomys obesus
TACATACATACATACATACATACATACATACATACATACATACATACCGGCACACACACATCCTCCTCAGTCTGTCTGTTACTTGAATGTAACATTATCCGTACTCACCATTTGGTATTTATTAACCTATGGATGTGCTCTTTCCTGGAAAAGATTATTTCTTCCACTCTCAGCTTTCTTTGCTTGTAGGTGTGTGTAGAGTTGAGCCCTCACAGTCTTTCCCCACAAACCGCTTCGGCACTTTTATTCCAGCATGATACCGAGCACAAAGCCATGGCCCTGCTTTTTTGATTATTTTTGGTTTCCTTTGATATATATATATATATATATATATCTTCTCATCTGGAAAAAAAAACAAAAAACCTAGGACATGGGTTGTTGGCAGGGCACACTGTCGCCTGCGCTGCACACACAGAAGCTATCCATAACGGTAAGTGCGCCCCCTTGTGGCCTCTGCAGTAGGTTCGTAGACATGCCTAGGACCTCAGCAATACTCATTAGACAGGAAAAAGAATTTCTAGCTGGTACGAACAGTTACGCTCCAACCTGTGTTCTCACGAAATCATACTAATAAGAAAGCATCTCCTTCTAATGTTCGCAAGGGTGCTTTACGCCATATCTTCAACTTCTTCCATTTGTATTCCACACACAGCGCCGGTGTTACGTCGTTAGGCAAATACAGTCGCAGGTTTTTTGTTTTTTGTTTTTTGTTTTTTTTTTTTCTTTGTTTGCTTGCTTCCTTGTTTTGTTTTGCTTTACTCTAAGGTAAGATGTTACTACAACCTATTGAAATAGGTTTTTTGATTTCAACATTACATATGATACAACTTTATTTTAGATAATGTAAGCAAACATCCACAGGGTGCACAGTTGGAAACAATGACCTTGAACATCTCTATGTTATGTCTTCCTGCCTTATGCTGCTGCCCAGTTAAGCAACAAAAGTTAGGAAGGCAACAAAACATTTTAGTTATTGCCACTGATACATTATGTCAGCTGACAAACAGGGGGAAAGATGAACATGGTGGATACTCTGGTATAAAATCAAAGATGCATTTTCCTACACGGAGTTTCTTAGTCATCAAAAGTAACAAAGGGCCACGTCAGGGTAATACGACCATGAAGAATCAAGGTTTATTTCTGATCCACACGTGTAAATTTCCCACCAGACCGAGAGGTCCTCAGGCTTTTCCTTCAGAGTAAGATAAGTGAGGACCGCATTCTTAAACTGTTTCACTAAAGATTCTAAAGCTCTGTGACACAGTTAACCAAACTAACAGCTTGCAGAATGCAGCCATCCAATAGGTGGTCATCTTCATCTTTTAGGATTAATACTGTCTTTACAGGAAGGCTGATAATAGGTTTGATTCAATTAGTGCTTTCGGAAGAATCTCCTTTTCACCAGTATATCATACAAATCACCCAATAGCACTGATAACACATGTTCATATTCTACTGAATAAAAGCTAAAATATACTGGGCACTTAGTGGTGGGCCTTAGTTAGTGTTCTATTGCTGTGAAGAGATGCCACTGCTAAGGTAACTTTTATTGAAGAAAAGCAGTTAGTAGGGGAATTACAGTTTTAGAAATTTAGTCCATTATCTTCATGGTGGGGGACATAGGACTGTAGAAGAGCTGAGGGAGAGGGGGGAGGAAGAGAGAAAGAGAAAGACGGGAAGGAGAGGGAGAGAGAGGGACTGGGCCTACTGGGCCTAATTTGGGATTTTGAAAAATTAAAGTCTATCCCTGTGGCTTATGTTCTTCAACAAGGCCTCATGCCTACGCCTGCAAGGCTATACCTCCTAAACCTTTCAAACAGTTCTACTCCTTGTTGACTTAGCATTAAAACATAGGAGCTTGTGGGAGCCATTCTCACTCAAATCATCACAGAGTGATAAATGTTTTACATTTAGAATTTCCTCACCAGGTTCTCATAGCAAGCCACATTAGAATAATTAAGAGAGGTCCAGAAGGTTTAATGGGCTGCCCCAAAGTCACACCTAGGAACTGGTAAAATTGGGATAGAAAGCAAACAATACAGCCCCTATAATATAGATGAAAGGACCTAAAGTTGAACCCTAGGAGTGTCTGAGGGACTCAGTTTCCCTTAAGAGCCCAAGCACACAGAGAAGGCTGAAGCTTCTCGTGGTAGCACTCCACAGGAGATCACACCCAGGCTAACCCATGGTGTAGCTAATGTGCTCAACTTGTAGCAAAAGGAGTGGATGCTGCAGCAAGATTTTGTAGCTGGCAAACATTGCAAACATTGTAAAGAAATGCATGTTAGTGGATGCAGCTCCATGCTTTGATATTAAGGCTCATTTGTTATTGATTTCTAATTTTATTTGATTGTCATGTTTTCGATTTCAGCATTTCCAGGCTATTGTCTCTTTCTAAATTTCCTCAGGTTGTCAAATTTGTCTGTCTTCATTCCCACAGAAGCTGTTCTTCACTTTTCATTGCTCAGGGTAATAACATTTCCAGTGCTGCCCTGAAGTTGGGCCTCTCTTGTACTGTTTTGCTGGGGGACAGGGGAGTGTCTAAATTGTCTCCTCCTACCTTTACCCTCATCAGGATTCACACCTAAGGACCAACAAGAAGAAAGATTGGTGAAGAATATTCACCACACAGTTTTTAGCTGTAAGTCAGGTTCAAATTCTTCCACCTCCTAATGGTAGAAGAATTTGAGGATGACTATCACCACTAACAGAGTCCTCTGCAGCTGTTAGGAGGATAATGGAAGATGCTCTGAAATTAGGCCTGACTTCCAATATCAGCACCTCTGAAATGAATGAATTTCAGAAAGTCAATTTCAGAACTTCAGTTTCTAATCTTAAATTACTATAAATTGAATAAATTAAATTAATTTAATTTACTTAAATTAAATTAAATTACCTGTAGCATCACATTGTTATACGGTAAAATGGGTAACAGATGTTCACACTTCTGTAACTTGAGGATATTTACATAATTATGAAGCTGTGAGGTAGGTGAGTGAGGACAGATGCAGCTCAGTTTGCAGCCTAAGTTTACAGATTTACTGAAGGCATGATTCTGCCGCTCTTTTGTCAAATCCTTGACCCCTGCTTTACACATCTGTAACATAGAGGTGAAATGACCAACCATAGGGAGTATGGAAAAAAATGTGTGTGTGTTTGTGTGTGTGTGTGTGTGTGTGTGTGTGTGAGAGAGAGAGAGAGAGAGAGAGAGAAAGAGAATATGAGTATATGTGGAGTGAATTCTGTGGGCTTGCACATGCATATAAAATCTTCCATGTGTCTGCTACAGCTTCTATTACGCCCACATTTTTGACACTGGAGATTAAGGTGGGGAAAGAAAATATTGTCTTTAGTGTTACAATTGTCTTTTGTCTCCCTCTTAATAGCAAAGTAACAAAAGCAATTATTCATATCACTTTTAAGATGATTTCTTTTTTCATAAGATTCTCTGTACTCTGCCCAAAGTTCGGTAATGAGTCTTGGCATCTCCTTCGATACCTTGGTGGGTAGAGTTTTTCAGAGGCCCTCTGTGGTGGGCTCCTGTCCTGTTCCCTGTTTTCTCTCTCTTCCAAAGTCCATCCCATTTGCCTTTCTGAGTGAGGATTGATCATCTTACCCAGGCTCATCCTTCTTGCTTAACTTCTTTAAGTATACAAATCTTAGTATGCTTATCCTATATTATATGTCTAATATTCACTAATAGGTGAGTGTATTCCATGTGTGTCTTTCTGCTTCTGGGATACTTCACTCAGGATAATCTTTTCTAGATGCCACAACTTGTCTGCAAATTTCATGATTTCCTTGTTTTTAATTGCTGAGTAGTATTTCATTGTGTAAATGTACCACAATTTCTGTATCCATTCCTCAGCTGAGGGACATCTGGGTTGTTTTAAGATTCTGGCTATAACAAATAAATCTGCTACAAACATAGTTGAGCAAATGTCCTTGTTGTGTACTTGAGCATGATTTGGATATATGCCTGGGAGTGGTGTGGCTGGATCTTGATGAAGCACTATTCCTATTATGAAAGAAGGGGAAGATAAGAAGACCTGGAAGGGACAGAATCTCCATTAGGAGATCAACAGATCCAAAAAATCTGGACACAGTGGTCTTTTCTGAGACTGATACTCCAACCAAGGAGCATTCATGGAGATAACCTAGAACTCCTGCACAGATGTAGCCCATGGCTACTCAATCTCCAAGTGAGTTCCCTAGTAATGGGAACAGGGACTGTCTCCGACATGAACTCAGTGGCTGGCTCTTTGATCACTTCCTCCTGATGGGGGAGCAGCCTTACCAGGCCACAGAGGAAGACAATGCAGCCAGTCCTGTTGAGACATGATAGGCTAGAGTCAGAGGGAAGGGAAGGAGAACCTGCCTTATCAGTTGCCTTGGAGAGGGGCATGAGAAGAGATGAGGGAGAGAGGGAGGGTAGGCCTGGGAGGGAATGAAGGAGGGGGCTACAGTGGGGATACAAAGTGAATAAACTGTAATTTATAAAAAAATTTTAAAAATTCAAAAAAAGAAAAAAATAAATCTTAGAAAAACAAAAAATGATTTAAAAAACTAAAGAAAAAGAAGATACATCAGCATTAAAATATATGTTCTTGAGAGGTCAAGAAAAGATTTTTTTGGTATGTCTATGGCTGTAACTATATTATTTATGTAGCAGTACTGCCATTGACACTTTCCCATATTACTGATTTTCGTCTGTATGAAGTCTTATTTCAAACAATATTTTATTGCATAAACTTGAAAAACAACACATCTCTGCCAAACCAAGATCCCTGAAGGCCAAAGTTAACTAATAAGGTCTTCCTGTTAAACCCTAGGCTTCTTTGGAATGGGAGTTCTTGGAGAACAGAACCTGATCTACTCAGCTCTCCTCATACCTGCTCGGCCTACTCACCTGCTTATGTGTCCCTCCTTGACTGAGTTCAGTGTCTCATCATCACTTCTCTGGTCCTGTCCTGAGTCCTGCACTGTGGCAGTCTGGCTACCCCCTACTCTCCAGAACACAACACTTCCACACTGTTCATCATTTTCAGTCATGTCCTTTCCTTTTGCTTCAGACACGCTAGATGCTGAAGAACAATAGAAACAAAAGGTGATCATGAATCTACAGCCTTCCCTGTTATTAGTGGAAACTAAAACAACATGTGTTTTGTTCTGTTGGCATAATCTTGCTCTAAACCACAGAAATTAATGAGCCAAAGAAAATGATGAATACTTTTCTCATCTTATCTGCTTTAGTCAGATAAACAAGGACAGTGAACATCAAGGCTCTTATTCTTAGCCCCAAATTTTCTATCCCTGTTTCTAATTGATATTTTCTAAGGTATCTGAGATCAGATAACAATTTAAGGTTCCCTTTTGGATTATTTTTGGTAGTAAATGAAACCTTATTACCCTACTGGCTTTCCCTGAAGTGAAAGAACCTTATTTTACAAAAAAGAAATGAAGGTCCTGCATATTTTGGGATGTATGTATTTGGGTAGTTCAGGTGAGACCTTCCTTTTGATGTGAACTTTTGTGGACTTAGTTCTTTGAAGTCATTTTAAAGTTGTGTATATCAAATATTCCCTACAGAATAAGAAAATAGCCGATTTTTCCAATAGGATAGTAACAAAATTATTATCAAATTATAAATAACCACTAGAGTGCTGAGGAAGGATGGGAAGTAAAGTGGAGAAGTCTGACTAAATCTAACTGAGGAATAATCCTCTTTCATCTGTACAAAGAGCTTACACAGCTGTCACATCTGGCTCACTTTAATTTTGGTGACAGAAACCATCTACAAGGCAAACACACAGGCTGCTTTGGAAGTGTGCAAGGATATGCTAATCCCACTTCATTCCAGTTCTCCACACAGAATACACACACACACACACACACACACACACACACACACACACACACACTGAATCACAATTAACTGCTGTCAGGCATGCTACCTGTCTCTTCTTGAAAACACTTAAACAGAAATTATATCATGCAAAGAAAGCCATCATCCTTAGTTTCCTCCACCTTTTGATACAGCAGATCCTCTTCATGTGAGTGCTTAGGCCCTAACATGGATGTTGAAAGTGACTCCATCAGAACCCATCTAAGGATCTGAAACATACAGAAGTCGCTTATTGGTCTGCCTTATTTCAGGAAGGTGGAGGTCCTAGGGCAGTGGCTCTCAACCTTCCTAATGCTGTGGCCTTTTAATACAGTTCCTCACATTGTGGTGCCCCCCACCCACCACCACAAAATTGTATTTGTTGCTACTTTATAACTGCAATTTTGCCACTGTTAAGAACTGAAATGTAAATATTTGATTTGTGACTCCCGTGAAAGTGCTGTTCAGCTCCCAAAGTGGTCTCAACCCACAAGTTGAGGAGCACTATCCTGGGGACCATCAGTGTTACACATCATGACGTCACCGCGCAGACTCTACTGTCTATGCAGTGCCGCTTCCTGACCAGATTAGAAACTCAACGGGGCCCGGGAAGGGAAAGTGCCTGCACAGGTGATTGGAACAAGCTGATTTTGAATGTAGATTATCTGTTAAAAGGTCAATGCACTGAAATTATGTTTCTGCAGGTGGTGGCCAATTATTGAGTACTGACTGGGTCATGAGAGTTCTCACCTAATTAATCTATTTAAGGAATAATAACTCTGGAAAGTGTTGCATTTAACCTTCATTGTCACCTGAATGGAATTTAGAACTATCATGGAAGCACAGCTCTGAGTTTGTCCTTGCAAGTTTCTGGAAAGCTCTGAATGAGGAGGGAAAGAGGACCCATCTCGGCTTGAGCAGAAGCAGTCTGTACAGCTGGAATTCTTGACTGAATGAAAGTCAGCAAATGAGCACACCAGGAGTGTTCATCTTTCCCAGCTTCCTGACTGCTTACACGATGCTACTTCAGACTCTTACCATGAGTCCAAATGCTCTTCCGTCCTTACATTTGTTTGTTATAGAAACAAGAAAAGTAACCAAACCGAAAATTGGTACTCAGGGATGGTGTTGTTGCTGAGATAAACCTGACTGTGTGAGCAGGAAGCCTCTGGAACTTGTTTGTGGAGGGGCACAGAAGACTTCAGAGCTTCGGGCTAGACACTAATGCTATAATGCTAATGCTATGAACAGAGAGAACAGGCATTTCTAGTAGAATATCCAAACATCAGAATCTCTAGAAAAATACAAACTGCGGGGTCCAACAGTATGAGGTCTCTAAAGAGAACAAGGTTCTGTTAAAAACTTGGATAAAAATCCTTTATCTCACATTTGGGCTAGAATCTACGTTGTGTCCATTTCCTGAAAATCTGAATGAGGTAAATTTAGAAGTAATGGAATAATAGCTGTATCAAAGGAAATTTTAATAGAGCATAGCATATGACATAGTTTTTTTGGTTTGTTTTGTTTTCCTTGTTCTTATTAAGTGAGAAAGAGCACAAATATAAAAAATGTTCATCATGGCAATAAAAGGAACATGTGTCCCTCTTCCCATTACTATGTAACTCACTTGGACACTAAACTGCCATGGGCTACATCTGTGCAGGGGTTCTAGGTTATTTCCATGCCTGGTACTTGGTTGGAGTATAAGTCTCTGAGAAGACCCCTGTTTTCTGGTTCTGTTGCTCTCCTTGTGGGTTTCTATGCTCTCCAGATCTTACTATTTCCCACTTCTTACATAAGATTCCATGCACTCTGCCCAACAGTCGGCCATTAAGTCTCAGCGTCTGCTTTGATAGTCTGCAGGGCAGAGCTTTTCAGAGGCCCTCTGTGGCAGATTCCTAGGTTGTTTCCTGTTTTCTTCTTCTGATGTCCATCCTCTTTGCCTTCGTTGTGGATTGATCATTTTAGTCAGGGTCCTCTCTCTTGATTAGATTAGATGTACAGATTTTAGTAGGTTTATCCTATGTTATATGTCTATATGAGTGAGTATATACCGTGTATGTCTTTGTGCTTCTGGGACAGCTCACTCAGGATGATCCTTTCCAGGTCCCAGAATTTACCTCCAAATTTCATGATTTCCTTATTTTTTCATTGCAGAGTAATACTCCATTGTGTAGATGTACCACAATTTCTGCATCCATTCTTCAGTTGAGGGGCATCTGGGCTGTTTCCAGCTTCTGGCTATTGCAAATAAAGCTGCTACAAACATGGTTGAGCAAATGTCCTTATTGTGTATTTGAGCCTCTTTTGGATATATTCCTAGAAGTGGTATGGCTGGATCTTGAGGAAGCGCTATTCCTAGTTGTCTGAGAAAGCGACAGATTGATTTCCAGAGTGGTTGTACAAGTTTACATTCCCACCAGCAGTGAAAGAGGGTTTCCCTTTCTCCACAACCTCTCCAGCATGTGTTGTCCCTTGAGTTTTTCATCTTGGCCATTCTGATGGGTGTAAGGTGAAATCTCAGGGTCGTTTTGATTTGCATTTCCCTAATGGTTAATGATGTTGAGCATTTCTTTAAGTGTTTCTCTGCCATTTTATATTCCTCTAAGAGAATTCTCTATTTAGCTCTGTTCCCCATTTTTTAATTGGATTACTTGGTTTGCTGCTTTTCAGCTTCTTAGTTCTTTATATATACTGGATATTAGCCCTCTGTCAGATAAAGGGTTGGTGAAGATTCTTTCCCAATCTGTAGGCAGTCGTTTTGTTTTGATGATGGTGTTCTTTGTTTTACAGAAGCTTTTCAGTTTCATGAGGTCCCATTTATTGATTGTTGCTCTTAGAGCCTGTGCTGTTGGTGTTCTGTTCAGGAAGTTGTCTCCTGTACCAATGAGTTCTAGGGTTTCCCCCACTTTTTCTTCTAACCTATTTAATGTGTCTGGTTTTATGTTGAGGTCTTTGATCCACTTGGACTTTAGTTTTGTGCAGGGTGATAAGTATGGATCTATTTGCATTTTTCATGAGGCAGCTTCTTTATAAATAATGTCTTCTTATTAGCTTTACTATCTATGGATGAATTAAGCTCTTTCTGGTTTCATTAAAATAATTATGCAGTTTTCCCAATGCCTTTGTTTTTAGATATACTTGATATTGCCTTTCTTCTATCAACATTTTATATTTGTGATGATAACATTTTCCCTTGGGGATATGTATTTTATTTATGAAACATAGTTCTTTAGCAAAACAAGGCATGTGATTTCTATTATCTGATGCAACCCTGTAACAATCTATTTTGGCAGCTCTAGGAAACTATCACCTTTGAATACAATATAGTGTCCTTTTCCTTCTAGGGACTCTGCAATATGTTCTTTATTTGTCTTCTGATCATTATTGCTTCTGATAAGAGGGGAGGATGCCTTTTGTCTTTTCTGGGCCTCTAAGATTTTCCTTTTCTATGCAGTGCTCCTCTGACATCCTACTGTGTTCCTTGATTTTGTGTTGCTAAGAATTTCTGAAGCTTATTTAATCAGTAGTTTTAGGTTTTACTAGGTTAGGGAAATACCCAGCATTTACTTCTTGAAAAGTTTTTCTAAGCTATTTAGTCTTTTGTTTCTGCTGCTGCTCCTGATATAATATAGCACGATGCTTCGCATGTCTCAGAATTTCCCTTTTTACAATTTTAAAAATACATTTGCATTTTTCAGTTTAAATAATTATATTCATATATATCTTTCCGTCCTTTCATTTTCCAGGAGCTAATGCATTTTAAAGCTCAATCTGTGGATTCTTTCTTTCAAAGTTATGACTTTCATTTGGAGAGTTTCCATTTAAGAAAAAATTCTTATTTTTTATCTCAATTTTTCTTCTGTTTTCTCATTATAACTTCTTAATGTCATGAAGTATATTACAAAAGCTCGTTTTAAATTAGCTTTCGCTAATTCAAGCAATGAAACCTATGGCCTGAATATATTACAGTTTTCTACAGTATTGCCTATGTGAAACCTGTTCCCATAGACATTTGTTTCACTCCCCTGGGAGGGGTGTTTCTGTCTCCCCTGGGAATACTGTGACTCTGTTTGTCCAGGGAATGCTATGGGAAAGATGCTTCCTTCCCCTAGCTTAGTTCATTCAAGGATATCGTACAAATAGTACCAATTTGACCTTGAAACTTTCTGGCCCTGAGCACATCTGGTGAAAGTAATGAGAACTATTCTTTATATTTTTCATTACTTCTCTGTCCTGATTTGAACCCTAAGCTATCCTGAAACCAAAACCCCAGAGAAGCCTAGTAAAACATAATTAAGTACTACTACCATGGTTCTATTGAACCTCAAAATGACTTTAATTCATTTGCACCCATCACTTGTGGGCTGTGATAGAAACACCATGGCATATTTTTCTTACTTATGAATCTGAGTTACTTAGTCTCTTGATTATCTATCATCTTCAATATTTTATTTTAAACATTGTTGATGCACCTCAGCAACACTGAATTATGTTGTCTGTAACACTGTGTTGGAACACAGTTAAGTAATTGTGTATCTTGTTGATCAGATCATGCACTGCTTTATTTTGTTTGGGAGGGTATGTTTTACATCTAGTCCCACGTCATATTCGATAAATTAGAACATGGTTCTCACTTTTAAGGAAGATGGTATTTGAGATCTCAAATGAAGATGAAAGTTGCTGTGACACTGCAGTCTAGCCAGGACAGATGCTCTTATCTACCCCATCATTGACTGACTCATGACATTTATGCAGGTCTTACTCTGTAACCATTTCTTTATTGTGGGCCTCACAGGTTCTCACTCCTCAGTGTGTGGGGCACCTTTGGTTCTTACCTCTTATGAGTGTCTCCATCTTTGATAAGATCTTGGGACTTTTGAATCCCCTCCATCCTATTGGTGACTCTTCTCTCAAAGCTGTCCATAATTCCAAGCTATTTCAGACGTTGTTGCTTTTGGCACAGTTCTTTAAAAAGCCTGTTAGGCTCTTCTTCACCTTCGGCTCCAGCACCATTCCCAGGTGTGTGCTTCTTGACTACAGGCACGAGAAACAAGAAGCCCTTGTCTATTTCTCTCATTTTAAATGTCATATGACTAGACTGTATATGGTCTGAAAATAAATTGCTTTGTGTATTTTGTTCACATTAGTAGTTGTAAACATAATTTAGGCAACTCCAGAGAGGAGGATAAAAAATTATTTTATTTCTTCTCTGTTAGTTGTTGTAATATCTGGATTGTCAGTGGCTAGCTCCTATTTTCTTAATCTTCTGGATTTGTGAATTGTTTGCTTTTTACCTCTTCATGGTCTTTGTTTTCTTTTTTTCTTCTATTTTTATGATTTATTTTGTCCTATTACTCAGGTTAAGGGGAAACCTCAAGTATATATCACTGAAAAAAAAATCACAAAACAAATTTCTTTACAAAAGTGCGAATTATTCAAACATATAACTCACCCGAACACTACTAGCTGTGAGAACATGCTGCTTCCTGGGGAATATCCAGATATCATCAGGTTCAAGTACACCTTGTACACTGCTTAATTATCTCCTCAAATCTGATAGTGTGGGAAAAAAACGTGTTCCTATCTTACCAAAGACACTTTGCTTTAGGTCTCTGTTTCTGAGTGTAGCCTCTACCATACCTGAACTGCTTGAACACACCTCTTGCCTTCTCTACTGTTGTGCTTCGAGTTGACAGTTAGCAGTGGTGGTCAGATCTGGTTAAAAATCCCCTTGAGAACCAATTATCTTTGACAAACTTAGAGAGGGTGTACTCAAATTGCAGTGTGGAATGAGAGAGGAAGCTTTGGGTGAGGGGTTGTTATAAATATTTTGGAATGATGCCCATGTGTCCAGCTCTACCTGCTTTACTCAGGACTTGGTGGTCTGACTATCAATATTCCACTATTTACTGTAGCTTTGAGACATAAATCGCTTTTCTGGGAATGGAACTTGAAGTTTCCTCTATAGCGACATTTCAAACTATTCTCTCTGCGTTCTTTTACCCTCATGGTGTGCTTAGTTAAAATAGATTACTGTCTACCTCTACATAGCTTTACTCCAGAGGCCTAGTTCGAAGCAAAGAGGTCCCAGCAGCATTGTCAATGCAGCAGCATGCTCAAGAACTGTTTTTGAGTAAAGTAAAAGTAAGATACAGGAAGAGATGGAGTGTTCACTCCCACTTACTTTTCTCAAGGCATCACTTTCATATCATTAGTCGTTTGCATTAAACCTATGAAGCCTCTGTCTTGCTCTAACAAAACTTGCTCTTCAACTTATTCTTATAGAACTGCAGCAAGAAGAAGCCATTAAGTTCCAAAAGCATTATACACACAGTCCGTATCACCTCACCACACAGGCAAAAGTGGAAGCAGTAGGGTTGGGAGTATATGAGCAGGTATGACAAGAACAGAAGTCACTTTCCCTATAGGGTCAGAATTGCACATCAGTCCTAGATCCCTTCCGTGTGCAGAAATATTTGGGACAGCCCTGCCACTGCCTCTCAGGAAAACAATTTGCAGGCCTCTCCTGTTTTCCTGACTTAATTTCAACAAAACAAACCCATCTGGAGACACCGTTGAAGCAATGTTCTTCTTGCTTCATTACAGCTGCATCAGTACATCAGCATTCTGGGACTGCCCTGCCTGCCTCTCTCTTGTCTGCCGGAGCCTCTGATAGCCAATTAAATCCATTGTAGCTCAGCTCTGAGGCCAGTCACTGCTCCCTTATTGCTTTTCAATAGCTTGAAATCTAGTCACCTGAAACATCAAACTGATAAGCAGGAAGGAGTCATCACCAGAGTGAGAAATTGCTGAAGAAGTTCATGCAACACTGGGGGCAGCCTCACTAGAACGTGGCTCCAGATGTACAATGACCCTTTTTAGAACCCACCTGAGAGCAAACATGGATTCCTATTCAAGGGTAACCTGCTGGTGTCTCAAACACTAGGACTCAAGAGTGACATTAAGCTGCTTCTCAGCAACTCATTATGTCTCTCAGCTTCTCAAGCCATTTTAGATGTTTGATTCAGCAATCTAAAGAGAGAGAGAGAGAAAAGCTGGGTCCAAATGTAAGAAACTTTATTGCAATATCTGAACCCAGCCATCAGCTTAGGGCTCCATACCCATTCACCTTTCAGTTTACTGACAAATCCTCATTAATAATAATATATATATATATATATATATATTAATATAACTATCATTAAGGCTCTTGTCTAACTCAGTGTCCTACAAAAACCAGTAGGGAAATGTCAGAAGTAGGAAAAAATGTTGAGGATCATCAAGTCTAAATATTTTGTTGTATAGAATTTTATAAGAAATCAATGCAATTATATGAAAGACTGGTAATGTAGAAGACCAAAATGTGATGTGACTAATGTAGAAATATAGCCCTGTACCCTGACTTGGGTGAGATGTATGAAACACTCAAGGATTTCTAAGACATCAGCAATAAGTCCTAATCAAGATTTCTAGAGTATGCTGGAATGTCAACCGTTCAGAAGGATAAAGCAGGAAGATTATCAATTTGAAGCCAGCCTGGACAACTGAATGAGACTCTGTCTCATCAATATTTTTAAAGGTACTAAAATAAAATATTAATATTTTCAATAAAGACAGGATCCATTAGGACTAGAGTGAGGCAGCTTTAGTAAGGATGTTCTTATATGAGTTAGATCTTGGATGCTGCCTTTGCTTAAAATGTTGGTATTTTGCACTTAATGGATTTACATAAATTTTGATTCAAAAATACACCTTTTTTATTGATTTACTATTTGTTACAATTTATCCACTTTGTAACCCAGCTGTAGCCTCCTCCTTCATCTATTCCCAGTCCCACCCTCCCTCACTCTTCTCCCCCTATGCCTCTCCCCTATCCCACTGATAAGAGAGGACCTCCTCCCCTACTATTTGACCCTAGCTTATCAGGTCTCATCAGTACTGGATGCATCCTCTTCCTCTATGGCCTGGCAAGGCTCCTCCACCTTCAGGAGGAGGTGGTCAAAGAGCCAGTAACTGAGTCTATGTCAGAGACAACTCCTGTCCCCCTTACTATGAAACCCACTTGGAGACTGAGCAGCCTATCATCTACACCTAAGCGGGGGTCTAGGTCCTCTCCATGTAGGGTCTTTGGTTGGCACATTAGTCTCTGCAGACCACCGTGGGCCCAGAATGTTGTTTCTGTTGGTCTTATGAAGCTCCTGTCCCCTCCAGGTCTTTATATCTCTCCCTTCTTCCATAAGATTCTCTGCACTCTGCTCAAAGTTGGGCTATGTGTCTCAGCATCTGCTTTGATACCCTGCTGGGTAGATTCTTTCAGAGGCCCTCTGTGGTAGGCTGCTTTCCTGTTTCCTCTCTTCAACCACTTCCGGTGTCTATCCTGTTTGCCCTTCTGAATGAGGATTAAGCCTCTTCCTTATTGTTCTCCTTGTTGTTTAGGTTCTTCAGAACTATAGATTTTAGTATGTTTATCCTCTATTATATGGCTAATATCCACTTATAGGTGAGTATATACCATAGGTGTCTTTCTGCTTTTGGGTTCCCTCACTCAGGATTATCTTTTCCAGTTCTATCCATTTGCCTGTAAATTTCATGATTTCCTTGTTTTTAATTGCTGAGTAGTATTCCATTGTGCAAATGTATCACAATTTCTGTATCCATCCCTTGGCTAAAGGACATCTAGGTTGTTTCTAGATTCTGGCTATTATTAATTTAATGTTATTGATATTTCTAGAACCCTTTTAATTTTTTCTCAGTTGAGAATTCTGCTTATTATCCCTTAGTTATGACTTTGCTCCTGACTCTTAAACTTCTCCATATAACAATTTGCTTCATCAATTCTTCATGAATCTTATTATTTTAAACTTCTTGAATCAGGCTTTCCGGGTCTAGAAAAGTTCATCCTTCTTATTGTTTCCAGATCTACTTGTTTATTTGAATCTTACTTATGCAGGTTTCCATATGCATTGTAACTTACTCACTGAGCCCTGTCTCTCCATAGTTCTTAGCTGCCCCAGCTTCTCTGGCCACAGCTACATGGGAGGTGGAAAACTTCTGCTTTCAAGTAGTGTCACCACAGAAAGAAACTAATAATATTTTTTTCTTCTGAAAGAAGCACTTACCAAAGGAGCCATAAAATCTGAACCCTGGGGGTCCTGAAGAGACTGATTACCCAACCAAGGACAATACATGGAGAGGACCTAGAACTCCAGCTCAGATGTAGTCCATAAACTTAGTCTCCAAGTACGGTCCCTAGTAAGGGTAGCAGGTACTTTCTCAGGCATGAACTCAGTGACAGGCTCTCTGATCACTGCCCCCAGGGGAGGGGTACAGTCTTGCCAGGCCACAGAGGAAGACAATGCAGCCAGTGCTGATGAGACCTGATAGGCTAGGATCAAATAGAAGGGAAGGGGGACCTCCCCTATCAGTGGACTAGCAGAGGGACATAGGGGGAGAAAAGGGAGGGAAGGTGGGATTGGGAGGAGAAAGGGAGGGGACCATAGCTGGGATACAAAGTGAATAAATTGTAATAAATGATAATAAAGAGGAGGAAAAAAAAGAAGCACTTTTTTCACAGGATAATGCTAAGTACTGGGATAAGGTAAAGATAGAGGAAACTGAAAAAAAAAAGAATTAAATGTGTGTTAGAAATTATTCTTTCCACACCAAAATCATATTCTACTTTAATTAATGTAATTCCTTAGCACAGATCTGTGTGGCATTAGCTGAAGTCTATCTCCAGAACCCAGGATCTGACTTATGGTTTTGGATATTCTAAAATCTTAATATTGAAAAGTAACAGTTTATTTATAAACTTGAGAACTTAGAATAATCATTTTTATTTAGTGCCCTATATTTTACCCTTTATTTCTGACACTATTCAAGGGATATAACTGCATTTTAAATAGCGGTTAGTCTACTTTGAAGTTCCTTGTGATGAATTCTGTTCAATATTTTTCTTAGGTTATCTCCATGAATGGTACTTGGTTGAAGTATGAGTCTCTGGGAAGACCCCTGTGTTCAAATTTCTGGTTCTGTTGTTCTCCTTATGGAGTTCCTGTCCTCTCCAGAACCCCTGCACATATGTAGCCCATGACAGTTTAGTGTCCAAGTGGGTTACATAGTAATGGGAAGAGGGACTGCTTCTGACATAATCTGATTGGCCTGCTCTTTGATCACCTCCCCCTGAGGGGGGAGCAGCCTTACCAGGCCACAGAAGATGACAATGCAGCCACTCCTGATGTGATCTGATAGACTAAGATCAGAAGGAAGGAGAGGAGGACCTGCCCTATAGTGGACTTGGGAGGGGCATGCGTGAAGAAGGGTGAGGGAGGGTGCGATCAGGAGGGGAGGAGGGTGGGGCTTATGGGGGGATACAAAGTGAATAACGTGTAATTAATAAAATAAAATAAAATTTTTAAAAAAGACACCAAACAATCTGCTCAAGGCATTTTCTCAAATATTGATGAAACAGGACCAGGTTTGTAGTGTGGAGGGAGAAAGTACAAAGTGTAAGGGCAAGAGAAGAAAAGTGAGTGCTTTCCTGACATTCATTAAGGTGTAGTATCAGTTGCTTTAATGGAGGCTAAGTAACAGACCGTCAAGCAGAAGTTTGCATCCTGGATACCTGTATCCCATGAGATGTCGTGGCTCTTCTTCATCCCTTCTTCAAGTGGCCCAGAAAACATTGCTGATGACTTTTTTAGACAATTCAACATCTTGTCACTACTCTGATAGACTTACATTGTCCAGTAAGATAACTACACACTCATCTCTACTGCCTTGTCCAGTTGATTATTTTTCTTAGACAGATTTTCTTAGTTTAAAAAATGATATATTGAATAAAACTATGGAGTATCTTGATTAAACCCTCTTGTACTAAAATACATACTAACACTGCTAGAGGTAGTTTTATTCTCATGCTTGAAGCTTGATTCTTGATTTTATTCTCATGCTTATCACCTTGATTCTTACATCTTACATTCTATTTTACGGGAAAGAGGAACATGAATGTTCATGAAAAACAGCTTCTTTTCAAAGATACACACCATTGAGGTTTCTTTTCTTTCTTTCTTTTTTTCTTTTTTTTTTTTTAAGCCTGTTCAGGTTTCCTTAGTCCAAACTTCATCACTCCATCCTAGAAACAAAGGAAGCTGGATATGGTATCTCCTAGGCGGCTTAAGCTTTCTGTTGTTATGAAATACCATCACCAAAAATAACTGGGGGGGCAGGAAAGGGTTTATTTGGCTTATCTTTCTACATTGTAGTTCATTGCTGAAGGAAGACAGAACAGGAACTCAAAAAAAGCATGAACTTGGAGGCAGAAACTGATGCAGAGGCCATGAAGGGGTGCTGCTTACTAGCTTCCTCCCCATAGCTTGCTCTTTCAACTTTCTTATAGAGCCTAGGTCTTCCAGCCTGAGCATAGCATTACCAATAATGGGCTGGGCTCTCCCCCGTAAATTACTAATTAAGACAAGTTCCTACCGGTTTGCTTACAACTTGATCTTATAGATGCATTTTCTCAGTTGAAGCTCCCTGCTCTCTAATTACTCTAGCTTGTGTCAAGTTGACATAAATCTAGTCAGTACAATAGGTAACTAGAAAAACATTAAAAGTTCTAATGTCACATTTTCCTTTTGTTGTCGTCAGATCTCTGACAGGGAGCAACTTGGGAGAGAAAAGGTTTGTTTTGTCTTATTGCTTTGGCCAGGAGCACCATGGTGGACAAGGGATGGCAGTGGAAACATGAGGTTGCCTTTTCACATCCAGGTAGGTAATAACTGCTGCATTTAATTTATTTTCTCCTTTCCTCCATTGTGTTGCTCAGCGTCAGACTTCACTGCTTGGCCAAATCATTTACTTTTGCTATTCTGTTTTTATCTATGCTAAAAGAAAGAGAGACTTGCACGAGTATCAGTTGACAGTTGCCAACAGTGTATTTTATACTCTTACTTGGGAACATGGAATGGCTAAAACCAATAAGGATCTACACCTATATTTATAATATGAAAAAAAAAAACCATGAAAGATTCAAAAGGAAAAAAAAATTAACCAATGTTAACTTTTGGGAACCGTAGAGACATAGTCATCACCAAATTTCATTACCATTATAAGTTCTTGACCATTGGAAGAATAAGATGAATGAAATCTAATGATATACACTATGTTAACTCTATTACAGGAAACTTATCTCTTGGAGAATTTAGCTCTATTTGTAGGCATTATAAAAACCTCACGGTCCTTTCTCCCTCCTTACCTCTCACTGCCTGTGGCAGGTGGATATGCTGGCCCCTAGGTCATGAGAGCGGGAGAGCAGGCCCTGCACCTGAGCAGCACAGTAAAGCTGATCTGACCCTTGAGGCAGGGTTGCGGTTGAGCTGGCACCAAAGGCATAGGACCAGGAGAACTGGCCCCACCCCTCTTCTATCATGATGTGATGTGGCCTGGGTGAGGAAGAGATGTCCTCTTCTGTCCTCACCTCTTGCTGCCTGAGGAAGGTGGGAGGTCTGTCTCTGCCCCTTACCAGCTGCACCACTCAGGAGAACAGGTGGTGCAGCTTTCCTGGACAGCACAATAGACCCTTGCCCTGACAGCGAGCAAGCTGACTCTGCCCCTTGCCAGGTATAGCACTGAGTGAACCACCTAGCGAAGTGTTGGAGAGCTTGCGTTGGTGGTGTGGGCATAGAAGATGGTGGGCTGACCAACTCAGTTACCCCCCAAGCCCAGATGCAGGGCTTTGAGGTGGCCCACCCCAACATTTACCCCATCTAGAATCTGCTGGAAGGTATGGAAGGGCAAGTCCTATAGATCCAAAGCTTCAGGATCTCCATGACACAGAGCAACAACTGGATACCCAAGAGGAGTCCCTGTGAGGATGTAGAATTGATGGTAAAGCAGAAGCCTGAGGCCTCGAACCGGACCAATCACTTACTGCAATGAACATCTGCAACTAAAGATGCGTGGACCCAAGGTTACACTGTGTGACCCTGTCACACACTGTGGTACACTACGGCTTCCGTGAAAAGATTTTGTTGTTGATGTGTGTTTTATTGTATCTTATTTTCTTTTTGGGGAAGGACAGGTTGCAAGGGCAATGGGTAGATATGAAGGAATGGGGAAATGAGTGGGATTGGGGTGCATGATGAGAAACTCACAAGAATCAAAGTTTTCTAGTTTGGAAATGTATGCTTGAAAAAACATGCAGACTATATAATTAATAACTAGAAAGAAAAAAAAATCAACATTCATACTTGAGTGGAGAAACTAGCAGTAGCAGAAGCTCCTCTCAGGTTCTCCCGCATAGGCTTATCCCTTCCAGAATTCCATCGCCTAGTATGATCACCTTAATCACCTTATTGGTAGTGTTTCTACTGGTAAATAGTGTAAGTTAGCTTTATATGCTTATTAAAAACCTTTGTCCTTGTGTTTAAAATCCCCAAACTACAGAAAACTAGCTAGGCGATACAATGAACTTTTCCATACTCTTTAGCTGGATTCCCAGTTTTAGTGTTTTCCTGTTTTAAGTGAATATCTGCATATGTACATGCGACATGTATGCATATGTAGATGTGTGAATACGTTTGGTGAACTATTAAATACATGTGAAGCCCTGAAAAATAGGGCAAGAATGGTTACTTATTCAGTAAGAGGGGTGCTTGAACTGCTAACACGCTTTCTTGTGGGGCTTTGCTTATTTTGTGGACAGAGAGCCTGGGCAGTTAGCATCATATGTTCAATAAAAACATGATAATCTCCAAAGGGAAGAGAAAGAACCTACAAAGAACTTACTTTCTTGCTTCTTAGTTTTTCAATAAGATGTGTCACTTCTTTGTGGAAAGCCTCTGTGAGACAAGGAAGGAGTCAGAAATGATACATCAATAAAGCTTGCACTGTCAGAACAAAATGTCATGAGGAAAGAAAATGACTTCTAGACCCTCACCTTCCACCAACGTTTTGTTCCTGTGGTGCATTGTGCAAAATCTCTTTCTTGATAAACACCACATGATATCATTAGCTTTGTACAAGTATGTCTGCTTCGTTTAAAGACAGCTTTTTCCTCACTGTCATAATCTACTACCAATTATTTGGAGAGTATCCTAGTATTACTCGTGAATACTGTAGAGTTGGACCAAACTGGTTTTGAAATTGGTCTCTCCCTCCAATCTCCCATGAAAATTAAAAACAAAACCTTGCCACATTATTTGGTTAATTTTAAAACCACTCTTCCCCACTGAAATCCAAGATGTTATTTTGTTCAGTAGAGTCAGTCATAGTTTCTTCAGATATTACAGTAATATAAGGGCAAGATTAAATTATCTCTAATTTAGTTTCAAATGTTTCTAAAAATAGGATGGAAAATAAAGTTCAAGACATCAATCTATTTGTAGGTGAAAGTCTCGTGACTTTAAAGGTCAAGGGAATTAAATTTAAAATTAAGTTCTCTGGCTTTTGCCATTTTCTCTCTAAGTTCATATCCAGGTTAATCTCAGCTAGAGTTATTATCTGCACCTGGCTGGAGTTAGGATTCGTTCAGCAGTTGAATCCCAGAGGTCTCCACTGTGAAGTATTGAGTCTTATGGGGCCTTAGGACTTCATTTTTTCTAATTTTCTCAATACAATGCCCCAATATTGCTTTTTCTTTTTTTGAGAAATTCAAAAAGGGCACAGAACATGTGTGATCTCTCACACCCAGAAAAATTTTAAAGTGATCTGATCTTGAAGCCCTAGAGAACTTACTGTAGATAAAATTATGTTTTAATATTGCCAAAGATTTCAGTGGAGAATGAGAGAAATCTCCACAAAACCGGGGAAATGGAGAAAAGCTCTTATTATTTGATCTTAGAGACAATTATGGAAATCCGGAGACTTAAACGTACTCTATGACCCCTGGTTTGGGACTCAACAAGAGAAGACTAATCTTGGAATTATTGATTTGTTATAGGAGAGAAAGAAAAGCCACTGGGAAAAGTGTCTTTCTTAAATGAAACATAGCTGCTTTTTGCAAATTTACTAATGAAGTTTGGTGGTTTCGCTGATGAAAAGGAGGAGCCGATCTTTAAAATCTAGCCCTTTCCTGTCCATTTCTTCCCCACTTTTATCCATCTGTGTCCTTTCCTCAGTGCACAGATGGCTAGGAATGATCACCACTGCCTCAACTCCTTACCAGGCAAACACTTTCAAACATGGTCAGATATGAACATGGGATATGAAGCTGCTCAGGCCCAAGTGCATCCTCTTGGGGTAGTGGGTAGTCCCCAAATATGAAACTCTCCAGTCCTGGTAAAAACTGTGTTCAAATCTCTATAGCCTACTTCATTGTTGTGGGTGGGAAAAGTGTTCCCCTCCCTCTACTAGGGTCCTGACTGGTTGGAGGCTGGCCTCTTCAGGCTCCATGTCCCCCAAAACTAGGGGTTTCATCTTGGGTCACCCCAATATCCTTTGAAGAGACTATCCTGTCATAGTTCTCCTGCTTGTCTAAGAAATACTCCCTCCCATGGTTTCTCTTTTCTCTACAAGCCCTCTGTCCTCTTCCCCCACCATAATGTCGCCACCTCTGGTACCAACCCTCATTTCCCTCAGTGTTCCCTCCCCTGTTCTTCTCCTTCTCTGCAACCAGTTCTGCCTTCTATTCTATTTCTCATCCTGAGTGAAATTCTGCACCTTCCCTTGGGCCTTCATTTTTTACTTATCTTTTTGGGGTGTGTGAATTGTAGGATACTTACGCTATACTGCATGGCTAATATGTGGTTTTAAGTGAGTATGTATCATGTATGTCTTTCTGGGTCTGTGTTACCTCACTCAGGATTATCTTTTCTTTTTCCATCCATTTATCTGCAAATTTCATGAATTTCATGTTTTTAATAGCTAGGCAGTATTCCATTGTGTCAATGTACCACAGTTTCTTTATCCATTGTTCAGGTGAGGGACATCTGGGTAGTTTCCAGTTTCTGGCTATTACAAATAAAGCTGCTATGAACATAGCTAAGAAAATGTCCTTGTTGAATGGTGGGGCATCTTTTAAGTATATGCCCAGGAGTAGTATAGCTGGATCTTGAGATAGCGCTGTTTTCCCCCAAATTTGACTTCACTATTTGTTTACCAACTTTCTTGACCATAGCACAGTAATATTCCTTTGTGCTAACTCCTGGTCCTTCAGCCCTGTGCACAGTGGTACAGAATATGCAATCAGTTGGGATAGGGTTGGAAACTCATGATCATTTTCTTCCAATTCAGTAATTATTGAAAGGTGATAATCCAAGCGTAGAAGGGTGCAGATGGTGTTCTCACATTATGTAAGGCAATAACCAGGCTGGGAATTGTCATTCGCGTCTGAAAGCAGTTGTCCTTCAGCAAAGTGATATTTAATTTTTCTCTATTATGGCACCTTAACTGATGGTGTTTACCTGAAATATTGGAATTGATAAATAGTGTATTACAGTTACACCAGGCTGCAGGTTATGCTTATTTCCTACCATCAAACTGAGTGGCTATCCATTGAGGTGGTGTGTTCTTCCAGGGAATAGTCAATGTGTACTGAGACATTTTTCTATTGTCACAGTTCAAAGATAGGATGTTGTCATATAGATGTCAGCAAAGCCACTGAACAGCCTCTAATATACAGAATGATACTTAAAACCCTTTCACCAAAATACAATAACATGGTGACATAGTAGATACAATTCTACCCATCTGTCCTGGGATCCAAAGGATAGAATGATTTGGGTGTTAGTGAGGCAAATGTTAATACACAGACGATACAGAATCTTCTTGGATACTTTTTAAATTAAACAAATCACTTACAAACCTTGATGGTCTGTTCTGATGCAACATATGTCTCTGGAATCTGAATTAGTCCATGTGTGATTACAAACAGAAGACTAGTGCCAGGGAAATGCAGTATTAACATATTTTCTTATGTAAGCTTTCCTTCTTTTAGACCATTAGGGTTTTATGCCACCAAGTGGCCAAAGCAGAACCCAGAAAGAGGAGGTCCAGGACCTGTCATACGTTGGCTACTCAATAGACTCAATTCTACTTTACGTTTTTCTTATCAAATCTGCGCCGCTGATATATTGTACTGTGTGGCTTCTCCCCTTTTAAGTCATAATTTAATTCCACATTCAGTGAATCAGAAATGGCTCCATGACCAGCCATCCTGAAAGGCATAATAACAATAATGGAGAAATTGTTATAAATCTAGATCTTGAGCGAGTGTGCCTAGTTCCATTCGTTTGTGACCGCTAAGTGGCCCAGCGTGGATTTCCCTATTGCGGTGTATCATAAATCGCCTGAGCAGAATCTTCACCTGAAGTCATCGCCACCATTCATATGACACTTGACCTGCCAAATTTTCACAAAGGCAAGATTACCTTAAGCAGAGAACAATCCTGGTCAGCCCAGGTAACTGAAGGAACTCAGCTGTCTTAGAAGAGGGATCTTGAGGCCGATAGTGATGTGGTGTGGGCAACTTATTCTTGCCATGCTTCACACACATGCTCTACCTCGGAAGTGTTCATGTGCCGTGACCTGAAATGATTGTGAATGCACCCTCATTCTTAGGCACAGCCATCTCTGCCTTTACTAACTTTTCTTCCTTAAGTTACCTTCATTTTTAGAAACACGTCTTCTTTACTGTTGTCATTTTTAGTGAATATTAATTATGCATAAGAGCAGATTTCAGTGTGGCATTTTCTGGCATTATGTTGTGCTTTGATTGTATCTGCTCTCCCAACTATCCTCCTACATTCTTTTACTCTTTTTCTCCTCCTCAGGCCCTCATCTCTCTCTGTTACATTGTTTGTATTTGATTTTTAGATTCTAACTTCTACGTATTAAAGAAAATATGTAACATTTGTCTTTCCGTGTCCTATTTATTTCACTTAGCAAAATAGCTTCCAGTTATATTCGTCCTATGGAAAATTACATATTTTCATGGTTTATGAAAGCATGTTAGTATACTATGTATATATGCCATGTTTTCTTCATTCAGTCATCTGTTTATTGTCATTTTGTCTATTGTGAGTACAATCATAATAAACATGGATGTGTTAGTATGTCTTAGATTTCCTGACTATTTCTTGCAGGTATACATGCAGGAGTAGGTACTTAGCTCTTCGTTCCTTTTTTTTTTCTTTGTAGAACCTCCCTGCCACATTCTATAGAAGCTGTAGTTACTTATGTTTCTACCAATAAAATATAAAGATCCTTTTAACCCTACCATATCCATTTACTTATTTTAATTTTTGTCTCGACAATAGCTATTCTGAATGGGGTGAGTTGCAGTCTCAAAGCAGTTTTGATGGTAATTTTTCTGTTCCTGGTAGTTAATTTTGAACAATGACCAGTGATTAATTTTGAAAAATTAGATCATTTGCCCGTTTGCTGATGTATTTGATTTTGTTATTCTATTTTAAATTATTAATTACTTTTACATCCCAATTGCAGCTTCCCCTCCCTCCTCCCAGTCCTACTCTCTCACCTTACCTCCCCACTATCACTCTGTCCTCCCTTTCTTCTCAGAAGAGGCTAAAAAAGGGAGGCCTCCCATGGATATAAACCCATCTTGGCATATCATATTGTAGTAAGACTAAGTGCATCATCTCCTCTTGTTGCTAGGCAAGGCAGTCTGGTTAGGGAAAGGGATCCAAAGGCAGGCTATAGAGCCAGAGACAGCCTTTACTTCTGCTGTTAGGAGTCCCACATGAAGACTGAGCTGCACAAATGTTACATATGTGCAGAAGGCCTAGGCCCATCCATGCTTCCTGTTTGGTGGTTCAGACTCTGTGGGCCCTTAGTGCCCAGGTTAGCTGGTTCTGTATGTTGTCTTGTGGTATTCTTGACCTCTATGGCTCCTCTAATCCTTTGCCCTCCTCTTCCATGGAATTCTTCAAGATCTGCCTAATGTTTGGCTGTGGTCTCTGCATCTGTTTCCATCAGTTGCTGGGTGACACCTCTTGGGGAAAAATTATGCTAGGTGCATAATTCTATCTGGAAGTATAACAGAATAGTATTAATAGTGTCAGGATGGGCTATCTCTCATGGCATAAGTTTCAAGCTGGGTCAGCCATTGATTCCTTATCTCTTTCCATATTTATTCCTGCATGTCAGGAGGAGAAATTGTAAATCTACTGTTATGTGGCTGCACTGGTGTCCCGATCCCTGCATTGGAAATCTTTTCTGAATACAGGAGATGGTCACATCAGGTTCCATATCCCTTATTGCTAGGAGTCTTAGGTAGGCTCCTCATAGATTCCTGGGAGTTTACACTGTACTAGATTTTTAGCTCATCCTAGGTATATAGCTGGTGTTCCATGAACAATTGCGAGTGTGTGAGAAATTTAAATCATTAGAATAGGACTGCAGTTACCATCATAGTGATATGTTTTCAGGCTCCTGAGTGTTTTTTATATCAAATTATTATAAACAACAACAATAATAAAGAGTATCAACAAAATATCTTCACATTTCCAAGTCCTTTTATATCAACAGTCTCGTATTTGTCCTCATGGTAACTCTGACAGATACATTTTTATTATAAATTGGCAAATTATAATTGTATCTATTTAAGGTATACACAGGTGACATGACAACAACATATGTGTAGAATGTGGGATAATTAAATCAGACTAGTAAAGTGAGCGTGCATGAGGAATTCAATCTAAAAGGAATTTCCATATTTACTCTATGATATAATCCAGCCAACATTTCCAAAGTGTATAATTATTTTGCTGTTTACAGCTAAAACAGATGCTCAGATAGCATTCCTGTTTAAGAATAAACAGTCAGGACTAATGTGAATATTTTGTGAATCAAAAATTTGTCTTTCTTACTAAGATGCCATTGTTGTCTATCTTTGGTGTCTTGTTTTACAAAATGCTGAAATATTTAACTTTCTTAAAAGGGACAAGATGTGAAGCTGAAGGAAATACAGTAGTCTCACAGTGGGAGTAGGCTGTGATACATACAATTCCTTTCAAAGGAGTGAAGGCCAAAGAGTGAAGTATTTGGTTTGTGATTATCTACCTCATGGTAATGATATTCCCACTGCACTTGGTACCAGGCCTGGTTTCCATGGTTTCAGTTTTATCCAGGGCACGTCACAGTCAAATCTTTTATAAACTAGAAATCAGCTAAGGACAAAATACATACATATGGAAGGGTCTTCTGCTTTTGATTTGAGCCTCAGATAATTCTATGAAGATTTTGATGGAGATGAGAGCTGTTGACATGCACAGTTGGTTCCAACATGCAAAATTCTATAGCTGACCATTTGGGAAATTGTGACATTTTTCAGGAAGTACTTTTAAGACCAAAGGTTTCCAGTCATTTTATAACACCTGTGTTAATCCTTATATGTCAACATCTTGTTGCTCACACACTATATTCTTAAAGTCATTGTTTTAAAGTATTTATCAGGGTCACAAGCTTTTAAATATTATTCTTCAGGGAAGTTAAAACGATGAGAGAAGATGCATCACCATGAAGTCTCAGCTCTGCCCTGGCTGGGATCAAAGCATTCTATACATAATTGCTTTGTCTGGGACACCAGATAATAATTAGTTTTAGAGCAGAGAGCAAGGTCATAGTGTTTGAAAATTTTATGTATTTTACCTAATACAAAATGAAAAAACATAACAAGATTAAAGAATTAAACAGTCTGAATTCAAAGCTGCCTAATTTTTTTCCTTTCCAAATTGGTTTCTAACATTGTTTAAGAATGGCTTTGCCCCTTTGAAAAATCCAACACTCTTTCATGTTAAAATCATTGGAGAGATATATAAGGCACATACCTTAACACATTAAAGGCAATATATACCAAGTCAATAAGCAACATTAAATTGAATGGAGAGAATTTTAAAGCAATTCCACTAAAATCAGGGACAAGACAAGGCTGTCCACTTACTTTCTTCATCTCTATTCAATATAGCCCTTGAAGTTTTTGCTCCAGAAATAAGACAACTAAAAGAGATCAAGGGGTTACAAATTGGAAAGAAAGAAATCAAAATATTACTCCTTGAAGATCTTATGATACACACACACACACACACACACACACACATGACCCTAAAAATTCTATCAGGGAATTCTTTTGTTGTTGTTGTTTGTTTATTTTTTAAATATTAATTACAGTTTATTCACATTGTATCCCAGCTGCAGCCTCCTCATACCCTCCCAACACCACACTCCCTCCCTCACCTCCTCCCATGACCCTCCCCAAGTCCACTGATAGAGGAATCCTCCTCCCATTCCATTTGACCCTAGCTTATCAGGTCTCATCAGAGCTGATTGCATTGACCTCCTCTGTGGCCTGGCAAGGTTGCTCTCCCATTAGGGAGAGGTGATCAAAGAGCCAGCCACTGAGTTCATGTCAGAGACAGTCCCTGTTCCTCTCACCAGGAAACCCACTTAGATACTGAGCTGCCATGGGCAACATCTGAGCAGGGGTTCTAGGTTATCTCCATGCATGGTACTTAGTTGGAGTATCAGTCTCACAAAAGACTCCTGATGAGACCTAACTGACTAGGATCAAAAGGAAGGAAAAGAAGACCTCCGCTATCAGTGGACTTGGGGAGGGGCATGCATGTAGAAGGTGGAGGAAGGTAGGGATTGGGACAGGAGGAGGGAGGGAACCACAGGGGGGATACAAAGTAAATAAAGTGTAATTACTAAAGAATTAAAAAACAAACAAACAAATAAATAAATAAATTGGGATTTGGATAAATAAATAAATAAATAAATGGATAAATAAATAAATAAATAAATAAAAGACTCCAGTGCCCAGATTCTTTGGTTCTGTTGCTCTCCTTGTGAAGCTCCTGTCCTCTCCAGGATTTACTATCTCCCCCTATGTTCATTAGATTCCCCTGCACTCTGCCCAAAGTTTGTTTATGAGTCTCAGCATCTGCCTTGATACACTGCTGGGTAAAGTCTTTCAGAAACCCTCTGTGATAGGCTCCTATTCTGTTTCCTGTTTTCTCCTTCTTCCAATGTCTATCCCATTTGTCTTTCTGAGGGAGGATTGATCATCTTACCCAGCATCCTCCTTCTTGCTTACTTCTTTAGGTGTACAGATTTTAGTATGCTTATACTATATTAAAGGTCTACTATCCATTTACACACACATTATATGTGTGTGTCTTTCTGCTTCTGAGATACCTCACACAGGGTGATCTTTTCTAAATCCCACCATTTGCCTGCAATTTTCACAATTTCCTTGTTTTTGATTGCTGAGTAGTATTCCATTGTGTAAGAGTACCACAATTTCCGAATTCATTTCTCCGTTGATGGACATCTGGGTTGTTTCCAGGTTCTGGCAATTATGAATAAAACTGCTACAACCATGGTTGAGCAAATGTCTTTGTTGTGTACTTGAACATCTTTTGGATATAGGCCTAGGAGTGATATAACTGGATCTTGAGGAAGCACTATTCCTAGTTGTCTGAGAAAGCGACAGATTGATTTCCAAAGTGGTTGTACAAGTTTACATTCTCACCAGCAATGGAGGAGGGTTCCCCTTTCTCCACAATCTCTCCAGCATGTATTATCTCTTGAATTTTGGTCTTAGCCATTCTGATTGGTGTAAGGTGAAATCTCATGATTGTTTTGATTTGCATTTCCCTTATGACTAAGGATGTTGAGCATTTAAGTGTTTCTCTGTTATTCTATATTCTTCTATTGAGAATTCTGTTTAGCTCTGTACCCCATATTTTAATTGGATTACTTGATTTGTTGCTTTTTAACTTCTTGAGTTCTTTATATGTTTTAGATATTAGTCCTTTGTCAGATATAGGGTTGGTGAAGATCCTTTCCCAGTCTGTAGGCTGTCATTTTGTTCTGACGACAGTGTCTTTTGCTTTACAGAAGCTTTTCAGTTTCATGAGATGCCATTTACTGATTGTTGCTCTTAGAGCCTGTGCTGTTGGTGTTCTGTTCAGGAAGTTGTCTCCTGTGCCCATGAGTTCTAGGTCTTCCCCAATTTTTCTAACTGATTTAGTGTGTCTGGTTTTATGTTGAAGTCTTTGATCCATTTGGAATTTAGTTTTGTGCAGGGTGATAAATATGGATCTATTTTCATTTTTTTGAATGTTGACATTTAGTTGGACCAGCACCATTTGTTGAAGATGCTGTCTATTTTCCATTGTCTGGTTTAACAAAAATCAGTTATCCGTAGGTATGTGGATTTATGTCTGCGTCTTCAATTCGATTCCCTTGATTCACTATTCTGTTTCTATGAAAGTACCATACAGTTTTTATTGCGATTCCTCTGTAGTACAGCTTGAGATCAGTGATGGAGATACCTCCAGATGATCTGTTGTACAGGATTATTTTGGCAAGTCTGGGCTTTTGTTTTTCCATATGAAGTTGAGAATTGTTCTTTCAAGGTCTGTAAAGAATGGTGTTGGTATTTTGATGGGAATTGCATTGAATATGTAGATTGCTTTTGGCAGGATGGCCATTTTCACTTTGTTATTCCTACAGATCCATGAGCACGAGAGATCTTTCCATCTTCTAATATCTTCTTCAATTTCTTTCTCCAGAGACTTGAATATTTTTTCGAACAGGTATTTTGCTTGCTTGGTTACAGTCACCCCAAGGTACTTTATGTTCTTAGTGGCTATTGTGAAGGGTGTTGTTTCACTAATTTCTTTCTCAGCCTTTTTGTCTTTGATATATGGGTATTCTAATTTTTTGAGTCAATTTTGTATACAGCCATATTGCTGAAGGTGTTTATCAGCTGAAGAGTTCTCTGGTTGAAATTTTAGGGTTGTTCATGTATACTATCATATCATGTGCAAATAGTTATACTTTGACTTCTTCCTTTCTGATTTGGATCCCCTTGATCTCCTTTAGTTGTCTCATTGCTCTATCTAGGACTTCAAGTACTATGTTGAAAAGATATGGAGAGAATGGGCAGCTTTGCCTTGTCCCTGATTTCAGTGAGATTGATTTGTTTCTCTCTGTTTAGTTTGATGTTGTCTATAGACTTGTATATTGTCTTTACTATGTTTAGGTATGTGCCTTGTATCCTTGACCTTTCTAAGACTTTAAACATGAATAGGTATTAGATTTTTTCAAATGCTTTTTCTTTATCTAAGGAGATGATTATGTGGCTTTACTCCTTCAGTTTGTTTATATGGTGGATTACATTGATGGATTTCTATATATTGAACCACCCCTGCATGCCTGGGATGAAGACTATTTATTCATTGTGGATGATAACTTTTATGTGTTCTTGGATTCGGTTTGCAAGTTTTTTTTTCTTTCTCTCTGTGTGTGTTAATTTAATTTTTTTTCTTTATTAATTACATTTTATTCATTTTGTATCCCCCCTGTGGTTCCTTCCCTCCTCCCGTCCCAATCCCTCCCTTCCTCTACCCTCTGCATGCATGCCCCTCCCCAAGTCCACTGATAGGGGAGGTCTTCTTTTCCTTCCTTCTGATCCTAATCAATTAGATCTCATCAGGAGTGGCTGCATTGTCTTCTTCTGTGGCCTGGTAATGCTGCTTCTCCCTCAGGGGGAGGTAATTAAAGAGCAGGCCAATCAGCAACTTTTCAGCAGAGTGCAGGGAATCTTATGAAAGAAGTGGGAAACAGTAAGCTCTGGAGAGGACAGGAACTCCACAAGGAGAGCAACAGAACCAAAAAATCTGAGCAAAGGAGTCTTTCCTGAGACTGATACTCCAATCAAGGACTATGCATGGAGATAACCTAAGACCCCTGCACATATGTAGCCCATGGCAGTTCGGTATCCAAGTGGGTTCCATTGTAATAGGAACAGGGACTGTCTCTGGTTTGCAAGTATTTTATTGAGTATTTTTGTATCAATGTTCATACGAGAGATAGGTCTGAAGTTGTTGGGTTTTGTTGTTGTTGTTGTTGTTGTTGGGTTTTTGTGTGGTTTAGGTATGAAGGTGACTGTGGCTTCATAGAATGAGCTTGGCAATATTCCTTTTGTTTCTTTTTGTGGAATAGTTTGAAGAGAATTAGAGTTAGCTTCTCTTTGAAGGTCTGATAGAATTCTGCTCTGAAACAATCTGGCCTTGGACTTATTTTGGAAGGGAAACTTTTGATGTCCGCTTCTATTTCCTTGGGGGATATAGGACTATTCAGCCTAATTACTTGATCTTCATTTAATTTTGGTAAATGGAATTTGTCAAGAAATTTGACCATTTCATTTAGCTTTTCAAATTTTGTGGCATATAGTTTTTTGTAGTAAGACCTAATGATTGTTTGGATTTCCTCAGTCTCTTTTGTTATATCCTCCTTTTCCTTCCTGATTTTGCTGATTTGGATAGTTTCTCTCTGTCTTTTAGTTAGTTTGTCTAAGGGTTTTTCTATCTTGTTGATTTTCTCAAAGAACCAGCTCTTGGTTTCATTGATTCTTTGAATGGTTTTGTTTCTAATTTATTGATTTCAGCCCTAAGTTTGATTATTTCCAGCTATCTACTCCTCTTGGGTGTGTCTGCTTCTTTTTCTTCTAGGGCTTTCAGGTGAGCCATTAATTTGACTGTATGAGATGTTTCAAATTTCTTTTTGAAGTCACTTAGTGCGATGAATTTTCCTCTTAGCACTGTTTTCATTGTGTCCCATAAATTTGGGTATACAAGTTGTGCCTTCATTTTCACTGAATTCTAGGACGTCTTTAATTTCTTTCTTTATTTTTTTCCCTAACCCAGCTCTCATTGATTAATGAGTTGTTCAGTTTCCATGTCTGTGTACGCTTTTTGCTCTTTCTGTTGTTGCTGAGTTCCGGCTTTAGTCCATGGTTGTCGTATAGAATACAAGGGATTATTTCAATCTTCTTGTATCTGTTGAGGCTTGCTTCATGCCCAACTATCTGGTCTATTTTGGAGAAGGTTCCATGAGGTGCTGAAAAGAAGGTATACTCTTTTGAATTGGGGTGGAAAGTTCTGTAGACATCTACTATATCCATTTGATTAGGATCTCTGTAAGTGCCTTTATTTTCCTATTTATCTTCTGTCTAGATGATTTGTCCCTTGGTGAGAGTGGAGTGTTGAAGTCTCCCACTAGTAAGGTGTTGGGAACGATGTGAGATTTAAGCTTTAATAATGTTTCATTTACAAGTGTAGGCACTCTCTCTGTATTTCTTTGAGAGCTTTGTTCATTTCCTCTTTATTAGCTTCCATTTGTGTGGTTATTTCTTTGAGAGATTTGTTAGTTTCCTCTTTATGTGTCTCTAATAAGCATAACTTTAAAATTATTTTCCTGTTTTTCAGGTAAATTGGAGTATCCATTGATTTTGCTGGTTGCTGGTGAAGCCATAATGTCCTGATTTTTGTTGAATGTGTTCTTCTTATGCCAACCTCTGGCCATCTGTTTATCTGTAACCTTCACTGTTTGTTCCTGGAGTCTGTACTTCAGACTGGGTCCGACTTTCTGTGGTGTTTGGAGTATTCTTCAGGAAGATTAGAGAAGTCTACTGGTTTGAGAGTGTGTGTTGGTATTTTAGCTGTACCTAATGGAAGAAGATCTGCAGTATTGGCTGTATAAGCACGGGCGAGCAAGCGTGTGTGTGTGTGTGTGTGTGCATGGAAGTATGCCTTGAAGGACATGGTGCTAGAGAGTATAGATGCCTGGAATGTTTGGTGGGAGGGTGAAGATTCAGGAGTGGGTGCAGGCAGGTGCTGGTACTGTTCGCAGAGCAATGCGCATGTGCAGATTCCCTGAATACCTCAGCGGCCTACAGGCCTGTCATATTATCCTTCTGGTATTCAGATCTGTCTGCACTCCAGGAATTGTTTGCCTGGACTCTACTGGTAGACCCACAGAGCAGGAGCTTTTAGGCTGAGAAAGCTGTCCCAAGGATCCCTATGTTGCCCACAGGGGTCTGTGGGTAGGAGGGATCCAATGTCTGGCTGCTAGTGTAGAGGGACCCTGGATGTGGGGCTCTGCATGCACTCACTTGAAGCACTCACTCTCTAGCAGGTCTCATTGTAAACCACAGGGGTTCCTCTTGTTCTCTACTCTCAGATTTGGGCCTGCTGATGCAAACGCGAGTGTAGGAGATCTGTCAGCTCAGTGGTGCTGCAGCTGCAGAACTTGGAGGCTGGTATAGTGAGTCCAGCCACATCAGCAGAACTGGGAAGCCATTGGTACAGATGCTACAGATGCCTGCTGGGCAGCCCTGGGAAACCCTACAGCTATCCGTGGACCTGGGTGGTTCAGGGGACCTGGGCGGCCCATACAGCTTGCAACCCACCACTGAGGAACCTGGGATGCCTGCCTCTGTTATCTCAGTTGCTGAGCAGGAAGTTCTGTGCTAGGAGTCCCTGGCACTGTGGGTCACCTCCACCAAGGAGGAGAGAGGCCTGACAAGGGGACATGCAGGGAGATGGAATGTTTGTTATTCTCAGTCCCCGGAGAAGTCTGCGGGTAACCTGGATCTAAATGGTCTCAACCGATGGGTTGTCCCCTCTCGCCAAGGAGCTTCATTGTGGATGTTCTGGCTTCAGCTGCCCCTCCACTCACCAATTCTGCAGTTTCAGATCCTCTGCCTCTCAGATACGGTGCTCACTGGCTGCTGCCACCTTGGATCCCCCTATCAGGGAATTCTTACCGTTAATAAACACCTTCAACAAAGTGGGGGAACACAAAATCAACTAAAACAACAAAACAACTTCAGCAGCCCTCCTTTATACAAACGATAAATGGACTGAGAGAGAAAATAGGGAAACAATACCCTTCACAATAGCCACAAATAATATAAGATATCTTGGTGTAACTCTAACAAAGCAAGTGAGGGACCTGAATGACAAAAATTTCAAGTCTTTGAGGAATTACATTGAAGAAGATATCAGACGATAGACAAGTCTCCCATGCTCATCAATCAGCAGGATTAACATAGTAAAAATGGTCATTTTACCAAAGCAAACTTCAGTGCAATTCTCATCAGCATTCCAACATAATTCTTTATGGATTTTGAATAAACAATTCTTCTTCGAAAGAACCTTCATATTGAAAAACAAAAAGAAACCCAGAATAGCTAAAACCATCCTGTGCAATAAAATTACTTTTGGAGGCATCAGCAACCCTGATTTCAAGCTTTACTACAGAGCAATCATAATTAAAAACAAACAAACAAACAAAACAAAAACCAACAACAACAACATGGTATTGGCATAAAAACAGAGAGACTGATCAACAGATTCAAACTGAAGACCCGGTAGTAAATCTGCACACCTATGGACACTTGATTTTTTTTTTTTTTATGAAGAACCCAAACTATACAACAGAAAAAAAAAGCATCTTCAACAAATGGTACTGGTCTCACTGAATATATGCATGTAGAAGAATGAACTACATCTATATCTATCACCCTGCACAACTCAAGTCCAAGTGAATCAAAGACATCAACATAAAACTGGATACACTAACTCTTATAGGAAAGAAAGTGGGGAATCACCTTGAGCACATTGACACATGAGACAACTTCCTGAGCAGAACACCAACAGCTCACACACTAAGATCAACAATTAATAAATAGGACCTCATGAAATTGAAAAGCTTCTGTAAGGCAAATGACACTTTCAAAAGGACAAAACAGCAGTCTACAGAATGGAAAAAGATCTTCAAATTCACATCTGACAGAGGACTGATACCTAAAATATACAAAGCACTCAAGAAGCTAGACATCAACAAACAAAATAAATCAGTTATAAATGGGGTACAGATATAAACAGAGAATCATCAACAGAGGAATCTCTAATGGCTAAGAATCACTTAAAGAAATATTAAATGTCTTTAGTCACCAGAGAAATGCAAATCAAAAGAACTCTGATCCTATTACTATGGAACCCACTTGGACCCTGAACTACCATGGGCTACATCTGTGCAGGGCTCCTAGGTTATCTCCATGCATGGTCCTTGGTTGGAGTATCAATCTCAGGAAAGACTCCTGTGCTCAGATTTTTTGGTTCTGTTGCTCTCCTTGTGGAGCTCCTGTCCTTTCCAGCTCTTACTGTTCCCCACTTCTTTCATAAGATTCCCTGCACTCTGCCCAACATTTGGCCATAAGTCTCAGCATCTGCTTTGATAGTCTGCAGGGCAGAGACTTTCAGAGGTCCTCTGTGTCAGGCTCTTGACTTGTTCCCTCTTTTCTTCTTCTGATGTCCATCCTCTTTGCCTTTCTGGACAGGAACTGAGCATTTTAGCAAGAGTCCTCCCCCTTGATTAGTTTCTTTAGGTGTACAGATTTTAGTAGGTTTATCCTATGTTATATGTCTATATGAGTGAGTATATACCTTGTGTGTGTTTCTGCTTCTGGGATAGCTCACTCAGGATGATCTTTTCCAGATCCCACCATTTACCTGCAAATTTCATGATTTCCTTTTTTTTTTTTTTTTTTTTTTATTGCTGAGTAATACTCCATTGTGTAGATGTATCACAATTTCTGTATCCATTCCTCCACCAAGGGGCATCTGGGCTGTTTCCAGCTTCCGGTTATTACAAATAAAGCTGTTACAAACATGGTATTTTACTGTGTACCTTATTGTGTACTTGAGCCTCTTTTGGATATATGCCTAGGAGTGGTATGGCTGGATCTTGAGGAAGCGCTATTCCTAGTTGTCTGAGAAAGCACCAGATTGATTTCCAAAGTGGTTGTACAAGTTTACATTCCCACCAGCAGTGGCGGAGGGTTCTCCTTTCTCCACAACCTCTCCAGCATGTGTTGTCACTTGAGTTTTTGATCTTATCCATTCTACTGGGTGTAAGGTGAAATCTTAGGGTCACTTTGATTTGCATTTCCCTTATGACTAAGGATGCTGAACATTTCTTTAACTGTTTCTCTGCCATTTGATTTTCCTCTATCAAGAATTCTCTGTTTAGCTTTGTACTACATTTTTTAATTGGATTACTTGATTTGTTGCTGTTTAACTTCTTGAGTTCTTTATATATACTGGATATTAGTCCTCTGTCAGATATAGGGTTGGTGAAGATTCTTTCCCAATCTGTAGGTAGTCGTTTTGTTCTGACAACAGTGTCCTTTGCTTTACAGAAGCTTTTCAGTTTCATGAGGTCCCATTTACTGATTGTTGCTCTTAGAGACTATGGTGTTGGTGTTCTGTTCAGGAAGTTGTTTCCTGTGCCAATGAGTTCCAGGCTCTTCCTCACTTTTTCTTCTAACAGGTTTAGTGTGTCTGGTTTTATATTGAGGTCTTTAATCCACTTGGACTTTAGTTTTGTGGAGGGTGATAAGTATGGATCTATTCGCATTTTTCTACATGTAGACATCCAGTTAGACCAGCACCATTTGTTGAAGATGTTGTCTTTTTTCCACTGAATGGTTCTGGCATCTTTGTAAAAAAAAATCAGGTGTCCATAAGTGTGTGGATTTATTTCAGGGTCTTCTACTTAATTCCATTTATTCACCAGTGTGTTTCTATGCCAGTACCATGCAGTTTTTAGTATTGTAGCTCTATAGTACACCTTGAGATCAGGGATGGAGATACCCCCTGAAGATATTTTACTGTAGAGAATTGTTTTAGCAATTCTGGGTTTTTTGTTGTTCCATATGAAGGCGAGAATTTTTCCTTCAAGGTCTGTAAAGAATGCATCAAATCTGTAGATTGCTTTTGATAAGATGACCATTTTTACTAAAATTAAAAAAAAAACTCTGATTTTCCAACTTACACCCATCAAAATGGCTATGATAAAAAACTCAAGTAGCAGCACATGCTGGTGAGGATGTGGAGCAAAGAGACCACTCCTCCACTGCTGGTAAGAGCGCAGACCTGTACACAATTCTTTATCGATTTCTAACTTTGGAAATCAATGTGGCAGTTTCACAGAAAATATGAATTCGATCTACTTTAAGAACCAGCTATACTACTCCTGGGCATATACCCAATAAATGTTCCACCATATCACAAGGACACTTGCTTAACTATGTTCATTGTAGCTTTTTTTTTTTTTTTTTTTTTTTTTGTAGTAGCCAGAGACTGGAAACAACATAGAAAACCCTTAACCAAATAATGGATAAAGAAAATACACATTTACACAATGGAATATTACTCAGCTATTAAAAACAAAGACATCATGAACTTTGTAGACAAATGGATAGAACTAGAAAAGATCATCCTCAGTAAAGTAATGCAAACCCAGAAAGACAAATATGGTATGTATACACTTTAAGTTTATATTAGCCATAAAGTACAGAATTACCGTGCTACAATCTACAAACCCAAAGAAACAAAGTAACAATGAGGCCCAAGGGAGGATGCTTGAATCTCAATGAGAAGGAAAACTATAGTAGACATTGGGGGTGTATGGAGGGAGAGGATTGGGTGGAGCAGTGTTGAGGAAGGCAGCAGAAAGAATCAAGTGGGGAGAAAGTATTGGATGAGAGACTGAGAATTGGGGGCAGGGGTCAACTATGGGATAAACTAGAAACCCAGGACAATGGTGACTCCTAGGAATGTGTGAGTGTGACCTCAAATAAGACTTCCAGCAATGGGGCAGTGAAGCTTGAAATACTCATCTCCTGTAATCAGAAAAGACTTCCAACGGAGGATTTGGAACACCAACCCAGCCACAAAACCTTAGACCTTGCCTACAACATGTGCAGGAGTAAAGATGAAACACAAATTGAGAGAATGGCCAACCAATGACTGGCCCAGCCTGAGACCTATTCCATGAAAGAGAACCCACCTCTGACTCTATTAATGACATTCTATTATACTTGCAGAGAATTACCTAACATAACTGTCATCTGAGAGGATTCACCCAGCAACTGATGGAAACAGATGCAGAGAACAACAATCAAACATTAGGTGGAGCTTGGGGAATCCTGTGGAAGAGTGGTAGGAAGGTTTGAAGGAACCAGAGAGGTCAAAGATGTCGTTTATCTACAGAATCACCTAACCTGGGCCCATAGTGGTCCAGAGAGACTGAACCACCAAACAGAGAGCATGCATGGAAAAGGCCTAGGTCCTCTGCACATAAGCAACAGTTTTGCTGCTGGATCTTCATGTGGGACTCCTAAGAAGAGGAGCATGGGCTATATCTGGATCCCTTTCCCCTAACTGGACTGCCCTTTCTAGCCACAATAGGAGTAGATACCCTAGCCCTCCTACAGCATGATATGCCAAGGAAGGTTGATATCCATGGGAGCTCTCCTATTTTCTGAGGAGGAAGGGAGGGAGGCAGGATGGGATGAAGGGGTAGTGAGAGGCTGGTTCTGGCCGGAGAGGAGGGAGAGGAAGCTGTGATTAGGATGTTAAAAAAAAATAGCTTTGCCTTTGCTCATTTCTTTTTACTTGACATTAGTGATGTTTTCCATCTATGCTGAGTCTCTTTTGTCCTTATAGCACATCTGCAAGGCTTTACCACCCCATAAGTGGGAAAAATTGTCACATGAAGAATTGTAGCCCTTTTTGGGCTTATCTACCTTAATGAAACCTATCAATTTAAAGTTAGATACTAAACAAATACGGGAGCGGAAAAATGCCAGGATTACACAAAAAACTGAATGTTGGAATCGATCAAGTGTCAGGTTATGTTTCTGGTCCCAAGACAGTACAACTGTTACTATGGGAGCCTATCTCTTTAAACCTCAATTTCCTCATGCAGGACAGGCACTATCTCACATCTAATGATGCTGCTGGTACTTACTATAATGCCTGCCAAACATTTCAGTGCTAGAATTTGTTATTACTGTAATAACTACAATCCTTATCCATTTCTTTTTTTCTCTGTTTTAAACTTAAAACCTTAAAATTATATATATGTTATTATCAGAGCCCCTACACAAATCTAGCAGTTGCCGATGTGGTGACATTATCAAAGTGTGTATTCAAGAGATCATACCGTGGAATATCCAGCACCTAATAATAATTTTACAAAGACGGGTTGAGAAAGCATAGTATTAGAGAGTTGATAGTGTGGGAATGAACACAAGTTCTTTGTGTTAGGGCTGTGCTGACATTGGGAATGGGCTTTGCTTTCTGAGGTTCAAATTTCCTGTTTTCTAACAGAAATTCTAGCACCTCAAGCCACCATGTTTTGTTTTGGTTTGTTTTTGTTTTTTGTTTGTTGGTTTTCTTTTTTTTAAAATAATGATGGACTTTCTCTAATTTTGGTCATATCTAAATCAGGCCATGTCTATTGATTTTCTCATCAATATTTTTTTCTCAATCAAGACAGATGATAGCTAAAGTTAGTTAGAACTTACACATAATTAATTCTTTTCCTAACATGATTCCACCTGCACCCCGTGGTTACTGTGCACACTTTGCCCTTCAGAAGCCTGAAGGTAGGAATCTTAGTTCTAAGTCCCACTTGATGACAAATGGAGTGTGCATAGCAGAGATCTTGCCAACAGCCTAAAACACAGCTCTCATTTCCAAAAGAGAAGGAGGAGGCATCTCTAGCATTTAATTATATTCTCTAAGGCAGAAATTGTGGGCTTTCAGCGAAATATAATTACAATTCTCTGATGTGTATTTGGGGAAAAAGTCAACAAGCCCACCTCTAATCAATTTACAGATAGAAACATAAAATCCAAATAAGCAGGTTTCCTAAGAAAGGCAGTTAAAAAGGACTTTTAAGTTCTATTTGTTTTGGCCGAGCACACATGTAAACTCATCTGTTTTCAAAAAGGCACATTCAATTCCTGATCAAGAATATTTCCTTTTGTCTGAGCTAGCTTACATGAAACAAAACCAATCAACAATGTTTTATGAACTCTCCTAGTTGATAAGGTCAAAGGTGGCTTTCTCTGTCTTCAATGCCCCTCCTTCAAAAAAATGCAGGTTGCAAATAAGAGCTGAAACTGTTCAGAATGTATCACATTACTTAAAGTGTGGCTTCTTGAGACTGGCTTTCAAAGGCACAACTCTGAAAGTAGAATTATAACAAAGGAAGACATGGCAGCCAGTCCAGAAAAGACCTGATAAGCTAGGGTCAGATGGAAGGGGAGGAGGACCTTCCCTAGCAGTGGACTTGGAAAGGGGCAGGGAGGAGATGAGGGAGGAAGGGTGAGATTGGGAGGGAATGAAGGAGGGGGCTATGGCTGGGATACAAAGTAAATAACCTGTGATTAATATAAAAAATAAAAGTTAATAAAAAATTGCATATGAGAAAGATATTTACCTAGAAAAAAAAAAAAAGAAGATCTGAGGAAAGATCTGATGTCTTCTGAGCTTCAAACTTCTCAAAAGCAAAGCCCTAGTCAAAGTGAGCATAGGACTTTAATGCAGAAAGTTACTTCAAGGAAGGGATATAAAGGTGTTGGGTACCAGAATATAAACCACAGATATGGCACATTGGCATACTGACAGCTTTAAACCAAAGACCCCTAGAAAGGCCTCAGATGCAAGGTTTCTGACCTTTTCTTTTCCTATTTGCCTGCTATGGTTTGTCTATTATTTCTTCAAAAGTGGATCCTGAAACAACTCGGTTCCTTCCAAACAACTCATAAAACCTGGAGCAATAACTGTTCTGTTTGTGGATGCCAGACCACATTTTGAGACACTTCTTGCTCCACATGTAAGAGGAAGGAAGGTGACCCAAGGAAGCTGAAAGGGCTCTGGACAAACAGGCCTTGCTATGTACACAATATTTATTCCGGTTGCCAGTAGAGTAGTCTTTGGCCTATCCTGCCTTCCCACAGTATTCATCTCTTTCATCAGATAGTTGTACATCAAAATCAGCTTTCTCTGGGCTTTGGCTCTTCCTTTCTGTAAGTATCTAGACCATTAAAAAACCCAATTAATGTATCAGTTATTCTTTCTCTTGTCTACTTCACTTTGTGGTAGGTATACTAGTCACAACTCTGTTAAAATGTGCTAAGTTATTAACCGTTTGATTACATAAAAGCCAGGAGAAGAGAGACAGGAAGAAGAGAAAGACAACACACAGATGTGTTACCAAATTTTCTATTCCTTTAGAAAATCTAAACTTAATTATTTTGTGGAAACTCAGGGGTGATACTTGGACCTGTCCACTTCTGGGATAAGAGGGCCAGTCTCTTTGTAGGGGTAAAAAAGTAATCCTTAATATTTATGCAAATCATGCCCTAAACTTGGTATCATAAAGCCGAAGAAACTCAGGGAAGAAATGAGTATCATATTTATTTAATTAAGTTTAATATAACATGAGAGCATTCTGAAATAAAGACACCCCCCAAAAAACTGTTTGCTTCATGATTTAGGTCCGCTGAAGGATGAAGCATATATCATGTGATTTTTCAGAAAAAAGAGGTTCGTAACTTATAAAAAGAGGAAGAGGGCTTCAGTCAGGCCGTGTATTCACATGTTTCTTGTCTTTACAAGTATGATACAGGATGCATCTACAACAGTGGTTCTCAACCCCTTGGTAGGTCAAATAACCTTTTCTCAGGAGTCATTTAAGACCATCCAAAAAGAAAAAAAAAAACCCACAGATATTTACATTATGATTCACAACCGTAGCAAAATTTCAGTTATGAAATAGCCACAAAATAGTTTTATGGTTGAGGGTCACCACAACCTGAAAAACGGTGTTAAAGGCTCACAGCATTAAGAAGGGTGAGAATGGCTGATCTAGAATGATGGCCTTAGGAGCCACATTCAGCAAGGTAGCTCACGCGTCTTCTTTATGGCCGTGCTTTACGTAGAATTCTGAAGAATAACGCGATCATCTACTCAGCTGCAAAGATGTCATATTTTGGGATGTTGTATTCTTTTTAATGCTTGACAATTACTTTTTTCTTTTTCTTTTCTTTTATTTTATTAATTACACTTTATTCCCAAATAAGATTTTCCCCCATAAGCTCCTCCCTCCTCCCCTCCTGACCCCATCCTTCCTCCCCCTTCTTCACACATGCCCCTCCCAAGTCCACTGATTGGGGAGGTCCTCCTCTTCTTCCTTCTGATCGTAGTCTATCAGATTACATCAGAAGTGGCTGCATTGTCATCTTCTGTGGCCTGGTAAGGCTCTCCCCTCAGGAGGAGGTGATCAAAGAGCAGGCCAATCAGATTGTGTTGGAGACCGTCCCTCTTCCCATTACTATGTAACCCACTTAGACACTAAACTGCCATGGATTACATCTGCACAGGGGTTCTAGGTTATCTCCATGCCTGGTACTTGGTTGGAGTATGGGTCTCTGGGAAGACCCCTGTGTTCAAGTTTTATGGTTCTGTTGCTCTCCTTGTGGAGTTCCTGTCCTCTCCATAACCTACTATTTCCCACTTCTTTCATAAGATTCCATGCACTCTGCCGAACAGTTGGTCATAAAGTCTCAGCATCTGTTTTGATAGTCTGCAGGGCAGAGCCTTTCAGAGGCCCTCTGTGGCAGGTTCCTAGGTTGTTTCCTGCTTTCTTCTTCTTCTTCTTCTGATGTCCACCCTCTTTGCCTTTCGGGATGGGGATTGAGTGTTTTAGTCAGGGTCCTCTCTCTTGATTAGTTTCTTTAGATGTACAGATTTTAGTAGGTTTATCCTATAAGTCTATATGAGCGAGTATATACCGTGTGTGTCTTTCTGCTTCTGGGACAGCTCACTCAGGACAATTTCACCCACAGATAAACAATGTTTTTTGAACATACCTGGCATTTATTTATTTATTTATTTATTTATTTAACCTGCCGAATTCATTTAGTGCTATCCTTATGCTGGTGGGGTGAGGATCTACTGGGGCATGGTGAATCTCCAAGGATCATATGGTTTTTTGTCTAACAAATTATATTTTAGTTTCCATAATCTTTTGTTTCTACATACTGTCACATGATTGGATCTGACAGAACCACAGACAAATGAGAGCTACCACAACATGGCTGCTCAAAGCCTGAGCTGAGAAGGTTTCTGTCTCAAGGGCAGGTGCAAACATTGGGCTGAGAGACAGATGATCTAAAATAAAATAGTAAAAAAGGTATCTACCCAGGTGCCACATTTTTATTGTAGTTTTTATTAATAGTTCTTGTTAATTTTATATATATATATATGTATATATATTACAATGTATTCACTTTGTATCTCTGATGCAGCCCATCCCTTGTCTCCTCTCAGTCCCACCCACCCTCCCTCTTCTTCCCTTATGCCCTTTACTTAGTCCCCTGATAAGGGAAGACCTCCTCCCCTTCTATCTGACACTAGCTTATCAGGTCTCACTAGGAATGGCTGCATCATCTTCCTCTGTGGCCTGGCAAGGCTGTACCCACCAGGGAGAGGTGATCAGAGAGCAGCCCACTGAGTTCATGTCAGAGACAACCCCTTCACCCTTTACTAGGGAACCCACTTGGGAACTGAGCAGTCAATGGGCTATCTCTGAACAGAGGGTCTAGGTCCTCTCCATGCATAGTCTTTAGTTGGAGTATTAGTCTCTTCAACCCCACTGGGCCCTGGTATTTTGGCTCTGTTGTTATTCTTGTGGAGTTTCTAGGACACTGTTATTACTGTTACAACCACTTTTGCTTATGACAGGTCACTTTAAGAACCTCACAGAAAATCGAAAGACGGTTTCAATTAGAGCTTAAAAAATATGTCAAAGAGGTAGAGACTACTACCTACGTATCTCTGCAGTCCTGCATTCTACACAAATGTTTTGAGACTTGAATGTGAATAGAATCTTTTCTTACTGATCTGCGACTGTACAACAACTATCCCCCTAAGAATTTAAGTAAACAATAGATTATAAACATATGATAGATGTCAAGCATGAGACAAATATTAAGCATGTTTACTTTGTTCACATAACTTACTCAGTATTTAGAGAAATTAGCTAAAAGAGCTCCATCTTTATCTAGACCATTTCCAGACTCAAGTCAGAGGCAAGAGGATGTAGATAGTCACGTGGCAGGATCTGGCCAGTGCTCTGTCATCATCATGCCTTGCTCAACCCTAGGCCCCACAATAGTCTGCCCACTTTCCTCTTACTGAGAGAGAAGAAGGAGAGGATTCAGAAGACGTTACAATCATCAATGCTATCTAGTCTCTGTTCTCTTCCCTAGGTTTTCCATCTCCTGGATTCCTTCAGATTGTGCTTTTTATTTTTCTGCCTTCATTTTCAGGTCTTGGACAGTTTTATTCATTCACTTCACCTGTTCAGTTGTGTTTTCCTGTGTTTCTTTAAGGGATTTATTCATTTTCCCTAAAAGCTTCTATCATTTTGGTTGTATTTTGATGTATTTCTTTAGGGGTTCATTTCTTCTTTAAAGGCCTCTGTCATCTTCATGAGACTGGATTTAAAGTCATTTGCTTGTTCCTCTGCTGTGTTAAGATATCCTGGGCTTATTGTCGTATGATACTTGGTTTGTCATATTGCCTAGGGCTGCAGGGTCAGAGCCAAGTGAGCTGCCGCCTGTCCCAAGCACACCATCTGTGGATACCTTCCTGGGATCGGCAGCGGTGGTGCACACAGGGGACTTGACCCTCAGCCTTAGGCCACCAACCTAAACTACAGAATACCTACAAATTCATGGAAACTGCACATCTCTCTGCTCAATGACCACTGAGTCAGGGGGGAAATAAATAATGAAATTAAAGACTTTTTAGAATTCAAAGAAAATGAAGGCAAAACATACACAAAATTATGGGACAGAGTGAAAGCAGTGCTAAGAGGAAAGTTCGTAGACCTAAGTGCCTTCATAAACAACATAGAGAGATCTTAATACTAACAATTCAAAAGCTCTAGAGCAAAAAGAAGTAAACACACCCATGAGGAGTAGGGAGTAGGAAATAATCAAGCTCAGGGGTAAAATCAATAACTTAGAAACAAAGAGAACAATACAAAGAATCAATAAAACCAGGAACTGGTTCTTTGAGAAAATCAACAAGATATACAAACCCTTAGCCAAACTAACTAAAAGACAGGGGAGAGTATCCACATTAACAATATCAGAAATGAAAAGGAGGAGGCATAACAACAGACACTGAAGAAATCCAAAGAATCATTAGATCACACTTAAAAAGCCTGTATTCCACAAAATTGCAAAATCTAAAGGTAATGGATGATTTTCCTGATAGATTTACCAAAGTTAAATCAGATCAGGCAACCAGTATAAACAGTCCCATAACCCCTAAGAAAAAGTAGCAGCCATCAAAGGTCTCCCAACTAGAAAAAGCACAGGACCAGGTGGTTTTAGAGCACAATTCTACCAGATTTTCCACGAAGAGCTAATATCAATACTCCTCAAATTATTCCACAAAACAGAAACAGAAAATACATTGCCAAACTCATTCTATGAGGCCACAGTCACCCTGATACATAAACCACACAAAGACACAACAGAAAGACTTTCAAACTAGTTTTCCTGTGAACAGTGACACAAAAATACTCAATAAAATTATTAGTATTATATTATTAATACTAATATAATACTAATATTTATTTATAATACTAATAATATTTATAATATTATTAATATTATAAAAATATTAGCAAACTGAATCTAAGAATACATCAAATACATTATCCACCATGATCAAGTAGGACTAGTGATGCAGGGATTACTCAGCATACGAAAATCCATCAACTTAATCCACCATATAATCCAACTGAACGAAATAAAAATCCCACATTAGAAGCAGAAAAAGCTTTGACAAAATTTAACACCCTGTCATAGTTAAAGTCTTGGCGAGATCAGGGATACAAGGCACACACCTGAATACAATAAAGGCAATATGCAGCAAGCCAGTAGCCAAGATCAAATTAAACGAAGAAAGCAATTCTGCTGAAATCAGGCACAAAAAAGGCTGTTCACTCTCTATACATCTCTTCAATATAGTGCTTGAACTACTAGCTAGAGCAATAAGACAAGTAAAGGAGATCGAGGGGAAATAAGTTGGAAAGGAAGAAGTCAAAGTATTGCTATTTGCAGATGATATGATAGTACACATAAGTGACCCAAAAATTATTCTAGGAAACTCCTACATCTGATAAACACCTTCAGCAAAATGGCTGGATACAAAATTGACCTAAAAAAAGAAAAAAAAAAAACCAAATCCAAAAGTCCTTCTGTATATGAATGATAAATGGGCTCAGAAAGATACCAGAGGAAAAAAATACCCTTTACAATAGCCACAAATAATGTATCTTGGTGTAACTCTAACCAAAGAAGTGAAAGACCTATATGATAAGAACTTCAGGTCTGTGAGGAAAGAAATTGAAGAAGGTATCAGAAGATGGAAAGATGTTCCATGTTCATGAATGAATAAGATTAACATAATAAAAATAGCCATCTTACCAGAGGCAGGCAATAGATTCAATGCAATTCCCATCAAAACTGCAATGAAGATTTTTACAGACCTTGAAAATTTTTCTCAACTTTATATGGAAAAAGAAAATATTCAGAAAAGGCAAAATAATCCTGCACAATAAAAGAACTTCTGGGGGTATCTCCATCCCTAATTTCCAGTTGTAATAAAGTGCAATCAAAAAAAACCCTACATGGTATTGGCATACAAACAGACTGGTTTATCAATGGAATTGAATAGAAGACCCAGAAATAAACCTGCACACCTATGGACACTTGATTTTTGACAAAGAAACCAAAACCATACAATGGTAAAAAGATAGCATCTTCAATAAATGGTGCTGGTATAACTGGATGCCTACATGGAGAAGCATGCAAATAGATCCATATTTATAACCCTGTACAAAACTCAAGTCCAAGTGTATCAACATAAAACCAGAAACACTACATCTTTTATTTTTTATTTTTTATTAGTTACATTTTATTAACTCTGTATCCCAGCTATATCCCGCTCCCTCATTCCCTCCCAAACCCTTCCTCCCTCATCTCCTCCCTGCCCCTTTCCAAGTCTACTGATTGGGGAGGACCTCCTCAACTTTCATCTGACTCTGTTTTATCAGGTATCTACAGGACTGGCTGCAAAGTCTTCCTCTGTGGCCTAACAGGACTGCTCCTCCTTTGTGGGGGAGGCCAAAGAGCCTGCCATTGAGTTCCTGTTAGAAATAGTAGGTCCTGTTTCTCTTACTATGGGAAACCAATTGGTTACTGAGCTATCACAGGCTTCATCGAAGCAGAGGTTCTAGGTTATATCCATACATGGTCCTTGGTGGAGTGTCAGTCTCAGAAAGGACCCCTGTGCCCAGGTATAGGAGCTCCACAAGGACACTAAATCTTTTTGACGAGAAAGTGGGAACTGGCCTTGAAATCACTGGCATAGGAGATGACTTCCTGAACAGAATACCAACAGCCCAAGCTCTATGATCAACAATTAATAACTGTGACCTCATGAAATTGAAAAGCTGTCATGCTGACTTCCCAGCAAGATGTGGATATTGTACCCTTGAGCTCACAGCAGCTGTGATTTCCTGAACAAGCCTGGATCTGTCAGCATACAAAAATCTAATAGGTGATGTGGAGAGACATTGTCTTCAGTGGTGTAACCAGTGCAAAAGTGCCCACGTTCCTACCAAACCCTCAGTAGCACGCCTAGCAAAATGACCCTGAAATGAAACTTGTGGTACTATAGAAAACAAAATGAAGCCACAACAACAGCTACAACAAAAATACAGGAAAATAGACTGGAAACTAGTTGAGAAATATAAAAGGGTTGGGGGTGACAAGGGAAGAATGGGGAAAAATATCAAAATACATTTTGTACACATATGAAAACTATTGTCAAAATGAAATACACTGCTACATGTAATCAGTATATTCTAGTAAAACCACTACATTATTCAATGTATTATAATCTTTTCTTTCTTTCCTCAAAAGCTTTGCTGGTATTTGACAACTGCTCTACCACTAAGCCTTGGCTATCAGGCACTATTACTGTTTCCTGCTGACTGAATTGGAACTCACTGAAATCCTTTTATGAGCAAATCACATCATGAACTAAGAAACATGGTTAAACACTGAGAGATTCTAACGTGACATAGGCAAGGAAGTATACCAAGAATATGATGGAACTTGGAAGGAAACTTCAGTTCTCTTGGGCCATGTTACGTGCCTTCCTCCTTTACTCTGTTCTTACTTTCTCTCTGTGCACTTCAGTGTCACTGGGAACTGAGGAGGGGACCTGTCTTCATAAGCATCTGTTTGTTTATCTAACACTTGTGCCTAAATAAGTTACCCATGTGGAAAATAGACTTCACTACAGACTTCAGGGTGCAAACAAACTTGGCAGGTAGTATTATTGCACTGTGCAATTTTGAAAGGATTCTCTGAAATATGTCTCCTAGCCCATAGTATAGTATTTTCTATTTTGCATACAGTTAGTGTTTTGTAAACCTATGTAGTGAAGCCAATCAAACATTACTTGGCCATAAAAAGGACTGCTAAATGATAAATATTTTGTTAAATGTATGAAGAAGGAACATATTTGTTCTGAGATGCGGGATGTATTTCAGAACTTCTTTCAGTTAACCCCAAAGAACTTTAAAATTTTTCATCAGATTTTATATTTTATAGAATAAAAACTAAGGTTTGGAGGATATAATCTTTGGAAAGTGCTATTCCTAAGCAGAAGAACTAGAATACACTGATTGTTACATTTTTCATTTCCCCTCAATGCTTGCAGGTAAATCCTAAAGAAAGAGAACACTATAATAGTTCTAATTAAAGAAAGAAAAGTTATCTTGCCAAAGTGTATAGTATAATCAGGAAGAAAAAGATTCGGATTCTGAGCATATTACCAATCACAAAGGACATAACTAAGCAGTTACAGAAGCATAACTTCGCAAATGAGAAAATATGGCACCAACAAATCTATGTTCTTACCAGCCCATATGCCCTAGAGAAACAATTGTTGGTATTGCTCATGTTAAACTGAAAAATAGTGTTGAATTAAGACAAATGATATTTTTGGTTGAGTGTATATGAATTCTATTATTTTACGTACCTGTGTGTAACTGTCCTGTTTTTAACATAAAGTAGATATGTACTGTTTGTTAAATTTCTCTCTATAATAACAAAGCAATGAAGAAATTTATTTAGAAATTTCTTTTTCTTTTTTTTTTTTTTTTAGTGCAACTGCATAGATTTGTATTTACAATTCTCCTCTATGACCAAGGGTTTTATCCCAACATGGCAAAAGATACAATAGTGACACACAAATATTATGGTTATAATGTAAGCAGCTGTGTCCTGATTTTTATTTAAGAGCTGCTCCACAGTAAGAAACACATGCTATGGCTGGAGAACTTACAGACTCCAGGGGTAGAACTACTGTTGTGATTTTTCTAAATGAACATAGTATCAAGCTGCCCCTAAATTAACATCTCTGTTTCCGTAGATTTATGCAGCTCTCAGACCTCATCAGAGACATTTCTTTGTATAGTAAATGCTGATTTACACAGAAACTCGTAACTAGTCAAAATTAAGAGCAAACAGGTGTGAAGCCATCTACAGGAGCATGGCCCACCTGCTAGGAGCATCGCCTTTAAAGAAAACACACACTCCATTCCTCAGAAAATATTACCTATCCACAGCTCCTCAGTTGAGGTGGAGAGCCATAAATCTGTTTTCCATTCTGTTCTAGAGTATTGATTTGGATTTATTTTGTGCAGATCTTGTGCAGGCAACAACTGTTTTGATCTCATGAAGGTAACAGTCCTGTCTCATGGAGAAGACAGTTTTTAATCCATTGATGAAGTCCTCTCCAATACTTGGTTCTTACACTCTTTCTGCCCTCTGTACTTTGATAACCCATGAGCCTGGGAAGGGGATTGTGATATAGACTTCCTACTTTGTCTAGGCACTACAAAAATCTATTTATTTATTTATTTATTTATTTATTTATTACAATTCATTCACTTTATATCCTGATTTTAGCCTCCTCCCTCATCTCCTCCTCATCTCTTCCCAATATCACCTCTTTCCCTCTCCTTCCCTGCCCCTCCTCTTATTTTAACCCATGTTTCCCAGGTGCCCCCTAGACATTGCCACAAAAGATATTTTGTCTTATTTAGCAGCTTGGAGTTCCCACATGTCTTTCCCCAGTTCTTCATATACATATCTTCCTTTATACATCTAAAATGGCCCTTATTCTTTAGTATTCATATTAGGCATGGCCTTCCCAAGGCAAACCCTTGGAAAATAACTATTTTCCACCTCCATATTAGATCTATCATTCATAACATGGGCTATCAAATAACATAAGATCATAGCTTCTGAATGGCAATTCGCATGCCTTTGCTGAAAGATAAGTGAGTGGCTGAGTGGATATTTGTGTGTTCTTTCATACACCAAGTGAGTTGTGACTAGCCATTGTTTAGGAGACACTTATGTCAATAAACAGAACACATCTTATATCTAGCTATTACAGTTCTTTTTAAAAAACTAAAACAGCATAACACAAATGCACCCAATCTAGCATTTCAGATATTATGTAAAAAATATTAATGTTCCAACCTACATTTAAGGATTCTAAATGCTCAAGGACATTGTCTTGGGAGATCCTAAAGTGATTATCAGCAATTATCATGAAATTTGTTTATGGCATTTATCACCTAGAAATAGCTCTTGTTCATATGCATTCTAATTGGTGATTTTTCTCTAAAGTATTTTCTTTAATTGGCTCTAACATCAGAAAAGAAAGATCCAATTAAGGACTCATTTTTTAGAATTAAAAATAACCAAAGCCATTGTCAAAAACAGCAAGACAAATTATGGTTGAAGGGAAGCTGGAAAGCTGTTGACTATACTTAGTCCAAAGTGACTCAAACATGAATAAATAAAGGCATCACAGAAGAGTTATATCATACCATTCTTGTGACACAGTGACAATATATGGGTGCTGAAGCCTTCCCTTGGTCAGGCTGCTGAAAATTAATTGATCATACTTGAATTGGTCACAACTTAAGGAAGGAAACCTAAAATTTGTTCTTAGATACAAGTTTCAGCTTTTCAAGCTTGTATGTGTCAGATTGGGTAATTCATTTAAACTTTTTCATGTTAGTTTACTTACATGGAAGTAAGAGGTACCACAGCCTTTCTTAGAAGTTTCTATAAAAATGAAACAACTAATATACAGGTACTGGAATATAAAAAAGAAGGAAGCCTTTCTCCCAATACCTGATGTTTCTCTGGTCATTTCTCTAGCATTTTTACCCATATAGATCTGCTGAACTAAAAGTAAGATCTCAAGGATGTTCCTCACCCTTCTGGTTCCCTACCTCCTATTTCTCATGGATACTTCAGTCTCTGGTTCCAAAATACCTGAAATTTATAGGCCACTAATATTCATTTAGAGATAGTCTAAGAAAGTGTTTTCTCTTTGTTTTTCAGTATAACAATGTTTTAGAGAAAACAGCTCTCTAGTGTGATCATCACTTCACAAAAAATATATATTTTCTTACAAAAAATATATATTTTCTTACAAAAAGTAAGAATATATTTATATATTTATATTTATATTTTTCTTACTTTTTGTAAGAAAATATATATTTAGGAGAGAGTAAACTTTAAAATTAATAATTTTATATTGTAAAAATATATTTTGCTTAGTACCTTTTTTTTCTTAAGGTACTTGGGAATTAGTGGGAGTTCTATCATAAACTCACAAATGTTAACATCACAGCGTATGGAATGATGAATGAAAGAAATCCCCTCTGCAACTGGCTGTCCAGTAGATATGAACAATAGACAAGATTTCATAGATCCCAGGTGACTGAACACATACTGAGGCAAAAACAAATAAAGTAGAGATAGCTAGATTAATTGCTTTCCGTGTAAGAAACAATAAGTTTACTTCAGGGATATCCCTTTGTCCTATAAAAATATAAAGCAGTAAGTTATTGGAATGAAATTGAATAAAAAGGAGAGAAGAAAATAGAGATAGATGATAGGTAGATGATAGATGACAGATTGATGATAGATGAAAGAAAGAAAGAAAGGAAGAAACAAAGAAAGGAAGAAAGAAAGAAAGAAAGAAAGAAAGAAAGAAAGAAAGAAAGAAAG